>NC_056060.1:42698723-43323723 GCF_016772045.2 Ovis aries
TTAAATAATATGCCTGGAATATCACAATAACTCAATAATTATTAGCTATTATTTATAGAGTACTCTGTGCTTCTTATAGAAAAAATCCATATAATTCAAAACCCAAAGTATTCAATTGGCAGATAGATTTGGGAAGGCATTTTCAGTTTTCAGTAGATTTAAATAGGCTTCCACTTTCAACGAGCACTATATGCCAAATTACCTCAATTTTCTATGTGAAATTCACACATTTTCTGGTTATTTTTTATATGCTTGTAGAATTACAACCATCAGGATTATGTGATTATGCGTCACATTCATCTGCACAACATTGCTCCCTCCTCGTGAAGATTTCCCTGTGAACCACTAGGCCTAGATGAAGTAAAAGGGAAAATTATTAAATTATCAAGCCCTGAACTAGTCAAACTTGACTGTTCTTTGGAGATTCTCACCCACATTCATTCTCAATAACGTAATTTCAAATTAATGATCTTAGCTTCTTAGGTATATGTTTGTGAATGAGACCTAGAAAGAACCTTTATAAGTAACTGAAAAGTGATGATTGAAAGATACAGTTTTCCTTGGTTTGAACTGTTTCCTACAGGTGTTAAGACACTTCAGAAAGTCTAGGCAGATGGTACATGCTGGTGCACAGATGACTGAGGGACAAACAGATGGAGAAGCATAGCCCAGAGGAAGTTGGAAATGAGAAAAAGCAGGATTGGGAGAGGGTGGCGCAAAGAGAGACTGCTGGCCAAGACAGGAAGTGGCTGGATGGGCATATCGGTTTGAAAAGGATCAGTCCATGCAGATGTGTGCTGCCGCCTCTGTTTCTGATGCCAATGAGCAGAAGTAGCTCCAGTCTGCTCCTCCGCCCTCTGTGTCCTCTCTTCTGTGGCTGACATCACCCAATCCTGCTTCCCTCCTCCCCTCATAGCTCCATGCCTTACCCAGCCGGAAAGTTGGAGCATTGGAGTTGTTTACCATTAGAGTCAGAGCATAGTGAATATTTGAGCTGAAAGGCAGATGCATGCCTATTCCAGGAAAACACCCTGATTATCATATTCTCCACAACCTCTGGATGCTACTTTTGATAAGGAGATTACCTCATGAATTGCATATAATAATAAGCTGCTTATTTTTAAACAGCTTTATTGAAGTTTAATGGACATATCATAAAATCTATTTTAAATGTACAATTTAACGACTTTTTAAAATAAAGTCATAGGGTTGTATAATCATTACCACAATCCAGTTTGAGAACATTTCCAACTCCCCAAAAGATCTCTTATGCTTGTTTTCAGTTATTCCTCATTCCTACCCCTAACACCAGGTGTTCACCAATATGCCTTCTGTCTCTATAGATTTGCCTTTTCTAGACATATACATGAAGTCATCAAATATGTCTTTTGCATCTTTCATCTAGCATAATGTCTTTGAGTTTCATCCTTGTTTTTATCATGCATCACTAGTAGTAGTTTTTTGTTGTTTTTTTTTTTTTTTTGCTAAAGAGTATTCCATTGTCCAGGCACACCTGACAGACATGTGAATTGTTTCCAGTCTTTTGATACTACAAATAATGCTGCTGTGGACATTTACATATATGTATTTGTATAAATATATGTTTTCATTTCTCTTGGGTAGATTCCTAACAGCAAAATTGCTGATTGAGATGGTAGGTTTAACTTCCTAAGAAACTGCCAAATGATTTTTCAAAGCAAAAAACAAATTTTGCATTTCCACTAGCAATGAAAGAGGGTTCCAGTTTCTCCACATCCTTGGCAACACTTACTATTGTCTGTCTTTTAAGTTATACCCATTCAGTAGGATCGTAAGCATCATAAAATGACCAGACATCACTTATCAACTTGAAACAGGTCCTTTGGTGTCCATTTAAGAAGAAATGGAATGCTTATTTGCTATTTCTTGTTTTAGTCAAACAATTAGAAAAAGTGTGTGTGTGTGTGCACACACACCCCTCTAGCCCTTGATGTGAACAAAGGTAGAGGCTCAGCGCTGACTGTCTTCTCCACTCGCCCAAGAGGCCAGCTTCTTCTCCTATACAACTCCTCCTCTGCTTCATAAAATTGAAACAGATTGCTTTAGGCTGAGCCTCTCATACCCCATGGTATTATTTCAAAGAAAACAATCAAAAAAATTCAGGGAAGTCATTTATTGATTTTCTTCCCATAAGGATGGAATTAGGTGATAAATAATGCAAGCAGAAGCAAAGAGAAGAAAATAGAGAACCAAACATTTGTCAATTGCCCATGTACTGAATATGAGATAAGCCTTTTCATATTTTTCACATCATGAAATTCTCATAATCTTTGATATAATTGTATTAATCACCATTTCATGGTCAAGAAGTGAAAGCACAGAGAGATTAGGTCAATTGCATAAGGTTGCACAGTGAGTGAAGTTAGGTTTTAAGCCCAGGTCATTAGTTCTGAGCTGATTTTATTTCATTACGCCAACTGACAATAAATAAACAGGAAAGGAAAATTTTAAGGAATAGGAAGCAAAAAGTTCATATAAATGTTAACTACTGAGAGAACGTAACAAGATTTATAACAGTTTAAATTATACAACCAACAATTGGTTTGTGGTGCAGGGGTTCTGTTACTTCCATGCTTTGATGCCTATGACATATACAGAGTTCAAACCCTGGGGACTAGGAATCAAACTCGAAGCTTTAGGAAGGATGGGGAGGTATGGTATCCCTCCTTATTTGATTTTCTCCCAGCTAAGGAAGGATTGTTCATTCTGAGCACTTGCCCAGATAGTGCAGAGAAAATCCAGAGACATTTTTATCACCTAGGGTGAGAAACTGAGAGGTTCCAGAATTAAACTAGTACATTTTTTTGAGTAACAGTTCTGCTTCCCTTGGATAAGCAGAATCTTTGCTGATGTCATCACCACCCACCACCACCTGGCATCCCTGCATGGTGGTGGTCAGAGCAGTGGAGAAATGGGTGGAGCATTTAGAAGAGATTACTTGGAGGAGATGTCTCAAAGAATCACATTTACAGATTCTACAGAGAGGCCTCCTTAATCTCTGTCTTTAGGAATAGTTGATGTATGTGTCTCATATACCATCTTTTTCCATAAACATTTATATGATCATCATGAAAGGAAAAGTGGTAACTCATCTTTAGGATGCCTAGTTTCAAGGGAAATGGCACTGCCTCCTTTAGTCCTTCTGTTCCTTAGAGCATCAGGTTAGGGGTCGATCATGCTTAGGTTGGGGATATGTAGAGGGAGGATGAGAGATGTGAATATGAGCAATATTCTGTGAAATTACCTTTTCTCTAACAGCCAATACAGTCTAGTATTTGGGGATTATTTAGATTTTTGCCAGTTAAAGTCTTCAAATCTTAGGGCTTTAAATTAAATCCTCACTGACAGCAACTTGTTACTTAGCTCCTATTATCGATATGTACTTAATAGCTCTTATCTTTGAATGGTAATAAAAATACCAGTGTACGCCACAGGATCTCAGAGTGAGAGAAAAAACTAGCAAAAGCGGTTACAAGGTGCTTTGCCAGAACAAATGTTTATTGATGTACCCAATAAAAACACTAATAATAGTAGCACAGATCAATGCCACTTCCCAATCTCAGTTCCAAAACATATTAATAGGTGATCTGGGGTGGTGGGAAAACCCAGCTCCATAATCAAAGATATTTGGGAAACACCGAGTAGAATTTGTGCAACACTAAAGAGACTTTAATGTATTAAATGTGCTTTATCAGCCTTCAAAAGGGGGATACCATATGGGATTTTCTGAGCTGCTTGAAAACACAAACATTTAATCACAGGAACAAGATGTAAAACATTTGGGGTAAAGATAACATGGAAAATTTGCTATTGCTTCAGGGGTATATTTCCTTGTCTTATCCAAAGTTCACATATCCAGACCACTCTTCATTTCACCTACCTTCTGCCTAATATCTCCAGGAAGGACCCAGACTGGTAAACATATAGAGCATAGGAAGATACTGAAAGAGGAATGGTATCTATGATCCTTTCCAAATCTGAATTATCTTCTGAAAGCCAAGAGCCAGCTTGATTGAGGCAGTGGTTAATGGTGGTTTCATGTGAAAAGGAAATTCTTCATTAAAAAACAAAACTAAAAAGCAAACAAACAAAAACTAATTTATGTAATAACTACATGCAGTGCATGGGACTTGTCTGGATCTGGATTCTAACAAACCAAGGATAAGAAAATATTTGGGAGATGGGTGCAAAGTTTGAAGGCTAAGGAATTATAATTATCGTGTTAAGCATGATAATGGTATCTGGTGCTCTAAAGACATATGCTTAGTAGTTTAGTGTGGAATATCATGATATTTAGGATTTACTTTAAAATAACCCAGGGAATTCCCTGGCAGTCCAGTGGTTAAGACTCCATGGTTTCACTGCCAAGGGTGCAGTTTCAATCCCTAGTCAGGAATGAAGATCCTACAAGCCATAAGGCATGGCCAAAAAATAAAAATAAAAAAATAGAGGAAGCAAATATGGCAAAATATTAATAACTGTTCAGTCTAAGTAATGGAATATAGAGAGTTTTTCTATTTTTTTTTAGTTTGAATGTTTTAATGATAAATAGTTTTTTTTTCTTCTTCTTCTTAATGCAGATTTGTTAGTCCAGATCTTCTAAAATCAAATTCTCTAGAGACCGGGCCTAAAATTCTGCTATTGTTTCCCTCCTCCTCTCTCTCACTCTCTTTTTAAAAAATCATATGTAGTATCAGCTAACTGAGATACTAGGTTCCCCTGGACTGTGATAACCTTTGCACATTGCCCCGTACTTCACAGCCCAGTATTTGGCAGTGAGGTTGGTGTGTGAGGTGATTTTAACACAGGAGAAAGCCTATTGCAGTGCTCCTGAGCAGTGCTTGGTATGAAGCTTCAGGTCTTTTCCAGTACTGAGTAGGCAAAGTCTGGCATGGTCCAGTGTGTGGACCCAGAGCCATTTTGAATTACAAGAGCCCAGGTACTGGCAAACAAAATCATTGGCATATAAGCAAAGGCTTTTGGTTTTTCAATTTTACAGGAAGTATATTTAGAAAGCAATTTTAAAATGCTCATTTCCTTTAAAATTTTAAGTAAATTTTTTCACAAGTCTGTACATTTGGCTGTTAAGAACTATTCTCTGTAATACACAGTTGCATATCTTTGGATTAAGATTTTAAAAGGAATAATTACTTGTCATAATTAGAAGGTAACTATAAAATTATAATAAAAAGTAATATTATATTGTGCAAGTACAACATTTTAAAGCAAAAAATGTAATAACTCTAATCAATTTCTAACATGGGTACCTAAAAATTAGTTCTTTAAAGAGAATGGCCACTCTGAGTGATTAGCATAATAAAATTATATATTATACTTCACATACTAAATGACTGTCAACCTTCAGAGTTGATGTTTTGATATATCTTTTAAAAGAACACAGTGAAGGACACAGAAATTCATTACCTGCAGAATCCATGCTATTAACCCATACCATCTATACTCTCAAAAATCGTCATAACTTTCTAAATATTCTGACAGAAGGCTTACAGAGTAAGCCTGGGTATCATGCTGTGGTGCATATGGTCTGCAAAAAGTGGATCACCAACATAATTAGCCATGTTCTAAGACATCATATCCATTAAATATAGGTTTGTAAGCTGTTTTCATTTTTCTAAAATATACTGAGATGGCCTTATAGCTGCCTTTTTAAATGCTTGTCTGTTACCATTTAAAATCATGTAGCATACCAGAAGTGGTACCTTTAATACACCTTGGGAAGCATCAATCTAATTTAAGTGCAGCAAAATTATATCAGATCCTTTGCTAATAGGAAAGAAAGGGGGAAAATGATTCCTAAAGGGGAAGAAGTATGTCACGTATATTATATTTGTTTGACTTGTATCTAGAACAGTGCCTAAAACAAACAGGCATGCAGTACAAGTCTGAGTACATGAATGAATGCTCATCATGTCTCCAAATTATCTCTAGCCCCTATTCTCAAAACCAATTATTTGTCAAGATAAAGGCTTTGATCAGAGCTCTTAGCCCACGAAAATTAAATTGCTGAACCTGGCCCCTTTGTAGGAAATGTAAAACTCATGAAATTCAAGTACTCTTGGGAAATCCAAACACATTTTCATTTACCAGTGTTTCTAATTGAGGCAAAAATAAATTTAGATAAATTTATTTAAATACATGAATATTAGCTTTTGATATTTCCTAAAACACTGGAAAGGGAAGTGGAAAATTATCTCTCATGAGGATTTGAAGGCTGCTTATTGTAACTGAAAGAATGCAGACAGAAAGCCTGGGCTCGAATCCTGACTCTGCTACTGGTTAGTAGTGTATAACCTGGTAATGTCATGTAATGTCTCTGAGCTTCAGCACCCTCACTTTATACAATGAGGTGAGATTAAACCGTCTATAAGTTTCCTTCCAGCTCTTCTGTTTTCCAATTCTTCTTCTCCCAGAGACTCCTGAGCAGTACTTGGTATGAAGCTTCAGGTCTTTTCTAGTACTAAATAGGCAGAGTCTGACATGGCCCAGTGTGTGGACCCAGAGCCATTCTGAATTACATGAGTCTGGGTATTGGTAAACAAAATTATTGGCATATATGTAAAGGCTCTTGTTTTTTCAATTTTGAAGCAAGTATATTTAAAAACACTTTAAAATGCTCTCATTTCCTTTAATATTTAAGTAAAATTTATCACAAATCAATACATTTAGTTGTTAAGAAATATTTTCTGTAATCAGATTGTTTGGGAGTGAACTGTAGCTTTAGAACTTGGACACAGATAGATGTGCTAACTAGTCTTATTGTGGTAGTCATTTCATAATATATGTGTCTACCAAATCATCACCCTCTACACCCTGAACTTTCACAATGTTATATGTCAATCATATCTCAAACCTGGCGAGAAAAGATCTTAGCAAAGGGACTTCTCCATGGCTCAATTACCTCATCTTTTAAAAGTGATTACAAAAAAAAAAAAAAAAGCTATCTATCTCCTTAAGGGTTTGTGGGAGGCATAAGAGCTAAACGAAAAACGAAACTTGCAAAGCACTTCGGAGAGCACCTGACCTAGTAATCACTCAATAAAGCAGCTACTGCTGCTAAGTCACTTCAGTTGTGCCCGACTCTGTATGACCCCATAGACGGCAGCCCACCAGGCTCCCCCATCCCTGAGATTCTCCAGGCAAGAACACTGGAGTGGGTTGCCGTTTCCTTCTCCAATACATGAAAGTGAAAAGTGAAAGTGAAGTCGCTGAGTCGTGTCCGACTCTCAGAGACCCCATGGACTGCAGCCCACCAGGCTGCTCCTTCCATGGGATTTTCCAGGCAAGAGTACTGGAGTGGGGTGCCATTGCCTTCTCCCAATAAAGCAGCTACAACTGGTCTTTTCCAAATAGCCTTTATCTAGGAAACAACTTTTTTATTTTAAAGAACACAATAAAAGTGTTCATTTGGTATGTACCTACCCCTTCACTTTGGAGAAGGAAATGGCAACCCACCACTGTATTCTTCATGGTCCATAGGGATGCAGAAAATCAAATACAACTGAAGTGACTAAGCACGTACCCCTTCACTTGGACCTATTTTTGTTACATCTGCAGAATAAGTGAGGAAGGCTGGCAAGGATCATCACCTGACTGTTTCTGTTCTCTCCGACTCTAGAGTTCTGTTCCTCTCTACAACTAAATAAATCGCTTTAGTCATCAAATTTCAGAGAAGGCAATGGCACCCCACTCCAGTATTCTTGCCTGGAATTCTTGCCTTGGATGGAGGAGCCTGGTAGGCTGCAGTCCGTGGGGTCGCTAAGAGTCAGACACGACTGAGCGACTTCACTTTGACTCTTCACTTTCTTTCATTGGAGAAGGAAATGGCAACCCACTCCAGTGTTCTTGCCTGGAGAATCCCAGGGACTGCGGAGCCTGGTGTGCTGCTGTCTATGGAGTCGCACAGAGTCGGACACGACTGAGGCGACTTAGCAGCAGCAGCGTCAAATCTGCCTAAAGTTGACGTCTGGTTGCATGCTATTGACCCATTCTGAGCAACTCTACAGAAGTGGCCATGTGAAATGCCAACTTGGATTGAAAACGATGGTTCAGGAAGCCCGTGTCCTGTTTTCATGAGGCCCATGAGATAATACCTGTGGTTTAAATGCTGCAAAATGCTTTTCAAATGCCACTTATACATAAGGTCCAATTTGAAGATAAAATCTAAAGGGAAAAGGCCAGATGTGGAATGTGACCTCTGGAAGATCTCTCATTATGATGAGGCACAGTGCTCGTGTCCCATGGATCCCGGAGTGGTTGTCCCTCTGTACTGATTTGGCATAATGAGAGGGATGACCTGCGGGGGAAGAGGAGAGACCCCGTTCTCCAAGAGCACTGGGAACAAAAAGAGGAGGCAACCATAGGGAAGAAATGGCCAGGTTCATTTTGAACTATTACCTCACATTCATAAACATTTTAAGTAATTGTATTTTATATTTAAAAATAAATTTTTTCTTTAAAATAACTGACAGGAAATTCTTATGAATATGCTTCCTATTAAAGGGAATGAATAAATATTTGAATTAACAGCCAATAAATCAAAATCCTTTAAAAACTGGTTTTACTCTATAACTGATGTTTTAGAGTAAGTGTAGATGAATGATGTTAAATATATGTGTCATTCCTTTATTTTAGAAACACATTTTTGCCATTTTTTTTCTTTTTTAGAAGTAATACGTAAGAGTGATACCACTGGCTGGAAATAGTTGCTGGGGGGAAACTCTGACATCAGGCAAAAGGCATGTAATCAGCAGCAGTATTGTGCCCAACCACACAAACTTGCAGTGCCCTGTACCTAAAAACAAGTTTTGAGGGAATGCAGAACAAAGAAAACGTGTTTGGTTTTTGTTTTTTTTTTTTCCCCTGTTAATTAGCATAAGTCACAAAGCTAAAGGATTTTAGTTTGAAATAGGAATTACAGATAATGGGAAAATCTCAAAAACTGAGGATAAAGATTAAATTCACAAGATGAGTTGATGTCTTTATGTCTTCACGAAGGTAATCCATAAATCCATCTAAAACCATTTCTAAAAAATCATTTCAATTTAACTTAACTCTCCCTAAATCTCTTTAAAAAGTTTTAATGCCTGGCTTTTCCTGAAACTCAAGGATGTTTAGTTCTCCAAGTAGCCAAGAGTAACAGAGAAATCTTTGATTTAAGAAATGGAACATTTGCCAAATTCTTTCCATGGGTTTGGAGTGAGATAGGATAGCATGGTGTCTTATCCTCATCTTCAACATCAGTGGGAACAGTAATTCAGTCCCTACCACCCCATTCAGACGGGGAGCCTCCAGCTGTGGGTGGTTCTGCATTTTTCGCATTCCTCCTAGAGGGCTGACAGTCATTCTGCTAGCCACAGCTGACAGTAGACTCCTGTCGCATGCTGCATTTTACTGCTCAGCTCTAGCAATGATAAACAAAACCAGAGGGACTAAAGGCAAAGGTGATTCCAGGACACCCATCAGTTCCCCACATGGACCCTGAACTGTCCAGCTCTCTCCTTTATGCTGTGTTTATGGCTCAGATGAAGTAACTGGAAACTTGAAAAGGAAAAGCTAAGCTGCCAATAGAATGTGGAGTAAGTAAGTAGCAGTTTTCCTGAGAGCTTTGTCATTCTTTGTTCAGTTTATTAGTTTAAAACCCAGGCAGACTTAAGCTGTCAGAGCAGAAGGGGTGCTATCAACCACTGCCCTGTTGACACCTTCTTGTTAAATGACATATAATTCTTTATAAATTCATGTAATTCTTTATAATTATTTAAAAACAGATCTATCCATTGGAAACAGGACTGTGAATCTTGTCCCCAGCCTTTCTTCTCTCAAATCTAGGTTTCCATCTGTTTGAGTGGGCACATATCTTGGGTACTTCTCAGTGTTTACTGATACCTACCTTGCTCTTTGCATATTAAATACTTTACTAAAAAAGTGAACCCTGCAGCATCAGGTTTTAAAATTTTTCTTAAATGTAGGTGTTTCCATTATTTTCATGTCACTTTTTCCATTTTGCTTTAAAACATTTTTGAGAAACTCTAAGGGTCTATTTAAATTGGGGTATATTATCTGTACTCTGGTTTCCTTATTTATAAAAAAGGAATTATGATGTTACCTATCTCATAGGGTAACTGTTATGATTAAATAGGATGATAAACAAAAGACCTGACACAGTACCTACAACACAGTAAGTAATCAATAAACAATCAACTGTCATTACTATTTTAAATGCATTCCATTCCCAGAAACTACTCTTTTGAAGTCACTTGTCATTCATAGACAAAATAGTATCTATCCATGCAACCTTGTACTTATCTATGAGGTATCACCTTCCAAAGCCCTGAGTGGGTCAGTTTAGTGGGGATGAAATTTATAGATATTGATTAGACAGCATTAACAGAACAAAGGTATAAAATAGGAAGAAGTAAAAATTGGGATGCTTATATATTCTATTCAACCTATATTCTGTTTCTCAGAGTTACCCTGCAGCATACTTATGGAAATGTTAAGTAAGACTGTGATTCATTTATACACTATTAGATTCCTGTGGAAGTTTCGGAGGATTCAGTATTATTGTGATGTTTCTGGGGATGCATTATTCACTTTATTCAATAACACTAGTGGGCTCCATTGCTTTATCTTTAGTGGAATGACTTTGTAAAACTTAATAAATAGAAACCTCAATTAAAATAGAGTTGGGCTACAATGTGCTACAAGGAAAACAGCCCAAAAAGAAGAAAAACTTCCTCTTCTTGCCTGAGGAGCGCTCAGCCAATGAGAGACTCAGCCAATCAAATGCTACTATACTTTGAATTCTCAATTCTTCCAATGGATGCCATTTATGGGAATCCTCCCAACTTCCTTTTACCCTTTTAAAAGAGATATCGTCTTCCAGCTGTGTGGGACTTTCAAGTGCTTGCCATGGTCGCAGACCCCAGATTGCAATTCTTTGCTGGTCCTGAGTGAACCCATTTTTGTTGGAGAAATAGCTGGCAGTCTGTTTGTTTAAGGTCAACAGTTTCTTATTGACCAAATTAACTATCACAGTTTTAGTTACTCCATTCTCATCACAAAAAATTAAAAATAGGCAACCCTTCCTGAATTTGAATTGGATGCGCTGACATCAATGTCCTTATTGTGAAAAAAAAATTACTAACACATCAACACATTACCTCCCCCTCATAATACACATTTTATTCATTGGAAGAAGATGGTGAAGTAACAGTACCTAAAGTGTATGGGGGCTTTAAAATGAAACATTTCAAAAGTATCTTTAATCTGGCCTCTCCATTTAAATCTTACTTTCAGTTCAGTTCAGTTTAGTCGCTCAGTCAAGTCTGACTTTTTGTGACCCCGTGAATCACAGCACGCCAGGCCTCCCTGTCCATCACCAACTCCCGGAGTTCACTCAGACTCCCGCCCATCGAGTTGGTGATGCCATCCAGCCATCTCATCCTCTGTTGTCCCCTTCTTCTCCTGCCCCTAATCCCTCCCAGCATCAGAGTCTTTTCCAATGAGTCAACTCTTCACATGAGGTGGCCAAAGTATTGGAGTTTCAGCTTTAGCATCATTCCTTCCAAAGAACACCCAGGACCAATCTCCTTTAGAATGAACTGGTTGGATCTCCTTGCAGTCCAAGGGACTCTCCAGAGTCTTCTCCAACACCACAGTTCAAAAGCATCAATTCTTCGGCGCTTCAGCTTTCTTCACAGCTATCTCTCACATCCGTACATGACCACTGGAAAAACCATAGCCTTGACTAGATGGACCTTTGTTGGCAAAGTAATGTCCCTGCTTTTGAATATGCTGTCTAGGTTGGTCATAACTTTCCTTCCAAGGAGTAAGCATCTTTTAATTTCATGGCATCAGTTTTAATAGAACATCTACCTAAGTGGTCACAAATGGGTGTCAGAATAATTTGGTGAGTTTGCCGCTCTTTTTTTTTTTTTTTTTTTTTTAGATTGCCAACTCTTTCACTAGTTCTTAAATGTTTCTGATCCGTTTATAGGTTTGGAAACCATTATCTAAAAGAAATTGGCTAATAAGTCTAAGTGGAAATCAGGCAATATTTGTGAAATGTGCTTAAGTATGTCTTTTTACAGCTATTCTTCTTAGGTTTTGCTTTCATGAGAATTTGAATATACTAGAATTCATACATATATTCTTTATTATAAATGCTAGTGATAGTGATATAAAGGATAATGGAAGAAAGTAGAGAGATTAGGAAGTTGTTGGAGTATGTGCTCAACACGACTTATGCAAATAATACTTGATAGCCCTAATAATCCTTTCAAAGTTTATTTCTGTATAGTATTTGGTAATAGTTATTTGTTCAAAATATACGTTTTCAATGTTTAAGCTAAATACATTTCTACCACACTCAGAGAAGGCAATGGCAACCCACTCCAGTACTATTGCCTGTAGAATCCCATGGACAGAGGAGCCTGGTAGGCTGCAGTCCATGGGGTCGCTGAGAGTCAGACACGACTGAGCGACTTCACTTTTACTTTTCACTTTCATGCATTGGAGAAGGCAATGGCAACCCACTCCAGTACTCTTACCTGGAGAATTCCAGGGACAGAGGAGCCTGTTGGGTGCCGTCTATGGGGTCACACAGAGTTGGACACGACTGACGTGCCTTAGCAGCAGCTACCACACTACTTTAAAATAAAATTTAGCAAATTATTGAATATTTGCTATTGAATATATTGAAATATATTGAATATTGAATAATTACAATTATGATATATTGTATGAGTTAATAACTAGTTAGGTCTAGTTAGATTATAAAATTATACTTTATTAATGTAATTTTTCCTTAAGACTAATTTTATTTCAGTAAGTTGATTCTTCACTGAAGTGAAAAGCTTTAGTATTTCCAACTTTAAAAATGTTTATTTATTCATTTGTTTATTTGTTTTTGGCTGTGATAGGTCTTCATTGCTGCATGAAGGCTTTCTCCTATTGCTTCAAGCTGGGGCTACTCTCTAGCTGCGATGTGGGGGCTTCTCATTACAGTGGCTTATCTTGTTGTAGACCACGGACTCTGGGGCATGCAGGCTTCAGTAGTTGCAGTGAGTAGGCTCAACAGTTAAAGTTCCCAGGTTCTAGAGCACAGGCTTCATAGTTGTGGCGCATGGACTTGGTTGCTCCCTGGCCTGTGAGATCTTCCTGGACCAATGGTTGAACCTGTGTCTCCTGCACTGGCAAGCAGATTCTTTACCACTGAACCACCCGGGAAGCCTTTCCAACTTTTTTCATTTCTGACATCACTGTCATTTAATACGAATTAAAATAAATCTTGCCATACCTCTGCTGACAAAGAGGATGTGTTCTACCACCTTAGAAATGTTATTGCCAGAGATAGAAATTACGCTAATACAAACAAAGCTTTCAAGAGATGAAAGTTTATCCTATTTTCTTTTCCTCTTCAAAGTCACTGTATACTTAAAGGAGTGATACAAGACAACATAAAATGTGTATCAAGTCTTGGGGCTAAGAAAGAGATCCAGGTAATGTTAGAAGAGTAAATGGAGAAACTGAGCCCAAATACCTCTCTCTGTAGGTCCCAAATGGTCCCTCATCTCTAGCGGTTCTTTTCAACAGATGTTCAGCAGAATCGGCTAGCATACTTGGATGGTAGCCTCCCCTCAACCCAACTCATGGAGCACTGAAATGTTCCAGTCAAGATCACCCTTTAGATTGGCAGTTCTCAACTGCTGCTGCTGCTAAGTCACTTCAGTCGTGTCTGACTCTGTGCAACTCCATAGACGGCAGTCCACCAGGCTCCCCGTCCCTGGGATTCTCCAGGCAAGAACACTGGAGTGGGTTGCCATTTCCTTCTCCAGTGCATGAAAGTGAAAATTGAAAGTGAAGTCGCTCAGTCGTGTCTGATTCTTCACGACCCCATGGACTACAGCTTACCAGGCTCCTCTGTCCATGGGATTTTCCAGGCAAGAGTACTGGAGTAGGGTGTCATGCCTTCTCTACAGTTTTCAACTAGGGGCAGTAATTCTTTTTCAAGAGGTGCCCTGCACTGTAGAATGTTTAGCAGCATTTCTAGCCTCTATCCACTAGATACCAGTAGCATTACCCAACTCACTCACTACCATCACATTATGACAACTAAACATGTCTCCAGACACTACCAAATATTCTTTTAGGGGCAAAATCACCTTCTGATTGAGAAGTGGCAAAATAGGGGTTTGAAAATTGCAAGATCTCACAAATGTGTGTCCATGCTAAGTTGCTTCAGTCACGTCCAATTCTTTGCAACCCTGTGGACTATAGTCCACCTGGTTCCTCTGTCCATGGGATTCTCCAGGCAAGAATACTGGAGTGAGTTACCATGCCCTCCTCAATCTTAAAAATATCTCTTCTTTTAAAAATGCTGAAATTCCTGTAATAAGGCCTTGTGTCTTTCTTTCCACAGGCACAGAATACAAAGCTTACATGTGTACCTTTTCTTATAGAGGTACCAGTGTGAGGTAACTCAGTGGGAATGGATTTATTTTGCTGAAGTGCAACTAGTCAGTGAATAATGAAAAAGGCTGATTTTCAGAACCTTCCCAGTTCTGCTCAGACAGAAAAGTGGTAAGAGCTAGAGGCTCATCTCTAACGAGCCACTTTTCAGAAAAAAGACTAAGAACAAACTTCTAAACCTTGATGATCTTACCTGGAATTGTTCATTCACGTATCCAGCACATACCTGCTGCCTTATAAAGGGTGGCGTTGAATGCAGTATGAAATAAACAGCAACTTCATCATTCTGTAAGTGGGAAAAAGGGTCTAGGAGAGGATCCGATTTTGGATATTTAATAGGGAGCAAGGATAATTAAAATTTAACTCCAAGGTGGGAGATTAGGTCTTGTTTATCCTCTGTGTCCCCAACACCTAGCCCAGAATAGGTACTTAATAATTCCCAAATTCAGACTTAAATTGAAGAAAGTAGGGAAAACCACTAGACCATTCAGGTATGACCTAAATCAAATCCCTTGTGATTATACATGGAAGTGAGAAACAGATTTAAGGGACTAGATCTGATAGATAGAGTGCCTGATGAACTATGGAATGAGGTTTGTGACATTGTACAGGAGACAGGGATCAAGACCATCCCCATGGAAAAGAAATGCAAAAAAGCAAAATGGCTGTCTGGGGAGGCCTTACAAATAGCTGTGAAAAGAAGAGAAGCGAAAAGCAAAGGAGAAAAGGAAATATATAAGCATCCGAATGCAGAGTTCCAGAGAATAGCAAGAAGAGATAAGAAAGCCTTCCTCAGCGATCAATGCAAAGAAATAGAGGAAAAGAACAGAATGGGAAAGACTAGAGATCTCTTCAAGAAAATTAGAGATACCAAGGGAACATTTCATGCAAAGATGGGCTTGATGAAGGACAGAAATGGTATGGACCTAACAGAAACAAAAGATACTAAGAAGAGGTGGCAAGAATACACAGAAGAACTATACAAAAAAGATCTACATGACCAAGATAATCACAATGGTGTGATCACTCACCTAGAGCCAGGCATCCTGGAATGTGAAGTCAGATGGGCCTTAGTAAGCATCACTACGATCAAAGCTAGTGGAGGTGATGGAATTCCAGTTGAGCTATTTCGAATCCTGAAAGATGATGCTGTGAAAGTGCTGCACTCAATATGCCAGCAAATTTGGAAAACTCAGCAGTGGCCACAGGACTGGAAAAGGTCAGTTTTCATTCCAATCCCAAAGAAAGGCAAGGCCAAAGAATGCTCAAACTACCGCACAATTGCACTCATCTCACATGCTAGTAAAGTAATGCTCAAAATTCTCCAAGCCAGGCTTCAGCAATACATAAACCATGAAATTCCAGATGTTCAAGCTGGGTTTAGAAAAGGCAGAGGAACCAGAGGTCAAATTGCCAATATCCGCTGGATCATGGACAAAGCAAGAGAGTTCCAGAAAAACATCTATTTCTGCTTTATTGACTATGCCAAAGCCTTTGACTGTGTGGATCACAATAAACTGTGGGAAATTCTGAAAGAGATGGGAATACCAGACCACCTATCCTACCTCTTGAGAAATCTGTATGCAGGTCAGAAGCAACAGTTAGAACTGGACATAGAACAACAGACTGGTTCCAAATAGGAAAAGGAGTACGTCAAGGCTGTATATTGTCACCATGCTTATTTAACTTCTATGCAGAGTACATCATGAGAAACGCTGGACTGGAAGAAACACAAGCTGGAATCAAGGTTTCTGGGAGAAATATCAATAACCTCAGATATGCAGATGATACCACCCTTATGGCAGAAAGTGAAGAGGAACTAAAAAGCCTCTTGATGAAAGTGAAAGAGGAGAGTGAAAAGATTGGCTTAAAGCTCAACATTCAGAAAACAAAGATCATGGCATCTGGTCCCATCACTTCATGGGAAATAGATGGGGAAACAGTAGAAACTGTGTCAGACTTTATTTTGGGGGGCTCCAAAATCACTGCAGATGGTGATTGCAGCCATGAAATTAAAAGATGCTTCCCCTTTGGAAGGAAAGTTATGACCAACCTAGATAGCATATTGAAAAGCAGAGAAATTACTTTGCCAACAAAGGTCCATCTAGTCAAGGCTATGGTTTTTCCAGTAGTCATGTATGGATGTGAGAGTTGGACTGTGAAGAAAACTGAGCACTGAAGAATTGATGCTTTTGAACTGTGGTGTTGGAGAAGACTCTTGAGAGTCCCTTGGACTGCAAAGAGATCCAACCAGTCCATTCTAAGGGAGATCAGCCCTGGGTGTTCTTTGGAAGGAACGATGCTAAAGCTGAAACTCAAATACTTTGGCCACCTCATGTGAAGAGTTGACTCATTGGAAAAGACTCTGATGCTGGGAGGGATTGGGGGCAGGAGGAAAAGGGGATGACAGAGGATGAGATGGCTTGATGGCATCACCGACTCGATGGATGTGAGTTTGAGTGAACTCCAGGAGATGGTGATGGACAGGGAGGCCTGGCATGTCGCAGTTCATGGTATCACAAAGAGTCAGACACGACTGAGTGACTGAATTGAACTGAACTGAATAATTTGCTAAATGAATAAACAAACGCATGATGGATAAGGCCCTCAAGCAGTGGGGCTACTTGGGATACAGTTTTGGTAGGAGGAGATTGACTGAGAAGAGTCAAGAACAAATGGCCCAAGAGGAAGATACATGGAAGCTTGAAGGTGGAGAGGACTAAATCCCAACTGAGAAAATGCCTGATCAACTCTGCACCAGCAGCAAGATAGTTTAGAGGGAAACCGTGAACTTGAATTCAGATTTCCTGAGTTCAGATACAGACATAACCACTTGTTTCCTTTGAGATCTTGGGCATCATAAACCAGGGATAATGATAGTATCTCCATCAAAGGGCTGTCATGAGCATCAACGAGGTCATACTTATAAACCTTTTTGACTGGTCACCAGCCAAGAGTCAGTCTAGATCAACTGTTGAGAAGTGGCGGTGTTTCAGAGTGGGATGAGGGTCTTGAGAACCATAAAAGTCTAGATGGTTATCATGGTGAAAGGAAAAGGGAGCTACCCAGGAGTGAGTAAAAAGTTGACCAAGCATTTGTGAGTGCTCCAGTGAGGCAACTGTTGTCTTGGTGATGTAACTAATAGACTCATTTATTTGATTTTCTTTAATCTTCCTCAGTGACTTTAAAGTAAAATGGATGATTAACTTGACCTGAATTTGGGGATTGTTAAGACTGCATTAAAAGATCAAGGAGATATGGGGCAATGAAACTAGAGGGAGCATATATTCAAAATTGTGAGCCCAGGCATTAAGCTCAAAAGGAAAGAAGGGAAGCCAAAAACAGCTAACAAACTGAAAGAACTGGGGGCGGGGGGTTGCGGTGACTGAAAGTCTCAAGGTTAAAGAACAGCTCTGGTGGAAGAGGTGGAAGGCAGGACGTGGTAGACAGAGCAGTTTCCGGTATTTCGAGATGGAGCAGGTGACGCAAGGGCCAGTGAAGCTGCACATGGAGTTGAGGGCACTGAGCAAACAGGAGCAAGGCCACGTAGGTTTCCCTTGCTCAACTCAAACCACTCTGTTCCCAAGTTATCTCATCAGAACGTTTTTGCTAGCAAGGAATCCAATAACTGATCAACTGCTCTAGCAAAATCTTTCTAACATTCTTCTTAGTATTTCAAAAGGCAGGGGGAAGGCTCAATACAATATACAGTATACACTAAGAATACAATGAAATACAATATACATTATTGTATATTATTGTATATAAGAAATACAATATACATTAAGGGATATCAGTAGAGATAAAATACTGATAATTATATGTATATTTTTACCTCAAATATAAACATTAGGTGAACTGGCTGATGTATGAAGCTTCATTCAAGTCAACCAAAAGTCTTCTTAAGGGATTGATCTTTTCTCATCATTATCTGGGATATCTCAAAAAATGTTAATCCTCTCCCATTCTCATCTCAGTGCCTACTCTCTTTTCTCTACCCTACTCTCAAGGCAGCTGTGTACACACACACACACACACACACACACACACACACACACACACACACACCCTTCTTACACATAGTTTATGGGATTCATTCATTCAACAAATAGGTACCAGACACTGTTCTAGATGCTGGGGCCATGATAGTCAGAGAGGCTAGATCTGTGCCCACATGAAGCTTGCATTCTAAACAGACAGTTGAGGAACAAGTAAACATATTTACAAAAAATTTCAGATAGTGAAAATGCTACCAAAAAAAGTGATAATAATAAAATATTTTATATTCATTTGTATATTGTCTGTATGTCTATGAAATTATCATGTAGTAGGTATATATCCCCATTATCCTTTAAGAAATTGGAGTTAAAGTGACAAAAATATTATCCAATATAGAACTACTGGCAGAAGAGAAAGTCATTAATTTTCTGATTCTCTTTTTCTGCTCAAGAAATCACATAGAATATCTGGCTTAATGATAAATGAATCACAAATACTTTATTAAAAGTTTTTAACAGAAAGCAAGTTTAAGAAAGCCTATTCTCCCCCAACCCCAAAGGATCTTACCTTCAAAGCTAGATCTAGTTAAGAGTGCTACCTACCAACCAGCACTTTATTCTCCTGGCCTGTCAAAACTGAACTTCAGAGTCTGAGGTCCTTTGGGAACAATCTAAAATCTGTGATTCCTAATTCTAACTCCACAGTCTAACTACCAGTGTTCCTTCTTCAAAGAACTCGAGCCTAAGAATTCTGTTTAGGCTAATAAAATGATACATTAAGCCACTCTTGAAAACGAAAAATGGAACCATTGCTTTGCCTGTAGAACTTAAGATTTTTTTTGCATTGAAGTTCCACAGCCAAGTCAAACAAAAGTGAATGTAGGTTTTGTTTCTAAACTAGGAGCAGGTGAAAGGGAAACAGGACTCTAATGTGGGTATTCACAAATACGTTTTCCTTTTTATCATACCAGCTAATGTAACCTTGTGTTATAACCAAAATCCCAGCCACTGCACATTGGTAGGGTGTCTCTTGGAAACCTTCAACAAAGTTCTTTAGCCTCCGTGAACTTGCTGTGAAATTCCAGAGCAACTACGTCTTATTTGCACCTTTGTCCATCATTACTTTTTAAGCAACTAAAATCAAGCTGAAGAGCATGTTTGTTATGCCTACAATCTACTCAGGGTAACCAAATTAAAACAGACCAGACAGATTTCATAAATCTTCTTCACAAATGGAATTTCCGTCAAGAAGACCAGCATTGACCAGGCTGTAAGTCTGGGTTTGTTTTCCCATTCTAGTTCAGTGTGTTTCATGGGTCTCAGGTACAAATCAGTAGGATGGCATCACTACACATAGAAGAGAATTTCTGTGACATCTGTACTGTTATCATTTCTGCTTGAAAGTGATGCCACCTAGGATGTCACCCAAGATAAAAAAATCTTCAGAGTGTGCGTGAGGCATAACTCAGAGTACCCAGTCTGTTGCCAGAGTCCTGCTTGCTTTCCTTTCTCATCTCTCTCCCCCAATAGGGAGTGGAGAGTGTTGCCTCCCACCTCTAAGGGTTAGGAATATTTTCTTTTAGCTTTTCATAGAGTAATCAAGGAATCAGGCAGTTGAAAAACTGCTCTAGGACCTTTAAGGCCCATTGCATAAACATATGAGTGACATACATCAGGTTTTATTCTATAGGGAGTCTCCCCCCTTATCTTGTTCTTCCTGCTAGACATTTTTTTTTGTTGTTGTTCAAGGGCCCTTCTGCCTGTCCTTAATCTTCTCTAGAACGTGAAGCCCATGCATAAGGCAGCAGTCAGTGCTCTTTTCATATTTAATTCCTCACCCTGTTTTAGTGGGCAGCAGTATCCCTCAAGCCAGCACTGTCTTTGTCACTGTGCCTTTCAACTAGAAAACCTCAGGGCAGTTCTCCATGCTGGGCTGGCTGTCCTACTTCGTGTAGCTCCTGTCTCCTCTGCACCCCTTAGAACAGCCTCTCCTGAAGAGCGAATGGCCTGGCCTGTGAGCCCCCGAACCTCCCCCCATCCCAGTCTTATGGAAACTTTTGTCTGGAGTATTCAAGTATTCAAGCCCTCAAGGAACCGGAATGTGGTGTTTGTGGTGAAACTAAAACCATACTGGAATAGAAAGAAAGTAACTCTTCAAATATGTCTCCTGTAAACTTTTATATACTATATTAAAACCAAACTTTGTCCCAGGATAATCAAGTTAAACTATTTTAAAATAGTGTCTCAAAACTTGATGGCCAAGAGAATAGAATTTAATGAATTTAAGTTTTTTTCAATTTTGTATCTGTAAATTGGATAAAGGTAAATCTTTCTGAGTTAGATTGGTACATAATATTAATTCCAGTGCTGTGCTGTCTCTACAAAATACAGCTGACCTTTGACCAACAAGGGGTGGGGTAGGGTGTAGGGGCACCCACCCTCCATGCAGGCAAAAATCCATGTAAAATTTATAGTTGGCCCTCCAAATATATACATATGCCCTCAGTTCTCCATATTTGTGGTTTCTCTGTATCTGCAGTTCCATGTCTGCTGCTGGAACCAACAGTGGATCCTGTTGTTCAGTCACTTGTGATCCCATGGACTGCAGCACACCAGGCTTCCCTGTCCTTTACCATCTCCTGGAGCTTGCTCAAACTCATGTCCATTGAGTCAGTGATGTCATTCAACCGTCTCATCCTCTGTTATCCCCTTCTCCTCCTGGCTTCAATCTTTCCCAGCATCAGGGCCTTTTCTAATGAGTCAGTTCATCACATCAGGTGGTCAAAGTATTGGAGATTCAGCATCAGTCCTTCCAATGAATATTCAAGATTGATTTCCTTTAGAATTGACTGGTTTGATCTCTTTGCAGTCCAAGGGACTCTCAAGAGTCTTCTCCAACACCACAGTTCAAAAGAATAAATTCTTTGACACTCAGCCTTCCTTATGGTCCATCTCTCACATCCATACATGACTACTAGAAAATCCTGTAGTACTGTAGTATTATTTAGTGGGAAAAAAATTCACATATAAGTAGACCTATGCAGTTCAAACTTATGTTGTTCAGAGGTCAGCTATAATTCTTTCTATTCCTGATCACGGACTCCTAGTACATGATAATGAGACAGCTGGATTAAATGACTGTTAATCAAGTCTCCTGACTTCCCTTGAGAATTAAAATCTCTTTTGGTGTTTTATTTTACAGAACATAAGTTATATACTGCTACTGCTACTGCTAAGTCACTTCAGTCATGTCCGACTCTGTGCGACCCCATAGACGGCAGCCCACCAGGCTCCCCGTCCCTGGGATTCTCCAGGCAAGAACACTGGAGTGGGTTCCCATTTCCTTCTCCAATGCATGAAGGTGAAAAGTGAAAGTGAAGTCAC
The DNA here is from genome assembly GCF_016772045.2 of Ovis aries. NCBI lineage: Eukaryota > Metazoa > Chordata > Mammalia > Artiodactyla > Bovidae > Ovis > Ovis aries. The sequence goes on from NC_056060.1 coordinate 42,720,635, forward strand.
TCAGTCGTATCCAACTCTTAGCTACCTCATGGACTGCAGCCTACCAGGCTCTTCCATCCATTGGATTTTCCAGGCAAGAGTACTGGAGTGGGGTGCCATTGCCTTCTCCAAAGTTATATACTAGCTGAGAATAATAAGGAGTGCACTTTGAGTTTTTGTCAGTGAAAACCAGGACTACATCCCTGTACTATTTGTTTCCATGTGTGATTCTTTTTTCTTTCAGAGTAATATATGTTAGCTAAAGGGACATTTGGGCTTCCCTGCTGGCTCAGTGGTAAGGAATCCACCTGCAATGGATGGATTACAGGAGACTCGGTTTTGATTCTGGTGTTGGGAAGATCCCCTGGAGAAGGGAATAGCAGCCCACTCCAGTATTCTTGCCTGGAGAATCTCATGGAGAGAGAAGCCTGGTGAGCTGCAGTCAATAGGGTCGAAAAGAGTTGGAAAAGTGACTTAGCATGCGTGCAAAGGGACGTTTAAGACCTTCGAGTAGGACTTTTAAAGCAAATTTGCTTTAAAATGAATGGTTTTGCTTTTTCAATGAACTTTAGTAATTACCACAGAGAAAAAGGAGCCTAATTTCTTTATTATGACCTTCAGTCAGAATGATGAACAGAATTTAATTTGGATGAACAGAATTTAATTTAATTTAATACTTTTTCTTTAAAAGCTAGTATGTCAGTTTACTGGCATCTCCCTTTGACTAGAATTTATATTTCGGCATTAAAATATACTGTAAGTTCCAAATTCTCTTGAATTATGTATAAAAGATAAAAAAGAACTAAATTATTTTCTTCTAACATGCTGAACTGAGCTTAATTCTTAAGGTACTCTTCTGGTGTTTGGAAAATACTTTGTATAGGGATGTAAATTATAGCAGTTCACATCTCTTCATTTTCTATGTAACTGTGTTTCTGACATAAATATGTGTAACTATCACCCACCAAAGCTTAAGCATGTTCAATTACAAAATGAGGCTACAGCCATTGTCCTTGAAAACTATGCCTTCATGCGCCTCTTCATTCTGTGCTCTTTTCCTGAGATACTGTAACCCATAGTTCCCACATGTGTCTCCACATAGAATAATATGGGCCTCTTGAAAACATCCCCAAGTCCAGGTCACATCCTAGGCTAATTAAACCATATTCCTGGAACACAGGCATCGGGAGTTTTTAAAATCCCCAGGTGGTTGCAATGTGCTACCAAGTTTGAGAACCACCACTTCAACCAACTTGTTCTCAGATTTTCTTTCATCCTTCCCATCTCAGTTGACAGGGAATGTCTGAAGCCCACTCTTGGCCTTCCCATTATCCCTCCTGCATATCTCTACTATACCAAGCATAAAGTTCATCTGTTCCCTCAAACTATAATAAGATGCTATTTTTAGGTTTAAATCCCAGAGTCTAACCCTGGGCTTGTGTAAGGGAGTACTCAATAAATAAATTTATGGGATGAATAATATCTTCCTAATAAAACTAAAAAGCAAAACCATACAATATTTATATTGCTATGGAGAAAGCTTAAGATGTGTTTTAGGATAATGTTTCACTTGATGGTCAACATCTCATATTTAGGAAAACATCTCATCATACCAATGAAAATAAATCCATACCTACACATCAAAGAGAATCATAAAATATAACTTTAATTACCTACAAAACTGCATTATTTATTATAATAAGCACAGAAAAACGTTTCCTGTGGTAAGAAACTTCTAAAACAACTCATCCTTTCTCAGTTCCAGTTCCATCTTGAGTGGACTGTGTTTTCCAAAGCAGTCCTTCCTGAATCTTATGTTGTTTCAGGGGTTTATAAAACTGATTTTTAAGAATTTTAAAGTACTTAGTTCACAAAATGTAAGATGTGAAGAGTCTATGTTTATCATGGTATTCATACTAATAACATGATCATTATGATTTTAAAAATTCATATAGTAAATTTTGCTATAATCAAATCCTAGACAATAAATCCAATCTTAAACACATGTTTTTTAAAAGTAGTTTAAAATATTTTACTCCCTGGGTTATCTAATTACTTCAAATTTCAGCAATACTTCACAATCCAACGTTATTCTTTATCTGCTAGATTTTTATGCATGAAGCCTGAAAAAAAAAAAAATCAGATTTAGGAACTGTTTTCCATGATAGTGTTATATTCCTCACTTGTCTCATTTATGTTCACATATGAAAACTTGGGTTATCTCATTAGATATCAAATTAAGACCTTGTCAACTGTTGTTCAATATGCACTGATTCTGAATGCATATTAAAGTCAAAAATGAGAGGAAAAAGTATAAACCTCCACTTTTAAATATCAACGTTGTAATCAACTACCAAACAAATTTTTAATTTTAGTCTATTAATTAAACACAACTCATTCAAACGGCAGTCTTTGGAACATAGTTCTTGTCCTCCTTCCCACAATGGAGTCATGACTTTATCCGAAATAAGCTCCCAACGGATATATAGATTGCGGAAAGACAAAAAACATCACCATCCCCAATATTTCTAATGTCATTGTTCCCAAAATGTAAAAGCTGTGAAACAACTATTTCTAGTAAGCTCCGGCTGTGGACACAAAACGGAATTTCTTTTGCCATGTAAATAAGGCACAGAGGCATACCTTCAACAGGTAACTTTATTTTTGGATCAAACTATATATTTGGATCAAAAGAGCAGGGCAATTTTAAAGCTGGCTTCTGTTAGCATAAATCTGATTTGGGGTAGTGTCCTTTGTCAGGTCCTGTTTCCCTGTCTCCTTGTCACTTCCAGAGGCACCTCATCAGTCCCTTAGTGAGGGGCCCCGTGGGCGTTACAGCCGCCCCTGGCGAGGGCTCACCGGATTAGCAGGCACCAGAAGACCTAGGAGGGTAGAAGCCCCGGCGCGGGGAGCGGGTAGTTCTGTGGGTTGCGGGCCTGGGAGCCAGGTGGAGGCTGGTTCTTCTCTCTTGTCTCCAGTCCCCCAAAGCTGGTCCAAGTGGCGCAGGCTGGCTGGAAAGGTGTAACCTACTCCTTCCCTAGACCCAACAATTAAAAGGTGACCCCCAAAAAAACACTCCATCTCCTATCTTGAGTCTTAGTGCCCTAAAAATACCTTCCATTGGCCTTTTGCATCACTCCCTCGGCTACCAGCGAGAGCAGAGGGGGTAAAAATAATTTCCGAGAGGTCACTGGCGCTAAAACCACAGCGAACAGAGACTGTGTCTACCTGAAGACCTGGAGAGGCAGTTAGCGGGGAAGGCTTGACTTCCTCCGCGGGGCCTCCTCCATCCAGCAAAAAACCGGCGAAAGACCGGCGTCCCGAGTGGTGGATGGGCAGGTGGGTGTGGGACAGGACTGGAGGGAGTAAGGAATCGCTAAATTGCCTCCGCTGGGACCGCCTCCTCGCCCAGTGGCCTCCCCTGAGTCGTTCCGAATTACTAAAACGAAGCTCAGGCCAAACTGCCGCCCCCGGCCAGCCCGACTGAGCTCGGGAGGTAGAGATACAGGGAAGCAAAGGCCGGGTGTCAGAGGGGCCCATTAGGCAAGAACTAGGGGGAGCTGACAGTGTCCCCTCGCGCCTCCGTCTCCGCTTTGCTGGGAAGAGCCTAGATGGCTGCGGTCCTAACATAGCATCCATCTGCGGCTCGCCTCCCTCCCCAGGACCCCGGAGGCGTGGCGAGCTCGGCTTTCTCCCGCCTCTGACTCGCGGCACCCCTCCGCGGGACTCTTGGTTGGGCCCGGGGCGGGGCCTGCAGGCGCTCCACGTGCGGTCGCGAGCTCCAGGCTCTGCTGCAACGGCTTTGCCACTGCCCCCGCCACCTCGGGGCGGGCTGGAGGCGGAGCCTCAGGGGGCGGGGCGGGAGGCGTGGGCGGGGCGGACGCGGAGCGCTCGTCTGGCTGCCCAGGGCAAGGGGCTGAGAGTAGGGCAGGCGCGGCGCAGACAGGAAGGCAAGGAGAGCTGGGAATAGTCCGACGCCCGGTGCTGCGGACCTTCTCCGCGGTAAGAACAGGAGCCGGGTACCCGGGGACTCCCCTAGCCGACCTCCAAGACCGGCCACCGCGCCCCCGCCGCTCATTCTGCCCCCTGCCGGCCGGGCGGCAGCGGCGGCGGCGGGACGGGACCTCGGGAGGGCTTCTGGAAGTCGCGAGCCCCAGTCCAGGCGGTGTCCCCTTCTCCGCGTCTTTCTTCTTCTCGCTCTCTCAGCGCTGGGCGTCGGGCACCGGACTGGAAGGAAGGTCGCTTCTTGGCGAGTCGGAGCTCGCCCACGCCGGGAAGGGAGAACGGGGCCTCGGGGCAGCCGAGCCGGGCAACGAGGAAGGTGCAGAGCCTTGGGCAGCCTCTGCGGCGAGGGGGGAGGCTGGCCGGGACTGTGGGCTGCGACCCCGGGATCGGTGCTCGCGCTCGGCTCCCGGGTGGTCGGGCTGGGGACGCCTGCCCGTCACGCCCCGTTGCTGTGCCCGGGCGGCGGGGCCAGCTCTTGAGTCCCGAATGCCTGGGTGCCGCCTGTTGTGCGCGCGCCGGCCCGGGCAGCCCGGCTGCGGGAGGGGACCTGAGTCTGTCCCACCGTCCCCGTGAGTCCCTGGTCGGGGGAGCCGGAGACTGAGCTCTCCCTCGGCGACGCCGGAAGGGGGCCTCGGTGGGATGGGAGTGGGGGGCGCGGCCTGCAGTAGTTGGGTTCCTGGAGGAGCTGGCGACGCGCAGGCCCGGCTCCGGGCCGAGGAGACCCCCAGCTTGTGCCCGAGGAGGGCCAGGAGCTGTCAGGGATGGACAGCTGGGGGCCATCCGAGTGAGGTCCACGGGAATTACAGCAGCCCTCTTGTCCCGGGACAGCATAATCTAATGGTGAGGGCGTTTTCTTGAAGGCAGGAAGAAATGGAAAGCTGTCAAAATAAGCACATTTTAAAGTTGAGGTGAAAGTTGGCGAATTTTCAGGCCGTGCAGTTGTTTAGTTAGTGTCTAAAGAAATATTAGCTCCTTGACATCCTTTTCGTTTGGAATTCTAGCAAAAATCTGTTTTGCCAGTATTTCCCTCAGGAGTTGTGCATTGCCCACAGCAGGGAAGGAAAACTTCAGCAAGCATTCTCAGGTTGCTTTTAACTTCAAGTTTGTGCTCTGTAACCTTTTTTGAGTGTTCAGAAAAAGTATCTCTTGCTGGATTTCTCATGTAGGATTCCGTCTCTTCTTCTCTGGGACCTGGCAATGTTTGTTTATTGGTTTTTATAAGCATCTATATAAATTTAGTCCTTGCACGAAATACTCCCCCGTTGCCACAGGGTGTAGTTTAGGGATTAGAGAATTCTATTGGAGAAAGCTGCTAGTGGCTTCATTTTCCAAGAATGTAAGTCATTTCCTTTCTGTGATTTCAGGGAGTTGATATTTCACAGCATCAAAACTTTGTGGGGAAAATTTTCCGTAATACATCTGTCATTAAAAAGGCTTTTGACTTTTGGATTTCTCTTCTTAGAACAGAGCATAAGTTTAGGCTCAGCACTGTTAATGGATCAGAAGTTTTTCAGAATCTGCAGCATTATGAAACCATTGTAGAAAGTAATTTTAACAGGCACCAAAACCTACAGACCGCCTGCTGGGTAGAAGGTGGGGGAGGGGAGAAGAACAGAAGAGAGAGGCAGGAAAACAGATGCCTGTGCTGTTGTCCTTTGTAGTAAAAAAAAAAAAAAAAGCTTCTAGCACTTAATCATTTTTCCTTGGGTGTGGTTTTGAGAAATAGAAGTATTATGTTAAAAATGAAAATACTCCACAATATGAGACAGCTGACATTTGAATGCTCTTTCAGTATGTTTGTAAATATATTGGATTTATATTTCATATTAAAATGGACTTCTGGGATTATTAGATGAGAAGGGTCCCCCAGGGAATATCTGCTATCCAGTTATCTGCGGGATATCTTTTCCAGAAAGCAGACCGTCTGTAATATGAACTAATTCTCCCCCCAGCACCCCCACCCCCCACCCCCAAGCCCCCACTTTGAATTGCTTGTAAGAGTGCCTGAGATCTGACACTGATGGACCACAGTAATCACCAGTTCTTGCAGGGCCCCAAACACTTTAAGGGACAGGAAATCTTTCTCTGCTTCTACCCCCCTCCTTTTTGGGGGCAACGGGGGTGGGTAGGCTACTAGCTTCAAATACATAATTTGAACTTGAGAATTAAGATGCTCCTGGCTCTACCAGAAAGCCTAATGGGCCAGGATAAAAACTGTTGCTTCTGAAAGGGAAATGTCCATGTGCTAGGTAGTAAGTTTTAGCTACAAGTTATTTAAAAACTCATTCAAATAGACTAGCTAAATTGGATGGGGAGGTGGGGAACTGTAGCCCTTTTTGAGATTCTGAACTTTGTTTCCACTTTCGACTGCATTTATAAAGCTTTTGGCTTTCAAAACTTATGACATAATAGACTCTGTAGCCTTTTGTGGCAGATGCTTGAAATGAAAGTTTCAAACAGAATTGTTTTTGACTAGGCTATCAAGTTCAGAGTTTACTGTAAATGAATCCTGTCTCAGAACTAACTTTTTTGATAAAGGAATTCTTTGTAGTTTTCAACTTGGATGTTGCACATTTTGATTTCTGAGGCTGTGGGTTTAAAAAAAAAAAAAGCTAAAACCTGCAAATAATTATTTTAATACATGAAAGCCCGTACCAAGGAAAGATTCAGTCCAGATGTAAAAATGTATGTGAATTTTAGATTTGTATGATCTCAACTAGTTTCCCCTTTTGTTGATGAGGCTGCCTGGATCCCAGATGGTATTTGTAAATTATCCCTTAGGTGGTTTTCAGAGTTCAGAACTAAATTTCACCAGCCTTCTCCAGTCATTTTAATATTGTCTCAAGTCTTCTAAAGGATAGAAAGTTTTCTCCATTTATGGAGAGATGAATTTTTCCTACTACTCATTAATACCAACCCCATAAATGCCCTGGTTTGGTAGATGAAGACTATGGGGAAACTGGAGGTATTAAGTAATTATTATTATTAAAAAATAATATATTAAAAATATATTATTAAGAGGTACAGACCTCCAGTTTAAGTATTATGTATCCTTTGGGCAGATTATAGAAGCTTTGGATTTTGTTTATGCAGTTACAACTTCTTTTAAGGAAAAAAAAAAAAGTTTTAAGTGTGTCTACAATCTTCAATAGAATCTTGTAACACAGTTTGAATGGTTTCTGATATAGCAGTTGTATGACACACCTCTACCCTTCTTTCTCAACAAGAAATGAGAAACACAACTTAAAAGAAAACTCCAGTGTTTTTTTATCTTGTACTCCCAATAACAGAGTTATAAAGGGTGTGTGTCATACATTAGCAATGATATATTTTTAGGATGTCTTTGTATGATTATAGAATTATACATTTTGAGTGTTTGATTACATTGTAATTGTGTGGGAAACAATTTAGTGTAGGAGGAGGAAAAGGAAAGATTTAGTGGAGAAATTTATGAGTGGTAAAATTTTAGTTAAAAGTATCTTTCCTGAAACCCAAACAGGAAAAATGGTATTGTTGGCCTCTGTAGTTAAACTTTGGTATAGGGAGTAGTTGAGAGGGCCTGTTGAATTGCACATTATCCTGAGGAAGAGGCTTTGGGGGCCTATAAAAATAAGTAGGAACAAGTTAAAGGGATAATTTGAGAGGAAGGAAGAAGTAGAAAATTGGGCATTGAATTGCAAGGAAAATGTAAACTTAGAAGGATGAGTATTGAGGTAAAGACTGAAGTAGGGAAAGCTTTATATTTAAAAGTGGAAATTAAAGAATAAGATCTTCTCCGCTGAGAGAAAAAGGGTTAGAACTAAGGTGCACTATAAGGTCTATATACAACCTGAAATAGTGCTTCTGTCCTGGAAACCTTGCCTGCGTTTGTGTTGAATCACTAGTTTGGTGTTATAAATATTGCATTCAGAGATTGGATGCTTATCACTGTCCTTTCTTCCCCTACACCCCCGTCCCACCACTTCGCATTTCAAAGGCTGGAAGCATTTTTCATCTAAACTCTGATGATTTGAGAAATATTTAATTAGTTCTCTAGCATTTGGGAGATCTGCTAATGCCTACCCGCTATGCTCTGGGTCCAGAGGGACTCTCCAGCTGTAAGGGCTGAGTTTATCATAAAGTTTTGAGTGAAAACAAGCAATCTGTGGTTCCAATTATCTTGTATGATTTAGTGGTGTAATTTCTTCTGATGGAGCTTTGTGTCCTATCACTTTTCATATGTATCAGATGGACCAGTCATGCAGTGTACACTGCTGATCAAAGAGGGATCACAGAACGCTGGGGAAGGGAAAGAAATCAGTGATCTGACAGCTGGTTGAGAAAAATGTTGTGCTGAAACATTCACAGATGAGCCAAACGCTGCGCAAAGGAGATGGCATTGTTTCCCAGAGCTTCCTTGGTGTTGTCTGTATCACAGCATTTTCTGAAATGCCTTTCCCCAGCAGAGTTTATCTATACAGCAAGAATCTAGGTAGAGATGTAGTCATTAACCAGGTCATTTCATTAATGCGATATAATGATAACTCTTGACCAAAAGTATCTACTTGGAGCCTCAGTATTCCAATTAGATTATCTTTTGATGTTTTCAAATGTTTTCTAATAACATTGCCTTTTTCACAGATGTTATAGAAGCTTGAGCAATAATGTTTTACTGGCATACAAAGATATATGGAAAAGCAATATTTTATACTCCCTTACAGCCGCAGTTTCATGTGAAGGAGGAAATCATTATAAAAATCAAGCAAATTCTGCATGAAGGTTTTAGAAAAATTAATGAAGCTTCTCATTTAACTTCTCAGGTAGTTCTTTGTCTGATTCACATTAGATGAAATGTAATTAATTTTCTTCCCCTCTGTTAGCAGCACTTATGCTGCCCAGTTTTAGTACATGGTTTTTGTTTGAATAGAGTGGGTGTCCCTGTGGCTTTATTTCTTTGAACTTGTTACTCAGTAATTACATACAGCCAGAAGAATGCACTGATCAGAAGTATACAGTACAAAGTGATCACATTTAGGCAACCAGCACCCAAATCAAGAAACAGAACGTTTCCAGGTACACATCTCCTGCCCCCATGCTTCTCCATGCAGTCTTAAACCTTGCCCCAAGGATGACCGCTATTCTGCTTTTTATTGTCATGTTGTCGTTCAGTCACTATGTCTGACTCTTTGTGACCCTGGGACTGCAGCATGCCAGGCTTCCCTGTCCTCCACTATCTCCTGGTGTTTGCTTAAACTCATATCCATGGAGTTGGTGATGTTATTTTAACCTGTTCTTGGACTGTACTTAAATGCAATCAAATGTAAGTTCTTTTTCGTGTCTTCTTTAATCCAACATAGTGTCATGTCCATATTGATTTAGGCAGCAGTACTTCTTTTTTCTTTTATTTCTATAAATAAATATACTGAGTTTATCCATTCTGTTGGTAGACATTGGGTGGTCTGGGGCTGATCTGTGGGGCATGACCTTTTGATGGCTCAAGAAAGAGCACTTTGGAATTGAAAGAATAACCTTAAAATTAAAAAAAAAAAAAAAGATGGGGGGGGAGGAAGAAGAGTAAGAAAAAAAATGCATCAGAAACATCAGAGAAAAAAATACAATATCCCAGAAACACTAAAGGCTCAAGTGTCTAGATTCTGGCTAGGCCCACAGAATCCTAGTGTTTCAGGAACACAGTTTGGAATATACAACTGGTTGTTGCCTTTCACTTGAGAGTTGGCAAGAAGGAAGGGACCTTAGGTGTCAGCTAGCCCCTTCATGTTTTAGAGGTGAGGGGAACTAAAGATCCAAAAGACTGAGTGACTCAGTCTTCCAGCTCACGATAGCACCAAGAGTGGAAGCTGCTTCTGACTTGCAGTTTCATTTAGACTACTGCCATCTGAAGGCTGGAACTCAGCCCCTGACTCTGTGGTCCAAGCAGTGAGTCCACTGGCCTGGAGGATGGGGTGCCCCTTCCTGAGCCACACAAAGGTATCCTATGGCTCTATTCGGATAGAGGCAGACCTACCCAGAGGAAAGGGAGCTGTGGCCAGTGAAGCAGAATTGCACTTCCTCAAGGCTGCTCTATCTCTGTCCCCTACACAGAACCCTTGGAATTTTTCTTTAATCCCCTTTTCCTTCTGCCCTCTGTCTTAGGGCTCTCCAGTGAGACTTTGGGTTGTAAGTGCCAAGTAGGTGACATCTTGAGGTCCTTCCTGGCTCATTGTTTTATTCATCCATGAATAGTCTAGCGTGCATGCTAAGTCACTTCAGTCATGTCCGACTCTGTTCGACCCCATGGACTGTAGCCTGCCATGCTCCTCTCTGTCCATGGGATTCTCCAGGCAGGAATACTGGAGTGGGTTACCATGCCCTCCTGCAGCGGATTTTCCTGACCCAGAGATCAAACCCACATCTCTTACGTCTAACCTGCATTGACAGGCAGGTCCTTCACCACTAGCGCCACCTGGGAAGCCCAAATGGTCTCAGATGGACCCTAATTTCAAAGGACTGCTTTCTAAATATTTTCAGAAGTTCATTCTTGAGAATAAGAATATATGTAAATACACATACATTTTTGCTTCTTCTTGCCATTATGTCCCCTCATCTATACACTTTTCTCCTCTATCCCCCCTAATCCCATCAAGTTATCATTTCTTAAATATTCTTGGAAGTATCCAGTTTCTGATTTCTGTCTACTGAAAACAACAGTGAATTTCTGATGCTGAAGTCTATGGCTGTCCCCAGGAAGAACTTATTGTAAAGCATAGGGTTATGAGAAATCTAATAGATAAAGTGCTTGTGAAGGAAGATTTTTTTTTTTTTTTCCATGTGTCCCTCAAGAGAAAAAAAGACATTGTCATGTTTTAAGGAAAGACTCAGAATTTCAACTTAGGCTCATTAGCAAGATGGGGAAAAGGTTAAAAAAAAGACACAAAACCTGAAGTTTTATAAATGGGAGTAAATAATATAGCTTGCTTAGGTCAGATATTGCTTATAAAAGCAAAAACTTAGCATATATGATTTTAAAAATAAAAGATACCTGGGAAAAGAATGTTCAACATAGGGCCTGACAAGCTACTCACTGAAATTGCTAGAGAAAAGTGTAATAAGTTCTGAAGACAAAATGGAAAAGCGGCAATAAAATATAAATGTTAAGAACAAGATTTTTGAGATTAGTTCCCTGGGGTCCAAATCTAGGCTCCACTGTTCTCCAGTGTGTAATCCTTAGGGAAGTTATTTAACTCTCTGAACCTCTTTCCCTCTTCTATAAAATGAAGATAATAGTAGCAGCTATCTCATAGGCTTGTTTTGATTAAGTGAAATAACAGATGTAAAGCAAGTGGCAGTGTATGACATATAGTAAACAAAGTTAGTGCTTATTTAAGACAAAAAGAAATGATGTATAGGAAGATTTCTAGTTCTTGGAAGTCCCTAAGTTTCTGTTTACAAGCAGTTGTTCACAGATTTTGTATTTTGATCACATTAAATAGGCAACAAATTGTAGTATTTCTCAGTCACAGATGTTGGGCAATCTATACTGTTGCACTAAGAACAGCTGGCATGTCCCACTGATCTCTAATTGATCAAGTTATTTTTCCTAACTCCTATTTCCAGCAGTCTCATTCCCCCAACTTCTGCCTGCTTGCTAATGATTTCTTTCCAGCTGCCAAAAAGTAAATTCACAGAGTTTAAAATTTCTCTTTGTAACGAATAATGTTATACAAAGTACTTTTAGACTTAAAGAGTACCAGTGGTCCATGTCTTTTTATCTTGTACCCTGTAGATTTCATGTGAGTCCTTTTTAAGAAAGCCACTATTACTGGGATGAGGCAATTATTATTCCTCCAGCCCCAAGCCCTACCATTATCACAGTTTATATAATGTGGGTCAGACCATGTTACGATTTTCTGTTAGGCCCAAAGCTTAAGATTTTTAAACCATTCATTTAAAAAAAATTAATAGTCTGAAAGTTTCAAAGAGATATTTAAGAAAAACAAATTTAAGCACATTAGAAAGACATTTACGGCGGAGCCTGGTGGGCTGCCATTTATGGAGTCGCACAGAGTCGGACACGACTGAAGCAACTTAGCGGCAGCAGCATAGTTACAAACCCAGTCAAAATAGGCACAGGATGCTCCAGGGTAATCATGGAGTATCATTCATTAAAAGGATAGCATATACCTCAGATAACCCTGTGTCCTGTTACGTGTTGTATAATATCTTAAACATAATAAACCTAGTACTTAAAAATGTTTGCCAAGTCCATCAAAAAACAGCTTTTACTTCTGCATGAAGTACTGAGTACTGTGCTGACTACTTAGTGAAAATCTTGCAGAATTGTTTCTTATCTAGGTGGGAGAGTGAAATATATGTGTTTGGAGATGTATTAGATGTTTCCCGGTGAGGACTAAGTGGACTCTTGGAGGAGAACTAATGTTGGCTAAAGATAAGATGGCTCTGGCTTCCCTGGGGCTGCTGCATTTGTGCTGGGTCAGGAAGTCAGGCTGGGATCTTTGTAGTCTTCAAATACAAAGGAATTTTTTTAGGAGCAACAAAAATGTTCAGGATTTGGTAAAAGTCTCAAATTTTAGAAGAAAATAATGAAATTGAAATTATTAAATGTTTAATTAGATTCATTCATTCATTCAACATAATACATGCCTTCTGTGTGCTAGGCATTGTTCTAGACCCCAGAGCTACAGACAGTGAACAAAATAAAGAGAAAAAGTCCAGCCTTTGTGGAGCTTATATCCTATTAGGAGATAAACACTGAACAAACAAAGCTATATGGTACTTTAGAGAGTAGTAAATGTGTTTGGAGAAAGATAAAGTAGAGCAAGGTAAGGGATATTCGGCGTGCTGAAGAAGGAAAGCAGAGCCTTTGGCAATTTCAAATAATGTGGTCATGGTAGGGCTCACTGATAAGGTGATTTGAGGGAGGAAGTTGGCCATGCAGAGATAACTGGGGGAAGAGTGTCCCAGCAGAGGGACCAGTGAAGGCCTTGGGCAGAAGTGTGCTTGGTCTGTTCCAGGACCAGTGAGGAGGCCGCAAAGTAGTAGTAGATCAAGTTATGGATGTTCGGGGGCTCATCGTGTAGGTCTGCCTGGTGGATCACTATGAAAACTTCAGCTTTTACTCTGAGTGTAAAGAGAAGTCACTAGAGAGTTTGAAGCAGAGGAGCAAGGTGCCTTGACTTGCATTTTAATAGAATCACCAACCACTGTGTTGAGACAGAAAAATAGAGTGGGGTAATCAAGGCTGGAGGCAAAGACAAGTTAGCAGCTGTTCACAATAATCCAGCTGAGAGACACCACTACCGGTAGAGGAGGTAGTGAGAATTGACCAAGATTTATTTTACAGGTAGAACCAATAAGATTTCCTGGCCAACTCTTTGAGGAATATCATAGAGAGATCAGAAGAAGGATAGCGCCAAAGCTTTTTGCATAGTTGCGGAGTTGTCATGAACTGAGATGGGGCTCTGATGGAGGAACTGGTTTGGGAAAGATAACCAAGAGCCATTTGAACATGTTATGTTCAGCTTCCAAGAGAAGTTGAGCAGTTTGTTGGATTCAGGAATCTGTAGTTTAAGGAAGAGATCCAAGCTAGAGATAGAAATTTGGAAGTCGCCAGCAGACTTTGGATGAAATCATATAGGGAGTGTATGCAGACAGGGAAAACAGTCCATGAACCAAAGCTTAGGTCATATCAGTATTTATAGTTTGTGGAAAAGAGAAGAAATTTCGTAAGAATGTACCTTAAGCCAAAGGAAATATGCACGTATTTCTGACATAGTGGACCTAATTGTTTCCATTCCCTAAGTAATAGTGTTATTATTAGTAGATATTAATTCTATTGACCCATACTATGGGAGGAAGGAACTATGAGTTACTTTTTATGTGATGAAGGACTTGGGCTGAGCCTGAGGCACTTCAGGCTTTAGAGGGTGAGTTGATAAGGTGCTAAGTTGCTTCAGTCGTGCCTCACTCTTGGCGACCCCATGAACTGCAGCCTGCTAGGCTCCTCTGTCCATAGGAGTCACCAGGCAAGAATACTGGAGTGGGTTACCATGCCCTGCTCCAGGAGATCTTCCCAGCCTAGGGATCGAACCTGCCTCTCTTACATCTCCTGCATTGGCAGGTGGGTTCTTTACCGCTAGTGCCACCTGGGAAGGAACAAGTAAAGATTACTGAGAAGGAGCAGTCAGAGGGACAAGAGGGAAGTTAAAAGAATATACCTGAAGACAATAAAAAAGGAATATCAGGGAGGAGAGAGTGAATCAGTGATGTCATGTCAAGTAGCTTGAAGGCTGAGAGTTGCTTATTGGATTTAGCAACCTCAGGGTCACTGGTGAACTTGACAAGAGTTATGATAGTGGAGGAATAGGGACAAAAACCTGATTGGAGTGGGCTCAAGAATGAAAAGCCAAGCCTCAGAATGTGAGAAAATAGTAGCAAATGAAACAAAGGATTAATTTCCAAAATATATAAGCAGCTCATACAACTCAATACCAGAAAAACAAACAACCCAATCAAAAAGTGGGATAAAGACCTAAACAGACATTTCTCCAAAGAAGACACACAGATGGCTAACAAACCCATGAAAAGATGCTCAGCATCGCTCGTTATTACAGAAATGCAAATCAAAACTACAATGAGATATCACTCACACCAGTCAGAATGGCCATCATCAAAAAGTCTGCAAACAATAAATGCTGGAAAGGGTGTGGAAAAAAGGGAACACTCTTTCTCTGTTGGTGGGAATGTAAATTGATACAGCTGCTGTGGAGGCTGGTATAGAGATTCCTTAAAAAACTAAGAATAAAACCACCATATGACCCAGCAATCCCACTCCTAGGCATATACCCTGAGGAAACCAAAATTGAAAAAGACACAAGTATCCCATTGTTCACTGCAGCACTGTTTACAATAGCTAGGACATGGAAGCAGCCTAGATGTCCATCGACATATGAATGGATAAGGAAGGTATGGTACATATACACAGTGGAATATTACTTAGCCATGAAAAGAAACACATTCGAGTCAGTTCTAATGAGGTGGATGAACCTAGAGCCTATTATACAGAGTGGAGTGACTCAGAAAGAGAAAAAGAAATATCGTATTCTAACACATATATATGAAGTCTAGAAAAATGGTACTGAAGAATTTATCTATAGGGCAGCAATGGACAAACAGACATAGAGAATATGGACAGAGGGGAGGAGAGGGTGAGATGTATGGAAAGAGTAACATGGAAACCTACATTACCATATGTAAAATAGATAGCCAACGGGAATTTACTGTACGGCTCAGGAAAGTCAAACGGGGGCTCTGTATCAACCTAGAGGGGTGGGATGGGGAGGAAGATGGGATGGAGGTTCAAAAAGGAGGGAATATATGCATACCTATGGGTGATTCATGTTAAGGCTTGACAGAAAACAACAAAATTCTGTAAAGCAATTATCCTTCAATTAAAAAATAAATTTTAAAGAATCAGAAAGGAAGAAGTAAAAAAAAAATTTTTTTTAAAGAATGAAAAGTTTATTAAGATAATTTTTATTTTCAGTTAAATTTCTTATACTATAAATATTCAGTATTGTAAGTGAATATATTTTAATATGTCTGATAAAATGTGGGTAGGGACTTCAGAATGCTGGAGGCTATGAGGGTCTTCAACAGGTTCTGACAGAAATGGGGAGCCTCTGAGTTTCCCACTAATAGAGTTATGGTAGAATCGTTCTGTTTCTAGTGATATGTTCTTTAATTCAACCCATGATCATTTCTTATTCAAAGGATACGGTAGAGCCAAGGCGACACACGTGCTTTAGCTTTTTTTCAGTAACGAAGATGGATTTGAGTTGACCAGTCTACACATCATGGTAACCTCCAGGCCTGAAAACTTTCATTCATGGAGTGGATGACTCAGGTTAGGGGTTCCCAGGGACCAGAGCAAACTGAGTAGTAGAAACATTGCTTGTTTAATGTTTCTCTTATACTTTGATGACTCTCATAGTGAATATTATTTCAAGGCATGTGATTAAGCAATTTTCATAGTTCTGTATTTTATATCATAATTATGCACTAAGAATTTTCTCACCTGGGAATTACCTTTGAATTATAATTCTAACTTTCTGTAATACTGTCATCAAAACGAATCAACAAGTCTCTGATACTAATTATCTTTTCTTTCTCTAAGCTTGTTGAAATGCTAAAGCATAGGCCTTTAATGCTTAAGTATTGTTTTTGGATAGTTAAAAGCTTATAGTGATTGGTAGAATTAAAACATTGTTACATTTATTTGAGTGCTACTTGGTAATGAAAGTATACCGTGTAGTAAGTCTTTAGAAAGTTGCTAATTATGGGAAAATACTGGAAAGGGTATGAACTTTTCCTTTGTAGTAGATTATGGCACATGTTTTTTGAGAAGTGGAGCTCCAGTGATTATATGTGTGTTTCTAGTGGGTTGTGGTATACACATATAATGTCAGCATTCTCTTAGGTCCTGCTCATCAACACTGTTTTATTACTGTCATTTTGAATGTTATTTCAGCTGAGGCTTATAAGTCACTCTTCAGTTAAATGAAAGAAATTGGCCTATAATGGAGAAATACTTACACAAGGCCAATGTGAAATAATTTGGCAGTGCTGAGTGCATTACATGATAAATACTGGAGTGTGCAGAGGTATAAAACTAAGCAAATTATGAAATAAATGTGAAATATCTGAAGTCAGTGACTGCAGGATGAAGTCCAGATCTCTCATCGTGGAATTCCACATGGCAAAGCAGTGTTGCAAGCCTGTGGTGCACCAGCAGGATTGGCTGCAAACATGTTTTGGTTTTAACATGGTGTTGAAAACATTTATTTTCTAGCATTTAAAAACCGAGAAATTTTAAATTTAAAAAAATGAATTTTACACCTTTTGTTAAAAAATTGGGAGGTGTGTCAGCGATCTATTGGAGCAACGTAACAGCTTCCCTTTTTATACGGGTGTGTGCTCCACAGTCCCCACTGTCCCCAGCAGAGATCCTCTTGCCTCCAACATTGAGGCCAAATGGCTGTTGATGTTTTTCATCCTGCAGGCTTCACTCCTTTGTTAACTGCCCCTGTCAGTGAGTGAGTTTGCTACCCTTCTGTTGTAGATACTTATTTTCTAGTGTCATCACAAAGCTCCTTAAGTCTTCCCAAATTGTTCTCCTCTTTGTCCCGTCCAGCACATACACACTTAGTCTGGGTCCTGCGTCCTCCACTCCTTCCGCTGAACTGAGCTGTTTATTGCCTGTATCACTTCGTGGGAACCAAGCACGTGCTGTTGTGTACAATCACATATACAACCTTTTATATGTATATACTGACTTCTCAACTGTGTTAGAAGTCTCTTGAGGGCAGCGACTGTATCTTTCAATTTACTAGTGCCTATCATATTTTTAGATTTAATCGATTAACTATTGTTCAAATTTAGCTTCCAGTATATAGTCATGTATGATTATGATTCTGTAAAAAGATGAGAAAATATTAAAATCTTGTATAAAATCTACTTCTTCAGATAAGCTTTTCTTAATTTACTGTGTCCATTCCTCTGTAGCTTTGTAATCACATTTATGTACTCTAATTGAGTATTAATTCACTAAACACCTCATTTATTGCCGATTCTGATTCAGTGACATGGATGACGTTTCCAAGTATATAGGTCATTATACATAGCATTTTATTTATTTTAGACATGCCTCTGAAGGCTATTATTGTTTCACACATCTTATTTTCCCATTCATGTGGCAAATAGTGTGTCCACTATATGGGAAGCCTTGGGTGTGTGTGAACCTGACCAACATGATGTACTGGCTCTTCAGAAGCTGTCACCCTTTAGCTGGAAAGGCAGGTTTAAATAGTGGAGTATATAATTGTTCAATTTTGATAAGTATTACTAAGAAGTAGGGCATTCTCTGAGATCTTGTAACAGAGCACTGTGATCTGGAGGCCAGGGCTATAGTGCGGAGTATGACATGACGCAACTGAATTCTAAACACCTGGATTTTTCATAATTTCATAGCATTTTGTAGAATATTCTGAAGGTAAAAAACCTTACCTTGAAAACAAATAAATTAAGGGGTAATTTCTTTAACAAAATAAGAACTTAAAAAAAAAACTTTTCTAAACGATATACCATTGGCTATAGATCTTTCATTAATGATAAGGAATTATAATTTATAGCACTGTAGTCTTTGTTTGATACCTGAGTTGAACTCTGTTTGAATATGTAAGCAAAAAGAAGTGGGTTGGAAATTTCAGACATAGCTAACTTGCAAAACAATTTTTGTTTTATGAAACTATTTCAAAAGTGTAATAAGAAGTTATGGCTTTCAAAAATAATATATAACAAACTAAACTGATTTATTCCTTTGAGACTAGTTAGTGGATAGTACTTTTATACTTCCAAGCCCATGACTGAGAAATATGAATGGGTTTATCTGTCTGATCTTGGAGTGAGGTAACGTGGTGTTGTGAAAATCCTTAGGACTATAGTCAGTGACAAATGCAAGCCAAAAAAGTGGAATTTTGTGTGGTTGCATATATTTTATTACAACAGACATGCTTTAAGTATTTTTTTCTAAAGAAAATAGAATTTTATGCTTAATCTATCGAATATAGTGGTAAAATTAATTGTTTGCATGGTTTATTGTCACACTGAAACAAAGGTCAGCTGCACTGGCGCCATTTCTGAAGTCTTCATTAAAAAACTCATATTACTTGTAATTATAGAAGATAATTCAGAAAAATAAACATGATTAAGGAAGTTTTAGTTCAAATAAACCCAAGATTTTAAAATGTGATCTTAAAGAAATGCAAGGAGATCAGATCAGGGAGACATTTTTAAGAAATGTCAAGTGTCCTGTGGAATTTAAAATAAATTCCAAATAAGTCTGTTTAAAATAAAATCTTTTTATCTTCAAATACTGATTAACTGAGCCCACAATCACTCTCTAATCAGTGGAAAGGCTGTTGAACTGATGATTTGTAATTTACTAAATTATTTGCTTTTACTGATGCCTGGAAAGTGAAAATGAAAGTCGCTCAGCCATGTCCAACTTTTTAGGCCCCTGTGTAGTCCATGGAGCTCTCCAGGCCAGAATATTGGAGTGGGTAGCCTTTCCCTTCTCCAGGGGATCTTCCCAACCCAGGGATCGAACCTAGGTCTCTCACATTGTGGGCAGATTCCTTACCAGCTGAGCCACAAGGGAAGCCCAAGAATACTGGGTAACCTATCCCTTCTCCAACGGATCTTCCCGACCCAGGAATTGAACTGGGGTCTCCTGCATTGCAGATGGATTCTTTACCAACTGAGCTATCAGGGAAGTCCAAATAAATAAATAAAGGAAGGTAAGCATTTCTTTCCTTCAGCTAGATTTTCTAGCATCATAGTAATGTATATGTGTAGCACATTTTGTATTTTAAGTGGAACTTTTGCTTGTTTACTTTATTTGATCCTCAAAGCACTAGTCTCCATGTTAAGGAGGTTAAATGACTTGTATGACTTGATGCCTTTACCTGATGCACCTCGTGACAAAACCAGAAGATGATACTCTTCTGTTTCGGAGACCTGAGCTTTTTTTGCCACCTCAGTCATAGCCACTCTGTTGATAAAACATTTTGGGAGTGTTTGCAACATATGATACAACATTTTGATTTGTTGTTGTTTGTTTTTTGGCTGCCTTATGTAAGTTTAGTTTCTGACAGATACTAAGTCAATTTGTGGTCCTGAATTAGCTTACACTAATTTTACCATAATTTTGGGGTCACTCTGAGCTAGGTAGGAAAATCTTTTCAAACATATTCTACTTCCATGATAATGCATTAAACCTGGTACAAAATTCCAGATCATCAGATTTTGTCTTAATAAAACAAGATATGCATGAAATTTCACACTTTAACAACTATTATCTTGAAAAAAACTCTATTAAGTTGTAGGATTGGTTAATAAAAGGGAAATTAAAATAGATTTTTTTTAATGATTGCACATTATGTATTTAAAGGTGAGACATTAAATACAGTTGTCTGATTTCTCTTTAGAACTTTATAATCTTTAAATTGAAATAAAGAAGGCTCTGATGCTTGAATGAATGGTGCTAGTGTTTCATGGAAGCATATCTACCATACGCACATCTGTAGGGAGTTTTACTTACCTGTGGACTCTTCAGAAGAAACATAATTTAGCACGAGAACCTCTGCAATTCATCTTTTATTCAACTATCATTTATGTGCCAGGCAGTTTGCTGGAAACTCACTGCATGGACCTGTCCTCTACATAGCGGTCCCCAACCTTTTTGGCACCAGGGACCGGTTTCGTGGAAGACAGTTTTTCCCCAGACCTGGGGAGGGTGGTTTGGGAATAACTCAGGTGCATTACATTGTTTGTGCACTTTGTCTCTACTGTTGCTACATAAGCTCCACCTCAGATCATCAAGCATTAGATTCCAGAGGTTGGGGACCCCTGCTTGTAGAAGTTAGAGCCTGAGCTAGAGAAGTTAGAGAGGAGAAAGGCAAACAAATGAACAATTGTACCATGTGACAAGTGAAATACTACCTATTAAAAATTCTGCTATTGCAGTTTTTGTTTGCCAAGAAATTTTCTTTTGCCTTTCCAGAATTCTTACTGGATGATAAACTTTGTAAACATAAAAGACCAACATTTATTTTTACTTAGTATTCTTTAAACTTATAGATCTATTTTCAAATCACTGTGACTTCCTACATTTTAATTCTAAGGTCTGTTTTAAACTTTTTGAAGCCATTGATTTAGCCAGTTTACCTAATGTATTGTTTCACTTTTGATTATACCCTCCATCATGCAGCAAAGGGTTTGAGATGACGTATTACTTAACCCCGAAGGCACTTTAGTGAACATGTAGATTCATTAAAATTTTTTAAATCAACTTTATTTATTATAATTATATACAATAAAGTCCACAAATTTTAAATAGAAAATTTTGTGACTTTTGACAAATGTATGTAATCAGTGTCACAAACAAGATAAAGATAATTTTTGTCATACCAAAAAGTTTTTTTACAGCTCTCTTTTAACTTCTCCCCCGCCACCACCACTTCCTCTCTGCCTTTTCCCCTTACCTCCCCATCCCTGACAACTTCTCATCTTTAGTTTTGCCTTTTATATACTTTTATATAAGTAGAATCATATGGCATGTAGTTTTCTCTGCCTTCCTTTTATATCTGGCTTCTTTCACTTAGCAAAATATTTTTCAGATTCATCAGTTTTGTTGCATATGTCAGTAGTTCCTTTTTATTGTTGGATGGTTTTCAGTTGTTACAATATGTTTATTCATTCATCTGTTATTAGTGGGTATCTGGATTGTTTCCAATGTGGAACTATTATGAATGAAGTTGCTATGAACACTCATGTGTAAGTCTTTGGTGGAATATGTTTTCATTTCTTAGGGCAAATACCTAAGAATGAGATATCTGAGTTACATGGTAAATGAATTTAATTTTATGAAAATTGTCAAATTGTGTTCCAAGGTAACTGTACCATTTAACATTCCCACCAGTGGTATCTAAGAGTTCTAGTGGCTCTAAATTCTCAACAAGACCTGGTATTCAGTCTTTTCATTGTAACTGTTCTATTGGGTGTGTATCTCACTGTGGTTTTTATATGGAATATCATTTCAAATGTTTATTTGCTGCTTCTATATCTTCTCTAGAGAAGTGACTATTTAAATCTTTTGGCCATACTTTTAAGAGAGTTATCTTTTATTGGTTGTAAGAGCTATTTATATATACTGGATTTGAGTCTTTAATCAGAGAAGAGATTTTAAAATGGTTTTTTCAAGCCTGAGGAATGCCTTGTCATTTTTATGTGACAGAGCAGAATTTTTGATGTTAAAGAAGTTCAATTTCTCTTTTTTTGAAAATGTTTCATGATTTTTTGTCCCCTAAGAAATAGAGGAAAACAATAGGATGGGAAAGACTAGAGATCTCTTCAAAAAAATTAGAGATACCAAGGGAACATTTCATGTAAAGATGGGCACAGTAAAGGACAGAAACAGTATGGACCTAATAGAAGCAGAAAATATTAAGAAGAGGTGGCAAGAATACACAGAAGAACTATACTGACCTGGATAGCCACAGTGGTGTGATCACTCACCTAGAACCAGACATCCTGGAATTCGAAGTCAAGTGGGCCTTAGGAAGCATCACTACGAACAAAGCTACTGGAGGTGATGGAGTTCCAGCTGAGCTATTTCAAATCCTAAAAGATGATGCTGTTAAACTGCTGCACTCAATATGCCAGCAAATTTGGAAACCCCAGCAGTGGCCACAGGACTGGAAAAGGTCAGTTTTCATTCCGATACCAAAGAAGAAGCAATGGCAAAGAATGTTCAAACTGCCATACAATTGTGCTCATTTTACTGGCTTCCTTGATAGCTCAGATGGTAAAGCATCTGCCTACAATGCAGGAGACCTGGGTTCAATCCCTGGGTTGGGAAGATCCCCTGGAGAAGGAAATGGCAACCCACTCCAGTATTCATGCCTGGAAAATCCCATGGACCGAGGAGCCTGGTGGGCTACATACAGTCCATGGGGTCGCTAAGAGTCGGACACGACTGAGCAACTTCACTTCACTTCACTTACATGCTAGCAAGGTAATGCTCAAAAGTCTTCAAGTTAGGCTTCAACAGTACGTGAACCGAGAACTTTAGATGTACAAGCTGGATTTAGAAAAGGCAGAGGAACCAGAGATCAAATTGCTAACATCCACCGGATCATAGAAAAAGTAAGGGAATTACAGAAGGGGGCGACCGAGGATGAGATGGTTGCTTCGCATCATCCACTCAATGGACATGAGCTTGAGCAAACTCCGGGAGATAATGAGGAACAAGGAAGCCTGGTGTGCCGCAGTTCATGGGATCACAAAGAGTCAGACATGACTGAGTGACTGAACAACGAACAACAAGAAACCCAAGATCACAAAGCTCTTCTAGAAATTTCTGTAAGTTTTGTAGTTTTAGCTTTTACATTGGGATCTGTAATCGTTTCAAGTAATTTTTGTATTTAGATTGAAGTTAATTTTTTTCCATGACGATGTCTAATTATTCCAGCACCATTTTTCGAGAGTTCATTCTCATTGAATTTCCTTGGCACCTTTGTCAAAAATCAAATGACTTTTTATGTATGGCTCAGTTTCTGGACTATTTGTCCCATTCCATTGATCTAGATGTCTGTCTCTAGGCCAGTATAATACTGTTTGGTTTCTGTTCGTATCCTTTATAATAAGGCTGACAATCAGCTAGTAAGTCCTCCAGCTTTGAATGTGAGTTGTGAGAGCAGAAATCCTTGTCTTCTTTCCAGTATTAGGGGAAAACCATTCAGTCTTTCACTGTTAAGTATAATATTAGCTGTAGGTTTTTCATCAACTGTCATGACTTCTTACACTCTTAGAGCAAATAATTTCCAAATTATAAGCAGATTAATTCCTAACCCTAACAGGAAGATGATTTTGAAAGAATCTTGACAGAATTTCAGGATTTTATCTCCTGAATTTCCTGAGACTTTTACTGAAGTTGGAAAGCCAGTAGATAACTTACAAGCTTCCAAATCTTGTATTAGAAAAGGAACTCTCCTCCAGCCTTCCCTAGAAAGCCTGTTCTAGGACCAATACCATGTTTTCTTAATTCACTCTTCCAAATAAGAGTCATGAAGCAAAAGAGACACCTCTCTTCTAATGAGTGCTTTTTGAACACTTGAATAGTTTTGCCTCTGGACGTAAGATGAGATGATTCCACGGCAGTTGCTGGCAAAATACAGCCTTTTGCAGGGGTAATGCAGTGATGTACTATTGGTCTTATTCAGTTGTCCTGCTAGAAGTGGTGGAGTGAGACCTTGGAGTAAACTGCTCATCTGGTTTCTCTAGGATGAAAGTGTGTAGGTCAGTCTCAGGACTAGCTGCCTTCTCAGCATGGTTAGAGCTGTATAGAAAAGCAGTCCTGAGCAGAGCCAGGGTGGTTCCTGTTTTTTTTTGTTTGTTTGATTGGTTTGCTTGTTTGTTTTTAACATTAACCTTCAAGGCTGTGCTGTGGTTCCATTTTTCATAGATTAATCTTGTTAGTGTAGGGTAAGGTGTAATTCTGATTTCCTTCCTCCACACCCTTTAAAAATCAATCTTTAAGTCTTTCTCACAGCTTTAGAGGATGATTACTGTAAGAAGCAGTGCTCTCTTTTGGCAACAACCAAGGGGGTTACACAGCAGAGACCAGAAAACCCAATGAATAGGCAGGTCAAATGGGTTATTTAGTGACTCACTGTTGGGTTTTGTTGACTTCACACACCAGGAATCCCAGAGGTTCAGTGTTAAGTGGCTTTTATTTCTATTCCCTTTGAAATATGTGGGTAATAATTTAATTGACCTTGGTTCTTATTTTTTTTCAAAGTCCTAGTTGAGAAGAGTTCCAGAAATAAGGCCTGTGGATTGGCATATGGGAAATAGAATGTTAGTATATAGGTAAGTACCACTGGAAAATGAGGTTACACGCTTGATGAAACTGACAAATTCATGGTAGCTGTCTTCCAGAAGCTATGGGGATTAAACACTGGATGGCAGGTAGAGGAGGGCCAGCTTCTCATTGATGATTCCTTTAGGAAAGACCTAAGGCTGCAGCCCTGACTGCCAGTGAAGTTCCCCAGATCAGTCTTAACAGTCTTGGATTCATGTTTCTCCAGAATAATACTGGCCACTTCCATCTCCTTAAGTAGATTGGCTAATGATTTGTTGACGCATCAGGGGAATGAGGGGTGGGGTGGATGTGGGTTATTGTTGTTCAGTCTCTAAGTCCCACTCTTTGCGACCCCATGGACTACAGCATGCAGGATTCCCTGTCCTTCAGTATCTCCTAGAGTTTGCTCAGACTTACGTCCATTGAGTCGATGATGTCATCCAACCATGTCACCCCCTGCCCTTAGTCTTTCCCAGCATCAGGGTCTTTTCCAGTGAGTCATCTCTTTGCATCAGGTGGCCAAAGTATTGGACCTTCAGCTTTAGCATCAGTCCTTCCAGTGAATATTCAGGGTTGATTTCCTTTAGGATTGAATTCCCTAGAGTCTTCTTCCTAGAGTCCAAGGAATTCCCAAGAGTCTTCACCAGCACCACAGTTTGAAAGCATCAATTTTTCAGTGCTCAGCCTTCTTTATGGTCCAGTTCTCACATCTGTACATGACTACTGGAAAAACCATAGCTTTGAGGTCAGCAAAGTGATGTCTCTGCTTTTTAACATGCTATCTAGGTTTATCATAGCTTTCCTTACAAGGAGCATGCATCTTTTAATTCCATGGCAGCAATTAACCTTGAGGTAATTTTGGAGCCCAAGAAAATAAAATCTGCCACTGTTTATACTTCTTCCCCATCTATTTGCCATGAAGTGATGGACTGGATGCCATGATCTTAATTTTTTGAATGTTGAGTTTTAAGCCAACTTTTTCATTCTCCTCTTTTACCTCCATCAAGAGGCTCTTTAGTTCCTCTTCATTTTCTGCATAGATAAAATATGCATATCTGAGGTTATTAATATTTCTCCTAGAAATCTTGATTCCAGCTTTTGATTCATCCAGGCTGGCATTTCACATGATGTACTCTGCATATAAGTTAAATAAGCAGGATGACAATATACAGCCTTGAAGTACTCCTTTCCCAGTTTTGAACCAGTCCATGTCTGGTTCTAACTTGTTTCTTGACCTGCATACAGGTCTCTCAGGAGTTAGATAAGGTGGTCTGGTATTCCCATCTCTTGAAGAATTTTCCACAGTTTGTTGTGGTCCACACAGTCAGAGGCTTTAGTATAGTCAGTGAAGCAGAAGTAGATGTTTTTCTGGAGTTCCCTTGCTTTTTCTGTGATCCATCGGATGTTGGCGATTTGATCTCTGGTTCCTCTGTACATGTATGTGCTCAGTCACGTCCTACTCTTTGCAACCTCATGGACTGTAGCTCACCAAGCTCCTTTTTCCATGGGATTTCCTAGGAAAGAATACTGGAGTGGGTTGCCATTTCCTCCACCAGGGGATCATCCCAACCCAGGGATCAAACTTGCATCTCTTGCCTTGGCAGGCATATTCATTACCACTGTGCCACTTGGGAAGCCGTTTGTAAATTCAGCTTGTACATCTGGAAGTTCTTGGTTCACATACTGTTGAAGCCTGGTTTGAGCATTTTCTTGCTGGCATGTGAAAATGAGAGGAATTGAATGGTCGTTTGAACATTCTTTGGCATTGCCCTTCTTTGAATTTGGAATAAAAACACCTTTTTCAGTCCTGTGGCCATTGCTAGAGGGGGGTGGGACATGTTTTTAAAGTTTGGATTGTTGGTCTCTGGTAACGGAAATGGTATTGAAATCTTTGTTAGAAATGATGTCTTTTAATGTATCAGAGATGAATCCCTATATGACAATAGCAATAGTAAATATTTTATGAAACTATAATAAAGTCTAGAAAAGACATATACATATATATTGCATAGATATATTATATATATTCTGCATATATCTAGAAAAGACAAAAACTAGTTTAAAAAGATACATGCACCCAAGTGTTCATAGCAGCACTATTTACAATAACCAGGACATGGAAGCAACCTAAGTGTTGAATGGACGTGTCCAATTAATGGATAAAGAAGATGTGATGCGTATACACACAGAGACAGACACACATACACAATGGAATATTAGTAAACCATGCAAAGAATGAAATAATGCCTTTTCTAACATATGTATGGACCTGGAGATTATCATACTAAGTGAAGTCAGTCAGGCAGAGAAAGATAAACATTATATGCTCTTATATGTGGAATCTAAAAATTAATACGGATGAACTTATTTACAAAGCAGAAATGAATTCACTGACATAGAAAACAAAGCCACGGTTACCAAAGAAAAAGGGGAGGGATAAATTAAGAGTTGGGATTAATAGATACACACTACTATACATAAAATAGACAAATAACAGGGTTTACTATATAGCAATGAGAACTATATTCGATATCTTATAATAACCTATAATAGAAAAGAACTTGAAAAATAATATGTATGTAAGTTTATGTATGTTTAAATATGTATTTAAATAGATATGTATAAATAACTGAATTACTTTGCTCTACACCTGCAACTATTACAATATGGTAAATTAGCTATACTTCAGCCTAAAAAAGGAAGCCATGTGTAAAACAAACATTTATCATTTCTCTTAAGGAGAAACTGCAAATCAGAGTTCTAAGAAAGGTTTTTTAATGATTAAAATAATCATTGTTTTTCTTTGACTTTTTAAATTGATATCTTCAGGTGTTTTGATGTATTTGTGTGACAGTTTGTTTCTAACTACATAGTTACAGTAAAACCCCCAAAGGAATGTTAAATTGAGACTTTTGCAGCACTATAGAGCCTCATTAGAATGTCCAGAGGAATCTTTTACTTTGAAGTCTATAGACTGTGCTTTTGATCTTTTACTGTAGAGTGTGCCTGGCCCTGTGAGTCTCATTTCACACCATTCTGCACGTTTAACACATGCATAGTACGTGTGCGAGTGTGAGGGTGTGTCCGGGTAATACTGCTCATTTGGGTGTGCCCAGTCAAAATAATTTTGGCCCATAATTTATATGTATAAGTGTAAAATTGGATTCTTGGCATTTCAAAGTCTTTTTCTGGCTTCGTAAAATTTATTTTTGACGTATGAAATTCTACAACTAGTAGGATGAAAGGCAGGTTTTGCTAGCATTTGGATATGTTTACTTGAGTGAATCATTTTAGCATGTTTCTTAACTTGTTACTCAAATGTATAAAATATGAGCTCTCTGAAAAGAGACTAGTTTAAATTGTTTCTTCCCCATGAGAGTTTTTGCTAGAACTTAGAGAAGAAAAACTCTGGAAGGAAAAGCACACCAACTGCCTAAACCTACCTGGTATCATCTTGGTCCAGTCATTCTCTTGTTGAAGTGTCAGTTCCTTAACCTATAAAATTAAGGAGTTGGACTGCTGCTGCTAAGTCGCTTCAGTCGTGTCCGACTCTGTGCGACCCCATAGACAGCAGCCCACCAGGCTTCCATGTCTCTGGGATTCTCCAGGCAAGAACACTGGAGTGGGTTGCCATTTCCTTCTCCAATGCATGAAAGTAAAAAGTGAAAGTGAAGTCGCTCAGTTGTGTCCAACTCTTAGCGACCCCATGGACTGCAGCCCACCAGGCTCCTCTGTCCATGGATTTTCCAGGCAAGAGTACTGGAGTTGGACTAGGTCATCTTTAAGATCTGATTCATTGGTAAGATTTTCATTTGATTGCACTTTATTGCATTACTTTTTCATTTAGTGGTAGATGCCCATGCACAATCCGCTGCTGATGTAAAAACACACAACGTGAGAGTTGTGAGTTTGTCAGTTTAAGTTTTATTCTCACTGAGAACTGTATAGCCCAGGAATTAGCCGTCCAGTAGCTCTGAGTAAACTGTTCTGAAGAAGCAGGAGAGGAGCCAGTATATATGAATTTGGGGGCTAGGAAATACAGATAGTCAAGCATACATCTTGGTAAAACATTACTACTAATCACAAAGAACAGCTATCACAAGTTAATGATTTTAGTGCCTTTGTGAGAAGATACAAGAATCTGGGGTCATTGAAATTCTTCCCGAGATATGCATCTAACTCTCTATGAGTTTGTTTATCTAAAACAGGGAATGCCTCCTTCTGTTTTTTCATCCTAAATACCTTTCAGGATGCATTGTTGGTTGGTGACTACCTGAGTTCTGACTTAACGCTTGTATAACTTGCTGTTACATATCTTTTTAAAGTTTAATCAGTAGTACATGGTTATTCACAACATTTTAACATCAGTACCTCTGACTTATTTAACTTTGCTAAATTGTGACATGTACATAGTAGAGTGTTTATAAGTTCTCTGTGCATTTTAAGCCGTAATAGTTATGAAAGAACACCATTGTATTTACTTCTAAGCTTAAGGAAAAGACTTTCTGTAGCACCTTGGCAGTCCCTGCCTATTTCTGAAGACATTCCCTACCCCAGCCTCTTACATCCCTCAGGACCACTATTGCAATTTTAAAGTTAATTGTTCCTTTGCCTTTCTTTATAGTCTTAACACACACACACAGACACACACAGACACACACAGAGACACACACACACGTATTCCTAAGTGAATGATTGGTTGTCTGCTTTTGAACTTTCTCTTCATAGAAAAGTATCATAGCATATATAGTCTTTTGCAAGTTGGCTTCTTTCGTTCAACGCTGTTCTGGGGATTCATACTTGCTGCTGTGTAGCTGTAGTTGATTGTTTGCTGCTGAATTGTTTTTGTGTACTGTACTTTTTATTTTCCTATTCTGCCAATGGACTTTTACATTCCTAGTTTGTGTGTTTATTTCGTTCTTGTTATTAAGTTCCATTTCATGACATGTAAAATCATTTTCCAGTGTTATAAGAAAGCTAGCAACTTCCCAAACACTTAATTCATTCTTTAAACATCTCAACCAGATAATGAGAATTTCACAGCAAAATTATTATCTAGAAAACTGCAGTTCCTGTGTCAGAGGGAATTGAGTGCAAGCCCCATGAATGAAGGAATCAACGATTTCATTGTGGAAATTAGAAGCAGATGCTTCTAAGTTGGGGGATTTTCCCTGAGAACAGCACTTTTTGTTGGCTGTGTCATGCTAAAAATTCATCTTGGTTGAAAGGAATTTTTGCGCCTGGTTGCTAAACCTGATATGACTTTTGAATACAGATGACTATGAAAAAATAAAAGTTTCTGTGGTTTGAAATTCATGAATTTTCACCGTTGCCTTTTTTCTTCTTCTTGGTTGCTTATCTAGCGTTTCCCCTCGTCTCCCAACTTCCCAAAGGTATCCGTTTTGTTTTGATGTCCATGCACTTCAGGGTAAGTTGCTCCCACCTCTGGCTCTGGAAGTGGGCCTTGGGAGGCCTCAGCTAATCTGCGGAGTCCATGCCCCTCTGTCCAGTGATAGAGAGCTTGTAACCCAAGACATCCAGTCAGATTGAGTATCAGTACTCTTGTTTGCCTCTGCATTCTGGTTGATTAAACTACTCTGAGACGCCAGCCTTAACATGGAGTTATTCCAAGGTACCAAGAAGAAACGAGGCCCTGGATGACATATCAAGCCACCATATCAAATCACCCACAAGCTTACCCATCCTACTTCTAAGCTTTAAGTTACTTTAATTTTTATAAATTCCCCTTATGTCATTTAACTAGAATTATCAGTAGTTAACTCTCATATAGGGCCTGCCATATGCCTTGTAGCATCCTTTAAAGTAGATACAGTTATTATTTCTATTCTATAGATATGGAAGCTGAGATGTGGAGAGGTGAAGGGACTGGTCCAAGATCATACAGCTAATAAACAGTCCAATCCAGGCAGTGTGGCTCCAGAGTCCAAGTTCAATTTAGGTATCTTGGATGCTTGCAACTTAGTGCATCCCAACCGATGTATCTTTGTATATGTTTGCTTTCACACGAGTTGGCTTACCCTGATATACATGGAGACTTTCCCCAAAACTACTTTGTTGACAGTACTGACATTATGTTTGTTCACTAAATTTAAAGACAAGAAAAAAAAGGTGCCCCCTTTCACCTGTAATTAACATAGAGAAAATATTCAAGAAGCTGTAACTAGTATTGACTCCCTTTGCTGGGGTGGGTTCTCCTTAAAGAACCTAATTTTAATCTTAATTGCTAGGGAATTCATTCACATTTTTGGTGAATTTCTAAATAATTTACTCAACACACCTTAGTAGTGTAATAGTGTTAGTCGCTCATTCATGTCCGACGGACTGTAACCCACCAGGCTCCTCTGTCCATGGGATTCTCCAGGCAAGAATACTGGAGTGGGTTGCCATTCCTTTCTCCAGGGGATCTTCCTGACCCAGGGATCGAACTTGAGTCTGCTGCATTGCAGGCAGATTCTTTACCGTCTGAGCCACCAGGGAAGGGCACCTTTCCTGGGTGCTCATTACAGAACCAGGACTACCGTAGGCATTAGAAACATAGAGATGCTAGCAGATTCTCCCAGTACTCTTTGGGAGACAGACTCACCAGCAAGTACAAAGGTGATTAGGGATGCAGGAGAAACTCTCCTCAGCTGCCTGCTGATGTGGAGATGTGCTTCGCAGACCCGTGTCTTGAGTTTTCCAGGGAGAACGAAAATGCTTTGCTTTTGTTCTTTTGGAAGTGGATGAAATAATAGGCAAGGAAACACCGCAGTCAAAAGCATGGAAATAAGAGAGCAAGACTTGCTCAGGGAACCATAAGGAAAAGAATTTTGACAGTATAAAACTTGAACAGTCACACTGGGGAAGAGGGGGACCTGATGATAGAAGATGGCTGTGCCTCAGAGTTCAGATGCTGTCCTGTGGAGTTGCTGTAGTGCCGAAGTCTGTGAGCTGGTGTGATATGCAAGTGCAGTTTAATGAGGTTCACTCTGGCAGCTTTGCGGGGGTGATAGATTTAAAGAATGAGACAAGGCATTTGGAAATCTAGATTAGAACACAGTGAGGAGGTATGACAGAGGAGGTAACATGACTAGAATGAGACTAGACAGAAGGAAGGTCTTTTTTTTTCTTACTAAGTTTATTTTTTAAATGTATATATAATGACTAAATCTATCCCAGTGTTTCAGCCACTGAGGATTACTTGTTATCCTTCCTCTCTCCCACCTTCCTGGGCTTTAGGTTTGGAAAAACTGTCTATCAAAATAAATTTCAGTCATTTGTTTTCTTTCTTTCTTTCTTTTTTTTTTTAAATCTGGCAGGTAAAACTAATTGTGCTGTCAAAATAAGCACTTAAAATGATATTAGGTTGATGCAAAAGTAATTGTGTTTTTTCACTGTTGAACTTTGCCATATGATATTGGAATAGATTCTTAAATACATGTGGTTATGTTATACATCATTTGAATGCACATTTCTTGCTTTATGTTTTTTTGCTAATGACGTATTACTTGCTGTTTGTATTCTATCAGACTGTAGAAATGATGTTAGACAAAAAGCAAATTCAAGCAATTTTTTTATTCAGCTTCAAAGTGGGTTGTAAAGCGGCAGAGACAACTCGCAACATCAACAACACATTTGGCCCAGGAACTGCTAACGAATGAACAATGCAGTGGTGGTGGCTCAAGAAGTTTTGCGAGGGAGATGAGAGCCTTGAAGATGAGGAGCACAATGGCTAGCCATTGCAAAGTAACAACAACCGAGAGCCATCATTGAAGCTAATCCTCTTACAACTACATGAGAAGTTGCCAAAGAATTCAGTGTTGACTATCCCACAGTCATTTGGCATTTGAAGCAAATTGGAAAGATGTAAAAGTTCAACAAGTAGTGCCTCGTGACCTGACCAAAAAAAAAAAAAAGGGTCGCTCTGGAGTGTCGTCTCTTATTCTATGAAACAGCAAACCATTTCTTGATTGAATTGTGATGTGCAATGAAAAGTGGATTTTATATGACAACTGGCAAGCACCAGCTCAGTGGTTAGTCTGAGTCGAGGCTCCAAAGCACTTCCCAAAGCCAAACTTGCACCCAAAACGGTCATGGTCACTAGCTGTCTGCTGCCGGTCTCATCCATTACAGCTTTCTGAATCCTGGTGAAACGATCACGTCTGAGAAACATGCTCAGCAAATTGATGTGATGCACCGAAAACTGCGACACCCGCAGCCGGCCAACAAAAAGGGCCCGATTCTTCTGCATGACGGTGCTGAACCACACGCCACGCGACCAGCACTTCAATGAATTGGGCTACAAAGTTTTGCCTCATCTGCCATAACCTCTCGCCAACTGATACCACTTCTTCAAGCATCTCAACAACTTTTTGCAGGGAAAACGCTTCCATAACCAGCAGGAGGCAGAAAATGCTTTCCAAGAGTTCATTGAATCCTGAAGTATGGATTTTTATGCTTCAGGAATAAACAAACCTATTTCTCCCTGGCAAAAAAATGTGTTGTTTGTAATGGTTCCTATTTTGATTAATAAAGGTGTGTTTGAGCCTAGTTATAATGATTTAAAATTCCTTGTTCAAAACCACAATTACTTTTGTACCAACCTAATAATAAAGTTTGCCCTCTGAGCTGTTCCAAATCCTGAAAGATGATTCTATGAAAGTGCTACACTCAATATGCCAGCAAATTTGGAAAACTCAGCAGTGGCCACAGGACTGGAAAAGGTCAGTTTTCATTCCAATTCCAAAGAAAGGCAATGCCAAAGAATGCTCAAACTACCGCACAATTGCACTCATCTCACATGCTAGTAAAGTAATGCTCAAAATTCTCCAAGCCAGGCTTCAGCAATACATGAACCGTGAACTCCCTGATGTTTAAGCTGGTTTTAGAAAAGGCAGAGGAACCAGAGATCAAATTGCCAACATCCGCTGGATCATGGAAAAAGCAAGAGAGTTCCAAAAAAACATCTATTTCTGCTTTATTGACTATGCCAGAGCCTTTGACTGTGTGGATCACAATAAACTGTGGAAAATTCTGAAAGAGATGGGAATACCAGACCACCTAACCTGCCTCTTGAAAAATCTGTGTGCAGGTCAGGAAGCAACAGTTAGAACTGGACATGGAACAACAGACTGGTTCCAAATAGGAAAAGGAGTACGTCAAGGCTGTATATTGTCACCCTGCTTATTTAACTTCTATGCAGAGTACATCATGAGAAACGCTGGACTGGAAGAAACACAAGCTGGAATCAAGATTGCTGGGAGAAATATCAATAACCTCAGATATGCAGATGACACCACCATTATGGCACAAAGTGAAGAGGCGCTAAAAAGCCTCTTGATGAAAACGAAAGAGGAGAGCGAAAAAGTTGGCTTAAAGCTCAACATTCAGAAAACGAAGATCATGGCATCCGGTCCCATTACTTCATGGGAAATAGATGGGGAGACAGTGGAAACAGTGTCAGACTTTATTTTTTTGGGGCTCCAAAATCACTGCAGATGGTGACTGCAGCCATAAAATTAAAAGACACTTACCCCTTGGAAGAAAAGTTATGACCAAACTAGACAGTATATTCAAAAGCAGAGACATTACTTTTCCAACTAAGGTCCATCTAGTCAAGTCTAGTTTTTCCAGTGGTCATGTATGGATGTGAGAGTTGGACTGTGAAGAAGGCTGAGCGCCGAAGAATTGATGCTTTTGAACTGTGGTGTTGGAGAAGACTCTTGAGAGTCCCTTGGACTGCAAGGAGATTGAACCAGTCCATTCTGAAGGAGATCAGCCCTGGGATTTCTTTGGAGGGAATGATGCTAAAGCTGAAACTCCAGTACTTTGGCCACCTCATGTGAAGAGTTGACTCATTGGAAAAGACTCTGATGCTGGGAGGGATTGGGGGCAGGAGGAGAAGGGGACAACCGAGGATGAGATGGCTGGATGGCATCACGGACTCGATGGACGTGAGTCTGAGTGAACTCCGGGAGTTGGTGATGGACAGGGAGGCCTGGCATGCTGCAAGTCATGGGGTCGCAGAGTTGGACACAACTGAGCGACTGAACTGAACCAAATAATAAAGTTACTTAAGTGAATGATCTTTTAATTTCCATTGAGATATCACCATGGGTACATATGCCAATTTTATTAGACTTTTAAAAATATGTAAAATAACTCTAAAGATCTGCATTACTTCTTTTATGAACTCCAGAGGGAAGCCATTGTAATTACTGATTAAAAGAATTATGCATATAACTGTTCTGTGTAAGGAGAGTATACCAGAATGGTGCTTTGCAGAAACATGTTTTTAATCTCACGTGGTTTTAAAAAAGTGGGAGTTTCATTTCCCCTAACATCACTATTACCATTGTCCTTTGCTTTGCGTCTGTAATTGAATGGATAAAATGAGTATGGTCATAGCGAAAAATAATGCTAAAGAAGGAGAAATTCAAAAGCCTAGGGTTCTGAATACCGCAGAGTGCAAAACCATTGCCAGAGCTAGAGGACAACTTTGAAAAAAACGACCCACTGTGTGATGTTCCCATGACTCAGAAGCCCCTCAGGGTACTGAAGAAAGTGTCTTAGGAAAGTGTCTTAGCATGACCTGATTTCATCCATCAGGCCTTCCAGGGAGCCCAGGCTTGTCTCCTACCTCCCCTCCCCACCCAGGGTCTTAACTGTGTTCTCCACCCTTAATTCTTTCTTGTCTCTGCTGCATACAGATCATTTCCCTTCCCTCCATGAAACTGGCCTGGATGCTTCGCTTCCCTCAGTTCTCAGCCTTTTCTCAAATCCCACAATCTTTATTTTGCTGCTCAGTTTAGCATTTAACCTGAAATGCAATTGTATTTCTCTCTATTGTTTCTACTTTGTTAATTTCAACACTTCAAAGAGATTTTAAAGTCTCTAAAGGCCAGAGTTTAGAAATGGTGTGAGAGGCAAAAAGTTGTAAACGTTAATGAAGTGCTTTAGACTCAAATCCAGTTGGATTATGATTGTTCGTTGACTGATTGCTTGTGATACTTGTCATCTATTTTTTCTATCTCCCCCACCCCCGCCTCTTGGATTTAGAGACTTTTTTTTTTTTTAAGTTCTTTATTCCTGAAAGTTCAGTTCTATGAACAGAACTATATATATAGTGAAACAGGGTAATTTTCGGCTGTCGTTGGTATTTGTGATTTGAGGGGATTGTGCTCAGTAAATGCAGTTTTTTATTATTGATACTACTTTAGATATACCATAATTTACTAATCCATTGCTGTTGTTAGACTATTTAGATTTTTTTTCCAGTTTTTGCTCTGATAGATAATGGTTCCCTGAGTGCTTTTGATCAAGTGTGGTGCTTTGGTTCAGTTATTTTCTCCTTATACATTTTTCAAGTTGGCTTACTCGATCGAAGGGTATGAACATTTTTATGCTTCTTACTACAAACTCATGCTGGTTGCAGTAATTTACAGTGCTAACTGCAGCTTACGAGTACATAATTTTACTTATTTTTTTCCTTATTGCAATCCAAGGCTTCTTTGCCTATCTTTCCTATATTCTCCCTTTTCTATAGCCAAAGACTAGCCATATAATTTTATTCAGTAAAGTATGATGAGTGGTACTTGGCACCAATTCACATCTACTTCAATCGGAAGGTTCTTTTCCATTCCCAGCCCCAAGATACAGCAAATCTCATTGGTTAAATACAAAAATGAAATAATCTATTAGCTACTAATAGGAGAGAAATACTGATTTTTTTGTAGAACTCAAGATATGATTAATGACAGAATAGATAATGACCAACACACATTACCAAAAAGCAATTATTCCACTTGTTTTCTGTAATAGGAAATCAGGATGTTACCTCATAGTAAAGGAGTAACCCAGTTAATAATGTCCACAACAGTTCCATTTCAGAAGTGAGAAAAATTGACATGAGGAAGTAAAGAGTCTTGCCCAGGGGCGGTGGCAGGTGTCAGGGCTGGCATCCAAATTGGAGCAGTCAGGCTCCATGGGCCAAGCTTAAGCAGCACATTATATTGCTTCTTTCCTAACCTAAACTTTCCATTGATTCAATAAATATTTTCAAGTGTAGTTGTTGCTTGTATTATACATAACATATTTACATACACATGCTATTTATATAAAAATAATATGGTTTCCCAGGTGGCTCAGTGGTAAAGAATCAGCCTGCCAAGCAGGAGAAACAAAAGATATGGGTTTGATTCTGGATCGGGAAGATCCCCTGGAGAAGGAAATGGCAACCCCCTCCGGTATTCTTGCCTGAGAAAGTCCCATGGACAGAGGAGCCTCGCAGGCTACAGTTCATGGGGTCTCAAAAAGTTGAATACAACTTAGTGACTAAACAAGAAATACGTATACTTACATATTTAAAATAGATACATGCATGCGTGTACATATTTTCACACTTTATATAAAATAACTATATATTACAATAACTACATTTCATACACAGCTACTTATATGGTGTGTTGTTTTTGTTGTTCGGTCTCTAAGTCATGTCCTTCTCTTTGCGACCCCATGGACTGTAGAAGGCAAGACTTCCCTGTCCTTCACTATCTCCCAGAGCTTGCCGAAACTCAGGTCCATTGATCTGATGATGTCATCCAACCATCTCGTCCTCCGTCATCCCCTTCTCCTCCTGTCTTCAATCTTTCCCACCATTACGGTCTTTTCCAGTGAGTCAGTTCTTTGCATCAGGTGGCCAAAGCCTTCGGCTTCAGCATCAGTCCTTCCAATGAATATTAAGGGTTGATTTCCTTTAGTATTGACTGGTTGGATTTTCTTGCAGTCCAAAGGACTCTCAAGAAGCTCCAACACCACAGTTCAAAAGCATCAATTCTTCATCGCTCAGCTTTCTTTATGATCCAACTCTCACATCCATACATGACTGCTGGAAAAATCATAGCTTTGACTAGACGGACCTTTGTTGGCAAAGTAATGTCTCTGCTTTTTAATATGCTGTCTAGGCTGGTCACAGCTTTTCTTCCAAGGAGCAAATGTCTTTTAATTTCATGGCTGCAGTCACCAACTGCAGTGATTTTGGAGCCCAAGAAAATAAAGTCTGACCCTGTTTCCACTGTTTCTCCATCTATTCCCCTTGAAGTGATGGGACCGGTTGCCATGATCTTATTTTTTTGAATGTTGAGTTTTAAGCCAGCTTTTTCACTGTCCTCTTTCACTTTCATCAAGAGGTTCTTTAAAAACACATAGTGGCCTTTAATAAGAGAGAACTATTCACCCACAAGTTAGTATTCAAGCTGAGATATTCTTTTGTTGCTGAAAATTATTATTATGAATTAATTGTCCTGTATACTCGGTTTGCCTTAAAGCAATGTGTGCATTATACCCATAAAGCACTTGCTCTATGTAGTGCTCTTAGAGAGTGGTGGTATCTGAACAGCAACTCAGTCACCTAAACTTTTCATTTATTCAGATCTATTTTTCCACCTTTTGTCTTCTCTATTAATGGTGAATATTCTCCTTTGTTTTATTTTTTTTTCTGATAAGGGTCTAGTATTTAGTATATATATTTTTAAAAAACCCTACAACTCAAAAAGACAAACAAAAAAAAACGAGCAAAGGATTTGAACAAACATTTTTCAAAAAAAGATAGACAAATGGTCAATATCCACATGAAGAGATGTTCAGTATCATTAGCATAAGGGAAATATAAATCAAAATCACAAAATGAGATACTTCAGACCTACCAGGGTATCTATAAACAAATAACAACTGTTGGTGAGGACATGGAGAAATCAGAACCTTCATGCTTTGCTGGTAGGAAGGTAAGACAGTACAGCTGGTACAGCCTCTATGGAAAAAAGTCCCGAAGTTCTTCAGAAAGCTACATATAGCTATCATATGACTCAGTAATTCCACTTCTACGTATATAACTGAGAAATGGAAACGTATGTCCACACAAAAGTTTGTACATGAAATGTTCTCGGCAGCACTGCTTATCATAGCCAAAAAAAAAAAAAAAAAGCAACTCAGATGTCCATACGCTGATGAATGGACAAATAAAACGGGGTCTATTCACATAATGGAATATTACAGAGCCATTAAAGGGAATGAAGTACTGACACAGGCTACAACATGCATGAACTTTAACAATTATGCCAAGTAAAAGAGGCCAGACACAAAAGGATACACATTCTTTGACTTAGTATCTATGAGGTGCTAGGAAAAGGTAAATTCTGACACTGAAAGTAGATTAGAGGTGACCAGGAATTGGGAGTTACAGGTACCTGGGGTTTAATGGTTAGTGTTTCTGTTTGGGGTAACAAAAAAGTTTTGGGAACAGACAGTGGTGATGGTGGCACAACACTGTATGTAATTAATCGCAGTGAATTATACATTTTAGACTGGTTAAAACATAGTAAATGTGATACATTCAGTTCAGTCACTCAACTGTGTTTGACTCTTTGCAACCCCACGGACTGCAGCACGCCAGGCTTCTCCGTCCATCACCCACTCCTGGAGCTTGCTCAAACTCATGTCTGTGAGTCGGTGATGCCATCCAACCATCTCATCCTCCGTCGTCCCCTTCTCCTCTCGCCCTCAGTCTTTCCCAGCATCAGGGTCTTTTCCAATGAGTCAGCTCTTCACATCAGATGGCCAAAGGATTGGAGTTTCAGCTTCAGCATCAGTCCTTCCAATGAATATTTAGGACTGATTTCCTTTAGGATGGACTGGTTTGATCTCCTTGCAGTCCAAGGGACTCTCAAGAGTCTTCTCCAACACCACAGTTCAAAAGCATCAATTCTTCAGCTTTCTTTATGGTCCAACTCTCACATCCATACATGACTACTGGAAAAACCATAGCTTTGACTAGACGGATATTTGTTGGCAAAGCAATGTCTCTGGCTTTTTAATATGCTGTCTAGTTTGGTCATAGCTTTTCTTCCTAGCAGTGAGCATCTTTTAATTTCATGGCTGTTGCTGCTGCTGCTGCTAAGTCACTTCAGTCATGTCCGACTCTGTGCGACCCCATAGACGGCAGCCCACCAGCCTCCCTCATCCCTGGGATTCTCCAGGCAAGAACACTGGAGTGGGCTGCCATTTCCTTCTCCATCTCCTTTGTTTTAGAATCGAGAAAAACTTTAAAACTTAGGGCAATGTCTTTTTCAAGTAAATATTGGTACAAGTAACCAGTGATAGTAGGCATTCAGTGAATTAATGAATGAATATATCAAGCAGTAAGTCAGCTTGATTGAATGGACTGTATTATAAAGGACTCATTTAGTTGCAAGGGGGCAGAATTAGCTGAAGAGAAAGGATAGTTTATTAGCTTTACATATGGGAATTCCTTGGGATAGTTTGTGGCTTCAGACATTGCTAGACATAGAAGTTCAAATGATGTAATCAGAATGCTTTCTGAGCTTCTCTTTCCTCTGTGATGACTTTCTTCTTCAGGAAAGTTCTTACCACATAAAGATGATTGCCAGCAGCTCTAGGGTCATATCATTCTCACAAACAGCAATCCAGAAGGAGGTGCAGCCTTCTCCATGTGTATTACAGATTTCGTGGAGGAATTCTGGTCTTGCTTAGGTTACATGTTCACCCTTTAGACCAGGCTCTGTGACTGAAGAGTGATGCCATCTGTTAGACCAGCCTTGAGTCACATCCCTGCCTATATCATCTCTTCACTCTCCCACAGAAGAGTGTACACTGTGTCTGATAGCTCCGCTGGAAATATCTGGGATGGAAGAGGGGTACTCCCCAGTCGAGAGACGGTACCAAACAGATGGAAACAGATGTTTTTTACATCCTGTCCTTTGGTCAGCCAGCACGCATTTGAACTTACACACACATACATACATTTTCTTTTTCAATATATTAAATTTCAAAGGAGTTATCACCTTATATAATGCAGCTGTCCCATTTACAACCAACAATACACTTAACTTCCCCACCCCAAAGTAGACGTTCCAAGGTTTAGCCCTGATGCTGCATTTGGCTCTAAATTTTAGCTCTCTAGGTGATATGTATTTTTGTCAGTCGTTTGTAGACATATCTTCTCATGAGCTGGCAACTCATGGCTGTTATTTTAGTGAGTAGCCCCCCAACAAGCTGATATCTAGTGCTTTATATTCATTATGTTGTTTAATCTGACCAATAATCCAAGCAGGCCAGTAGTACATATTTTACTGATGAAGAGTCAGGCTCAGAGATTAGGTTCCTTGCCCAAGGTCATATAGCTCATATTGTAGATTCTAGATAGGATTTAGGTTTGACTGATTGGGGAGGTTAAGTCTATCTCCTTAATCAGTATTCTGCCCATATTGTCTCTAAACATTTGAGGCTCAGTCATATGGGAGGAGAAGGCAATGGCACCCCACTCCAGTACTCTTGCCTGGAGAATCCCATGGATGGAGGAGCCTGGTAGGCTGCAGTCCATGGGGTCGCGAAGAGTTGGGCACGACTGAGTGACTTCTCTGTCACTTTTTTCACTTTCATGCATTGGAGAAGGAAATGGCAACCCACTCCACTGTTCTTGCCCGGAGAATCCCAGGGACGGGGGAGCCTGGTGGGCTGCTATCTATGGGGTCGCACAGAGTCGGACACAACTGAAGTGACTTAGCAGCAGCAGCAGCGTTTATCTGCCAAAACAGTGGTTAGAGGTGGGAAAGAGACAGCATCAGAGTATCTGATGTTCTTTCTAGAGGGTTTGGCTCTGGATAGTTGATAAATATCAGCTACTTTCTTTTTTAGATAAAGCAGTAATTGCAAAAGAGGGCATGAAGTAGAAAATGTTCAGTTTACTTACTCTTCAAATTAAGTGAGGAAAAGAACTCTGTGATTCCAGAATGACTCTTAGAAGCAAATGACCTTACTTAAGAAGTCCTCATAATACAGAGTGTACAGACAAATTGATAATCAGGTATCATTTATTTCCAGGTCAGTTTTTATATTTCTAGGTACTGGGATTAAACTATAGGACTTTCCAACAACAAGTACCTGGTAATAACTTCTACTTACATGAGAAGTTTGGCAATACACTGCGTTAAAACTTGGAAGTTTCAAGAAGGCTAAATTTCAAAACTGTTATGAAGCTAGTGGCTGTTGAAAAATTTAACTTTAAGGTTAAAGCCAGATTTCTCAGTTTGAAACTAAGTTGCTGACATTTAGTTGGCAAATGTATGTTTGGTAGGAGTTTGATTCCCTGGTGGCTCAACTGGCAAAGAACTGCCTGCAATGCAGGAGATCTGGGTTTGATCCCTGGGTTGGGAAGATCCCCTGAAGTAGGGAATGGCAGCCCACTCCAGTATTCTTGCCTGGGAAATCGCATGGACAGAGGAACCTGGTGGGCTACAGTCCATGGGGTCACAAAAGAGTCAGACATGACTGACTAACATTTTTCTTTCACTGCTTAAAAATTAACTGGATGGTAAGAACAGCCTGTTGTGACTCAGCAGATTAGGTTCCTTGTTCTCAACGATTGGTTCTCAGCAATGGGTAATTTTGCTCCCAAGTTGATATTTGGCAATGTCCGGTGATATTTTGGGTTGTCACTACTGGGAGTTGAGGGGGATTCTCCCTGTATCTAGTGGGCAGAGATCAGAGATGAACATTGAACATCCTGCAGTGCACAGGACAGCCCCTGACGACACAGAGTATTTGGCCCCATAATGTCAGTAGTGCCAAGGTTAAGAACCCCTGCTGTATAATCTTCCTTGTCCAAGGACATGTGTGCAGTAAACCAGTCAAGCCACTTTTAATTAGTGTATACTTATGTACCTGCCATTGAAAATTAAACATACACACACACATACACACACACACACTCACACTCTCACAGACTAGTGATCCTCCTCTAAGAAGATCTGAATAGAGGAGCTAGACCAAAAAATAATAATAACAACTACAAGCTACTGAGTTATCCACTACTGAGGCAGAACTTTGAGCATGAGCTAGTCAGAGGGCCAGCTCAGATTCAAGAGAAGAGGGAAATAGATCCTATCTACCTCTTCACTGAAAGCACAGCAAAGAGCTGTTGGTTTTCTTTAAGGTACCATGAATACTTAACATCAGCATTTAGCTCAGTGGTAGAGAATCTACCTGCTGATACAGGAGAGGCAGGTTTAATCCCTGGGTTGGGAAGATCCCCTGAAGAAGGAAATGGCAACCCACTCCAGTATTCTTGTCTAGGAAATCCCATGGACAGAGGAGCCTGCAGGGCTATACTCCATGGGGCACAAAAGAGTCAAACATGACTTAGCAACTAAACGTGACAAGTATGTAGTCAATGTTAGCTATAGTTTTTACTACTGCTATTTTACCTTTTCTGAAGCGTCAGTGAGCCTTGGCACTTATTGTCCCCTCTATTTGGAAAAAATTTCCCTGGGTTGGATGGGGGGAAGAAGGGAGAGAGGGAAGGAAGGAAGAAAAGAAAGAAGGAAAGAAGAAAGGAAATAAATTATATCGCTCTCTTAATTCTTAAATCTGCTCAAATATCAGAAATGCTTATCAGAAATGCTTCCCCTGAGTACCCTGTATGAAATAGCATCCACATGACCACAGTATCTTCATCAGCTCTCTCACCTACTCTGAATTTATTTTTCTTCACAGTACATGTCACTGTCTACATTATATATTGTCTGTCTCCATTAGAGTTGAATATTTGTTCTATTCATTGCTGTGTGTTCAGCACTTACAACAACACCTGGCACATAGTAGCTGTATATGCTGAATGAATGAATGAATAAATGAACAACAACAGCAAAGCCATTTTGATATCACTTTTAGGAAAACACTGAGTAAAAGACTATGTACTTTTTATTCCAAAGTGATGTTAGCCACAGTATTCATACACCTAATGCTGTCATCTGTTATGTCTTCCCGGAAGTGTCCATCTGAGTCTGTGTGCTCATGGGAAAGAGGGACATAATATCATCATCCTAAGCGTCCTGGCCCTGTTATATCCCTAACTTGATGGTGAATTCGTGGGAGTAGGGAGCACATCTTCCATTGTTTGTGTGTTCTGCTTTATGCCAAGTAAATACCACAATGCTGTGTATATAATTTGAGTTTCATGAATATGTAGTGATTAAATTAAAAGACAGGGCTGTCTGCCACCCAGCTTTTCAAGATACTATTTGCCTTATTTTTGTTAGGTAATAAAGATGCCTTATTGACTGTTGAAATATGCCTACTAACCATGCTGACATTATAGTCATTTTCTTATCAAATTACCACCTAACTTTTTTTTAGGGTGACAGTCTCAGAATTAAGGATCTTCCTTTGACTTCATTCAAAGTGAGACTATACCTGTTGTATGAGGAGGAAATTTCTGGTGACCTAGGGTTTTTTAAATAAACTTTTTAACTTTAGAATGCGTTTAGATATACGGGATAGTGCATTTTAGATATACGGGACAGTGTTCCTCTGTACCCATGGTACCCACTTTCCCTGTTGTTAACCTCTGGTAAGACTATGAGATCTTCATCACAACTGACAAACCAACTGATACATTATATTGAAGTAAAGTCCATACTTTTATTCCAAGGTGACACAGTTTTAAAGGCTATATCCAGTAGTTTCTTAAAACTGAAAATCAGTATTGAGTGTGCATACCACATGTGAGCTTCCTGATTCTTGAAAAGAAATGAAGTAACTTTATAATTAATGGGCTTATCAGGAAGTAAGAAACTTAAAATAATGTGGGTTTAAAGTTTGAGTAGGGAAATTAACAAGTAATCTGAAACTTGGGTATTCATAAAGATGTCAGGAGAAACATTAACAATCTGAGATATGCAGATGACACCACTCTAATGGCAGAAAGTGAAAAGAAACTAAAGAGCCTCTTGATGAGGGTGAAAGAGGAGAGTGAAAAAGCCGGCTTAAAACTCAACATTCAAAAAACAGAGATCATGGCATCCAGTCCCATCACTTCATGGCAAATAGAAGGGGAGAAAGTGGATGCAGTGACAGATTCTCTTTTCTTGGGTTCCAAAATCACTGTGGACAGTGATTATGCAATGAAATTAGAAGACACTTGCTTCTTGGAAAGAAAGCTGGGACAAACCTAAATAGCATATTAAAAAGCAAAGACATCACTTTGCTAACAAAGGTCTGTATAGTCAAAGCTATGGTCTTTCCAAAAGTCATGTATGGTTGTGAGAGTTGGACCATAGAAAAGGCTGAGCACCGAAGAATTGATGCTTTTGAATTATAGTGCTGGAGAAGACTCTTGAGAGGCCCTTGGACTGCAGGGAGATCAAATCAGTCAGTCCTAAAGGAGATCAACCTTAACCATTCATTGGAAGTACTGATGCTAAAGCTGAAGCTCCAACACTTTGGCC
The DNA here is from genome assembly GCF_016772045.2 of Ovis aries. Taxonomy (NCBI): domain Eukaryota; kingdom Metazoa; phylum Chordata; class Mammalia; order Artiodactyla; family Bovidae; genus Ovis; species Ovis aries. Next base: position 42,765,398 of record NC_056060.1, read on the forward strand.
ACCTGATATGATGAGCCAACTCATTGGAAAAGACCCTGATGCTGGGGAAGACTGAAGGCAAAATGAGAAAAGGGTGGCAGAAGATGAGATGGTTACATAGCATCACTGACTTAACAGACATGAACTTAAGCAAACTCCTGGAGGTAGTAGAGGACATGGAGGCCTGATGTTCTGCAGTCCTTGGGGTCACAGAGTCAGACATGACTTAGCGACTGAACAACAACAAAGATGGCAGGATGGGGTTTGATCACCATGTTAGCTGTTCTTTTGTTGTTTGGGAAATATGGGATTATAACGTGGTTTGCTCTTCATAGATAATCTATCCCTAGATTACTGAACACAAGGGCTGCCCTGGAGTAGGAAATGTGCCCCCCTGGGATGGCTTTGGGACTTAGGATGCAGAATAAGCAGCCAATGGCTCAAAGGCTAAATTCTATGGTTAAAATTGGTATACATTTAGTCTTAAGTCTTTCCCCTAGGACTGTCTAACTTTAAATTTTATACTGAAGCATGTTAGAGATACGGGAACTTTGCTATTTCAGTGGAACGTTTTAATCAGCTTTAATGCAGGCTTGGGTAAAGTAAATCTTAATACTGTCTCTCTTTCAAGGCTTTGCTAGTTTGCTATCCTCAAAGCAGAAAAGCAACAATGAAGCAGCACTGCTTCTTAACTCTGCTTTTATTAAATTTTCTTTATAATCCTCTTCTCATCCTTTTTTATACTGTACTATTGAACCATAAGCAAACTAGTAAATAAAAATTGTACTCATGGAATTTTAAAATTGTTCTAATGAAGCTCTGGAAGCATCCCCATTTCAGAAGATATTTTTCCCTAGTTTGTTTTTTAAATTCTAGAAAGTAGGTCAGTAGAAATAAATCCCCTTTAATTGGTTTAATTAGAAATGGAAAATTGTATGAGTAGCTCAATTTGAAGTATAGATTTAAATAATTTTACTGGGATTAATATCACTTAATGGTTTGAATTTAAATAAGTTGCATTTAATCATAGCTTGTAATTTCTTGAAAAGATTTTAATATCAGAAAAAGTGAAAGTCACTCAGTCGTGTCCGACTCTTTGTGACCCCATGGACTATACAGTCCATGGAATTCTCCACAAAATACTGGAGTCGGTAGACTTTCCCTTCTCCAGGGGATCTTCCCAACCCAGGGATCGAACCCTGGTCTACCACCTTGCAGGCTGCTTCTTTACCAGCTGAGCTGTAAGAGAAGCCCGAGAATACTAAAGTGGGTAACCTATCCCTTCTCCAGCGGATTTTCCCAACCCAGAGATTGAACCAGGGTCTCCTACATTGCAGGTGGATTCTTTACCAACTGGTCTATCAGGGCAACTCATATTAAATATCTCATATTTAATATCAGAGAGGAGGCCTAAGTGTTGGAATATATCTATGCATAGGGAAAAATGTTTGCCATGAAATATAATATTTAACTATGAAATTATTTTAGAACTGTATTTCTCAGATAGTATGCCTGAGAATATTATTCTCAGTTCAGTTGCTCAGTTGTGTCTAACTCTTCACAACCCCATGGACTGCAGCATGCCAGGCTTCCCTGTCCATCACCAACTCCCAGAGCTTATTCAAACTCATGTCCATCAAGTCAGTGATGCCATCCAACCATCTTGTCCTCTGTCATCCCCTTCCTTCCTGCCTTCAATGTTTCCCAGCATCAGGGTCTTTTCAAATGAGTCAGTTCTTCACATCAGGTGGCCAAAGTATCGGAGTTTCAGCTTCAGCATCAGTCCTTCCAATGAATATTCAGGACTGATTTCCTTTAGGATGGACTGGTTTGATCTCCTTGCAGTCCAAGGGACTCTCAAGAGTCTTCTCCAACCACAGTTCAAAAGCATCGATTCTTCATCGCTCAGCTTTCTTTATAGTCCAACTCTCACATCCATACATGACTACTGGAAAAACCATAGCTTTGACTAGACGGACCTTTGTCAACAAAGTAATGTCTCTGCTTTTTAGTATGCCATCTAGGTTGGCCATAACTTTTCTTCCAAGGAGCAACCGTCTTTTAATTTCATGGCTGCAGTCACTGTCTGCAGTGATTTTGGAGTCCCCCAAAAATTAAAGTCTCTCACTGTTTGCATTGTTTCCCCGTCTATTTGCCATGAAGTGATGGGAGCTGATGCCATAGTCTTAGTTTTCTGAACATTAATTTTAAGCCAACCTTTTTATTCTCCTCTTTCACTTTCATCAAGAGGCTCTTTAGTTCTTCTTCACTTTCTGCCATAAGTTTGGTGTCATCTGCATATCTGAGGTTATTGATATTTCTCCCAGCAATCTTAATTCCAGCTTGTGCTTCATCCAGTCCAACGTTTCTCATGATGTACTCTGCATATAAGTTAAATAAGCAAGGTGACAATATACTTCCTTGACATACTCCTTTCCCAATTTGGAACCAGTTCGTTCTTCCATGTCCAGTTCTAACTGTTGCTTCTTGACCTGCATACAGATTTCTCAGGAGTCAGGTAAGGTGGCCTGGTATTCCCATCTCTTTCAGAATTTTCCACAGTTTGTTGTGATCCATTCAGTCAAAGGCTTTAGCTTAGTCAGGGAAGCAGAAGTAGATGTTTTCTGGAATTCCCTTGCTTTTTCTGTGATCCAACAGATGTTGGCAATTTGATCTCTGGTTCCTCTGCCTTTTGTAAATCCAGCTTGAATATCTGGAAGTTCACAGTTCAAGTACTGTTGAAGCCTGGCTTGGAGAATTTTGAGCATTACTTTGCTAGTGTGTGAGATGAGTGCGATTGTGCGGTAGTTTGAACATTCTTTGCCCTGCCCTTCTTTGGAATTGAAATGAAAACGGACCTTTTCCAGTCCTGTGGCCACTGCTGAGTTTTCCAAATTTGCTGACATACTGAATGCAGGACTTTAATGCACCATCTTTTAAGACTAAAATAGCTCAGCTGGAATTCGATCACCTCTACTATCTGCGTTTGTAGTAATGCTTCCTAAGGCCCACTTGAGTTCACACTCCAGGATATCTGGCTCTAGTGAATGATCACACCATCATAGTTATCTGGGTCATTTATACCTTTTTTTGTATAGTTCTTCTGTATATTCTTGCCACCTCTTCTTAATATTTTCTGCTTCTATTAGGTCCATAATGCTTTTGTCCTTTATTGTGCCCATCTTTGCATAAAATGTTCCCTTGGTATCTCTAATTTTCTTGAAGAGATCTCTAGTCTTTCCCATTCTATTATTTTCCTCTGTTTCTTTGCACGGTTCACTTATGGCTTTCTTTGCTTTAGAATTGTTTACAGTGTGCATTCTACAGCTGAATGGTTGGATTTGAAGTGCAGTTAGTTTGTGTTCATAGAACACATAGGCTAACCATTCTAGCCGTCCCATACTGGAGAGAACTGTAGCACTGACCTCTGGTGACCCTGTAGGGTGATGTACTGGCTACAGCCTAATGTGAAACAATTGCCGTTATGCTTTAAGAAATGTAGAATACTCCTAAGGGGCTTTTGGTCTTCTTCCTAAGGAAATACTGTATATGTTTTTACTTAGGTTTGAGTAGCTCCCTGATGGATGGTATTTTATTTATACTTTAAAAAAATAAATACTAGTTTACATTTACTTACGGTGCCATCTAAGAGTATATTCTCTCCTGTCTTCCTGCTGATAAGAGATGGACATTGCACCTTAAACAAATAAGCCAAGATTCTGCCTCATTTATGGTTTGATTTATATGAGCAGTGATAATAGCTCTTCTATTAAAACTATATGGTTATGCTTTCTGCCTGATAAAACTAATCCATATTCCTGGAAATTCCTACATATCCTACAAACGTAGCTGTAAAGGAACAATATAAATGATTACTACTGGTTTGACAGGCAAGTTGCCTTAACATACCGTGGTTTGAATAGTGTTGTATTAGGAATAACATATGAAACACTAGATACATTCATTAAAAGTAGAAAATATCCACCAATGTTTTAAAATTATTCTTAAAGTCTTGCCAATGCAGTGAGACATGAGACAGAAATAAAAAGTGTGGTTGTTGAAAATTGGTGATTAAGTCTTTATAACTTGCAAGCAAAATTGTTTACACTGAATATCTGAGAGAATTTTAAAAGTAAAATTACGTGGTTTAATAAACCGGTTAGATATGAGAAGTATCCAAAATCTACCATATAAAGTAAATACAAATATTTATTATATATCATGTTATTTCTGTGTGTTAACTGGTTGGTGAAATAACTGCATTGTCAGATTAGAGAATGAGAAGAGAGGGCAGCATCATAAAAACTCAGGGAGAAAAAGGTTGTAAGGAGGACTTAACAGCCTCAGTAAGTGTTGTACATACTGAGGTCAATCAAAGTGAATGCTATGGTTTCTCCTCATGGTCTTGAGATCACTGGCTTCCTGTGGCAAAGCCATGCTGGTTAGAAGAAGGAAATGGAAGCCAGACCACAGTGGTTGAAGAAGGAATATAGTGTAAGATCCAAGAAATTTCTTTGAGTTTGATTGTAATGGAAGAAAAAAAGGAGAGGGATTGAGAATTGTGTTGTTATTGCTGCTTTGTCATTTTGTTCGTTTATTCCAGAACCCTTCCATATGAGACTGGCAATTTCTCAAAGGCAGGCTCTGCTTTTGAAAGCCCTGCAGTACACAGTACCACCTTGAATGTAGAGACACTCATTGGCTTTATGTTAGATTCATGACTGTGAACGTAACTTTTAAAACACTTGGTAGTGGGCAAAGTACAGAGTGCGTGCCCGTGTGTTCTCAGGGATTAGACGAGGCCGGCCTCACTGTGAGATGCGCTGGGCCCTGTCCTGCTGCAGCTCCTCTCCCCATCTGTCTGTTCACCAGTCTTGCCATCTTCATTCACAACCTCCTTCCTTTTGGACTTTCTTTTCTTCACAGCTATGAAACCTACGTAGTCGAATATCACGATGCTTCTCCTGTAGGGAGTGTGATGAGGAGCAGAGTTTGGCTTTGGAGTGCTCGGAACCAGAGGAATTGCCGAGGACTCGGAGCCCAGCCCTGACCACTAGAGAGCCCACAACACAATGAACAAATTGAACTTCCATAACAACAGAGTCATGCAGGACCGCCGGAGTGTGTGTATTTTCCTTCCTAATGATGAATCTCTGAACATCATCATAAATGTGAGTAGATCCTACTTTAGAAATGTTTAAATGATGATGTTCCCACCAGTGGCCACATTCAAATTATGACTTGGCTAATGATGAGATCCTCACAGAATGAGACTGTTAATAATGCTGGAGAATTGAGGTATTAAGGCTGTCTACACAGGTATAAATTTGAATGATAGCTTAAGTTCAGCTGTCTTTAGCATTCTTTTGTCTGGTAAAATTAGAGAATATCTGTTACTATATTATATATAGAAAAATAAACACTTTGCTTTTTAAAAAAACTTTTATTGAAATATAATTTTTATGGCTATCTGAGTTTGATTTTTAAATGTTTTTGAGTTGTCACCTACACGCATGAAATGGTAATACATAATTGCTGACTTTTTAACATGCATCTTGATCATTGTTTTGATGGTAGGCTGCAGCCTAAGTCTAGCCAATTTCAAGAATAGGCTGTGTATTTGCCCACTAAACTTGCTTATGGTTGATGAGCTGGAGTTAACTCTCTTAGTTAACCTGGACATTGAGGAATATAATACTTTTTCTCTTTTTTTTTTACTTTTAAAGTCGAGTTATAATTTACTTACAGCAGAGTATAGGAATATCAAGTGTGCAGCTCTGACTTTTCCCCAGTGTGTACATCCAAGTAACCATCATTCAGCTTGAGATACAGTAGATTTCTAGTGCCTCAGAAAGATCTTTTGTGATCCCTCCTAATCAATAATCTCTACCAAAAGGTAATCTCTATTTCCACTTCTATCACCATAGGGTAATTTTTTTATTTCTGAATTTCATGCAGCTAAAATTATGTGGTGTGCTCACTTTTATATCTGCCTATATTTTATATACTCAATATTTGGCCTGTGAAAGTTATCCATGCTATTGCATGTGACAGTAATTCTTTTTTTCATTATTATATTTCATTGTATGAGTATGCCTAATTTCTTCTCCAGCTGTTATTAATGGGTATTAGGTTATTTTAAGTTTTGGAGGTATTACAAATAAAACGGTCATGAACATTTTATGTATATACACATACGTATATGGGCTTCCCAGGTGGCTCAGTGGTAAAAGAATCAGCCTGCCAGTGTAGGAGACATGGGTTCAACCCGTGGGTCGGGAAGAAACCCTGGAGGAGGAAATGGCAATCCACTCCAGTATTCTTGCCTGGAGAATCCCATGGACGGGGGAGCCTCACGGGCTACTGTCCATGGAGTCGTAAGAGTCGAACGTGACTTAGCGACTGAGCACACACACATGTATATACATGTCTGGACTTACACCTGGAAATGGACTGTGAATCATGATGTATGCATATGTTGAGCTTTGGTAGAGACTGCTGCACAGGCATGACTGATCACAGTCATGCCTAGCATTTGTCAACCCTCCCTGTTGTCAGCTTTCATGTTCTTTCTTTGTATTCTGTTGGAATTAAGGGAAAAATTTTCCTTAAAAATTTCCTTAGTTCATGCCTTGAGTTAATTCTTCTTGCTACTGTATTTTTAACCCAATTGCCATATGAAAAGAATATTTCTAAATGTTATACTGAAGCTATATGACATTTAAATAGCTCCATTAAAAATTTAGAGGAAAAGATTTTGCTTATCATAATTATTTTGGTTTCATTCTGTCAGTCACCAGAGTTCCTTGATTTACTAATGTAGCCTTGTTTTTGCTTAAAGGAATTGTCTTGAGTGAATTTTATCCATCTCTTAGGCAGAATTTCTATTGATTTAGCTCTTTTATACTCAGATTACCCAAAGTTGTTTGGGATGTGTGAAGTGATAAACTATTATTATTCCAGCATTTGGTTTTTAAAACCTAGTTAGAATTGGCGACATTATCTCTCTTCTTCAGTATGGGCACTGTCAGAATATATTAAAAGATAATTTACATGTATACATGAATATGTTGTTTAAGTTCTTTGAACAGTTATATAGAGAAGGTATCAACTAAAATTTTTAAATATACATAAACATATAGTATAAGCACTTAAGAAACTTCTCTCAGTTCCATTTCTGCCTTTTCACCTGGTCGAATATGTCTAAATGTGTTCATATGTGTGCACACCCATACAGTATATGGAACAAAATCTTACTGACCTCAGGTAAGCTAGAAGGAAGACTAATCTTATTTCATGAGGAATACTAGGAGCTGGCTATAATTTTCTAAGAAATTAATTTATACTGAAATCTCAGTTGAGGAAGATAGTTATGGAGAACAGACTGACAGGCAATCCATTTGTTCCTATAGATCAGTGATTTTACAACTTGATGTCTAAAAAATTATCTGGAGAGCTTGGTAAATACTCAGACTATTGGACTCCACTCCTTGGAGGTGCTGATCTAATAAGTCTAGGGTGGGACACAGGGATCTATGCTGAAATCCCTACTTCACATCTGCAACCTTGGGCAAAGTAGTTCTTTGCTTTGGTTTCCTCTTCTATAAAGTGAAAATAATCTGCTCTCCTCACAGGGACATTGTGAGGATATAAAGACATAAGATGCTTACATGCTTATGGCCGTGTGTGGCCTCAGTGAGTGAGCACTTAATAGAGTAGCACCTGTTTTCATTTCTTTGAGCTATGTGCTCATTCTATTAATGAAACTCAACTTCTGAACACCATGTAGACCTGTTCTTATTCCAGGGTACATGGAAAGCCCTGCCATGTCGACTCCTCATTAGCAAGCAAACTGCTGGACCAAAGGAGGGAGGAGGAGGAACTGGGTTAAGTAGCTTGGGGTCCCCTCACTGCTACAAAGCCAACCAGGGCTGCCAAAGGCCTGTCATTTTCTACAAAGTGTCATTTTTGTCTTCAGAAAATAGCAATGTTGTTTGTAGAGTTGTGGTAGAACAGATTAACTATAACAAAAACTTTCATTAATGGTCTCCTTTTTAAAAATCATTTCTAAATACTTTTTTTAAATGAAGAAAATTTATTCCCTGAGAAGTGTAATTGATAGAATATTGCCTTTCTGCATGGGGTGAATGTAGTTTTGATCATTTTTTATTTTCCATGAATTGAAACAATAGGGATTGTTCTAAATTATTTTAATCATCAGATAAATATTAAATATGGAAACTTGGAAATTTTTGGAAATAAAGTTATGTTAATGTAGGAGTCACAAAATTTTTAAGTGATATAAACTGTGGCTAAGAGATATCTCTTCACTGAGACAAGAGTGAGCAATTCTTTTTCTGTAGTATATGTTAGACATTCTTGCTCAACAAGCCATTGACACTGAGAATTAGATGCTGTTTCTATTAAAAAGTTCCATACAAAGTATATTTTTAGATAATGCTTTCATTCTTATCCCTAATGCCTCATAGTCTATGGCACCTTTTAAAGTTCCTATTGCTCCTGAAGATTAAAGAACTTGAAAATTTTTAGTCAACTAAAACATAGCCTTCAAGACTCATAATATGCAAATGCAAAAAATTCAAAATTGTTTTCACAGTAGGTAAGACTTCAGAGCCGCAGCCTTACTTACTTGCAGTTTTTAAATAGGAACATTGTCTTTCCTTGATCGTTGTTAAAGAGCTTTATTATGCTCCAGATACTTGATTTAAAATTAGTGGAACAATAATAATTATATAGGATGTATGGATGTATGGAGATTATTTGAACAATAGTTATACAGAGGTACAACATAGTTTATTTTGTATACAGCGTGTGGTTTGGAATTTTTCTTTTAACTTTTTAATCATATTTTATCCAAAGTACTTTGTATATGACATTTTAAAATACAGTCAAAGCTAAAGATTAAAGTCCTAGACTTCTTTAAGTCTCAAATTTCTAGTATATAGTTCAGTTTTATTTAACCTTAAATACTTTTCCCATTACTTTATCATTTTCTTTGTTTAAGCTTATTTATAAAGTGTAGTTTCAGTAATACAGAACTCAAATCCAAAGTCTTTTTAGTGAATGAAGGTGACACTGATTTCCTGTTGGCAAATGTATCCCCTCAGTGGTGTTGGTGGACTGTGTATTGACACAGATTCTTGAGTGGCACAGTATTAAATGATCTGCTCAGTGGGCCAGAGTACTGTAGTCTGTAGTCATGGACCAGAAGGAAGGTAAGAAACCCACAGGAAATCAGGCCCTTGGCTTTCATTCATCAGACATTTATTGAATGCCTGCTATATATTCTGAGTATAAAATAAGACATTGTCCTGGCTTCACGGAATTCCTGTTGCTTCTAAACAGCTGAAGCGGTGCTATTTGGCCTTATATAAGTCCTTTTTGCACTTTCTAGTGAATAAGGTGGAGAAGGCAATGGCACCCTACTCCAGCACTCTTGCCTGGAAAATCCCATGGATGGGGGAGCCTGGTAGGCTGCAGTCCATGGGTCACTGAGAGTTGGACACAACTCAGTGACTTCACTTTCACTTTTCACTTTCATGCATTGGAGAAGGAAATGGCAACGCACTCCCCTGTTCTTGCCTGGAGAATCCCAGGGACGGGGGAGCCTGGTGGACTGCTGTCTATGGAGTTGCGCAGAGTCGGACACGACTGAAGCACCTTAGCAGCAGCAGCAGCAGTGGATAAGGCGCTTTAGATTGCCTGTGTTCTCAGTCTCTTGATGTGTCTGACTCTTTGCAGTCCCATGGGCTGCAGCCCACTAGGCTGTTCTGTCCGTGGGATTACCCGGGCAAGAACACTGGAGTGGGTTGCCATGCCCTCCCCCAGGGGATCTTCCCAACCCAGGGATTGAACCTGCACCTCCTGCATTGCAGGTGGTTTCTTTACTGCTGAGCCACTGTGAATTCACTATTCACATTAATAGTGAATGTGGAAAAGAGCCATAAACCTGTCTTTCTTACTCCAGTTGACATTGTCACCATTCTGAATTGTTTGACTTTCAATTATTAAGAGATCTCAACATGTTTTATTTTCTGAATCTAAGTTATATATTAAAGTATGATAAGAAAATCATTAATTCAAAGTTAACTAATTTAAGATTTGTAATCATTAAAACTGTAACTGGCATGATTATTGAAGAAAGAAGTTGCAAGTTACTAGTACAAATATGAGGGGAAATGTCACACATAATAAAATGAACTGTTAGGTTGCACATATTTTAATAATATTTACATACAAAAATATTATAATACACAAATGAGCAAAGTTCTGAGTTACTCTCTCTGTTAATACTAACTATATGACTTCAGGCTCTCTGGGTTTTCTTTTATATGTCTGTCAAATGAAGAAAGTGACCTATATGGTCTCAATGTCAATCCCAACACCGATAAGCTTTAGTGATTCTGAGTTCAACAAGGCAGACTCATTACAATTATGTGTCCCCCAAAATACTTCATTTGGTATTTGAAAAGTCAATAAAACTGTGTCTTCTAAAGACTTTTATCTTTCAGCATGTGACTTTTCAGAATAACTTAACCTTAACTCCATGTTCCAAATTAACATGATTTTATTATTATAACTAGGACTCAGAAAAGAACCTGGTTTAGTACTTAAAAGATATGTCAATGAAAGTGATTGATTAAAGTAAATAAAAGCTAGGTATTCACTCATTGTGTGGTATATGAGCATTTTGTTTAAACCACCATGACGAAAACGTTCCTTGTAAAAATACTTGCCAAATTAGTAATTTTGATAATTAATAATTTCAATCATTTGATTAGATTATTTTGGTTTCCTTCTGAAATACATATTTATCATGCACCATGGCTATAGAGTAAGGCCTTGTCCATGTGTCCTAGGATTTGTGAGTCTTGTACAAGATTGCACTGGTACTTTATCATTATGTTGTAGAAATTTCTATTGTGATCATCATTACTGAAACAGCTGTAGTGATTTCCATAAACCAACTGTTGTTTTGCTAGTGTCAGCTTGTCCCTTCGGCATATATTTAGGATGCATTACATTGCCTGGTTGTGGCTCACTGTTTGGACTTGGCTGAATTATTAAGTTGTGTTTGTTTTATTTTTGTCTTTTTTCCCATAGGTCAAAATTCTGTGTCACCAGTTACTGGTCCAGGTGTGTGACCTACTCAGGCTAAAGGACTGTCACCTCTTTGGACTCAGTGTTATACAAAGTAAGTCTCAGGCCCATCTCTGTTGGAGTTAGCCAACTGTCCCTAAGGAAATGGCATTTTATAGCTATAATTAATTGAGCATATTGTTATGTAATTGTGATTGTCAAAGTACTTGTAATCATGGCTTTTAATCTAGTATTCATATTTTAAACTCAACTGTTGTGTATTTCTTCTATGATTTAGAATTTTAGGTCTTGAATTTATTATCATTTGAACTCAAAAACTGGTTCCTCTTTACAAGTCTAGATTTTATGCATTTGCTCTTTTATGTTTTAATGAACCCAACTTGGTTTTTGTTTCTTTGCACTATAGGAAATTACCTTGGTTATTTTTGTAATTTAATTTGTTTTGTAATTTTTGACATTAAAAGACATGTAGACATAATAAACCTGACTTTTCTCTATTCCAATTCTCTTACTGTTGAAGATATAGTATAACAAAATGATCTATTAATTTACTCTTATTTTCTTTTTTTCCTTCCTTTTTCCCTTCTCTTTTTTTTCCAGTCAAAACATATAACTTGGAGATATGGGATCGGTTTCTTCTGTATACTTTACATGGAGAAGATTTTCAAGTAAAGGGCTCCATATAAGTTTTCTATGCCAGTGACACCTTAGTTAGAGTTAAGTTCCCAGAGTTTAAGTATAGCCATTCCTTAAAACTTTTTTCTTTCAAATCATACTTTAAAATTTCTCTAATTTAGTCTTCTAGATGCCACAAAACCTTTCAGATCTTTGCTCAGTTTTTCAAGGAAACCTTTTTTGTGAAATGTAGCTGTATTTTGTGTTTGGATATGAATTATTTTCCACTACTGAAATTGGTTTCAATTTAAAGGTTTATGATATCTTGAGAATCTGTTTAGTACCATAAAATGCTCAGATCTCCCAAATTGGAAAGTGTATTATGATGAGCTGATCAATAAGTTCAGCTCCAAAATGTGAGCTGTTTTCATTTATCTAAAAAGACCACTCTGAAGAGGCCAGAGACCATGGAACAGGGAACACATCAAGAAACCATCTATATGTCTTCTTTGGAGAAATGTCTGTTTAGTTCTTTGGCCCATTTTTTGATTGGGTCATTTATTTTTCTGGAATTGAGCTGCAGGAGTTGCTTGTATATTTTTGAGATTAGTTCTTTGTCAGTTGCTTCATTTACAAAACCACAATGAGGTACCACTTCACACCAGTCAGAATGGCTGCTATCCAAAAGTCTACAAGCAATAAGTGCTGGAGAGGGTGTGGAGAAAAGGGAACCCTCTTACACTGTTGGTGGGAATGCAAACTAGTACAGCCACTGTGGAGAACAGTGTGGAGATTCCTTAAAAAACTGGAAATAGAACTGCCTTATGACCCAGCAATCCCACTGCTGGGCATACACACCGAGGAAACCAGCATTGAAAGAGACACGTGTACCCCAATGTTCATTGCAGCACTGTTTGTAATAGCCAGGACATGGAAGCAACCTAGATGTCCATCAGCAGATGAATGGATAAGAAAGCTGTGGTACATAGACACAACGGAGTATTACTCAGCCACTAAAAAGAATACATTTTAATCAGTTCTAATGAGGTGGATGAAATTGGAGCCGATTATACAGAGTAAAGTAAGCCAGAAAGAAAAACACCAATACAGTATACTAATGCATATATATGGAATTTAGAAAGATAGTAACGATAACCCCTTATGCAAGACAGCAAAAGAGACACAGATGTAAAGAACAGTCTGTTGGACTCTGTGGGAGAGGGCGAGGGTGGGATGATTTGGGAGAATAGCATTGAAACATGTATCATATCATATAGGAAACAAATCGCCAGTCTAGGTTCGATGCAGGATACAGGATGCTTGGGGCTGGTGCACTGGGATGACCCAGAGGGATGGTATAGGGAGGGAGGTGGGAGGGGGTTCAGGATGGGGAACACATGTACACACGTGGTGGATTCATGTTGATGTATGGCAAAATCAATACAATATTGTAAAGTAGTTAACCTCCAATTAAAATAAATAAATTTATATTTAAAGAAAAGAAGAAAGGAACCAACCATTTGCTCTTCAGTTTCTTCCTGTGAATAGTGGAAGCAGTAAAAACACAAATGCTCAGCTCCATATTCATATTAGTACACACCTCAGTCATTCTGTCAAGGAAGAGCCTGGGGGAAATAAGATGCCCTACAGAGTTAATTCTTCTTACTTCAACTACAGGCAGACTGTTGACTTTTGCTGTTCAGCAAGTCAGTCTCATAAAATCAGTTTCCTTGGTTTTCAAAATAAGAGTTTTTGAGATGTGTTTTTTAGAAGAGAGATTGCAGGATGGTGCAAGAACTTTGGAACAGGCATCAGATGACCTGGTTCTGATTCAGGTTCTACCACTAGCTAGCTATGTGGCTTTAGACATGTCCCTTGCCTTCTCTCCATTTCAGTTTTCTCTCATGTCAAATAGAAATCACTGCTTCACCTGCTTTGCAGGACTGATGTGTGCTTGAGAAAGTATACAGCTCTGGTCAAACTGCCAGATGGTAGAAACATAGTGGTAGTTTAAAAAACTATGCTTGTGCCATTATGGCGAGCAGTCTCAGTTCTATTCATTATGTTGCTTCTTCAGACAGGAACGCAAGGCAAAAACAAATCAGTTTCAACAGGAAGGTTGTCTGACTTGTCCATTTCATGTTTAATTGGTAACATAGTAGAAATGGGAGATGATTTTAGTTCATGTGATAAATGGATTTTAGTAGCATCTTCTTATCTCTCGGACTTCTTTGCCCCTTTCATCCACACTTAGTTGACTTATTATGACATTCATTGACAAAGAGTGGCTTTACCCTTCCTATTCGAGTCAAACGTTTGACTTGTTCTGTCAAACTCCAATATTCAGTCATGAGTGACAGTGTGGGCGTGTGTTATTCTTGGTGTAGTCAAAGAGAGACACTTTTCTTCCACAACAAGTACATTTTTATGCAGGACTTTCCATGAGCATGACCCCAGGGTGATGGTGAAGGAGTTTAAAAAAATTTTTTTGAAAACTTTGTACAAGATAGGAATACTTTTCGTATGAAATCTCTCTCTTTAAAAGAGTCCATTTGGGAAATCTGAAAATTTTTACACTTTTTACCAGCTAGTTTTCACGTTTAGATCATTTTTACATGAGTTACGTAGCAGTCTTATTTTCTGCTCATCTTAAGAACATCATTCCCTTGAAGAAATATTTTGGCATCCATTCTTGTTTTGCATAAGATTATTTTTTTCTTCCCACAAGATCAACCCCAGAAGCAGAGCAAGTAACGCTTTATCATTTTCATTCTGTGTTTTATGTGGGATAGCACAGAGAAGGAATAGTATTAGAGACTTCTCTTCACAAAACACATGGGTCAAGCTCCTCACTTGGAAACAAATCGGTTATCATCAGTTTTTTTTAGTTTCTTACATAGCAATTAAGATGCTGTTTCTGCCCTTTTTTATTACTTTGCGCTTATGAGATGGCTCCTCTGTGAACCAAACAAAAGCATGTTTTTCTAAGACTGAGTAATACCACAGTGTTGGAGGTTAAACTATAAGTTATAATGACCATGGAAACTAAGTAAAAGCAAGAATAGGAATCTAATATTTCTTCTAAATGTTAACATTTTCAATGATACATGTTCTGTATTGCAAAAGCAAAATAATAATGTCATTAATAGCTATCTCACAGAACCTTATATCTTTTTATGTTTTCAGTTTTCTTGGTGATATGTGTGTTTAGAGTACATTCAGAAAGCCTGAGGCTTTTTTTGAAAAACCCATTTCTTTGTATATTCTTTTCTTTAAAAAAAAAAATCTATCCTTTATCACCTGGTCTCCTTTTTTTTTTTTAATGTGCAGATAATGAACACGTGTATATGGAGTTGTCACAAAAGCTTTATAAGTATTGTCCAAAAGAATGGAAGAAAGAGGCCAGCAAGGTACGACAATACGAAGTCACTTGGGTGAGATTACATTTATCAGCAAAATTATTTTGATTTTTAAAAAAGGTTTATTTTAGCTGTTATACATTAGGAAAACATCTTAACACTTTATATAGTAAAGATTTGGAAAGGGATATGAATTATAAGTTCTAAAATATCACATTAGTGAAGGATTAATAGCTTATAGCATGTAGCAAAAGATTTTTAACATCTGCTAAAATAATATTAGACAATAACTTTTCCATAACCTTGGGATAATGTTTTGAAATGAAAATCATGGGAAAAGTATTTGTTCCTCTTCTTTAGCCACATTAGTTGTCAAAACTGTCTAGAAATTATTAGTCATTTTAAAATCTGCTTTTACTATCTTTACATAGATATTTTATTACTATATTGAACCCTTGCCTTGCATTTGCATAGGAGAGCGTTCACTAGGAACTTACCTAGTGTTCTCAAGATCACCCTCACAAAACAGTAATAATCCCCAGTGTGTAGTCCTTGATCCTCTGATTTGTATTTAAGAATTCTTGGAGTAAACTGCAGGCTACTTCAAAGCCAACTACAAAGTAAGGAACATGAATGTCTAAATAAACAAACAGCATGTTAGAATTTGGTATGTGGAATGTCAGAGGAACAGGAGAACATTGTAATGAGGAGCAAATGGTCACCACAGGGGACAGAGCTGGGAGAGGAGCTGGATCTCAGCTAGAACTTTCCACTGGCATTTATTTTTATCTTCCCTTATGTTGTCACTGGTATTATAGTGAATGAGTATCAGATAGTGATGATGCTTTATAACTTCCTGTTTCTGCATGGACAACTTTATACCTACTGGACGCCCCTACTCATTAGAAGTAAATCAAACCTTTCAGTGTTTAAAAGGTGTCTTAAAAATGATATTTGTTGTTTTTGAAACCCACTTTTGAAGTAACTAAAAACAGCCTGATTTTTACACGTGTCTTTGTTTAGGGAATTGATCAGTTTGGACCTCCTATGATCATCCACTTCCGTGTGCAGTATTATGTGGAAAATGGCCGATTGATCAGGTATGAGGACAATGAGAAATTCCAAACCTTTCATTTTCCACAGTACTCATCTTCTAACGTATCAAATAAAGTACTTGTGTTTATTGTTGTTCTCCACCTGCTAGAATATAAAAGAGAAGGAGATTTTCTTTTTTAATTAATTTACTTGGCTGCACAGGGTCTTAGCTGCAGCACACAGGCTCTGAGTTTCAGCTTGTGGGATCTTAGTTCCCTGACTAGGGATCAAACCTGGACCTGCTGCATTGGGAGCACAGAGTCTTAACCACTGGACCATCAGGGAAGTCCCAAGAACAGGGGTTTTTTAAAAAAAAAACACTGTTGCACACACATGTATCTTCAGTCCCTACAACAGAGGTGACAGTAGACACTCAATACATACTTGTTGATGAACGAGTGGTAATGTTAGACTATCAGTGAAGTTGTTAACAGTATCACAGCTCACATTTTCTCTACTCCACATTTTCCATAACAGATCAGTCACTGAAAAGGTACTTCCTTTAAGGAAGAACTAGCACTTTTGTGAAAAGAAGAGAGGTTGGTTAATGCATTGTATTCTTTTCTGGTGGTGGGGTGAGAAAAGGGACAGCAGCAAGAACTCTGTCCTATAAAAATGCATGGGTGTTTATATCGCCTGGTTTTCTTTTCAACTTTGGGGTCTTGCTTCTGTTCTTGGCAGTATCTTTAAAGCTAAGATTACACCCAATGGAGCTATCCTGTGAGAATCTTAGATACAGCTCAGCAAGGGCAGGTAACATTCCTTTTCTGGAGGTGGGTGCCTGAATACTACTCTGCACATGATACAGACCCAGAAGTCACCAGTTCAGAAGCTCAGATTAACATTTGTATACAAGGATTCAGTGCTGGAAGGCTTTCAGAGGTGATTTTGTCACCTGGTAGAAATTAATAGAAATGTGAACTCTGTGTTTCACTTACTTATTTTTAAATTTTGAGAAACCCCATGTAAAAGGGACAAAGATACATTTAACTAATGAGTTGAATCTGAGATTTGCTCTTAATATTTATATTATTGCCACATGCAAATTAAAAAGTAAAAAATATGAGCCCATAAAG
The DNA here is from genome assembly GCF_016772045.2 of Ovis aries. Taxonomy (NCBI): domain Eukaryota; kingdom Metazoa; phylum Chordata; class Mammalia; order Artiodactyla; family Bovidae; genus Ovis; species Ovis aries. The sequence continues at coordinate 42,782,643 of NC_056060.1, forward strand.
GATGTTTTTAAAGGCAGAGAAACCTTTTTAGTTATTCTCAGTTTGTATAAAATCTTTACTCAGTGTACTTAATTGGAATGGAATGTGCTGGAAAGAAGAAAAATATAGTATTGAGCCACTAATTAGCCCCCTGGGACTAATGAATGTTTCATTAACCCCTATACTTCTGCCCTTTTCTCCAGTGATGAGCTAGTCCAAACGCTGTGTACTCAGCATTATACAAAGAAGTGCTCTAAAAAGTACTCTGTCCCAAGGGGAAAAAATTACATAAATGCTTTATTTTTAAATTCTTTATTCTTAAACATGATCTTGGTTAAAATAAACCCATATGTTTTTATTATCATCAACTAATGAGCTATGAATCTCAGGTAAACATTCAACCTAAAATAATAGGGAGGCAAATACTCATTAAATATATAACACAAACACACACATTTTTTTTCCCCTTGCCTTTTTACTTTGATCACAGAGGTGTCCTGTTTGCCTGTGACATTTTTTGGAGCTTGACTATGTTTTTACCCAGTCAGCACTCTTTAGTGTATTTAATGGGGACTATATTTATTTCTGACCTCAACAGATTGTAATGAGTGCACTATTACTGTTTCTGTTTGTGAGGACTATCATGATTTTGTGGCATGTACCTATAAAAGCACACCCATAAAGTAACATCTGCTTAATTTAAAAAAAAAAAAAAGGATTTTAAGAGAGTTTTCAGTTCATTCATTTTTAGAGGGAAAAAAACTATAGTCAAGCAAATTTTTTCTAGTAGAGCATATAAATAAAAATATTTTTTAAAGGGCCTAATGTATTTGTAATTTGCTCAAATGACAAACAAAACAAAAAAGGACGCATGACATTAAAACCAGGATTGTCCCCAGATTTGTCCTTATTTATGTATGTGCAGCATCATGGTAGCAAAGTTATTTTAATACAGACAACGAATGCTTAGATTTCTCTTCTAATACTTGTTCAACGTAGTATTTATTTACCCCATTGGAGTGGCGTGATTCAGATCTTGTTTCCATCCTCTGAATGAATCGAATGCCGCAGGCCTCAGGAAATGTTGCTTTTGCAGTCTGGGTCCTCTGGCCTGAGGTCCTGTCTCCCTGAGGCCTGAGGGAAGCAGCAATCAGGCATTGACACAGCCTCCCCCTCTTCAGCAAGTGAGGCGGGGGAGCAGGAGGGGGCAGAGCAGAAGAGCTCCCGTCCCCAGATGGGCAGCAGGATTTGCGCTCTGTTTATATGCGTTTAGATCGTTCCGTCAAAATGTGAGTTCCGCTTTCTTTTATTTTCCTAGTGACAGAGCAGCAAGATACTATTATTACTGGCACCTGAGAAAACAAGTTCTTCATTCGCAGTGTGTGCTCCGAGAGGAGGCCTACTTCCTGCTGGCAGCCTTTGCACTGCAGGCTGATCTTGGGAACTTCAAAAGGAATAAGCACTATGGAAAATACTTTGAGCCCGAGGCTTACTTCCCATCTTGGGTAGGCACTGTTTTCAGATCTAAAGCATTTTCTCTAGCACGTTTCTAGTTCATTGTTCTAGTTCGATAGAGACATATTGACCCCTAAAATGTCTACCCTCTATGTTAGACACATTGGGAGGCACGATGGCAATGACAAAGAAACCAGTAGCGACCAGAAATAGTCAAGCTACTCATGCAGCTTCAAGAACTGGGAAGCTAGGTGTTTGATGGCCCACACACCCTCCATGACACCCGGGTACACTTTCCACACTTGAGAGCGTGGCACACACAGTCTCTCCACCGACTCGACCTGTACGTAGGTAATGAGGAAGAGGATGGCTGTCCATCCTAAAGATGCTGGAACTGGGAATTTGTCAGCCTTCTTTTGAGATTTACTCAGCCTTGACTTTCTTATTTACTCTCAATTCAAGCAGCATTTTTCCCCTTCAGAAGGAGAAAAACACTATTCTTTAAAAAGTGACATCATTCACCCCTTTCCTGTGCTGAGAAAACAAATATAAGTGAACAGCTTGTGTTGACCACCATCTCCTTCACCATCAAAAGAGGAGCCACCCCTTCCTTCAGCAAGAAAATGTAGGTTATTTGAGCACTGACTGTCTCAGCCACCCTTCCTCCACCGTGCTCTGCTGACATCACTTCCCGTTCTTCCTCCAGGTCTCTGCTGAGGCATCTCTCTCTTCTATATCTTCAGCCTCTACTCGAACTAACTCCTCTTAAGTTAGAACATACTTCAGTTCACACCTTCCTATCTTCAGGGGAGGAAGGAGGGAGGGAAAGAAGAGCTATCAATCTCTCCTTCCCTTCTCAGTAAAGCTTCTTGAAAAAGTGATGTAAATTTGATGTTTTAGCATCTTTACTTCGACACGTACTCCTCAAGCAACATCTCTCTGCCTTCTTTCCTCACCAGCCCCTCCACTCATGGCATTGTCCTTAAGGCCACCAGTGACCTCTAAGTTGCCAAGTCCAGTGGACACTTTTCACATCTTTTCCTGGGTTTCTCTGCTGTGATTGACACTTAGTCACTCCTATCCCAGGAGATCTCCAAATTGATGCTTTTTACAACCACTTATGTGCTGGCACCTCCCGAATCTTTTCTCTCCCTCATGTCTGTAGGACAGATGTTTACTCATAGGCACCTCAAACTCGCAGTGCCCCAGGTTAGATTTGTCTGCGTCCACCTCAGTTCTGTGTGCTCCAACCTCAGCCAGTGGCCCTGGTCACCTAGAAACTTAAGAGTCGTTCAGGCTCTTCCTTAACACTCTGCTTTTACCTTGCCCCATCTGATCAGGAGAACATCCTCTAATACAAACCCTTGATTCCCCATCCCTCAACTTAGGAAATGAAATTCTCTTGTATTTTTGTTGCTGTTAACTTCCTAAACATTACTGCATCCCCACCCCAACCCAGGTCATGATTCCTCCCATTTCCCAGGTGCCAGCTCTCGTCAACACTCACCAGCGGACACTTGTCGCTGCTCCAGGCTTTACTTCACAGCTTGCAGAGAAGTCGATTTTGCTTCTGATTTAAACCTTCACCTGCAGTGAAAGCCTGAGTGCCAAACATGACCTAGGAACTTCTCAGCTCATGGTCCCTGCCAGATTTTGCACCTTCCTCTCTGGCTGTCCTGCACCGCGTGTGTTGTGCTCCGGCAGCACTCAGCATTATTGTGTCTCCACAACTCCTGTCGTTTTGCACTTTGGGCCTTTCTGCCTGCAGCTTCTTTAGCTAGTGAGGCACCCTCCCTGTTTTACCTGGCTACTCCTGCTCATCGGCCCAGATGTGTTCTCTGGACGGACTATCTAGGTGCCCAGGGCCCTTCCTCTGGGCTCAATAAGACCCTGAACAAAAGTATTTTATTTTCAAATATTCTGGTTATCTCTTGCGCCCAGTAATCTGAGTGTTTCTTAAGATATCCTAAAGAACAGGTGTAAACCTTTTCTATTTCTTCAGCATTTCACATCGTGGTGCTCAAGCTCCTGTTCATGGACTGACTGTGCTTCAGTTGTTGAAGAAAAACCACAGAGGGCATCAAGCTATTACATAGCAGTGCCTGTGGGACCAAAAGTAGCCAGTATTTCCATTCTCTAGTTATCGTCAGGTTCTCATGGACTCTTGGTCTTTAAAGCAGAGCTTCCCAGTTAGTGTGCCATGGCGCCAGGGTGCTGAGAGACCAGCTTCCTTGACCCTTGTGATCACCAGAACCACCTATTATATATACTTCACTGCCCTTTTAAATACTATTTTCTATGGGTTCTTTGACCTGAAAAAGGTTGGTAAGTACTGATTTAAATGATCTTGATGTAAAAGGAATCTAGAAAGAAAAAATCTTTAACGAGTTATCAGCAAAACTTGATTATTGGGCAATAATTCATCATGTTTAATTCTCCTTAAAATATTCATAGGAAGAAAAATATGTTAATAACTATATAAAAACTGATAAAACTAAAAATTCTCCAATTTTTAAATTCTGATCATTTTGAGCACTAAAAATGCTTTTTGTTCACTTTGCTTACTCTTTCCATCTCTTATAATCTTCATGAAGTCAGCTAAGACTTTTAACTTATCAACACCTTTTTTTTTGAGCCTGTAGCTCCTAGACCCTATATTTTTGAAATCTGAAAGCTTAGACTACTGTCTGATGAAAACTGAAGTCGCAGTAAATTGAAATGAATATTTGAGTGAACTTGTTTTCTCCTAAGCATTTGAGTAGAGTGTTCATATCAGCCTCTTATGCAGAAACCAGAAATGTTTCTAAGAATTCCTTGCAGTCCTCTGCCTTCTTTGGATTAACATTGAGAGCCTCCTACTTTGTGGCTGTAATTTTAGGAGAGTTAAGTAGGATCCAGAACCTGAAGATGTGCTAACAGTACCTGTATTTCATAGTACCAATAATTCTGCAAGTATAAACAATGATGTGGACAAAATTGTGCAAGTTTACATGGTTTTTCTTTGTTAGTGATTTTAAAGCCAAGAGAACATATTTTTCCCATTTCTTATGATTTTTCTTCTTAGATATGAAGTACTGCAGCTAAACTGACTCTGTACCTTCTAGTATTAGCTTGTTCAGCCTAGTAACATCACAGATGGTCAAAAGAGAATCAGTGTGAGAATTTCCTAGTGGAAATCAGCCAGTTTCAAGGGCCTATTTTCGGTTCTCGGCCTTTCATCATTTGTGGGGTGAGGGTCGTGTTATACTTGAATCCTTCCAACAAATGTTGCATTGCGCTCCCCTTGTATCCCAACAGGTTGTTTCCAAGAGAGGGAAGGACTACATCCTGAAGCACATTCCAAACATGCACAAAGATCAGTTTGCACTGACAGCTTCTGAGGCTCATCTTAAATATATCAAAGAGGCTGTCCGACTGGATGACGTCGCTGTTCACTACTACAGATTGTATAAGGTACAAAACTGCAGTAAGTCTGCAGCTGTATCTTCTTGATCGGGAGAAGTTTTTTTTTTTTTTAAGTTTTGGTTGTTTTTAAAAGAACTTTTATTTGAACTGCTGTTTGTCATCATAAGTCAGTCTTGGAGTCAGTGATGTTTTTCTTTGGGCCTGGAAGCAGGAGTGAGTCTTTTTCATGGTTCTGATATTGAGATGACAAGTGGCTGTAATTGTGCTTTTGATTTTTCAGTGATTATGGAATAGTTATTCTCCTCCTTCCCAAATCTGCATTTCTGCCTTGGGGAGTAATGTTTACTACTTCTTTGAACAGTAATTATTTAATAAGTGAAGCCACACCTGCATTGTATCCATTAGTAATAAGAGCACCACCACAGCAGCTAATGTTTATTGAGTTTTGTATTTATGGGAACACTTCATATCTATCCTTTCTTAAAAAATACTCATAACTCTATAAGATAGGACTCTAATCTTCATTTTATAATCAGGGATACATACCAAAGATCACAAAACTAGTAAACGGCAGGAGTCAACCCATGTCTGCTTACAAGAACCTTTGTGCCTGAATCACTGACTTTCTTGCTTCTCTTACTCTGGTTTGTTCCTTCTTTTGTCCTGTGTCCTCGTGTTCTGTGTTCTTGGGTCTCTAGCCTCATTTTTCCATTCTGAGTCAGAGGTCACACATCCAAATAATAACTGGGGCGGGTCTCGCAGAGAATCACTGGCAAAAGTATTCGCCACATTCTGTCTTCTCTCCCTCTTCTCCACCACACTCCTCTCACTTTTCCACAAGTATCACTTCCATGGTAAGAACCCCTCAGTTCCCACCTGAGTATCCAAAGGCATGTTTATTCTCCTACCAAACAGGATGAGGTGGTTCAGAGTGTGGTCTCTTGTATCCAGCTTGCTGGGATTAAATCCCAGCTTCAGCCCTTACTGGGTAACCTTAGGCATGTTACTGTGCTTTGGTTTCCCCACAGATAAATGGAGATGGTAACAAACCCAATAAATTCTGAGGTTTATTAAAGACTAAAGGAATTAGTGGGTGAAAAGTGCACACATTAAGTATGATGTTAAACGTGTTTCTGTTACCACCATCTTTGTTATTGTTAGGTTTGATATCTCTGCTACACCCTTGTGGTAAGACAAGCATAATTAGGCCATTAGAAACTGGACCATAGATCAGTTATATTGCTGGGTAATTTTCTTGGCTGGTTCAAAAAACTTAAAAAGAGAGCAGAGGATGTTATTTTTTCCCCTTTCATGCCAAAGAGATGCTTTGTTAATGCCCTGTCATCTTTGAAAGGCAAAGACTTCCACAAGATCTCCTCAGTTAAATTCCTAAAAGACTGAGTTCTTGTTTTTCTTTTAAGAGAGTTCATTGTGACACCTCAATTTATAAGAGAAAATGAAAATTAATGGCAGTTTGACAATAAGTTTATATTTTAAAGTATCAGAAGTATGAGTGATACATTAGAGAGAGTATGGCTTTAGAATCAGATCTTCAGTTAGAAACGCTCCACCGGCACTCGCTCTTGCTGGGATCCTGGAGGACTGTCGCTGCAGTACTGGGCATCTCTTCAGTGGAAATTATCTTATACATGTCACAGGTCAGGAAGGATTCAACAAGATGATGAATCTGAAATGGCCAGATGGCCTACCTGGCACATTAGTGAGTGCTCAGTAAATATTGGTTGCTTTCTGTTTGCTAGGAAAGCTTTGGTATTTTAAAGAATCCTATTAAGAATCCTTTAGTAGATAAAGTAGATAGCTCTAATTTATCTTTCATGTAAAAATTAATTTCTCAAGCTGCTCAAAGTGTTCTACTTTTACATGGCATAAAAATCACTCTGGCCTCCTTAAAACGAGATAATGCTAATGAACTAATTGGGGTGGAAAAATAGATATTTTTTCCTTATGGACAGAATTTTCATTATTTAAAGAAATTAAGTGACTGCCATTAAAAGTGCTTCATTTAAGACCTGTTTATAAAATGGAGACAGGAGATAGGAAATTTAAAACAACAACAAACCTCTGTACCTCTTGCCCAGTGATACATACCTCATACACACACCACCAGCATTTTTATGAACATCATCTTATTTCTGGAAGCAATCAGAACAGCCTTGAAAGGGATATTGGCCTAAATTCATAGAGATGAATTGGTTTCTCCTGTTAAACCTATACTGTATGTGCCTTTCTTGATGTAAAGAATATTAGTGGGGGGAAAAAAAAAACAGCCCCAGTAGTGAATATAGGCTCTATCTACTATGCCAGCTGAGGATACATTTTCTAAAAATACTTCTTTCCATGATCATGCAAAAACTGGCACTGAACATAATAAAGAGCTGTACATACTCATTTTTTTAATTGAGAAATCTCATACTGAAAATAGTGACTTAGCAATTTTATTTTCTATTTTGAACTTTACATCATACAACCACTTGTTACAGATGAGTGCTTAAAAGATGTGGCTAAGTACAGTATTTTTCCCTTATACTTGTTGTGGTGTATTTTTTTTTCCAGTTTATGGTTTAGGTGGTTGAATGTATATCATATTGGCAGGTGATAATTGAACTTCTTAAAAATAAGTGCTTTTTCCAAACTAACATAATGTAAAGCTTTATAGCTTTCAACTATCTTCATGAGAGAGCATTAGCTGTTCACTTCAGTTCAGTTCAGTTTAGTTGCTCAGTCGTGTCCGACTCTGCGACCCCGTGAACTGCAGCACTCCAGGCCTCCCTGTCCATAACCAACTCCTGGAGCTTACTCAAACTCATGTCCATTGAGTCACTGATGCCATCCAACCATCCTATCCGCTGTCGTCCCCTTCTCCTCCTGCCTTCAGTCTTTCCCAGCATTAGAGTCTTTTCCAGTGAGTCAGTTCTTTGCATCAGGTGGCCAAAGTTTTGGACCTTCAGCTTCAGCATCAGTCCTTCCAATGAATATTCAGGAATGATCTCCTTTCAGATGGACTGGTTGGATCTCCTTGCAGTCCAAGGGACTCTCAAGAGTCTTCTTCAACACCACAGTTCAAAAGCATCAATTCTTCAACACTCAGCTTTCTTTATAGTCCAACTCCCACATCTGTACATGACTACTGGAAAAACCATAGTTTTGACTAGATGGACCTTTGTTGGCAAAGTAATGTCTCTGCTCTTTAGTATGCTGTCTAAGTAGGGAAGCCCATTAACTATTCAGGCCTGTCTCTAACTTTTGTTTCTGAGTTGGGAGATTTAACCAGTTTTAAATACACAAAATCTACTGCACTATGACATTAGTGCAGAATATAACTATGACATTATATTCAAGATTCTAACATCTGAGAAAAGATGTTAGATAGAAGGTTAAAAGGGGCTTCCCAGGCAGCGCTAGTGATAAAGAACCCACCTGCCAATGTGGGAGATATAAGAGACACTGCCTCAATCCCTGAGTAGGCAAAATCCCCTGGAGAAGGGCCTGGCAACCCACTATGGTGTACTTGCCTGGAGAATCCTGGGCTACAGTCCATAGGGTCACAAACACAGATACGACTGAAGTGACTTAGCATAGCATAGAAGGTTTAAAAAAAATTGATGTAAAAGTAGCAAATAGTCTTCCTAGAGTTCTCAGTAACACACAAATTTAGAATATTGTCAGATATGAAAGTGTTTACAATATAGTAAAAACATTAAAACTCTGAAGTCTCAAAGATTTAAAAAGTAGAAAATATCATTATTGATTTAATATATACCCATGATTTTCTTGTATCTTACAGGAAAAGAGGGATGCAGAAAGGCAAAGCTATTTTAAGTATAAAGCTTTCTAATACTGAAATTTATCTTTCATTTTTTGGTGCTGAATTGTTTCTTACAGAAGAAAGATACACTTTTTCATATAATTTTATTCCTACAGGATAAAAGGGAAATTGAAGCTTCTCTGACCCTTGGATTGACCATGCGGGGAATACAGATTTTTCAGGTTAGTTAATGGGGAATAGGTGTCAAATGGTATCCACTATGTCTTAACTCTGACAGTGTGCCTGCCTGGTCCTGTGCTATGTTCACTGTTCACTGGTCCTATTTCCAGCCATTGATTGGTTACTACTTCTTATTTGTCCAGCACAGACATGGATAATGTGGGACAGACAAAGTGAAACAGTCTGATCCTTGACATCAGTAAATCCTCTAGAACAGAAAATAGCAAACCAAAGATTGGCCCACATTTGTCACTCATAGATCATTAATATCCAGACATTTTTCTTTGTATGTCATTAATTTTTAGCATTCTTTTTTTTAATCATCTGGTGCATCTGTAACTATGGAAAGAAAAATGACTTTGTGATAAAGTATCTGACCCAGACGTTTTAATTTCCGTTACAATTTTCCAATAAAACTCATCTGTTGAATAAGCAGTTCCTGTCATCCTTCTGCAGGTGGGATGGTGTTATCATCCCACCATCAACAGGGGAAAGAGGAGGTCTGTGAGACCTGGGAGAACATGAGGGTGCCTTATCTTTGGTATAGGCAAAATGCCCAGTTATGAAAGTCTGAGTGCCTTATCTCATCTCTCGAATGCCTGAGTCTTCTGGACTTTTTATTTAAATTTAGAGATGGGCCAGAAGGGACAAGATTTCCTTGAAAGGCAACGTAGTCACTGAAGAACCCAAAGTGGCAGAATTGTATCATTTCTCTCTTAATTACTGTCTGCATGTCTCTAAAGAGAGTTGGGGACCTCTTTCAGATTTTAATTACTGTATTTTAGTTTTCTGGGAAAGAAGTTAGAGCTATTTTAGAGTATCTGTCAGTTTCCTCGGTAACTCTATGTGCATAACTTATACGAGTTATAAGTAACTCATCATTCTTTCCACAGAATTTAGACGAAGAGAAACAATTACTTTATGATTTCCCTTGGACCAATGTTGGAAAGTTGGTGTTTGTGGTAAGTTTAAAATAACTGACTGAAATACTCATCTGTTTGTTTTTGTGGACTTTTGTTTTTTAAACAAAATATTGTTTCAGGCACAAAACTTGATGTTTTCTCAAAATTGAAGATGAAAATAGTTAGCTTTCTTAGATTCTTACACATGTACTGTAATTATAATCCTTGCCACTTTTCAGTAGTGAACCTGAAATCACAGAGTCTTACAGCGAAAGAAATCACCAATTTTAATTTGTGTGTCTAGTCCCCACCACTCTACCCTAGTTGCAGAAAAAAATGTGATGGGAAAAGTTCAAGATGAATTCATCAAACAGAATTATTTTTTAAAATGTACAGCAGAGGGATTAGAAAACAGAAAGCTGTAATCAGAGGGTAAATTATTCTTAGCTTGGGGGTTGGCCCGTTCTTTTGGAAGTTAACTTCTCTTGAATAGAGAATAAAGAGTGATATAAAAAGATGTTTCTATTAATATCTGTCTGTTGCAAATCATCATTATAAGGAAAGGGCTACAACTCTTAACAGGAAAAGTACTTTTGGTTTTTAGATTATTGAGAACAATACACTTTCTTTTGTCAGAGCAAATTCTTGTTTTTCCCAGCTGTTTCACTCTTTTGCCAAGCTGTATCCATTTTGGGGAAGAGTTCAAAGAATTACAGTTAATTATATGTCTTTCTAGTGGTCATTAAAATTCATAATTTTGCTTTGTTCCTAAATTACTGGAAGAAACACACAAAGAGAGGAGGAAGATAAGGATTAAGACACATGCTTCTTTCCAGCAGGAAGATGGCCTACATAAATAAAGAGCTCTATTGCCAGATCGCATTTGGGCACTGATCCCACACTGCCCTGTGAGTTAAAAGACCTGTTTCTGACTTTAATTCAGATTGGGCACAGTTCAATCTGATTTCACTTTACTCATACATTAAATGGGGCCTGACCTGCCTCCTCCTCACTGGCTCTTTCTCCTTCGAGCTTTTTGTGAAAGGAGTGGAGCTATTTGTAAATGAGAAAATTAATAACCCACTTGCCCCCTTCATGTCTCCAATTGAGTAGCAATAAAATATATTTATAGAAATTGAATTTTTAAGGGTCCTGTACCAAGTGGTTCCTGAATCTAGCTGTGCATCACCTTCATCTGAGGAGCTTTAGATTTCTGGGCCTCACCCAAGAGATTTTTGATTCAGCAAGTCTGGGGCAGAGACTAGGAATCTGTTTTGGCAAACTTCCCAGATGATTCTTCTTTCAGCCAGCCCAGCCCTGCCTAGTTGTATGACTCTGGGCATATCACTTAACATTTCTGTGCCTTGGTTTCTTCCTTACAAAATGGGGATAATGGACCACCCCCTTGGGCTTCCTTAGTGGCTTAGACGGTAAAGAATCTGCCTACAGTGCAGGAGACCTGGGTGCTATCCCTGGGTCAGGAAGATCCCCTAGAGAAGGGAATGGGTACCCACTTCACTATTCTTGTCTGAAGAATTCTGTGGACAGAGGAGCCTGGTGGGCTGCAGTCAATGGGGTTGCAAAGAGTCGGACATGACTGAGTGACAAACACTTTCACTGGCCGTAGACTTGTGAGGACTGAGTAAGTTAATACATGTTTAGTGCTCATGAAGTGTAAGTTACAAGCATTCTATCATAGCATTGAGATCCGGTGGTGGTTCCTTTTAGAATGGAAAGTCAAGAGGTAAGAAATTCCATCCATGTCTGAATTGCTTTGTGCTGACTTTCAGTGTGTAGTAAAATACGCCTCCTTCTTTGCTTTACCTTTCGTCTCCAGCTGAGAATCACTGTGTCTGGAAGACTCCTTTCTGTAGTCCTGCTATCCTATTCATTGTCAAAAAAAAGGAATTCATAATATTGTGTAACTGGAAGGAACTTTGCCACACCCTCTCCCTCAATTAAGAACTTCGGGTTAATGATCCCAAACCTGGTGAATGAGGTTCCTCCACTGACAGAGAGATACTTACGTACCACTTGCATATCTTATTTCTCCTTCCTGTCTCATCCCTCCAGCTATCCATCTGGCTTCCAGTTCCCTCTTTTATCTGACTGAAGAGTTTCTCATTTTGTATTTCCACCCGATAGTTTATCATAGGCTGTAGTTACTTGATATATTTATTCATCATCTCTACCCCAGAATGTCGCAACAGGAGGGTAGGGACTTGGTCATATGACTGTTGTTTTCTCAGCAACTAGAAAAGTGTTTGCCGTCTTGTCAGCGCCCAACAAATATTTGAATGCATTACTCTTCTAGGGCTTGTGGTCTTGTTTACTGAGTTAGGGTGCTGGGATTACATTTGAGAATGCTTTCATGATGGGCCCTTCTCTTCTCCATTGCGTAAATAGCCTGGCCAGCCAGAGAAACCACAGATGGAACCAGAAGACCCTGGCTTGGCACTTCCCTGAATTTTTGGTAATCCTCTATCCTGTGACATTTTTGAAAGGGAAGACAGTAATGTACTCCTCAGGGAACTTTGGATGGAGCCTTAAGCATCTATTTCTGAGTCTGTAGTTTTCCTTACTTACTAGGAAAGAAAATGGACCTTGACACATCAGAGACTTGTCTTCCTGACTTGTTCTTTCCCTTCACAGGGTAAGAAGTTTGAGATTCTGCCAGATGGCTTGCCTTCTGCCAGGAAGCTCATCTACTACACGGGGTGCCCCATGCGCTCCAGACACCTTCTGCAGCTCCTGAGCAACAGTCATCGCCTCTACATGAACCTGCAGCCCGTTCTGCGCCACATCCGGAAGCTGGAGGAAAACGAAGGTATCGCAAGATCTTGGGTGGGAAGCAGGTGGTACTTTCGGCACCCATGGCCCCTTACTCTACAGCTGCCAAGAACTGGGGCTTTAGTCTCCTGAAGAGTGGGACCTGGGGACCCCCAGCCTCTCCAGGTTCCCAGCAGCGTTGCTTTTTCCATCTCGGCAGTCCTGGAAAGCCCACCCACAGCCTGGTCAGCGTATCTGAGATTATCCCTGCTATTTAACTGTCCTAGCAAACAGTCTCTTTAAAGTTTCCCTGCACTCAACTTGAAAGTCCAGAAAGCCACTACGTGGAAGCACAGGCTAAGGTTTATCTGCTTTCCAGCTTTTATCTGCATCTCAGGGTTCTGTTTATACACTGGTCCACCTTGGGGCTGTTATGTACAGGCTCTCTGAAATTCCTTGCAGTGTGATTATTCCTTCTGTTAGAGTGACAATAAAGGTGGACCACAGAATATCTCCAGCCTCTTGTTGACAGCTAGGAAGCCCCTTGTCTGGCTCAGCAAGAAAGACCAACAAAGGAGAGAAAATTTTGCAATTGAGGATCTTGTTAGCCTGTCCTATTGGGGAGCAGGGGCTGTTTGCTGAGACACAGAATAGAGCAGTGCATTTGGGGCTTTAGAGTTCTGAGCCGTGAGAAGGGCAAGTCTTGGTGAGGAGAGGAAGACGAGGTAGAGGCTTCTAACAATAGACTTCAACTTCACAGTATTAACCTGATGGTTAGCTCTTTATCTCCTGTGGTTACTCTGTACAGCACACTCCAGTTTCACACCCAAAAATGCTACTTTGCATATTTGGTCTTTCGGTGTCTTCAATTTTTTTGCAAACTCATGTTATAGTAATTGTTGGTAATTTTATTGGATTTGATTTGTGGTATTTGCATGAATTAGGATTCAGATGCATATTAACTTAGGTCCATGTCGGAAACACATTTTGACCTCTCAGACCACACTTTTCCTATAGAAACAAGACAAGTACCTGTCCTCTCTTAACAAACAAAAATCCTTATAGAGGTTTAAACACAATCTGATGGATGTTTCTCAAAAGCTGCCTCTCAGTTTAAATGAGGCCCAGTTTGGAGATGCCATTGTAATTTAAGTAGCAATTAGAACATGAATCATTTTCCACTGTCTGCCACCAAACTGCATTTGTCTTTGGAGAGAATTAGTCTCACTGTCTAGTGTATTGGCTTCCCCTGCTGCCAGACTGCCAGTTCTTCCCCATGATGACTCATCAGTATAACAAATGCGTGTATCTGTCTGACGCTGACATGAAGGTTAGGAATTTAAATGGGCAGAAGCACCAGGAAAGCTTGTGAGAATAGGTGACTTAGGTGCAGAGCCCATCATTTGCCAAGTTGGCTTCATTCCTGAATGGCCAACTCGCAACTTTGGGAAATTCATTTACTCCAGCAGCTCTCTGCCCACAGCATTTTAGTAAATTCTTGTTTAGGTGACTGTAATGTGAGCCCCTTATACCCTGAAAGAATTAATGAACCTCCCCTATAGGTTCTAAAGAAAACTTACAAAGAATGTTGAGTTCTTAAGAGGGGAGGGCTTTGTTATCAAGTGTAGTACCAAGTGCACGTGAGGGCTTATGTGAATGGGGCAGTGAGAATGACAGCGATGCAGACTGGATCTTTGATGTGGGTGTGTGTAGATACGTTTTGCAGATACGGCTTTTTTTTTTCTTCCACCTCTTTACATTCTTCTGCTTAGAAATCCCTGCAGATATGAAGAAAACCTGAAACTAAGTTCCTTTGGATTAACGTTGGCCTGAATTCAGTTATTTCACCCACACTTAAGGACTGCAACATTAAAAAAAAAAAAAAGCTATTAACATTAGCCAAAATCACAGCATGAAAAGAATCTTTATTTTTCTTAATTAGATTTCATCTAGTGTCACCTTGTCTGAAACACTATTTTTGCATTTTATAGTAAAAATGATCACAAGAATCCTATTGTTTTAAAAGAGATGGATACAAAAATGCTTTCTGTCATTCAAATCTTTTTTCAGCTCAGTTTTACTCAATAGCTAGGGCTTATTCTCAGGTTTTATGTCAAGAGGGTGCATTGACTTGCATTATGGTCCAAAATAACACGAGAAGTTTGGTGTTCTGTGGGCTTTTACAACAGATGATTTGCATTGTTGACACCAGTGATTGCTAGGGGGTGAGCGGTTGCATTTTGTATTTCTTAGAATACATTTCAAAATTATTTCAGCATTTCCCTCATTTTGTAACTGATCGGTGTGAAACTTCTTAAATGTTTGCAGAAGGTCTAAGAGATGAAAAGCACAATGACAGGAGTAGAAGCCAGCACGTGGAGCACCAAGGCTGTGCTGACATGTTGACAGGAAGTAATTCAGGCTAGGCTCTTATTAGCTAGAGGACAAGTTGGCAAAGTACTTGTTTTCTAGTGAGTATGTGTGTGAGTATAGAATAACTAGTTGACTCCAAATCTGTCAGAAATTTGGGAGTAAAAGGGCTATTTTTAAAGATATAGAAAAGTTTTTTTAATAGAGCCACTGTTATCAGTTGTCTTAGGGCTTAAGCCTTTTCTTTTTTTTTTCACTTTTTACCCTTCCAAGGGCCATGTGCCTACTGTATTGAAACTACAACAAATAGAAAGCATATGGGAATTTTGCAAACCCCTTTTAGCTCTTCATCTCAACTCCTGCTGCCTTAGAAAATAGGACTCATTAGAACCCAGCCTAGCCCTAAAAAGATGGGCTGTTGATGGATGTACTTTTGTAGCAGTGATGTGTGGTTAGGCCCTGATGTCTGGTTCCATTCTGCCTCACTGTGAGTATTACTACACACACCTCTTTGCTTTAGCTTGAGTCCTTAGAAGTAACATGAATAGACTGGAGCCCAGAAATGTACACACCATCATCTCCAAGCATTGTTGCCATTTTGCATCCTGGAGTGCATATCTTCTCTTTCTGTTGATGTTCCTTTCTTCCCCTGGGAAGCCTGTGGTGATTATACTTCATGCTGGATTCAGACACCAAAAGTACAAGCACTTTTATTTAACCAAGAGACAAGACAAATCCATTAGCAGACCCTTGAGAACCCAAATAGTCTGGTTTAGTTAGCAGTTTCTAAAACAGTATCAACTCAACATTCCCCAAGTGCACTCTTCCTTTTTAACATTGTTCTGATGTGTTATTTCTCATCAGTATTAAAAATACTCATCATCAGTATTAAAACAAAGGCTCTTTCTTTGTTTTAAATTTCTGACCTCAAGCACAAAAATAGTATGTTTGTATCAGTTTTATACCTGTAGCCCAGTTGTAAATTTGTGCCTTTATGTAATGGTTAGTTTAGCATTTGATAAAAGGGACTTTCCAATATTGTGTCTTTGTTTGCATTAAAGATCTGCACCAACTTGTTAAATAACAGTTTTATCAGTCAGAGGCTATGTGGGTATAAATCATCAAACCAGAGCGATTACTATGTTTTCTTAATAGATCATGAAGTCTCATTAGTTCAGCCTAAATGGAGAAAATCAATCTTAATCCGTGAAGATCTCAGTTCTGGAATTTTTTGAAAGAAATTCTCAGAAAAATAAATAGCTTTATTTTAAATTGTCTTCAACAGTTAGAGCTAAGTTAACAATGGAACAAACTGAACCGATGAACAAATCAAATGAAAGGCAGTTAGCATAAGTGTACTTATGAAACCATTTCTGTAGCAGAGTTTCTGAAATTATCTGTGGGGAAGGACCAGATTTTTTAAAACTTCTAATCCACCATGCACTGATACTTTTGCAAAGTTCAAAGTCTCATTAGTGGATGTGCTGGCAATATCAGATCGCTCTGAAAGTTTCTAAATGTTTATTCTCAATTCCTAAACTTATTCCATTGTGGACAAATAACAGTTTTCAGACAAGAAGTGGTCTTATCATCCACATTGAGTAGCATTCTTCTGCAGTGTTTGAAACTTTAAAGCTTTTCGAATAGTCAAATGCCTGCCTCAGATCTCTTGTACTGGGATTTATTCATTTTGCAGTCTTCTTACATAGAGTTCGTATCAGAATTATCAGCACTTTCCAGTCATTTACTTCTAAATGTGAAATTGTGCTTGTTTGTGGCCTGATGACTGCCCAGAGCTAACCAGCCATTCCTCCTGCCTTGGTTGACTGTAATCACGAGCTGTGTTCCTCACCGCACAGAGAAGAAGCAGTACCGGGAGTCTTACATCAGTGACAACCTGGACCTGGACATGGACCAGCTGGAGAAGCGGTCGCGGGCCAGCGGGAGCAGCGCTGGCAGCATGAAGCACAAGCGCCTGTCCCGTCACTCGACTGCCAGCCACAGCAGCTCCCACACTTCGGGCATTGAGGCCGACACCAAGGCCCGGGATGCAGGCCCCGAGGATGCTTACCCTGGCAGTGCCATCCACCGCAAGCTGAAAACCTGCAGCTCCATGACCAGCCACGGCAGCTCCCACACCTCTGGGGTGGAGAGTGGCGGCAAGGACCGGCTGGAGGAGGATTCGCAGGATGATGGTAACCTGCCCCCCAGGCCCTCCAAGCTAACGGTGCTGACCCATTGTCAGGGCCCCTTCTGCTTTTTCTCTCCCAGTGCTTTCCCCAGTGTTGGTTCCATAGGATTAATGTTGTAATAGAAAAGAGGCAACACAGCGTTGGCTGCTTCACCCTGGGTTAAGGAAATAAGATGAGATCTATAGCCTGTATCAGCATTTGGGTGCATCTTTTTTATTGTTTTTCTGTTTCAAATAATTGCTGTAGCATTCAGGTTTGGGGAAAAGATATACTGACTCCACTGAGGAAAACTGAAAAACATATGTGTGCTTACTATGGAATTCATGTGGATCTCAAATCTCGTTATTAAATGCTCCAAGAGATGGCAGATGTGGGAGACGGAGAGCTTCATGCACTATTCATTCTGTCTCTGTCAACAGTCTGCTTTGGCATGAGCCAAACGACCCATCAGCCTCAGCTGGCCCTTTGTCGTCACAGCATGCTAGTACAGTTTTTCTTAAAGAGAAAGAATAATTGATAATCACATCATAGCATTAGCAGACATGTAGATAACACAACAGTCCTGAGAAAAAGAAGCAGGATCTAGTCAAGAATGGTCACTGGAATTTCCTATTGTGGAGTCTCATTAGCAAATTTATTTTTACATGTAAATAATTGCATAACCTCCCTCAAGGTGTGGCTATGAATGGTGACCATTTCCTGTCACTAAATGTCTTTCCCTTCTTCAGAAATAGAGATGTTGGTTGATGACCCCAGAGACCTGGAGCAGATGAATGAAGAGTCCTTGGAAGTCAGCCCAGATATGTGCATCTACATCACAGAGGACATGCTCCTGTCACGGAAGCTGAACGGACACTCTGGTGAGCTCCCACGGAAGGGATCTCCTTACCCAGGGCATGGTCCTGGACTGGGGAGCAGGCGGCCAGGAAAATAGAAGGAGTGGGTTGGGGGCTCCAGGTCAGTGTCACAGACTGTGTGATCGAGTGCCTTCTGTGGAGGAAAAGGAAAGCGAAGCTGGAGAAGCACTTAGCATTGGAATTAGCATCCTCTACCTCATGCTTTGGACAAAGCTGTGTAATTGGCTTTTATCTTTCTTTCTTTGCTCTTTTAAATGATAATCCGAGAGTTATGTGATGTATCTGTTACGAGGCTTGGAAGCCCTTCAAACTGGCCTCCTATGCATAGACAAGAAAACCCGTGGATTAGAGAGGACAGATGCTGTGTGGAGGAAAACAGCAGCCAGGTCTCCAGGTTTACTTTGTTTTGTTTTCCCCCGTGCTTTATTATATGGACTTCCCAGGTGGCACAGTTGGTAAAGAATGTGCCTGCCGGTGCAGGAGACGTAAGAGCTGTGGGTCCCATCCATGGGTCAGGAAGGTCCCCTGGAAGAGGAAATAGCAACATACTCCATTACTCTTACCTGGAAAATCTCATGGACAGAGGAACCTGGTGGGCTTCAGTCCAAGGGGGGTCACAAAAGAGTTGGACACAACTGAGCGTGCACACACACACACACACAATATCATATAGGGTGTAGGAACCTGGAGAAAAAGTGTTAAAAAAGGTTGGCGTAAAAAAACTCTTAAATCCTATATTTGATGACATCTTCAAATGTATTCACTATAACCCTTTTATAGAGTTATATAATAATATATATATTTCTCTCAAATGAAAGTTGGCATCTTAAAAAAACAAAAGTAGTTTTTTTAAAAAAACCTCAGGCTTGTAATTGCTTTTGTCACATGCCATGAATTAGTCTCTGTTCCTTACAGAAAATGCCTTAGGAGCCAGCTGTCGAAATGACTTCAGTGCTAAGTGTCTTGGTACTGAAAGCACTGCTTGAGTGAGAGATCCTCCTTCAACTGGAGTGACCTGGCATTGCCCTGTCATGACCCACAACCTCTGATTGTGATCCTCTGCCATGCATCAGGGGCAGAGAATTAGTGATGAAAAGGTTAACAGACACAGTCTTTGTCATTCTGGCAGTTCTCTAAAGAGTAGGAGGAACCTTTGATGACAGAATTCCACTTGCTAACCTAGCAGAACCATGGCCTTCAGAAGCTTAGCCAGAAACAGACCTGCGCATGATTGCTGAGAATCACTCTGAGCAACAAAGACCCAAGAGGCTGATTGCTCTAGTCTTGTACCAGACTTTGCCCCTTTTTGTCCATTTACTTTATTATGTTGAATTTTTTCCTTACAAATATGTTTTAATATATATACATACATTATAACTGTATAGAGAGCATGTCATCACTCCCTGTGTGTGTGTGTTTGTGTAAAGAAAATTGTTTAAAGTGGGCCTCTAGGAAGGGGAGATGAGGCAAGCAGACTTTTACTTTCTATTTTTTTATTTCTGTTTGATTTTTATAAATTAATTTTGTAATTTTAAATAGCAATTAAATTTGTTTAAAATTTAAACAAATAAGATGGCTTTTGAAAAGATTTATATATAAAAAATGTGTATTTAAATGTCAAGATTTTAAAATTAAAAAAATATACTAAAAAATAAATTAAAAAAAATTAAGGTATGAGAAAAAAGAAAGAAAAAAAATG
The DNA here is from genome assembly GCF_016772045.2 of Ovis aries. Classification (NCBI taxonomy): domain Eukaryota; kingdom Metazoa; phylum Chordata; class Mammalia; order Artiodactyla; family Bovidae; genus Ovis; species Ovis aries. The sequence goes on from NC_056060.1 coordinate 42,802,277, forward strand.
TCAAATATAATAGCAAAAAGAAAAAAGAAACTAAAGTTTAACAATGAGTAAAGTTATGTTCTGTTCATTAAAGTGGAATATTATATAGCCATTCAATAATGAGATTTTCTTTCAGAGGATACTTAATAATATAAGAAACATAGGTAAGACAAACAGTATAAATTGTTTAAATAGCATGATCTCAAATTATAAAAATGTTTATACACCTATGATAAAAATAGTAGCCTTTTTGCTGGGTGATGGGGTTATTTATGTTTTTCTTTTCTCCCTTGCATCATCCTAGTTTGCCAAAATCTCTATAATCTGAGCCTTTAAACACTGTTTTAGAAACGCAGAGCTAAGGTTGAGCGGTGACGCCGTGTACTGCTCTATCCTTCATTCTTGTGGAAGTTGGCAGGAGTGGGTTCAATGTTCTGATCATCAGGCTTGATGCTTAGTTTTCTAGTGCTGGTTCTGGGTTTCAGAGCAGGTGATGTACAGGCAACCAGGGCACATTTGGGCTCCCCTCATGGCTCAAACAGTAAAGAATCCACCTGTTCATGCAGGAGACCTGTGTTCAGGAAGATCCTGCATTAGGAAGATCCCCTGGAGAAGGAAATGGCTACCTATTCCAGTATTCTTGCCTGGAGAATTCCATGGACAGAGGAACCTAGCAGGCTATAGTGCATGGGGTCGCAAAAAGTCAGACACAACTGAGTGACTAACACACACAGACGGGCACATTTACAAGGAAATCCAAAAGGAACCATACCAAGTACCAGCCAGTACCCTAGTCCACATCTTCATCCTGTGAAGATTCACTCAAAAGTTTAATGCTGGGACTTCCCTGGTGATCCAGTGGTTAAGAACCCGCCGATTGACATGAGTTATATCCCTGGTCTGGGAACTGAGAGCCCACATGCCTCAGGGCAGCTAAGCCTGTGCACCCTAGAGCCCGTTCTGTGCAACAGGAGAAACAAACCACTGCAGTGAGAAGCCCACACACCACAACTTGACAGTAGCCCCCTCTCGACACAATTAGAGACACCCTGCACAAAACAGCAAAGACCCAGCACAGCCAAAAATAAGTAAATAAATAATTTTTTTTAAGTTTAATGCTTTTTAAAAGATTATGAGCTTTCTAGAGAAAGATCTTCTGCTCAGGCAGCTGGTACCAACTCCAAAAACATGAGTGTCATCTGAGAATAAACTGTCTACATATAAGCCAAGGAATGTATGTATATCATTTTTTAATTGAACTAATCATCAAACATTTAATACATGCCAGACACTGAATTATCATGAGACCCTTTTAAAGAGACAGAATACAAAAAGTCATTTCTATGGATTACTAGCAGTGGCTGAATAAAAATCATATTGCTTACTCAAGGTTCTTTTTTTTATCAGGTGGAAATGTACTTAAGCCATTTAGCCGTAAGGCTCTGGGGCTTGACCTTCACTTGCTCCATCTGTATGCAAGAAACATGAGTGGTCTTCGCTTACATCGCCAGTTCTTGTTGACAGTTTTACCTCCTTAAATATTTTTTCTAGATGCTTTATTCCTATGCCACAGTCTCTTAGGAAAGTTTTAGCCCTGGATTTCTGTTTCTAAAATACCATCAGGCCCCCTGAGCCCTCAGTGACAAGGGGCTCTGGTGATCTCAGAGGTCCAGAGCTGACTTCTCACTGTAGCCTCCCATTTTTGGTGTCAGGCCAGTAAAACCTGATGCAGGAGGCCTGTGCCATGGCCCCATTCTCCCAGAGGAACGTCTGGAACGGAGTGTGTTCCATATGCAGGCCCTGAACCTTGCCCTTTGTGGGCATTTGCTCTTCAGTTGGATGGGTGCTGTGCTCAACCCCATTTGTAAGAGGACACTGGCCAGGACACACAGGTCCTTACTTGCCTGGACCCAGTTCCCACCCATTTACCCACTGCTCATTTAAGTAGAACCAAACCTAGAGGCTGTGTCACTGTTCAGAGAGTTATATTCAAAGTCAGTGCTGTATGGAGAGTAGGGGAGCGTTAGTGATACAGTAAAGAAACGACTTTCACCTTCAGCCTTTGTTTTTGTTCCTAACCGCATCCTAAACAGCTTAATTAGAAGTTTGTTTTAGAGAATGCAGTTTTTAACCTCCATGCTATGTTCTAACCCCTCATGGATCTCACCACTCTCTGCAACACAAGGAGTGGTTGTGATCCATGCCTGTTGTCAGCCACCAAAGGGCCACAGGGAGATTCATCAGCACTGGCTAATATTTGCACTTTAGTTCTTGGTAGTAGGGTCGCTCAGCGGTAAGGAATCTGCCTGCATTGCAGAAGACGCAGAAGACCCGTTTCAACTTCTGGGTCAGGAAGATCCCCTGGAGAAGGGCACGGCAACCCACTCCAGTGTTCTTGCCTGCAGAATCCCCATGGACAGAGGAGCCTGGCAGGCTACAGTCCATAGGGTCACAGAGTCAGACATGACTGAAGTAGCTGAGCACAAGCACGCAGTAGTTCATGTCAGATGCGTGTCAAGAAGGATAAATAATCTGAGGTCTTCACTGGTTTTTCCTCTGTGTTTTACTTTAGGATTGATTGTGAAAGAAATCGGTTCTTCCACCTCCAGCTCCTCAGAAACGGTAGTCAAACTGCGTGGCCAGAGCACCGATTCTCTTCCACAGGTACGGAAGGAGTTGAAAAACTTAAATCAGGAGCTGAAGCTATAGACAGTTTCAAATAGGGGCTTACATGTATAATTATGTAAATAAGCAGAAATTTAAAACCTTCAGGAAATGATTCCTAGTAGATACATACTTTCTAGTTTTAGTCTGAATGTATTTCCATTTACTTGCTAGTTCCGTTTCCCTTTGAGTGAGATTTTTATTTGGATGAACTGTGTACTTTGTTTCATACTTCATATGAGAAGCCTCTGGTCTTTAGGCTTCAGGTTAATTCTCTGTGTGTGTGTTGATCTTAACAACTGGGAGAGTAATTTTCTTGTCAGGTGTGTTGTGACAGAAGCGTTTCCACACTCTTAATTATTCCATTCAGTTTGAATTTTCAAACTGTGCTAAGCTAGTGTATTTGATAACCTGTAATCACTGGTTAGACGATTAAGCGATCAGAAGCTACAGACAAATTAAAATCCTCCGAAACTCACTGTTGCAGGATTTGGATGGAATCTACAACTGATACTCACCTCTGACTTCTGAGCACTCTCTTTCTCTCTCTTTATATGCCGTCTGTCTCGGGTGCTCTGTAGGTGAGAGCTGTAATGGCTCATTTCCATAAATAACCCATTGAGGATTTTCTATTCATGTAATTATTGGAACCATTTTTTAACCTGCTTATATTTCCAGCTGGTACCACCTCTTGGGATAATGAGTTTGGAAAGTCTGTAACCTGTTGTGTACAGCATTTGGTAGAGTACAGCCTCTTGCACTGTTTAGGAGCCACCTCTTCATCCTGGGGCTGCCTCCCAACCTTTTCTACACCAAGAACACTTCATGTTATTTTTCTACCCAAGAAGTCTAGCTTTTTTAAAAAAAATTGTGTTTTAAATTGTGTTTCTTGCGTAATAATTGGTTTGTTTTCCCATCTTGTATTAAAAGAATAACAGACCTCAGCACAAGAGTGTTGCTATGCTGAATTGCCATATCCTCATGGAAAAGCAAAGAAACAGTACCTTTACCTGTGCAACCTGATTTTAGGAGAACTGCTTGGTTTCTGAGATGCTGGAGACAGTTGGATTCATGTTGCATTGACTTCTCTGAGCCTTGGGTTATTCTTCTAGGGAGTGGGTGGGAAAGATCATTGAGTTCCTAGGGCCTAGCACATAATAATGGCTCAGGAAATGTAAGCTACTGTTATTGGTGGTGGTAGGATGTTTTCCTCACAGGGCTTCAGGGCCCAGAAACCACAGATTGGAAGCCACCCTCTAACAGCTAAGGATTCCTTAACATTTTCTGATTTGGCAGCTTTTCTCTGTGCAGGGCACAGAATGCTGAACTTTCACACTAGTCTACACTCTTAAAGTCGTTTCAACCTTCCCTTGTCTTGTAGACTATATGTCGAAAACCAAAGACCTCCACCGATCGACATAGCTTGAGCCTTGATGACATCAGACTGTACCAGAAGGACTTCTTGCGCATTGCAGGACTGTGTCAGGACACTGCTCAGAGTTACACCTTTGGGTGTGGCCATGAACTGGATGAGGAAGGCCTCTACTGCAGCAGCTGCTTGGCTCAGCAGTGTGTCAACATCCAAGATGCTTTTCCAGTCAAAAGAACCAGCAAATACTTCTCTCTGGATCTCACCCACGACGAAGTTCCAGAGTTTGTTGTTTAAAGGACCTCTGCTTGCAGCTGTCCAGACAGCCTGCTGCTTGCTAGAGGCTGTGAAAGCCATGGGTTCTTTCTTTACCTATTACTTGTGCCATATTTTCTTCACCCCAGACATATCTCTTTCTTTATAATAGTTGTGATGGAAATAAAAGCCGTGGGACAGTTGCACTTTAAGTATTACACAGGAGGGAAAGGACTACAGAGAATGTACAGCAAGACAAGTGCCCGGAAGTTCACTGATCCTTTGAAAGGAAATGTGCTTTACTGGTTACCAGACCTTCAGGATATCAGACTGCGGTGTACGTGTTCATTGTTTTGTTTTCCAGTTCAATTACGTGTAACATCACTTTTTTTTTTTTTGTTAATCATGTGAAAGATGTTGTTGTGTTTCTTTGTTTGCTTATATGTTTTTTTTCTACCACCCCCTCATGAAATGCTGGTGGTTTGAGGGAGGAGAGAGAGAAGAAGCTCTCATCTTTTTAAAAGAGAGACTGTTGCCCAGTCGTAGCCATTGCCACCCCGCTGGGGCTGTCCCAAAGTGAACAGGAATGAAGCGGTTGAATCAAGTGGTTCCAGCACGCCAAAGATGCGTCATCACAGAAGTGCAGCCCAAGGTCAACAAGATGTGAATCAAGCAATAACCAAAAGGTGGTGCGGTGAGGCCTTTGACTGCTTCACACTGATCAGTGCCATGTCCTTCTCCTACTCTTCCAGAAAGCTCTAGGATTTAGCCGAGTCCCTTGTCCAAGTAACAGATCGGTTGTGTTCATGCCATAATGAATTTTGTGGAGTTTCTAAAACCAGTTTCTGTTAAAACTGTAGAAATGTCTTAGAATATGTTTATACTTGGTGGTTTGTTTTTTTAAATCAAGAATAAATTATGGTAATATTGGTTTCTGCTTAACCAAAATACCCCAACTATACATATATGTTATACATATATAAATACATAAGATTGTGTGTTTATGTGTGTCTGAAGCTTACCACCTTTTCATCTATGAAAGACAGCTCCCATGTCTGTCTTACATACATGGTCTTTCTTATCTGGTGCAGAGGATAATGATGTTTGGTGTCCCTGAATGGATGATGCCTACAGACAATCAGTTGATGGATACACAGTTAAGAACAATTGTTTGCTCATGTGTCTTTTGCCGTAGTTCTCAACCCTGGTTGCATCATGGAATTATCTGGGGAGCTTTGAAAAAAATAACAATGTCTGGGTACCACCTCAGATGAATTAAATCAGTGTCTTGTGGTGAGACCCAGGTGAAAATTGCCTTTTCTTTTGAAGTTTCCAGATGGAGCTAGTATGTAACAGGATTGAAAACCACCAATCTCAAGGATGTCTTATTCGTTAACTTTGACGTATATAGAAAGTGTTAGTGTTTGAAAAAAGGCCATTTTTAGGACAGTTGCTGCCACTGCTGTTAGGATGTGTAATAAGATCAAGTCAGGAGAGTGAACTTACTCACCTTCAGATGTACAGTAACAGTGTTGCTCGCACTTCAGGAAAGTACTTTAGCACAATGTCTTTCTACGAGATGTTTTTAATGATTTCATATATTTACAACATTTGTTTACCATATTTTGATATACCATTTTTTCTATCTACCAAGTTTTATTAAAAAAGAACTATATTATTTTCTAAAGAAACAGTCATATTTTTATACAAAATTAAGTTTTCAGGTAACAAAGAAATAGTCTTAGGGTACAGCAGAACCTACAGTGTTCCCCGTGGATGGGGGTCAGTATTATAAACACGTGGAGGATGAGAACAAGCTCTGCCTGTGTTGCCCCTCACATTTCCGCCCCCACTGTGGATATGAAAGGGCAGTGGGTACCATTTCCGCCCCCACTGTGGATATGAAAGGGCAGTGGGTACACACAGGCCTGGTCAACTTGGTTTAACTTGACACTTTAAAAGGAAACAAAATTCTAGAGTGCTATAGTCAGGAAATTATTTTGCTTTTATCAAATGTTTGAAAGAACCAAAGTTTCAGATATCAGAATGTATTAAAGTATCTCAGTCTTTGTATATAAAAGGGTGAAAGTATGAAAGGATCATCTAATGACTGTTACTAAGTCATTAAATAATCCACCATTTCTTATAGATGCTTAAGAGACAAATTCTGATGAAGTTTGACCCTAAAAAGCCCAGATCATAAAGGCGGTATATTTCCTTAGCTCTTAGTGTTTCTTGTTTAAACATCAAAAAATATATATTTAATTCAGTACATAATGCTTTATACTTCTTTCTCTCTACTTCAAACAGAATCAGGTCTTTAGGGTTTTGCCAGCATTGTTAGTGGTTTTGCACACCCTCTTTCTAATTGGATTTATGAATAGTCTTGTGGGTTTTCAAAAATGAGACATGCTAAGGACATATTTTTGCTTTTTGATCCACTGCAGCAGAATTATATATATGTATATGAAAATCCATTTTGAATATCTACATTTTTGTATTTGGAAATTGTTTTAAAAAATAAAGGAAAAGTATAAACCTGATATTTATTCTGCATTTGTTAATATCCATTGCTAGTCAGTATACCAGTTTGGTATATATTGCCTCTACATGTCTGCATTTGTATTTGCAACAATGAACTTTATATCTGCATAAATTGTAAATAATCCTTTCTGTGAAAGGATCATCATGTTAAGATGATACCAAAAGTGTGTTTTAAAAAACTGCATTATTTTGTAATTATTCTTATAAGGATTTCATGGTAAGATTAGCAGTCAATAAAGTTACTTTTTATTTGTCTTGAAGTGCCTTTTTAAAAATTATTATTAGAGTTCTCCATGATGCAAGAGTGACTGTTCTCTTTATGTTCTTCTTTCCTATAATACAGCACGTGTAAGGACAACCTGATAGAATTCTGACCAAAGGAGCCCTTGTGTTGATGCTAATAGCTGATGCCAAGCCCTGCCGTGTGCCAGAGCCTGCTCCACGTGTGTCAGAAGCTCATGTGTTAACTATTGAATCCTCATATTCCCATAAGGCAGGTACTATTATTCTTTTCAAGTTAGAGATGAAGGAAACAAGGCTCTGAGAGGCTCAAGGGTGTGGCAGTCAGCCACTATTCAGTCCCAAAGTGTGGGGCATAAAGGTCTCTACTTCTTTATTTTCATTTTTTTAAATAACTACTTTAACTTTTGCCCATTCAGCAGTCATTATTGGAGTGTTCTAGTTTCAGAAAAATGAGTGGTTGCATTTAAAAGCAGGCATTCACAGATCGAATGTGAGGGTAGCATGGCATAAAGCATAGAGCCCAGAGCTTAGAGTCAATAGATAGGATTCTGTGAAGCCTGGCTCACCTCCTAAAGGAGAATCCAGTGTCTTGTCTTTGCTCCAGCTTTCTTGGCTATAAAACAGGAATAATTCAAAGGACTGTTGTGGATTAAATACAGTAATGGGTATACTATACCCCTGATGACTAGGGTGGGATGACTCAAATCTTCTAACAAACATTTAATTTCTGTAGAATTGAGCCGCTTGATCATTTTGAAGCAAACAGTACAAAAACAAACTTTCCAGTGGGGTGTCATTCATGAACTTTGCAGCATAGCTGGTAAAATGTAAGTTGGAGGCAAGGGGCAAAAATATATGGGCACTGTCTGAGTGTCTGATATTACACATATATCTAATTCTCACAACCCTTCAAGGTGTTGTCACCCACATTTTGCAGCTGAGGAAATGGTTCAATTTGCTCAAGATCCTGTAGCTAGTAAGTGATAGAGCAAAATTTTCAACCTAAATTTGTCTCCAAAAGCTTTGCTTTTTTTTTTTTTTTTTTTTACTGCATACACCATGTTACCAACTTAGAGAAAACTCAGAATCTAATAGGAAGGACAAAATTACAATTTTGATAATGTGATAAATGGAATTTGTTCACAAACTTTTTTTTTTTGAGCACCCACTGTCTGCCAAATATACATAAGGCTTAATCAGACATTGCTTGGCATAGACAATGAAGACCTCGGAGATGGGAGTGGGAGGTGGGAAGAGCAGAGAAGATTTATTCAGAAGATCCCTGAATGGAGACTTCTGGCAGAATGGGTGAGGTGCAAGCTGTCCAGGCAGGGGCTTAGAAGGTGGAGATAGCAGTGCTCATTCAGGAACCTGCGAGGGACCCTTTAACTCAAATAATGACCCCTCAGCCTACTTGTGAGAGGCTTTGGATGCCCAGATGAAGACACTTGAGTGTTTGCACAGCAGGGAGCCACTGGAGGGGCTTATAAGAAGAAAGAGACAAATGTCTGGAGTTTGAGAGAATTAATGGAAACAGTGCAGGTAGAAGTGGAGACTAGGGAGAAGATAAGGATTTGAATTAAGAATGTGGCAGCAGGCAGGAAAAAGATTCAAAAGCTGTGTAGGAAGCAGAATAGCCGAATTTTCTCTCTGTGTGTCCCTCTCTCACACAGAGTTGTCACCTCCGAAGCTAAAAACTGGAGAAACAGGCAATTTTGCCATACTTGGCAATAATCTTGAGAGGACTGTAGAGTTAATTACTGCTTTACATGATGAACTAAAATCTACTCTGCATGAATACTTTGAAAATTGGCACAATGGCTTCAACTGCTCTAGTCTCCAGCAGTGGTTTTCAGCCTTGATTGCACATTAGAATGACCTGGAGAACAATGCCTGGGGCCCAAACCAGAGCTGCTGATTGATTTGCTCTGGGGTGGGCATGGTGCTGCTAAAAGTTCTGCAAGTGATGCTAACGTGCATCAGGGTTGCAGCCCAGTGGTCTATAGATAAGCCCAAGCAACATGGACCAACGAGTTATCTGCTCCTGAACTGTGATCCCCACTTGGGATGGGTTAAGTCTCCAGTGTATCCAGGTGTGTTGCATTTTGTGAGAGCCGACATTGATTTCTTTTTGCCAACATAGCTGTCAAGGAGTGAACGTGTGTTGAGTGAAGTACTGAACCCGTTTCAGAAAGTCTGAATGCACCCACATTCTAGAGCCCTGGGCGTCATATACGTATGACTGTCTGACTAAGTATGAGGGTGGAGGTTATACAAATACCAGGAGGTGTAATGAAAACAGTAAGCTAAATTCCACCCAACCCTTTGATTCTTACATCATATATTTTGATTAATGGAGCAGCCTGTGCTCTGAAACATCCTGCTTAGATGCTAAGAGCCAATGTAGGTGATGGAGTTGTATACGCTCAAGAGATTAATCAAAAGTCTATAAACATGGCACAGCTATAATGAACCAACTCATTATTTAGGATGGGTGTTTACCCATCTGGTGTCAGCTGTAGTCAGTTAAGGTCTGTTCAGTTTATTACTGTCATTATGGCAAGAGGTGGATTTCATAGGAGGAGATAGTTCCTGACTTAGGAATGAATTACATTCCAAGTTTGCTCCTAAATTTGTTGTTTGATATTTAGAATAAACATCCTCAACTTCCATAGTTAGCCCACAAATGCCTGTTTATCCTAGAAGTATTACTAGAGATGATTTATTTTCTGTGCATAAGGAACCATCTATCAAAGGAGAGGCCCAGTGTATAAATAAGGCAGTTGGAGTGACCCCACAACCAGATAAAGATGATAGCACCCCCAGTAGACCAAAAGTTCAGTCCTTAGGTTCTTCTCAGAGTACATTCATGCCCAACTATGCATAAAAGTAGAAGCAAGCTTCAGGCAAACCATGCCAAAATGGAGCAACTCTAAGCAAGTTTCTCCCTTGGGTTGCATAACGCATGATTCTAGTGTTTTCTCATGCATACCCCAGGCTCCATTCTCAAGCTGCTCAACCCTTACCTGCCATCATGAAAGAGTCAGCTGGATTGAGGCCAACTCTTAAGATCAGGTCACAGGCTCTCTTCTGATCTACAGGCATGGGATGAAGTGGGTCATTGTAGGAGCTTCTTTGCAAAGCAGAAGCCCCTGGTCTTCTTAGACTCTATCCCTTATTAGCTACAGGATATTAATAAGGTGCTATAAGAGAGAAGTCAGGGAATCTATACTGGGACCTTTAAATGCAACATCAGTATAAATGTGGAAGACCATAAAATCCACTGGAGAAATTAAAAGAAGGCCTAAATAAATTAATATATCATGTTCCTAAAAGGAAAGACTCAATAATCTGTGTTGATTTTTCCCATCAATTCCAATCAAATCCCAAATGAAACATTTTAACCATAGTGGAATAATTGGAACCAGTTTTACCCTCTTAACTTAAACAGACAAAAACCCACCAAAGGCATGTAAATGTTTTTTAAGCATTCAACGATAGATAATGCAGTAAAATAAAGCCCCCAAAGGAGAAACAGATGAACCCGATCACTGCCCCAGCTTACTGCCTGGAGAGCATTTCCGAGCCACAGTGAGGGAGGAGGGGTCTCCCTGAGAAGGCAGAGTGGAAAATTTGGGAATGCTAAAGGTAACTAGAATTACTCTGGACAGAGTAAGAGAGAAGAGAGAGCAGTACAGAGCAGGGCAGGGGAGGAGAGAGAGTGTGCTCTAGAGATTTGCAGAGGGGTCCCCTCCAGTTTTCAGCTGAGCACTGATCAGCATGTACGTGTGAGGGAAGCTCTGTGGGAAAGGGACTAACCCATCTCCTTATATAGGACCAGAAATAGTGTGTGTTCCCACCAGCTAGAGTGAAAAAACCTTGCAATACGTGGGGCATCTTATAAAGTACTCAGAAGGGTATTTCCCAAGACTAAAGGTGGTTCTGGCCCTCCTAACAAAGCATAAAAAGCAAGCCCTTTTCAATTTTGAAAGAAAAGTACCATCAACTTAGAAGTCTATACCCAGCAAAAGTCTCTTTCAAAGATGAAACTAAAACTTTTTCAGGCTTACAGATGATGAAAAAATTCAGTACCAGCAGATCTGCACAAAAAATGTTAATAGAAGTCTTTGGGGCAAAAAGAATATATCAGATGAAAAATTTTATCTGCACAAAGAATGAAGAGCCCCAGAAATGGTAAATATGTGGTTAAATATAAAACACAATTTTTCACATTTAGACCTAAAAAGATAATTTAAAATAATTGATAATTGAAAAGTGTTAAAATCATTGATGATTTAAAGCAAAAGTAAAAATAATGTAGTGCGGGGTTTAAAACACATATTAAAAGTAAATTGTATGGCCATAATAGTAAAAAAGACCAGGCAGGGAAGAAAAATGAAAGCATACTGTTATAAGTTTCTTATACTATACTGTACTTAAAGTGATATAATATTATTTAAAGGTGGATTATGATAGCCTAAAGGCATATCATATAAACTCTAAAACAACCACTAAAAAAAAAAAAAAAGCATGAGATAAAATAGAATAATAAAAATTACTAAACCCAAAAGAAGACAAGAAAAAAAGAGACCAAGAACTACTAGGACAAGTAAAAAAAGCAAATAGAAAGTTGGTAGACTTAAACCCAACCATATCAATAATCAATTAAATGTAAAATTCACCCAAACACATTTGTAAGGAATAGCCAAGAATTTTTCAAAATACAGACCCAGTGAGAAGATCCAGCTGCAAAATACATAACAGAGGTCCTGTTATTGATAATACTGATGCAAGGATTGACTCTTTTTTTTGTAAAAGACCAAATAAATATTTTAGGCTTTGTGGGCCATATGATCTGTGTTGCAATTACTCAGCTCTTCTATTGTAATGTGAAAGCAGCCATAGAAAATATGTTAAAAAAATGAGCATGGCTGTGTTCCAATAAAACTTTATTTACAAAACAGACAGCAGGCTGGATTTAGCCCACAGACTGTGGCTTCCCAATCCCTGATTTAGAACAGAGAGGCCAAAAGTGGGCTAATCTGTAAAAAGGAACTTAGTGTATAAAATAGGTGGCAATTCAAATCATAGGATACTGAAGGATACTCAGTAGCTAGTGTCAGAAAAATTTGCTATTTCTTTTGAATCATTCACAAAAACAAAGAGGTAAGCATTAAGTGAAAGTGTTAGTCACTCAGTCGTGTCCAACTCTTTGTGATCCCATGGACTGTAGGCCACCAGGCTACTCTGTCCATGGAATTCTCCAGGCAAGAATACTGGAGTGGGTTGCCTTTTCCTTCTCTAGCATTAAAAAAAAAAAACCAAAAAACTATAAAAGTAGAGAGTGGAGAAAAATCTATTTATTCACTTGGGGTAGGAAAAGCATTCCTAAAGTAAACACAATAGTCACAAGTCACAAAAAAGAGTTGATAAATTTGAATACAAGAAATATTTTTAAAAAAGAAATATTTTTAGACTTTTCTGTATACCACCTAAAGGTAGGAGAGACTAAAGGAGAAAATATCTGCAACTTTTTTAAAACAAATAATTGGCATTTATAGTATAAAAAGGCTTCTATAAATCAATAAGAAATTGCAACAGTAGAAATATTCGGGAATTATTATTCAGAAATTCATAGAAGGAGAAATTTTTAAAAACAGCCTATATAAATACATGAAAAATTGTTCAACCTTACCAATAACAAAGTAAACCAACCTTAATTAATATACCTTTAGTCTTTTTTTTTTTTTTTTTTAGCTATTGGCAAATTGGCTGACCAAATTGGCTGACCAAATTGGCAAAAATTAAAACAATCGATAATATCCAATATTTGTAAGACTGTGAAGAAATAGATCCTTTCATAATTTTTTACAGGAGTATAAACTAGCATAGGATAACCCTAGGACATTAACTTACAACCCAGCCACTTATTTCTAGATATTTATCCTATAGAAATAAAACATATTTTAAAATAAGACTTAACAGTTTTGATCTGAAAAGAGAAACACATAATGTGATCTGAATGTCAATTAAATATTGGCACAATCTTATTTTAATGTAGTTTATAATAATAAATAGTTTAGATGTACAGACATTAAAAGATTTTCAGCATATGTTAAGTATGAAAACAAAGGCACAATGCAGCACGTTAGCATGAAAAAGGCAAGGTATGTAGTTATATGTACATGTTTAAATTAACTAAGTGCATGAAAAATGACCTTGAAAAACATCTACAAACTAAACTATGGGGTAATTCTGAAGAGGAGAGTGATTAAAGACAAGGTAGGAATGGGGACGTAGCCTTTTTTGTTTAAGTCCATACTCTTAGAAAACAAACATAGATACTGCAGGGATTTTGTTTTTCTGGAAAAAAAAAAAAAACAACAATGTATTGTTAGTATTCTCAGAGAGGGAGAAAATATTGCACTCAGAAAATTGGAAAAAACTATGAAAATAGACATAGAATTGTAAGAGCTCTTTGAAATATGATAGCCAAAATAAGTGTTCCCATGAGAGGGAGCTGGAACATAAAGTAAATCTCTCAGCAGAATAAAAACATCCAATCATAGATATTAACATACTTGCATACATATGAATAGATAGCTTATGTACATACGTGAAGAACAATTAAAAGAAAAATTGTCAGAACCAAACATGCATTTCCAAACTGGAAAAAAAAATGCAAGGAATGCCCATAAAATAAGTAATAAAGACCAGTCCAGGACATACCATAAAATCTTAAATACTAGGGATAAAGAAAAGATCCTAAAAGTATCCATACATTCCCTCCCTCACCCATGTTTGACTTTATTGGGGTGGGGGGGGGGAGTTTTAGGTTAACAGCAAAATTGAGTGGAAAGTACAGAGATTTCCCATATACCCTCTGCCCCCACACATTATAATTTTTTTTTTTTAGGAAAAAAGGAAGGCAAGAAGGAGGAAGAAAGGGAGGGAAAGAAAGAGGGGGACAGGGGAAGGAGAGAACAAGAGAAGGGAGAAAAAGACTGAGAGAAAAAGAAGATAGTCATATGTAAAGAATCCAGATACATAATGAAATTAGTGTTTTGAACAGGAACACAGGAAACTGGAAGCCAATAAACAATGCTTTAAAAATTGAGGGAAGACTTCCCTGCTTGTCCAGTGGCGTAAAACTCTGCGCTCCCAATTCAGGGGGCCTGGGTTCGATCCCTGGTCAGGGAATTAGATTCCACATGCCACAACTAAAGGTCCTGTGTCTTGCAACTAAGACCCAGAGCAGACAAATAAATAAAAATAAATTTTACACTTATTTTAAAATAAGTGTAGCAGTACAATAAAGACATTGAAGTCTTTAAAAATTTATATTCCATAACTTCATACCTAGAAAGCTACTGAAGGATATACTCCCACAGGATGGGGAAGTGAGTCAGTTAGGAGGAAGATAGATGAGAGATCTGGGAAACATGAAACCAGTACAGGAGAGAAGCAAAGGGAAGATGTAGACTGTCAGCCATGCAGCAGACTCAGGGAGCAGCTAATCCACATAGAAACAGGAAAGTGGCGTGTTCTAGGAGAAGCTTCTCCAAGGAGGAAAAGAAACTGACAGCTTACTCAGTGACCAAGTAGAACCAAGTACAACAGGCTATTTTCTTAAAGAAGTAAAACTGTTTTTATTCACAACAGGCATGAGTCTTATATATAGAAAATCCGAAAGAATTCACTGAAATAACTTAGAATAAACAAGTTCAGCAAGATCATAGGATACAAGAGCAACATACAAAATCAATTATATTTATATACATTAGCAACAAATGATACAACAATGAAATTAAGAAAACAATTCCAGGAGAACAAGATGGCGGAGGAGTAGGTGGATGTGCGATGCAGTACATCTCCCTCCATGGAAACATCAAGAATACACCTTCAGGCACAGAAGTGCCTGCAGAACACCAGCTGAGAGTGGACAGGAGTACCTGACCAGCAGTGAAGAATACATAGAAACACACAAAACTCGGTAGGACGAAGGAACTAGGGGAGAAATAGGAGTGTTAGTAGGATTGGACCTGCCCTCAGTGGGTGGGGGAACTGAAGCAGGGGTCCCATCCCCACATCAGGGCAATTGTCTGAGTCAGAGGAGAAATATTTAAGGCTGAAAGTAAAACAGCTGATCTGTGGCAGCCTAAATGGAATGAGAATCAGACAGTCCTTGCTGCAGCCATACATACCCTGGATGGGGACACAAGTCCCCTGGAAAGTGCAGCGGCTGGGACATGAAATTTAGGGATTGTGGAGCAATCCAGGACAAGGGCTGCTGTTGACTATGGAGAGATGGATTGAGGGGATGTGAAGGAGGAGACTGTGGTAGGAAATGCCTGTGGAGGAAAGCTGGGAAGCATGGAAGCAAGGCCATGGCACTGAGTCACGTGTAGAGGGTGGGGCCATCACCATAACCTCTCTCTCCCACATTGTCAGCATCAGTAGCTGAACAGTAGAGAGGCTGGCCCATCAAATGCCTGACCTGCCAATCTACAGAGTAGGACCCCAGCCAGGGGAGCTCCTCTATGTGCTTGAGGTGCTGAGCAACAGAGAAGGACCTCAGGCAAGGCAGCCCTCTAAGTTCCTGAACGAGCAGAGCTATGGAGAAAGACTGACGAAAGAGGCCTTCTGATCGCCAGCTACAAGAGGCTCAAAAAAAGACTCTGATAGGGTCATAACTTCTGCAACGGAAGCAGTCAGTGTCCCTGTACACTTGGCACCGCCAGGGTCCCCACAAGCCAAGCAGCTGTGCAACCTTCACACTCAACTCTCACTGGGGCAGAGCTGCCACAGGCAAAAAAATGTTTTGCATCTATGCATGCAGGGTCGTTTCGGTAGTGTCTTGTTTGCGACCTTGTACACTGTGGCCTGCCAGGCATCTGTGTCAAGGAAGGGGGTTCTCCAGGCAAGAATACTGGAGCGTATTGGCCAATATTTGTTTCCATACCCTTCTAGAGCACTATATTTCCTGCTGCCCTAGCTGCCAACTCCCCTGAGTACCTAGTGCGGCAAGAACCCCTGCAACCCAAGCAGCTTCACCACCTCCAGACCTGTCCCTCACAGGGGCAAACCCTAGTCCTCCAGGGCAGCCTCAGGAGCAAACCCCAGTGGACGACCCACATACAGAGGTGGAAATAAAACCACAATTGAAACTCAGGGGCAATGTGGAAGAAAGAAGACCCAAAACCTTCCCACCAGCTGTATAAGCTGCAGATTAAATCCACATGATCAACTAGGCAGACTCTGTGTCTATGGAATGTATAAAAGGTCATTGAGAGGTCCCACAAAAGAAAACACACTATTTCTGATAGTTGTAGACATTGGAGGCAAGAATACACAGGAGTAGGACCAGGTTAGAATCTGAGCTGCCCCCACAGGAGGTCCAGAGATCAACACAGTGTTGGAGGGCATCCTACGGAGGTGAGGTGGACTGTGAGTCCCAGCGAGGGAAAGGACTCTGACAGCAGTGACTGAAGAAAAACATTTTTTTATTCTTATGTTTTGACTTGTTCTGTAGATTCTTTTGGATTTTTTTCTTTTCCTTTCCCCCCACCCTCCATTGTAGCTGTCGATTTTATTGGCACTATGAAATATAATTAAGCTTTTGATCTTTTTTTCTTTCCTCAGTCACATTTTTGTATTGTTGTTATAAACCTCTGCCTTACATTGGGCTTTTGCAGTTCTGATGAGTTTTCCCTTTTTTTTCTCTTTTTTAAATTTAAATTTTTAATTTTTAAACCTATTATTATTTTTCTACATTTATTCCTTTGTTTACCTTTCCTACTGTTCATTTCCCCTTGCAGTTAATCTTTAATGTATATAAATCTTCTTCATCTACCTCTATTTAACTTTGCATATTCTTTCTTTCCTTTCTTTCTTTCCTTTTCTCTCAACATATTTGTTAGTTTTGTTTTCATTGCTTTATTTCCCACTTGGCACCTTGCTTAACTTTGTTTTCCTGTATGTGCTTTAGTTAGTTTTGTTCTTAACTGGTAAATATAATTTTTTATTTCCATTGTTCACCAGGTCAATCTACTGTACTTTATTTTTTGTTGTACTATTTTGTCTTTGCTCATGGGTGTATATGTGTATATTCCATTATTTTAATTATTATTTGCCTGATTTTGTAACTGCCATTTGTCTCAGGTTCATCTGTGGTTTCTTGTTTTTGGATATTTGTTTTAATCTCATTTAATGCCATAACATAACAAACCACTTGTGGAATCTTCGTTCCTGACCAGAGATCAAGCCCTGAGCCTTTGGAGTGGGAGCACTGATTCCCAAGACCCTGGACTACCAGAGAACTAACCCTAGGGAGTATCAAATAGTGAGAACTCACACAAAGGAAACCACTTGAATACAAGCCCTGGCATCACCCAACCACCAGTAGCACCCTGTGCAGGACGCCTCAGCTAAGCATCAACAACAACAAAAAATACAAACCCAGTCATCAGCAGACAGGATTACCACCCCACTCAGCCTTGACCATCAGAGGAATAACAAACAAACACAAACTCAGCACAAATCTCACCCTATAGGAAGCTTACACAAACCACTGGACCAACCTTAGGAGGGCAGAAACCAAAAGGAAGAAAGAATTCAGCCTTGAAGCCTGGGAAAAGGAGACCTCAATCACAATAAGTTTAAAAAAAAAGAAAAAAGAAAAGGCAGAGATATACTACAC
The DNA here is from genome assembly GCF_016772045.2 of Ovis aries. Lineage (NCBI taxonomy): Eukaryota > Metazoa > Chordata > Mammalia > Artiodactyla > Bovidae > Ovis > Ovis aries. The sequence goes on from NC_056060.1 coordinate 42,820,030, forward strand.
AAATGAAGGAACAAACTAGAAACACAGAAGTCCAAATAAATGAAGAGGAAATAGGCAAACTACCTGAAAAATAATTCAGAATAATGATAGTAAAGATGATCAAAACCCTTGATAACAAAATGGAGACAATGCAAGAATCAACTAACAAAGACCTAAAAGAATTAAAGAATAAACAAACAGAGACAAACAACGCAATTACTGAAATTGAAAATACTCTAGAAGGAATCAACAGCAGAATATCTGAAGCAGAAGAATGAATCAGTGAGCTGGAAGACAAAATGGTAGAAATAACTTCTGAAGAGCAGAATAAAGTAAAAAGAATGAAAAGAACTGAGGATAGTCTCAGAGACCTTTGGGACAATGTCAAACACACCAACATTTGAACTATACGGGTCCCAGAAGAAGAGAAAAAGAAAGGGTATGAGAAAATTTTTGAAGAGATTATAGTTGAAAATTTCCCCAACATGAAAAAGGAAATAGTCAATCAAGTCCAAGAGGCACAAGAAGTCCCATACAGGATGAACCCAAGGAGAAACACACCAAGACACATACTAATCAAACTAATGAAGACTAAACACAAAGAAACAATATTAAAAGCAGCAAGGGAAAAGCAACAAGTAAAATACAAGGGAAACCCCATATGCTTAACAGCTGATTTTTTAGCAGAATCTCTGCAGGCAGGCCAGAAGGGAAAGACAGGATATATTTAAAGTACTGAAAGGGAAAAATCTACAACCAAGGTTACTGTACCCAGCAAGGATCTCATCCAAAATTGATGGAGAAATAAAAAGCTTTTCAGACAAGCAAAAGTTAATAGAATTCAATACCACCAAACCAGCTTTATAACAAATGATAAGGGACTTACATAGTCAAGAAATACAAGAGAAGGAGAAAGATCTACAAAATCAACCGTAAGCAATTAATAAAGAGGCTATAGGAACATACATATCAGTAATTACTTTAAATGTAAATGGATTAAATGCTTCAACCAAAAGACACAGACTGGCTGAATGGATACAAAAACAAGACCCATATACATATGCTGTCTACAAGAAACCCACTTCAGACCTAAAGATACATACAGACTGAAAGTGAGAGGATGGAAAAATATATTCCATTCAAATGGAAAGCAAAAGAAAGCTGGAGTAGCAATCCTCATATCAGACAAATAGACCTTAAAATAAAGATGACTACAAGAGATAAGGAAGGACACTACATAATGATGAAGGGATCAATCCAAGAGGAAGACATAATAATTGTAAATATCTATGCACCTAACATAGGAGTACCTCAATACACAAAACAAACACTAACAGACATAAAAGGAGAAATTAATAGTAACACAATAATAGTAGGAGACTTTAACACCCCATTCACACCAATGACAGGTCATCAAACAGAAAATTAATAAGGAAACACAAGTCTTAAATGATACATTAAATGAGATGGATCTCGTTGATATCTTCAGGACATTCCATACAAATGCAGAATATACTTTCTTCTCAAGTGCATATGGAACATTCTCCAGGATAGACCACATCTTGGGTCACAAATCAAACCTCAGTAAATTTAAGAAAATTGAAACCATACCAAGCATCTTCTCTGACCACAATGCTATGAGACCGGAAATCAATTACAAGAAAAAAACTGTAAGAAACACAAACACCTGGAGATTAAACAGCATGTTTCTAAATAACCAACAGGTTACTGAAGAAATCAAAAGGGAAATCAAAAATTTTCTAGAAACAAATGACAATGAAAACACAACAACTCAAAACCTATGGGAGCAGCAAAAGCAGTTCAAAGAGGGAAGTTTATAGCAATATTATCCTACCTCAAGAAACAGGAAAAACATTGAATAGACAATCTAACTTTACACCTAAAACAACTGGAAAAAGAAGAACAAAAAACCCCAAAATTATTAGAAGGAAAGAAATCATAAATATCCAAGCAGATAAATGAAAAAGAAATGAAAGAAACAATGGTAACGATTAATAAAACTAAAAACTGGTTCTTTGAGAAGATAAACAAAATTGACAAAACCTTTTAGCCAGACTCATTAAGAAAAAAAAGAATCAAATCAACAAAATTAAAAATGAAAAAAGCTTACAACAGACAATGCAAAAATACAAAGGATTATTACAGACTATTATGAACAACTATATGGCAATAAAATGGATAACCTGGAAGAAATGGACAGATTCTTAGAAAAGTTTAATGTTCCAAGACTGAACCAGGAAGAAATAGAAATTATGAATAACCCAATTACAAGCACTGAAATTGGAAACTCTGATCAAAAATCTCCCCAAAAAACAAAATTCCAGGACCAGAAGTCTTCACAGGAGAATTCTATCAAACATTTTGAGAAGAGCTAACACTTATTGTTCTAACACTCTTTCAAAAAATTGCAGAGGAAGGAACACTTCAAACTCATTCTACAAGGTCACCATCACCCTGATACCAAAACCAGACAAAGACAACACAAAAAAATAAAACTACGGGCCAATATCTCTGATGGACATAGATGCAAAAATCCTCAACAAAATTTTAGCAAACAGCATTCAGCAACACATCAAAAAGCTCATACACCATGATCAAGTCGGGTATATTCCAGGAATGCAAGGATTCTTCAATATAGGCAAATCAATCAATGTGATACAACATATTAACAAATTGAAAGATAAAAACCATATGATCATCTCAATACATGAAGAAAAAGATTTGACAAAATTCACGATTAAAACTCTTCAAAAAATGGGCATAGAAGGAACCTACTTCAACATAGTAAAAGCCTATATGATAAGCCTATAACAAACATTATTCTCAATGGTGAAAAACTGAAAGCATTCACTCTAAGATCAGGAACAACATAAGGGTGTCCACTTTCACCACTATTATTCAACATAGTTTGGGAAGTCCTAGCTACAGCAGAGAAGAAAAAGAAATAAAAGGAATCCGGATCTGAAAAGAAGAAGTAAAGTTCTCACTGTTTGCAGATGACATGATACTGTACACAGGAAACCCTAAAGATAGTATCAGAAAATTAGTAGAGCTAATCAGTGAATTTAGCAAAGTGTCAGAATACAATCTCAATACACAGAAATCACTTGCATTTCTATATACTAACAATGAAAAATCAGAAAGAGAAATTAAGAAATCAATCCCATTCACCGTTACAACAAAAAGAATTAAATATCTAGGAATAAACTTACCTAAGTACATCATGAGAAATGCTGGACTGGAAGAAGCACAAGCTGGGATCAAGATTGCTGGGAGAAATATCAATAACCTCAGATATGCAGATGGCACCACCCTTATGGCAGAAAGTGAAGAGGAACTAAAAAGCCTCTTGATGAACGTGAAAGAGGAAAGTGAAAAAGTTGGCTTGAGGCTCAACATTCAGAAAACGAAGATCATGGCATCTGGTCCCATCACTTCATGGGAAATAGATGGGAAACAGTGGAAACAGGGTCAGACTTTATTTTGGGGGGCTCCAAAATCACTGCAGATGGTGATTGCAGCCATGAAATTAAAAGACGCTTACTCCTTGGAAGGAAAGTTATGACCAACCTAGATAGCATATTCAAAAGCAGAGACATTACTTTGCCAACAAAGGTCCATCTAGTCAAGGCTATGGTTTTTCCTGTGGTCATGTATGGATGTGAGAGTTGGACTGTGAAGAAAGCTGAGTGCAGAAGAATTGATGCTTTTGAACTGTGGTGTTGGAGAAAACCAGGAGATCCAACCAGTCCATTCTAAAGGAGATCAGTCCCGGATGTTCATTGGAAGGATTGATGCTAAAGCTGAAACTCCAATACTTTGGCCACCTCATGCGAAGAGTTGACTCATTAGAAAAGACTCTGATACTGGGAGGGATTAGAGGTGGGAAGAGAAGGGGACAACAGAGGATGAGATGGCTGGATGGCATCACTGACTCGATAGACATGAGTTTGAGTGAACTCTGGGAGTTGGTGATGGACAGGGAGGCCTGGCATGCTGCAATTCATGGGCTCACAAAGAGTCAGATACAACTGAGCGACTGAACTGACTGGTGGCTGATTCATGTTAAGGTTTGACAGAAAACAACAAAATTCTGTAAAGCAATTATCCTTCAATAAAAACATAAATTTAAAAAAAATCCATTCTCAATAGCACAAAAGAGCAATTAGGAAAAAATTTAACCAAAAAAGTGCAATACTTGGAGGCTGAAAATCATAAAACGTTGTTGAAGAAAATTTTGAGAGGTTTAAATAAATGGAAAGATACCCTGCATTCATAGATTGAAAGATTTAATATTGCTGTGATGGCAATACTCTCTAAATTGATCTATAGATTCAAAGCAATAACTGTCAGAACATACCAGCTTTTTTTAAAAAAAAACAAAGGTTAACCAGCTGATCCAGCTGTTTTTGTGTGAAAACACACAAAAAAATCAAAAGCCAAAACAATTTTGAAAGAAGGACAAAGCTGCTGCAAAGCTACTATAATTAGGACAGTGGTACTGGCACAAGGACTATGTAGAGCAATGAAGTAGAATTGAGTCTAGAAATAGGCCCAGACATCTGTGGCCAACTGACTTTAAGAAAGGTAGCAGGCCATTCAGTGGGAAAACGATTGTCATTTTAGTAAACGGTGCTGGAACAAATGAACAGCCATATGCCAGATGATGAATTTGGATGTTTACCTCACAACATACATGAAAATTAACTCAAAATGGATTACGGATCTAAATTTAAGAGCTAAAATTATAGAATTCTTAGAAAACATAGGAATAAATCTTTGGGACCTTGAACTGAGCAATGATTTCTTAGATACAACCCTGAAAGCACAAGAAACAGAAGAAAAAAAAATCTGACAAATTGGGCTTCATCAAAATTAAAAGTAAATTTCAAAAATAAATTTATTATTTTTTTGAAAAATTGTTTTCAAAAATAAATGAGTCCATTCTGATATTTGTAGTTCAAATTTCATGTTACAGAGTTTCTACTTACTTGGTTTTATACAAATATTATTAATAATAAGATAACTGATTGCAATTTAAGATTCCTTTGATGCTCATCTTTTCCTAGGATATAGCACATTGATGATATATATATACAGTCAAAATACAAGGATTTAGAGATACTAAAAATAATTCTTTGTGTAATCATGGCCCAAACATAATATAGTTAGGTTCATTTGTTTTCAGTTTTAAGGTTTTTTTAAAAAATCTTTTTGATCTCATTTTGTTTCATAATTATATTAAACATTTAAATGGTTCCAAACTATAAACCACGAGCATTCAGATAAGTCCTAACTTTTATTCCTGTACCCTCTCTACCCAGCTGGTTCCCTTCATTCCATTAGCAATAACTTTTATTAGTTTTTGGTTTATCTTTCCATTATTTTTTGAAAATGTAAAGAAATACACAAATATGTTCACAACCTCATTCCTTCCATAAAAGGTAGCATAGTGTGTACACTCTGTCCTCGTCTTGCTCTTTCACATACTCTATCCTAGAGATAACTCCAGGCAATATTAGCGATCTTCCTCAAACCCTTCTGTGATTACATAGTAGTAATTCACTGGGCAGCTGTACCATAATTTATTCAACCAATCCCTCCTAATGAGCATTTGGATTGTTTTTAGTCTTGCCATTACAAATACTGTTGAAATAAATAGCCTCATTCCTGTTTTATTTTGTACTTTTGCTGGTGAATTTTGAGGATAGAGTCACGAAAGTAGGATTGCTGGTCAAAGGGTAAATCGCACATCATTTTGCTAGATATTGCTAACTTCCCCATGAGGTTGTAACATTTCTGACAACCTTTTACCTATTTTCCCTTTTCACTCTTGTCCACCTACAACTCTCTCTCCACTGTGTCTTATAAAATCTTGTAAGATACAAATTGGGTCATATGACTCTTCTGCTTAAAACTTCAGTGGCTCCCCATTGCATTTAGAATAAAATCCAATCTCTTCACAGTACCGATAAAAAGTTAGATGATATGGATGCTTCTTTCCTCTCTGTATCAGTTAGAGTTAGGTCTGGACTATGAGCAAGAGAACCAAAGAAACAACAGCTTAAATAAGACAGAAATTTACATCTCTGATACATAAGTCTGAAGGAAGACCAAACAAGGCTGGTGCTGGAGTTCAGCTTCAAGAAACCCTCAGAGGGACTTCCCTGGTGGTTCAGTGGTGAAGAATCTGCCTTCTAATACCGGGGATGCAGGTTCCCTGGTTGAGGACCTAAGATCCCACGTGCAGCAGGGCAGCTGTACCCACGTACCACAACTAGAGAAGCCTGTTCTCTGCAACGAAGGCCCCGCGTGCCACAAGGAACGACCAGCAAAGAAAAAAAGAAAAAACAACCAAGAAGTCCTCAGGGCACAAATTCCTTCCAGGCCACACTCTGCCATCCCTAGGACCTGACCCCAGTGACCTAAAAAAGCAGCCAGAGAACGAGTCATTATGTGCATTCCAAACAGCAGAGTTGGAAGAAGAGTTACAAAAAGGACAAGGGGTCCATGCCTACTGTTTATTAAGAAGATTCTTTGAAGACCTATATGACAATTGCATTTTCATGCATGGGTCAGAACTTAGTCATATGACTATGACTATATCTACCTATAAGAAAAACTAGAAAATGTCATCTTTTTCCTGGGCAGCCATATGCCCAGTCAAAAACTGGAAGATAAAACACCACGGTAGAAGTCTCTGCTGCACCGTCTCTTTAGTTTCATCTCATACATACTACTCCACCCTTACTTGCCATGCTCCAGCCACTCAGACTTCCTTTGTTTTGTTCAAAGAAGCCAGGCTCTCACCTGTCTCAAGGCCTTGGCTCTTGCAATTTCACCTGCCTAGCACACACTTCCTCAGATCTTCCTGCAGCTGGTTCCCCCTCATTATTCAGGACTCTGTTCAAATGTCACCTCCTCAGAGAGAACAGGACATTGAGAGGGGCTTTATAGTTCTGTGAGGAATATGGGAAATTTTATTGCTCTACATACAGAACAACTGAGCAGACAAAAAAGAAAATTAACTCCAAGAAAAACAATGAAAGACAAACGTATCGTAATATTTTACAATTGGCCCAACAACACTTGCATAAGCATAAAATAAATATTGTATAATATTGATTTAACAAAAACTATGATGTCACTATCAGAGAAGGCAATGGCAACCCACTCCAGTACTCTTGCCTGGAAAATCCTATGGATGGAGGAGCCTGGTAGGCTGCAGTCCGTGGGGCCACTGGGAGTCAGACACGACTGAGCGACTTCACTTTCACTTTTCACTTTCATGCACTGGAGAAGGAAATGGCAACCCACTGCAGTGTTCTTGCCTGGAGAATCCCAGGGACGGGGAACCTAGTGGGCTGCCGTCTATGGGGTTGCGCAGAGTCGGACATGACTGAAGTGACTTAGCAGCAGCAGCAAATGATGTCACTATAGGGAGGAGAGAGTGGTGGGACAGGGTAAATGTAAAAGCACTTTCTCCTCATCTTCCATGATAGGAAGTTGACAGAATATTCCTGATTGGAAAAGCAGTGTACACATATTATAAGGATGTTATGTAGAAATATGAAGGTAAACACTTCTCTTCTTAAACCACCTTAAGAATTGAAAGTGTTAATTTAGCATTTAGGGAGGGAAAGAAAAGGTTTTTGTTTATTAGAAGCTTTAAATAGTACATTCTACTATCAAATTATGTAAATACATATTACTTAAAAATTTTTTTTTATTCTTTTAAAGACGATAAAACTAATTTCAGTCACCAGTATAGAACCCTGGGTTCCTAGAGACCCTAAAGAGTACAGGACTCTCCATTTTGAGGACTGGGTTGTAAATTTGAAGAGAGTAATGGGTGCCGCCGAGCCCAGGAGGCAGAATAGGAGAGGGAAAGCGAGGCTCTTGTTCTGTGGACGTGGGCTTTTCTTGACAAGGCTCGCAGGCTATTCTGGAGCTCGAGGGAGTCACATGGGAATCATTTGCAGTGAAGGCACCAGAAGGCGAGGTGGCTCTCCCTTCCTCCCACACTCACGCTGGCAAGTGTGGGGCCGATGCCCAGTGAAAGTGATCTGGCCCCCGTTTCCTTGGTGAGGACAGCCAGCAGATGGGTGTCTGGTAACTAAACACCTTCATTGAACAGGCCCGAGTCAATTACCCCACCTGGCCTGGTGCTGACTCAGGTTTCAGCCCCTGGGGCCTAAAGAGAGTGGGGCGGAGGGAGACTGACCTTGAGGGAGCCGGGAGACACAGAGGATGTCAGGATGGAAGGAGAGCTAACTAGGGGACTATTGATCAGTCTGTCCCCTAATTCAAGGGTTCATAAACCTGAGTGACTTTCAGAAAGACTCACAGAAGCCTTGTGGAAGGATTCATGTATTTCCAGGCCTCACATCTCACCTGATCAGAACCTCCAGGGGTAGAGCCCAGGATGCGGGTGCACACGCTCATCCCCCTCACCGGTCGTGGGAGCCCTGGGGCAAGCTCGTTCCAGACCAGCCCTGCCCATGAGGCCAAGGCAGTCCTCACTGTATTTGAGTTGTTCCTCTCCTTTCTTTCTTACGAGCAGTTCAGATGTGAAAGGAAATCTCTGAAACCCAGGAGGGGATGTCAGCTTTTTGCAGGGGTTTGGCAGCATCTGTCAGGTATGAATTTGTGCTGTAGGAGAAGCAGCTGCTTCCTGGGACGTGCAGGAGCAAAGTTCTCCTTTAGACTGTTTCCAACTTTATTCCCATCATTCATCTTCAGTGAGAACCTCTGAAAGGCGAGTGAGAGATTCAGAAACAAATATTTCTTTCCCTGTGACAGCCCCCAATATCTGAGAAGTGCGGCCAGAGGGCCTCAGGGGCTGTGTTTCTGCTCGGCACCAGGAAGGGGCACCAAAGATGATGATACGTGAATGGACCAAATTCAGTTCCAGAAGATGTGAGCTGTCTTTGGAACAGTCTCTTCTCACCCAGATCTCACAGTCTGAGATGATATGAGGAGAACGCTGAGAGCAAAGGGCCACAATTGGGTAGGGAATGGTGGGGATTTTTTTTTTCAGAGCCCCCACATGCAGTATTCAGGCTCTTGCAGGTTTTACCACCGGGTCCTAGTGTTTGTGGTCATAAAGTCCTCCCTGTCAAAGCCATCCTAGTCCACAATCTAAAATATATATCTTGTGATGAAGAAGATAAACGGTAAGTGTAGAAATAGAGGGCCAGCTGAACTTTATCTTTAGAAATTGCACCTGGTTGTACACTTCTTGAGGGTGGAAACCATGTCTTTCTTGCTCACAACTGCATCCTGAGGGACCAGCATCCCCTGGCATAGAAAAAGGTGCTCAATAAATGCTGAGCTTAGCAAAGAATGAAAAGTCTGCAGCCATGGGCCAAGGTGCCAGACGGGCTTTGTAGAAACCACAAGAAAGTCCTCTCCACCCAGAAAGCTCTTCCTCTGGGTTTTCTCCTTGTAACAATCTCAGTTCCATGCTGTTGTTGTTCAGTTGCTCAGTTGCGTCTGGCTCTTTGGGATACTGTGGACTGCAGCACGCCAGGCTTCTCTGTCCTTCACCATCTCCCGGAGCTTGCTCAAACTCATGTCCGTTGAGTTGATGATGCCATCCAACCATCTCATCCTCTGTCACCCCCTTCTCCTTCTGCCTTCAATCTTTCCCAGTGTCAGGGTCTTTTCCAATGAGTAGGCTCTTTGGATCAGGTGGCCAAAGTATCAGAGCTTCAGCTTCAGGATCAGTCCCTCAGTGAATATTCAGGTTGATCTCCTTTAGGATTGACCCCATTTCCTCAGAAATGGCCCCTCTCCATTACATCTCTACCACACAACCCTAATTGGTTCTCTAATAACAAATGTCACTATCTTTAACTCAGATTCCATAATTCATTTTTTATTCTTATTTGACTACCTGCCTTCTACACCACCACAACAGCACCGCTCAACCCTCCACCCACAGCACCTGGAACAGGTTCTGGCCCAGCAGGCAGGCACTCCGTGAGTTCAAGTTGAATGAACAACGCAGCATTAGATTATAAGAGCAAGAGAGACGCTTTTCTCCATTTTGTTGACTCTGGGTCTGTGCTGCATCTTACAGCCTAAGTGTGTCTGTGACGTTGCCTTTCACTCCCTTCCTCCCTGAAAAGCTATGAGTGCATCAGGGTGCTCATGTTGTAGACTATGTCTTAGCACCAGTGAAAGTCAACAAGCATTGTCCTGAGCTCTCTAGCGTGGCTGCCTCTAAATCCAGGACACTTTTGTTGAGCAGTGAGGAGGAGGGAGGCACGTCAAAGAGGATAAAATAAGGAAGCCAGAGCCCAGAAATAGTCAGAAGGAATGAGGGACACAGAGGGCATCTGGAGAGGGTGTGGCGGGCTGGCAGCGGTCTTCCTCTGGCACTGGGCAGTACCAGTTGTCCTTCTCCTGCCTCCTCTCTCCCTCTTTGGGGTGTTTGTTACTGTGCCAGGAGTAGCTGCATCACTGCTGGTGTGCCAGAGCCCAACACGTGTGATGGCTGCAGCTCCGGGGTGGCAGGGGACGTGGGCCTGGTCCTCTGCCTCCTGGAGTCCTGGATGTGATACGGGGGCAAAGGCTCCATGTAAGGACGGCCTGGGTCGGAACAACAGCTTCAGGCATTCTGCCAAAGTATGGTCCTGCAGAGGCTGCGTCAGAACTAGAGCTGGCCATTGCAGGTTCTCAGGGCCAACCCTCCACCCCAGAATCAGCTCCAAGAATCTGCTTTTCATAAACTACCGCCACCCGGACCCTCCCACTACCCCTGCTGCATGATTCTTCAGGAGAGTGATTCTCAGACTTAAGTGAACATGAGGGAATGATACGATCCGCCTGGGACCTGTCCCAACTCCAGGCAGCTCCTCTTACAAACGGAAAGGGAATCCCACAGGCCACGGCTGATGCACTGGGTTGGGGCTGGATGAGCTCCAGGGTAGGCAGGACAGGGCCTGGGGGACCAAACGGAGCTTGGCTCTGGGGTGTCCGCTGCCTGTTCCTGGCTCTAGGCTGACCCCCGGTGGTCAGAGCAAGTGGTTTGGTAGGAGGGACCCAGAGTATTTGCAGCAGGGGTAAGTTATAATAAACTCCACCTGTGCTTGCAAAGGCTCTATTGCCAAGACTGGGATGATTTGAGGAGGGGGGTGATACGCAGGTTATAGTTCCAAATTCCTTGTATTGCCCCTTTTGTCGACTCGTCTTGTCAGTGTTCCTGCCCAGTCACCTCTGGGTATCATTTTAGCTGCATTTCTGTGTCTCATTGGAGGGGGCAGAGGGAGAGAGAAAAGGACAAAAAGCTGGGTGTTTTCACAATACAGTCTCTTTTTTCAGGGGCGTGGCCAAGGTTAAAAAAAAAAGCCTGGCAACCAGACACAGGTGTGCCTCATTAGCCCAGGCCCCACTTTGCCTCTGTGACGGTGCCACTGAACCCACTGAGGATGGAGAAGGGTGGGCAGGATGGCTGCACCACTCCAGTAGGCCTTCCTCTGTCCCTTGGGGTCTGGAGTGACTCACTCAGCTTCTGGGCACTGAGCCTGTCAACTTGCTGAAACTCAGTCTCTCCCAGGATGCAAGAGGCCATAAAAACAGGTAATCTGAATAAGTCCCTCCAGTGCTATATTGCCATCTCCTTTTCCTTTTTAATTCTTGGACATTTATAACCAACAGAGATCATTTGACTTAAATGATGAATAATAATTTGCTTTTGCATTTCCAGAACTGAAATACAGACCCAAATCAGGGAGTTATGAGTCTTTCATCCAGTGACCGCAAAGCAAGATGAGTTAGTTTAAAAAGGGTAGCAAACGCATAGAGGAAAAAGCTCGATCCAGAGAGTCAGGAAGGGAAGTGACTTGAGAGGCAGGACCCCAACTGTTGCAGGGTTGACCATATGCAGTCCAGTTACTCGGGCATTTAATACACATGACCAAGAGCCTTCTATGAGGAAGAGACTGAGCTGGAGGCTAGGAAGACAGAGAAAAGTAAAATGTCTGGCTCTACCCTCAAGTTATTGTCAGTCTTTCAGGAGACAGTGAAAAGACACATAAGCCAAAACATCAAACTATTTGGACTGTGAATTTCTCTGGAGTGTTTAGCTGTCTGATTTGCTGTGTGATCATCATTGTTATTCTCATTCACCAAGTGCATAAAATTTCATATAATTCTCACCATAATCTTTCCATTATTTATTATTCTCCCCATTTTATAAATGAGGAAACTGAGTCCTTAGATCAGATAGCATGCCCAAGGTCAAATAGCTGGGAAGTGGGGTAACTGGCATCAACTTGACTCCAGAACCCATTGTCACCCACCACGTGACAGTGTCCTCTGGGGCCTCCATCTCTAATCTCGTTTCCTGATACTCTCTTGCTTGAGTCCACTTCTCACCTCTCACTTACACTTATCTCTTCCCACTCACCCACCCTAACATCCTTTCCTCCTGTCTCCAAGAATAAGGCACGCAGTCATCACAGTTCATTCATCACTCCACCCCTTCTTCTCCAGCCCTTAGGACTGTCCACTCACCTTTCTCCTGCACCCTCAGTTCATCACCTCTGCTCTCTGCTTCCCCCCAGCCCCCAAACGTGTCAAAGACTCTCCTTTGCTAAACCCACAAACAAAACAGCACAACAGAAGCTTCCTTTATCATATACTTCACCTGGGTCTCCTCCATTGCAGGCAGATTCTTTACCATCTGAACCATCAGGGAAGCCCTATACACCTATTAGAACACCTGTTAAAACAGCTCAAATAAAAAAGAATCAATACCAAATGCTGGTGAGTATATGGAAAAACTAGATCTCATGAATTTCCCGGGAATGTAAAGCTTCTGGAAAATAGCTTGGTGGGTGACAGTAGTGGTAAAGAGCCTGCCTGCCAATGCAGGAGACATAAAAAACCCCTTTTATGGTTTCGATCCCTGGGTGAGAAAGATCCCCTGGGAGAAGGAAATGGTAACCCATTCCAGTATTCTTGCCTGGAGAATCCCATGGACAGAGAATACTGGCAGGCTACAATCCATAGGATTGCAATGAGTCAGACACAACTTAGCATACATGCACATAGAAAACTAAACATATACCTGCCAGATAATGCAGCAGTTGCACTCCTAAGCACATATGCCAGAGAAATGTGAACTTATGTCACAAAAGCGTCTACATGATGTTCATTGCAGCTTTGTTTCTAATAGCTCCAAACTGGAAACAACCCAAATGTTTTCAGCCAGTAAATGTCTAAACTAAGTGTGGTGATAATCATATAATGGAATACTACTCTAATAAAGAGAAACAGCTCCTGATACTTGCAATGGTATTGATGGATCTCAAGGGTATTATGCTGACTGAAAAGAGGAAGCTGGTTTTGGAATGTTACATTCTATATGGTACCATTTATATAATATTTTCAGAATGACAAAATCATAGGGATGGTGAACAGATGCTTGTCACCAGGGATTGTGGCAATATGAAGGAGTTCTTTGTGGTGATGAAATAGTTCTATATTTAACTGTAGTGGTGGTTACACAAATCCATGTGGATGACAATGTTGTGTAGAACTGTTCATACACAGACATGAATGCATATAAAACTGTTAGAATTTGAATAAGATCTGTTCAGTTCAGTTGCTCAGTCATGTCCGACTCTTTGCAACCCCATGGACTGTAGCACACCAGGCTTCCCTGTCCATCACCAACTCCCGGAGTTTACTCAAACTCATGTCCATCAAGTCGGTGATGCCATCCAACCATCTCATCCTCTGTTGTCCCCTTCTCCTCCTGCCCTCAATCTTCCCCAGCATCAGAGTGTTTTCAAATGAGTCAGTTTTTCACATCAGGTGGCCAAGGTATTGGAGCTTCAGCTTCAGCATCAGTTCTTCCAGTGAATATTCAGAATTTATTTCCTTTAGGGTGGACCGGTTGGATCTCCTTGCAGTCCAAGGGACTCTCAAGAGTCTTCTCCAACACCACAGTTCAAAAGCATCAATTCTTCCGCGCTCAGCTTTCTTTATGGTCCAGCTCTCACATCCATATATTATTGTAGCAGTGTCAGTGTCTTGGTTTTGAAAATATATGCTACAGTAATGTAAGATGTTACTATGGGGGGAAACTGGAGACTGATACATGGAACCTCTCTGTACTGTTTTTGCAACCTCCTGTAAATATATAAAATTAAGTTTTTTTTTTAAGTACATGTACTTTAAAAAACAAAATGAAATTCACTCAGTCGAGTCCAACTCTTTGTGACCCCAGGGACTATACAGTCTGTGGAATTCTCCAGGCCAGAATACTGGAGTGTGTAGCCTTTCCCTTCTCCAGGGGATCTTCCCAACCCAAGGATCGAACTCAAGTCTCCTGCATTAACAAAACACCAAAGCTTCCATCACTCTGTATCCAGTTCAGCTCTGCTAGGTCTCCACCCCATCTCTCTCTCTCTCTTCTCACCCAGGGCCATCCAGAAGGTAACTTTCCCTCACCATCTCCACATCCTTACCTTTTACTCACGCTCCAGTCCCTGCAGTCTGACTTTTGCAGTCCCTCCCCCGCTCCCCCCCATTGCCAGATACTGTGGAGAGTTTGCAATCTTTACCTTGTGGGCCTCTCTGATGCTTTGAAACGATCGAATCCTTCCTCTTTAGGGGGTCTTTAATCATTTGGTGTTTATGGCAATGCACTTTTCTGTTTCTGCTTCTGCCTCTCTGACCATTATTCCTTCTCTGTCCCCTGTATCTAGCAGCAGCCTATTGCAGAGGCTGTTTTTCCATTAATTTCACTGTCCAACACAACAGAACTGCCTGTGAGGGTTGCTTGCATTTGGCTGTTCCTCCCTCCCACCCATCACCCAATGCTGTCTGACGAGAATGCCTTTCCTCATCCCAGCCCAACTCCTGCACCCACCTAGACTTAAGTACCCCTGCTCAGTGTTTGGGAATCATCTCTCACCCATCCTCTCTAACCCCTCCTGTTTACATTGCAATTAATTGTCGATGTGTCTAAAGTACATTTTCTAAAAATTTAATAGGAAAGATGATGATAGATTTAAATGCAGATTTTTAAATTAAGCAATTAAACTTCCCTGGTAGCCTGAAAGGTAAAGAAACCTCCTGCAATGCAGGATACCTGGGTTTGATCCTTGGGTTGGGAAGATCTTCTGGAGGAGGGCATAGCAACCCACTCCAGTATTCTTGCCTGGAGAATCCCCATGGACAGAGGAGCTTGGCGGGCTACAGTCCGCGCGGTCGCAGAGTCGGAGACGACTGAGCAACTAAGCATAGCACAATGTGCCTTTCATAAGCTAGTAAGAGGGCCAAGGACCTGGGAAGATGACCACCCTACCAGCAGAGGGCGACATAGAGTCGAACTCAGAGTCTAGGCAATACCACTCAGCTCAGGCTGGATATATCCAAGGTGAGACGGGGATTAAAATTCACTCCCATCATCCTGTATCGGCCTAACAGCAACAGTGGATAATGTCTGAAGTGGAGGATATGCAGCAGCAGAGAACATAGGGGAAGAGTAAAAAGCATGCCTTTGTCATTATGGGAAAAGTGATAAGAAACACACTCCCATCTTCATGCGAGTAGAAGAGGAATTCAGAATTTTTAATTAAGGCTCAAATAGGCTCTCGATCACAGAGACCCCCAAGTGTAGCCCAGTTTTGGAGTTATGAGCTTGACAAGAAAATGAACAAAATGGGAGGTGACAAGACCAAGCGCAAACACCAAGAAGACAAGTCCTTCAGCTTCTAAGCAACCCTCCCGGGTCCCCACGGCAGTCTCCCCTTCTCCCCTCGTCTCTTGTGCCTTAGCAGAGCTCCTTTCGTGCTCTTTGCTTTGTTCTCACCATTTTAAGAGTGAGGGAACCACTCTTTAAAATGAATGCATTTTCATCCGATTTGAAACGTGCCGGCTTTCCAGGCTTCCAAAGGCGTTTGCTCCCTTTCTCTTCTGAAAGAAGAGAGTTGTGTGCCATCTTGTGGTGGAGGGCCGCCATAACAACAGCGATGCACCCGCAGCACCCTGCCCGGTCCAGCACCAGGATTACCGGCTCCGGAAAGGGTTCTGAGTCAGGGGTGAAGTAGTCAGAGATGGTGGGGCTGAACTGGTCATGAATAGCATTGGAGTAGGGTCCAAAGGGATTTGTCCTGATCTCCCAACCAATATGATTTTAGGCACCATTTTTCCCTTAGTTGAGAAATGAATTATGATCTGTGATGATTTTTTTTTAAATGACCTTGTGCAATGGCAAGAACACCAGACCTCTGGTATCTAATTGCCGCCCTCTGTCCCTTCCCCATCATACCCTAGCCAGGCAAGCTAGCAACAAAGAACAGTGAAAAAGGAATCGAGCCGGCGTCAGGAGCTTTCTACTCGAGCACTACTGCACTCTAGTGTGTTACCTTGGGGAAACCAGGGTACTGAGCGTCTTCCCGGTGTCAAGTGCTGCCAAGGTACTTTACCTGTTTCTTCCTCATGGCCACCCTATGGGATAATGGGTCTACACATGAGGAAACTGAGGCTCAGCAAGAGGAAGTGAGCTGTCCAAAGCCACAGACCCAGGGAGTGATGAGTCAGGTGTGACTCCAAAGCATATGTCTTTTTTTTTTTTTTTTAAGTATATTTTCTTTTCATGATTTTTGTCATGTGAGTGTGGGGGGTGGGAAGGTCACACAAAGGCTAGATAGCTTGAATTTATTGTGTCCCTTGATGATAAGGGGAACGCAATTTTCACCTGAGTGCTCTGCAGAGCTACAGATGCTGGACTGTTGCTTTTTAACCCCTTGTGTGTTATTTCTCCCCAGCTGACTTTGTTTATAAAGATATTTTAAGAGGTTGAACCACCTTACTTTCAAAAATCACATCCTATGACTGCTGAAGATAAAAGATAGGACCTCAAGAGAGAACCCTGTCTGCAGGATCAATAGGAAATGAAACTTTCTATAGAGAGGACAAGATGCTGTCCCTGCTTGATATACTTGCTGCTTCTCTAAGGGCTGTTACTACAGGATCTTGTCTGATACAACTCCCTATGGGTGTGAGAGGCTTGTTGTTAGGGTCTCCATTTGATCCCCAAGGGAACTTGGGTTCAGAGAGATTAAGAAATGTGTTTGATGCTATGTATAAAATAGATAAGTAACAAAGACTTATTGTATAAGCTCAGGGAACAAGTCAATATCTTGTCATGTGTAATGGAAAAAAATCTGAAAAAGAACGAATGTATGTATAATTGAATCACTTTGCTATACGTCTGAAATTAACGTAACATGTAAATCAACCACGGTTCAATTTAAAATGTTTTTACTTAAAAAAAATGTTGAAAAGCAATGTGTTTGAGATCATTCAACTATGATTAGAAGTCAGACCTTTTACAAAAACTTGATTGAAGCATAATAGGCCTGCAATAGACTGCACGTATTTAAAGTAAAACAGTATATTTTCACATGTATAAGATGGTGAAACCATCACCACAGTCAGGATAATAAACATGTGCATATCCCCATGAATTTCCTCAGGCCCCTTTGGAACCCCTCCCCCTTCCTTGCCCCCTGCATTCCTCTCCACCCCACACTGCCTTTTCCAGCAAAGCGCCTTCTGTCACTATAATTTTCATTTTATACAATGTTATATAAATGGAAACATACAATATACACTGTCTTTTGTCTAGCTTTGTTCATAGAGCATAATGTATCAGTAGTTCATTTTTTTTTCATAGTTAACTTTGGTTTAATACGAGACTGTTAAAAGTGAACCTTTTTCTCTTTTAAAAATTTACTTATAATTGAAGGATAATTGCTTTACAGTACTGTGTTGGTTTCTACCAAACGCCAACATGAATCAGTCTTAGGTTTACCTGTGTCCCTTCCTACTCATTATTTTCTATCCTTGAGGAATAATCCCTTATGTAGATATACCACAATCTATTTACCTATTTCCTTGGTCATGGGAATTTGGATTATTTCTATTTGGGAGCTATTATAATAGCTGTGAAAATTGATGTGCCAGTCCTTGTAGTGAACACAGGCTTTCATTTCTTTTAGGTAGATACTAAAAAATGGAATATCTGGGTTCTGTAATAGGTATATGTTTAACTTTTTTTTTCATGGTTTTCTTTCATGTTTAACTTTTAAGAAGCAGGGAAACTCATTCCCGGAGTGGTTGTACATTTTACAGACCAGCAGTGGATGCAAGTTTCAGATTCTCCACATCCTTGCCCACACTTGATATGGTCAGTCTTTCAATTTTATACATTCTGTTAAGTATGTAGTAATATCTCATTGTGGCTTTAATTCGCATTTCCTTGATAACTAATGATAAGTATCTTTTCATCTTTTCATTCATATATCTTCTTTAGTGAAGTGTCTGTTCAAATCTTTTGCCCATTTAAAAAACTGGGTTATTTGTCTCTCGAGTGTCACAGCCCTTTTTTCCCTAGTGATTGTATTTTGAAAACCATTGTTTTATTTATTTTTTATATCTTTAGGCAGAAATTGTAACTCTAGTCTCTGTTATTTCATCTTGACTGCAAGTGGCAGAGTAACAAACCAAGGTCTTGAGCCTCGATTTTTTTTTTTTTAAGAAGCCTGATATAAGAGAAAGTGGATACAACCTCACCTTAAAAAAAAAATTTCATGAAAAATTGTTTCCCTCCTTATTACTACCTCCAATAAACGCTTAAACCCCATCCCTCACTCCCTGATGAGAGGTTACTAAATGTAAAATTTTAAATTCCCAAGTTTTGATTCTCATACATTAAATCTATTACTTTGGTTCAGTTTTTCATTAAGGAAAGTCACAAAAAAATCTCATGTTGCGTTTATTCATTTGAAGGTGATGGAAAAGGAGCTGTTTCCTCTATAGTTCTGATATTTCATTGATTTCCTAGTATAGAGGATACAAGCCATTTAGTGCAAAAAGGACTAGTTTTTCTGATAAATGTTATCTTGTCCCCAAGCAGAAAGCAGAATCCAGAACTGTGAGACATTGGTGGTTCAAAACAGAAATACTAATGATTTACTGGGTGTATTGGGCTTTCCCTACCATCATAGGGGAAAACCCAAACGAATTTTTTGGTCAACTTAATATTTAGCTTGACTTCACTAACCTTTTGGAAACAAGCCTGTTGGGAAAGCGAATCTAATGTCAACCATTAAATAAGAAAAATACAAATTGGATCATTAAAGTGAATGTGGCTGGTGCCAAGGGGAACATAATGAAAAATGCATTATTACTCTTCCTGATTTCAAACCAGTCCTGTAATTAAGGTTTCTTCCACCAACAAAACTAATTTCACAAGTTTTTACAGCCAGCATATTTCAATTTACACTTCTAGAAAGTGGTCTCTTTGCATTATAGGGAATTTATTTTTATTATCTAGGAAGGAAATGAGGCCTAAGGGCAACGGAAACACCTTAGTATGGTGGGGTGGCAGCTGTCCTCAGCCTGGGCAGGCACAGAACGTAACATTTTCAGTTCCTTGGACCCAATTCATTATTATCTATTTTTTACATCAACAGCCACTCTAAGAAATATTATTGACAGTATCAGGCTTGTGCTGGATTTTATCGCTCCTTGAATGTGTTGATGAAAGCAGAACCCGGAGTACCTGTCACATTTCCAGTTGCTGGCTTCTGTAAAGATGGAGTGGCTGAAATTCAATAACTGTTCAGATATTAATTTAAGCTTCAACCTAACAGCCAGTGATCACTAGAACATATAGTACTGACCCAGCTGCTCAGCTCTCCTAGAAATGACTTAATTACACAGTTGGAATGGTCGCTGGAGCCAGCCAAAGATGCTGGGAAAAGAAAAAAAAAGGAAAAATACGGCAGGATTAATTTGTGGTCTAACTCATTAGGACCTCTTGCTGTCCTCCTCTGCCAAGCCACTGAGCCTTCACTTTTTAGAAAACAATCACATTCTTCCAGGTGCTCTTTCTAGTTTCCATCATTTTGCTGAAATTGTAACACCCACCCCCAGAAATCGTTAGAAGCTCTGAAGCATGTAATTTGTTCCGAGTAGGGAAAACCATCCCAAGCAGCCCAGTGACGGTCCACAGGTGGTGTTAAACAAGTGACTATGTGTGCCCAGGGCACTGGTCACATTTCTCCCATCCTGCCCTCCCCCTTCTTGTCTCATCTTGTTTCTTCCCTCTTCATTCCATTTTCCTTTTCACCCTCTGGCTGCTGGGGTGAGGCTGAAGATAGGGTGTCAGAGACAGAGCCAGAGCAGAAGCTTCTGTCAACGAACTTTCTGAGTGATCTACATACACCACTCATTTGATCTTGACAAGAACCTTAGGAGGAAGCACCTCTCTCCATTATGCAGGTAGAAGCACTGGGGCTTAAAGAGGTTATGTCATCTCTGCAAGGCCATTATGCGGGGGATTACACCATTTCTTTCAGTTTTAAAACCTCTCTGCTCTGCTCTGTAATGTTGAGGCTGGGACTCTGAAAACCACATCTCTGCTTTGTCCGTGGCTCCTTGTAATCATATGAGAAGGACAGGTTTAGGCTGAATGAGAAAGAAGGGGCTTTCTTCTTCTAGTTTGCTCCCTGGTACTGTCAGCATCACCCCTGTGATGTTTTTTCACTTTAGCAGCAGTAATTTTCCACATTCTAGAGCCAGCCCCTCGGAAGTACCAGCATCAGTTAACCAGCACCCTCTTCCCAGAGGTCTGGGTCCCAGTTATGAACAGCCCTACTTCAAGCTTACAAGTTCTAATAACCTTATTCTTCTCTGTTTGTGCCACTAGCTTTGGGTGCAGGAGCTGCTTCCTGAAGTTTCTCTCTGGTGCCCCAGTGTCTCCTTTTACCTTTTCAGGTCTCTGATGATACTCTTTTAACCAATCCCCTCTATTAAATTCTTTTCTGTTAAAATTACTAGTTTGGTTTTTGACACATAGGAACAGTGAGATTCAAAACTGACTATGTCTGCCTCCAAATGCAGTCTCTTGGTTTTTGTTCTGTGCTCTTTCCCCTACTTCCACCGCCATTTGCGACCTGGTGACAAGGATTCTTCTTTTGACCAAACTACCCAGGCTCCTGAACCTTCTCCTAGGCCACCTGTGCACTGCCTTCATAGTTTCACCAAGAACCTGCTAAGTCAGTTTAAGCAGATTCCTGCCACACTTGATATCTGGTCAGTTCCCTCATCTTCCACCACCTCCCAAATGATGTCTGATCACCCTGGCCTGCTGTCGGCAAGAATCCTGTTAGGTATGTTTAGCCACAACCCCCTTTATCCCTAAGGTTCCCTCTTAATAATTTTCCATCCACTGATAACCCCTCCCACACCCTGTCCTTGGCTACATATCTCACTTGCCTTGAGCCCGGTCCTTCTCCCCCACTGTAAAATCACTCTGCCGTGGTCCCTCTACCCTCTTGATGGTTCTGCATATAAAGTCTGCCTTACTGTCTTTAACAAGCGCCATTAAATATTTGTTCATTAACAGTGACAGCCAAAAATCACTTTGAATCAAGTGCAACTAACAGCTCAAGTTTACAGTCTTTCAGTACATTTTGGGAGGAAAGTCCTAAATGTTGCATTGGTGATTGAACATTCCACCCAGGGTTAAATGGTTTGGAAAGCACCTGGTTTACCATAAGTGAATATAACAGCCTCAGCTAAATAAGATGGAGCGCTGATTAATATGTTCCTAAAAAGATCACAGAATTGACACATTTGCAAGTCATAGCAATAATAGGAACTTACCAGCCCTCTGAGTTTCAAACTGGAAATCGCATTTATAACAGCAGAACACATGACCTTGTCTTGCTGATAATTTCATTTTACTGAGGAAGAGGAAGAAACAAAAGGAACTTTCCTTGTAGATTTAATTCCGACCTCCCAGGAAGAACTGCTTATTGAAGCAGGAATACAGGAGCCCAGGAGACTAGGAATCAGAGAGTATCTTTCACATGGGGGATTAAAAAGCCCAAGAAAAGCAGTTTGGAGAGGCTCTGACATGAGTCCTAAATGTCAGCATACAGCTCTCAAAAGCTGAGAGGAACGTGTAGTCTAACCCCATAACTAGACTGTCGAAAAGGGAAAATGAGAAATGGCAAGATCTCAAAGATAATATTCCGAGAGTGTAAGAGTGTGGTTCTTGATAAAGAGTGAAGGGGATTGACCAGTGTGACTGCACAGAGAGCCATCTGATGGGCTTATCGTATTAAAGGGCAAAAGATGGAAGAAGTATACAGCTGATGATCTGGGAATGCCTCTGTTTCAGGTACTGTCTAGAGATGAGCAACCCAGGTCCAGGAAGGAGACAGACGATAAGCCAACAACAACCTGCCTGTGGATATATAAGGATGACAAGTAAGTACAATAATGTTACACGTGTGCACCGAAACACCTGAAATTGACAATATTCTACCATGTTGACCTACGAGAACAGCACTTTGATATAGCGGCACCTGCAGTACCGTGAGGACGGTGAGATTCTACATAAAGCTATGAGAAAAGGCCTCTCAGAGAAGCTGGCGTGTGAGCAGAAACCTGGACACAGTGAGAAAATGAGCTGTGTAAAAACTGTGGGAAGAGCATTCCAGACTTAGGGGCAGGCAGTTATAAGATTTTGAGGTGGGGATGTTGGGCCTTTGGCAGGAACATCCAGAGGCCCAATGTAGAGAAAATAGGGGTGTGGGAGCAAAGAACAGTAAGAGGTAAGATGTCAGTGGCAGGCAGACATGGAGGAGTTCACATAGGGTCTTACACGACCTATAGGCCGTGACAAAGACTTCGAGTCTCATTCTGGGAATAAAATGAGAAGCTCTTAGAAGTATGAGAACAGAGGTGATGTGATCTGATTAATACTTTTTTAAAGCTCAGTCTTGGAAACCCTACAGAGATTTTCCTATAGAGGGACAAAAATGGAAGCAGAGTGCCTGCTTAGAAGGTCATTGCAGGAAGCCAGGAAGGAGCTGATGGTCACAGAGGAAGGTTGTTAGGAGCGACGGAGGCGAGATGTGGTCAGCCTTAAGATGTATTTTGAAAGTAGATGTGGCAGGATTTGCAGATGGAATTAGACCTAACAGTTGAGGGTGAGAAGTCAAAGACTACAGTAAGAACTTTGACCTGAGCTACTGGATAAATGATAGAATCGTTTACTGAACTAGGAAAGAAAGAAGGTGAACATTTACTTGGGTAGAAAAAGATAAAGCATTTGATTTTAGGAATGTTCAATGCGGCATTCTTCTCAGACAAGCAATTTGAAGCACTCCATTGGCAGTTAGATAGACTAATTTACAGTTTTAAGAAAAGGACAAGATGAGATATACATTTGGGAGTTATTAGCCTACAGGTTTGGAGAAGGCAATGGCACCCTACTCCAGTATTCTTGCCTGGAAAATCCCATGAATGGAGGAGCCTGGTAGGCTGCAGTCCATGGGGTCGCTGAGGGTCGGACACGACTGAGCGACTTCACTTTCACTTTTCACTTTCATGCATCAGAGAAGGAAATGGCAACCCACTCTAGTGTTCTTGCCTGGAGAATCCCAGGGATGGGGGAGTCTGGTGGGCTGCTGTCTATGGGGTTGCACAGAGTCGGACACGACTGAAGCGACTTAGCATCAGCAGCAGCAGCCTACCGGTTTATTACTGCACAGGCCTGGTAGAAATCACCTAGGGGAATGAAGATAAATAGACCAGAGAAGAGGTCTAAGAGTGCCAGGGACCCCAAGATACAGAGGCTGTGAGGAAGCAGTCCAGCACAAAAGCTCTGTTTGGAGAAAGGTCTCTCCAGAAGACACAGGGAAGCTAGAGGAAAGGGGGAATCCTCAGGTTCCAACAGTTCAAATAAATATGAGCACTCAACTCTACAGAGATACTCCCTCCTGTGAGATAAACCCCTGTGCTACCGCCACTTCTCCCAACCCCAAGTGACAAAAGTCACACCTACATGTCAAATAAGCCAGTCTGTCAGCCCAGATATTTCAGGCATTAAAAAACCCTCTGGACCTTCCCACGGTCACAACATTTATAACTAACAAATATGCATCAAAATGCAGGTCACCTTCTGAAAGTTTTTCAGAAAGCAGCTCCCTGCCTAGGATGTGAAAGGCCCAAGTACAAGGAAACCCAGCAGACATATCCTCAGACATGTATTGGCAAAAATAAGAGACAAATGATTAAATTAATTAGAAGACCAGACGAGGGAGGAAATAGGAGAATTCAGCTAGACTGTCAAAGATGAAGTAAATTGCAAATATATAAAGAGCCAGCCTGGGCAGTGCTGTTTGGAGATCACCTCTAGAATAAAGCTACAGAAAAGCCCTCCAGAAGAGATCAGATCTCTGTCACTTAGGGCAATTAAGTGTGTCACCAGGACTTGCCCCTCTGGCTACAGAGCTGAGCAGGGGGAGCTACCTGCCTACCCCAACCTGCCTGAGACACCCAGAAGAATCAGAGACCTGCAGCAAGACAGGAGCCAGGTAGGTACAGATAGCAAGAGAGAGGCCAGCCAAGGTGTCATTCAAAACTACCTCTTGACTCAGGGTGCTTCCATCAGTTGCAAATTAATGTTTCCTTCTAAATACCTATGTAGGTAGATAGACAGACAGACAAATGCTAGTCTCAGGGTCATGTTGTTGTTTAGTTGCTAATTCATGTTGGATTCTTTGCGACCCCATGAACTGCAACACATCAGGCTTCCCTGTCCTTCACGATCTCCTGGAATTTATTTAAGCTCATGTCCATTTAGTCGACGATGCCAACCAACCACCTGGGATGTGTACAAAAGATATTCAGAGTTGATACATTTAAAATACAAATAAAATACAGTATTTACTTTGTGTATTGCCGATGGGAATGTAAAACGGTATAGCCCTGTAGAAAACACCATGGCAGTTTCTCAAAAAAAAAAAAAAAAATCAGATATAGTATTACCATAGGACTCGGGAATTTCACTTCTAGGATTCTTTTCACTTCTGTATTTGTATACCCATGTCCATAGCTTCACTATTCGCAATAACCAAAAGGTAGAAGCAAAATAAATGTCCATCAACAAGTGAATGAATTTTAAAATGTGGATACCCATTCGACTCTTTGTAACCTCATGGACTGTAAAGTCCATGGAATTCTCCAGGCCAGGATATTGGAGTGGGTAGCCTTTCCCTTCTCTAGGGGATCTTCCCAACCCAGGGATCGAACCCAGGTCTCCCACATTGCAGACAGATTCTTTACCAGCTGAGCTATCAGGGAAGTGTATACACATGCAATGGAATATTATCTGGGAAAGTAAAAGGAATAATAAAAAATTTAAAAAGGAAAGAAATTCTCACACACGCTACAACAGGGATGAAACTTGAAGAGACCATGCTAAGCGAATTCAGCCAGCTACAAAACACTGTATGATTCCATTTATATGAGGTACCTAGAGTACTCAGATTCAGAGCCAGAAAGTAGAACAGTGACTGCCAGCAAGTAGAGTGATTGGATAAGGAGGTATTAGGGAGCTACTGTTTCACAGGAATAGAGGTTTAGTTCCGGAAGATGAAAGAATTCTGGAGCTGGATGGTGATGATGGTCACACAGCAGGATGAATGTACTTAATGCCACTGAGTCATACACTTAAAAATGATTAAAATGAGACGGCTTCACAGCTGAATTCTACCAAAAATTTCGAGAAGAGCTAACACCTATCCTACTCAAACTCTTCCAGAAAATTGCAGAGGAAGGTAAACTTCCAAACTCATTCTATGAGGCCACCATTACCCTAATACCAAAACCTGACAAAGATGTCACAAAAAAAGAAAACTACAGGCCAATATCTCTGATGAACATAGATGCAAAAATCCTCAACAAAATTCTAGCAATCAGAATCCAACAACACATTAAAAAGATCATACACCATGACCAAGTGGGCTTTATCCCAGGGATGCAAGGATTCTTCAATATCCGCAAATCAATCAATGTAATTCACCACATTAACAAATTGAAAAATAAAAACCATATGATTATCTCAATAGATGCAGAGAAGGCCTTTGACAAAATTCAACATCCATTTATGATAAAAACTCTCCAGAAAGCAGGAATAGAAGGAACATACCTCAACATAATAAAAGCTATCTATGACAAACCCACAGCAAACATTATCCTCAATGGTGAAAAATTGAAAGCATTTCCCCTAAAGTCAGGAACAAGACAAGGGTGTCCACTTTCACCGCTACTATTCAACATAGTTCTGGAAGTTTTGGCCACAGCAATCAGAGCAGAAAAAGAAATAAAAGGAATCCAAATTGGAAAAGAAGAAGTAAAACTCTCACTGTTTGCAGATGACATGATCCTCTACATGGAAAACCCTAAAGACTCCACCAGAAAATTACTAGAGCTCATCAATGAATATAGTAAAGTTGCAGGATATAAAATCAACACACAGAAATCCCTTGCATTCCTATACACTAATAATGAGAAAGTAGAAAAAGAAATTAAGGAAATAATTCCATTCACCATTGCAACGAAAAGAATAAAATACTTAGGAATATATCTACCTAAAGAAACTAAAGACCTATATATAGAAAACTATAAAACACTGATGAAAGAAATCAAAGAGGACACTAATAGATGGAGAAATATACCATGTTCATGGATTGGAAGAATCAATATAGTGAAAATGAGTATACTACCCAAAGCAATTTACAAATTCAATGCAATCCCTATCAAGCTACCAGCCACATTTTTCACAGAACTAGAACAAATCATTTCAAGATTTGTATGGAAATACAAAAAACCTCGAATAGCCAAAGCAATCCTGAGAAAGAAGAATGGAACTGGAGGAATCAACTTGCCTGACTTCAGGCTCTACTACAAAGCCACAGTCATCAAGACAGTATGGTACTGGCACAAAGACAGACATATAGATCAATGGAACAAAATAGAAAGCCCAGAGATAAATCCACACACATATGGACACCTTATCTTTGACAAAGGAGGCAAGAATATACAATGGAGTAAAGACAATCTCTTTAACAAGTGGTGCTGGGAAAACTGGTCAACCACTTGTAAAAGAATGAAACTAGATCACTTTCTAACACCCCACACAAAAATAAACTCAAAATGGATTAAAGATCTAAATGTAAGATCAGAAACTATAAAACTCCTAGAGGAGAACATAGGCAAAACACTCTCAGACATAAATCACAGCAGGATCCTCTATGATCCACCTCCCAGAATTCTGGAAATAAAAGCAAAAATAAACAAATGGGATCTAATTAAAATTAAAAGCTTCTGCACAACAAAGGAAAATATAAGCAAGGTGAAAAGACAGCCTTCTGAATGGGAGAAAATCATAGCAAATGAAGCAACTGACAAACAACTAATCTCAAAAATATACAAGCAACTTATGCAGCTCAACTCCAGAAAAATAAACGACCCAATCAAAAAATGGGCCAAAGAACTAAATAGACATTTCTCCAAAGAAGACATACGGATGGCTAACAAACACATGAAAAGATGCTCAACATCACTCATTATTAGAGAAATGCAAATCAAAACCACAATGAGGTACCACTTCACACCAGTCAGAATGGCTGCGATCCAAAAATCTGCAAGCAATAAATGCTGGAGAGGGTGTGGAGAAAAGGGAACCCTCCTACACTGTTGGTGGGAATGCAAACTAGTACAGCCACTATGGAGAACAGTGTGGAGATTCCTTAAAAATTGCAAATAGAACTACCTTATGACCCAGCAATCCCACTTCTGGGCATACACACCGAGGAAACCAGAATTGAAAGAGACACATGTACCCCAATGTTCATCGCAGCACTGTTTATAATAGCCAGGACATGGAAACAACCTAGATGTCCATCAGCAGATGAATGGATAAGAAAGCTGTGGTACATATACACAATGGAGTATTACTCAGCCGTTAAAAAGAATTCATTTGAATCAGTTCTGTTGAGATGGATGAAACTGGAGCCGATTATACAGAGTGAAGTAAGCCAGAAAGAAAAACACCAATACAGTATACTAACACATATATATGGAATTTAGGAAGATGGCAATGACGACCCTGTATGCAAGACAGGGAAAGAGACACAGATGTGTATAACGGACTTTTGGACTCAGAGGGAGAGGGAGAGGGTGGGATGATTTGGGAGAATGCCATTCTAACATGTATACTATCATGTGAATTGAATCGCCAGTCTATGTCTGACGCAGGATGCAGCATGCTTGGGGCTGGAGCATGGGGATGACCCAGAAAGATGTTATGGGGAGGGAGGTGAGAGGGGGGTTCATGTTCGGGAATGCATGTAAGAATTAAAGATTTTAAAATTTAAAAAATAAAAAACTAAAAAAAAAAAATGATTAAAATGGTAAAAACAAAATTATAGTATTCTAACAGTATTACCTTAAAAAATGATTATTCATTCAGTTCAGTTCAGTCGCTCAGTCGTGTCTGACTCTTTGTGACCCCATGAATCGCAGCACGCCAGGCCTCCCTGTCCATCACCAACTCCCAAAGTTCACTCAGATTCATGTCCATCAAGTCAGTGATGCCATCCAGCCATCTCACCCTGGGTTGTCCCCTTCTCCTCCTGCCCCCAAACCCTCCCAGCATCACAGTCTTTTCCAATGAGTCAACTCTTCGCATGACGTGGCCAAAGTATTGGAGTTTCAGCTTTAGCATCATTCCTTCCAAAGAAATCCCAGGGTTGATCTCCTTCAGAATGGACTGGTTGGATCTCCTTGCAGTCCAAGGGACTCTCAAGAGTCTTCTCCAACACCACAGTTCAAAAGCATCAATTCTTCGGCGCTCAGCCTTCTTCACAGTCCAACTCTCACATCCATACATGACTACTGGAAAACCATAGCCTTGACTAGACGGACCTTAGTCGGCAAAGTAATGTCTCTGGTTTTGAATATGCTATCTAGGTTGGTCATAACTTTTCTTCCAAGGAGTAAGCGTCTTTTAACTTCATGGCTGCAGTCACCATCTGCAGTGATTTTGGAGCCCAAAAAAATAAAGTCAAGGTATATCAAAGAATTATTAAAATTGCTTGGTTGGAAACCAAAATTCCATTGTTAATATTTGAAGAAGACATCTTTTAAAAATATGCAGTAGTATGTGTGTGCAAAAACTGGCATGTATGTGTTGACACATAATTTTTGTGTGCATTGCCTTTAAGACTCTATTTCTTCTCTTTATGTGAGTGCTATAAATGCATCAATGAAAAATTACAGATTTCAGTATGATTCCGATAGCTAAGGGACAGGTATGCTAGGGGGAAAAAACTGGACTTTAAATAATTAAGCCAAAATGATCATGTTAATTAACTTATATCTTTAATCACTAATTTCTCCCCTGACTTTTGGGGAAGGAATAGTTTTTGTCTCAAAAGCAGTCTTTAGTGACCTAACAGTTTGAAAAGCAACTAGAGATAATGAGGCAAGGATATTTAAATGGAAACATGCCAGCAATTACTAGTTAATTGAAAGCTTTTATGATTTTGGCCTGAACTCAGTCCCTTTTCCTGCTGGGCTATAATGTGGGTGGAGGAAGAGTAACAGCATTGTTTTCTCTTTTCAAGTGAAAGTATCCACGAAGTAATTTTGAAGCTTTTCTTGACTTAAAATGGTGAAGTCAGTAATAACAAATACTCTTAACGATTTAAAAATCTGTCCTATTTCAGTTGAAGGATTTTCTTTTCCTTCTTTTCAAGCTGAGATATAATTGGCATGTAACATTGTATTAGTTTAAAATGTACAGTGTAGTGAGTCAATATAGGTATAAACATACTGTGAAATGGTAACCACAATAAGTCTAATTAGCATCCATCTCCACACATAGTTACATGTTTTTTCTTGTGATGGGGGCTTTTAAAATCTCCTCCCTTCGCAACATTCAAATACACAATTCGGTATTTTTAGCTGTAGTCATGTGTTATACCTTCTACCCCTAGAACTTTTTCATAACTGGAGATTTGTATCTTTTGATCTCCTTCACCTATTTCTCCTCCCCAGGCCCATCTCTGGCAGCCACTAATCTGTTCTCTGTGTCTGGGTTTATCATTCTGTGTAAGCTTTCTGAGTAGGAAAATAACCTTGTATTCTGCAATCTTGTATGCATTCACTAAAGAATCTTTATATGCATTTTATTACATTTCAAATTAATCTGCCAAAAGAAAGCCTTTTGATCAGGATTTGCTTTGCCTAGTAGGTTATACTTCTACATTTTAAGTTTCTGAAGAAAAAAAAATCCTTTATTTTATATCTTTAGTGCCCTAACAACTGATCGTTAAAATATAATACTCCTGGTTTTAAAAAAAGGACCCAAAGTTGAATTAACACAGGCTCAAAAATAAACTAAAAGAATGTTACCCTAAAAATTCAGATGTTATAAAGACTCCCTAGGGGTCAGGATAGGAAGAAAGAGGAAGTCTTTATACAGCAAGGAAAACAAAGAAGAATGGAAAATAGAACAGCATACAATGGATAGGGCATTGACATTTTACAAAAAATGATATCTAAATAGCCAAGCACTGCATGAAAAGGTGTTCAGCTGCATTCATCATAGGGAAACTACAAACTGCAACCACATGGCAATACCGCAATATACCCACCATTATGGCTGAAAAGAAAAATATAGAGAATATCAAGTGTTAGTGATAATGTGGAGCAAATGGAACTCTTGGACATTAATGGAGGGTGTGTACGTTGGCACAACCAATTTGGAAACCTGTTTGGCATTATATACTAAAATGAAACATTTGCTTACTTATGACCCAGATATTCCACTCCTAGGAGCCAACAGCAATGCATGCATGTGTTGCACATGTTCCCCAAAAGATATTTTTAAAAGCACTATTTGGGGTAGCCCCCATAGAAACTTCGAATGTTCATCAGCAGTGGGATGAATAGTGTGGTATATTCATATACTGTGATACCCTATAGCAATGAGACTGAGGGATCTACCAGTTAATAAACAACAATATGAGTGAATCTACAGATATAACATTGAGTGGCAGAAGCCAGACACAAAGGAATACACCCTATATGATTCAGTTCAGTCGCTCAGTCGTGTCCGACTCTTTGCAGCCCCATGGAAAGCAGCACGCCAGGCCTCCCTGTCCACCAACAACTCCCAGAGTTTACTCAAACTCATGTCCATCAAGTCGGTGATGCCATTCAACCATCTCATCCTCTGTTGTCCCCTTCTCCTGCCTTCAATCTTTCCCAGCATCAGTGAGCCAGTTCTTCACATCAGGTGGCCAAAATACTGGAGTTTCAGATTCAGCATCAGTCCTTCCAATGAATATTCAGGACTGACTTCTTTTAGAATAGACTGCCTGGATCTCCTTGCAGTCCAAGGGACTCTCAAGAATCTTCTCCAACACCACAGTTCAAAAGCATCAATTCTTCAGTGCTCAACTTTCCTTATGGTCCACCTTTCACATCCATACCTGACTACTGGAAAAACCATAGCTTTGACAGACCTTTGTTGGCAAAGTAGTATCTCTGTTTTTAATATGCGGTCTAGGTTGGTCATAACTTTTCTTCCAAGGAGCAAGCATCTTTTTTATTTCATGGCTACAGTCACCATCTGCAGTGATTTTGGAGCCCCCTAAATGATTGTATTTATTTAAATGATAAATATTGTTAGTTAATCTACACCATTGGCTTCCCTAGTGAACGGTGGTAAAGTATCTGCCTGCCAGTGAAGGAGATGCAGGTTTGATCCCTAGGTCAGGAAGATCCCTGGAGAAGGAAATGGCAACCCACTCTAGTGTTCTTGCCTGAGAAATCCCATGGACAGAGAAGCCTACCGGGCTATAGTCCATGGAGTCGCAAAAGAATAGACCCAACTTAGCGACTAAAAAACAACAAAATACAATCTATGCTGTTAAAAGTTATTAAAATGACTCTTGGTTGGGGTCAAGAGACTGAAAGGGAGTGCCAGCGGATTTCTGGTTCCAGACATGGCCGTGTCTCATTCCAGGTGCTAACTGCATAGACATAACCAGGTTTTTAAAGTTCATCAAGTTACACTTACGTGCACTCTCCTGTGTATATGTTATAGTTCCAAACAATGTTTGAAAAGTAAGGACAGAATGAAAAAATGACACTACTAACAGGAAAACATAGAAGTGCTTTCCATAACAGGGGCTCTTCTTGCCAAGGCTGCCTGCCCTTAAGATTCCCATGGTGCCCTGGGGCAGGTTGGGTTTTGTTTTCCTTTTCTGAAAGCTGGTGCTGCTCTTGGATAGCACCAGCCAGTAGATCACAGACTCTGCACTGTTTGGATTTAATTTCTAGACATCTGAACTAGAAGTCAAGAAGGAAAGGAGAAAGAAGGGCAAAGAAAAGCATGACTACCACACTTTCCCAAGAAGTTTCCATTATGGATTCTGTTCATAAATCGTATTAGTCAGCCTACAACCTACAATGCAGCTATAAATGCTGGTTTATGCGATGCGGAGATTCTCCCTCCTGTTCTGGGTAGCACTGTAATTCAAATACAGGATTTGGTGTGATACTGTGTCGTACAGTGTCAAATTTCATAGGAGTATATACAATCATGTATATATGTGTGTAAATATATACAAATGGGTTGGAAAGTTACCTATGTGTGTAACAAGATATTATAAAACCAAAGGGAGGGAACTAGAGCAGGTATTGATACACTGAAAGTATCCACATGAGCTAATACTCTAGGCAGTTTCTCATCCTGGACACTACTGACATTTGGAGCCAGATAATTCTCTGTGGTGGTGACTGTCCTCTGTATTGGAGAATATTTGGCAGCATCCCTGGCCTCTACGCATTAGATGCCAGTAGTAGACCACCCCCATCCCCCAACCTGCCCCCCAGAAGCCTCAGTCAGGTCATGTAGAGGAAAAATATTCCTGGATAAATGCCTCCCCGGGGGACAAATTCACTCACATTGAGAACCATGCTCTATGGCACATTGCTGCTGCTTTGCTATCATTCCTGCAGTCAAAAGTCGTGGTCACGCCTGAGTGCAGCATTGACTCCACATTCTGACTCGTCTCATTGTTTTCCACCGAAAGGAGCCAGAGTTCCTTGGAGGATGTTGGAACCTGTATGAGAGGGAAAGCAAGATAGGCTGACAAAATTTTGAAACTGTCAGAAAGAAAGAATACTTTTCGAAAGTTCTAGACCAGCATTTGAAAAAAGGATTATCACTGTTAAGGCAGGAAAATCTAAACAAATTTACAATAATAATTACTAGTGATAATAGTGGTAAAGTCAGCTGGAATAAGTTATGTCTGTCTAAAGCATTATGATTCAAAAATGAGCAGGTAATATAAATGTATATAAGGGAGTTTGTGGTATACATGAGTTTCCAATATTGTTACCACTTCACCCAAACCATTAATCCACTCACACTAGTAAAACTTCTGCTCTAATTTTAGACAGTATCCATTATAACAGCCACAAATGGTAAAAGGAAATAGGATGGAAAACATTTTTAGGGTTACTTCAGATGGTGAAGAATCCACCTGCAAAGCCAGGATTAATCCCTGGGTTAGGAAGATCCCCTGGAGGAGGGCATGGCAACCCACTCCAGCATTCTTGCCTGGAGAATCCCCATGGACAGAGGAGCCTGGAGGGCTACAGTCCATGGGGTCACAAAGAGTCAGACAGGACTGAGTGACTAAGCACAAGCACAATACAAATCTTCCAATTTTGACTTGCTGATGAGTCTTAAGTAGGGGATTACTAGGACATATGTTGACTATTCAGAATAGAAGTGAAGTTTAGAGGGCAAAAACTGCCATAGCCATTTTGCTGCCATGAAGGTAATAGGCATGATGATAAAGGAAAAAACAGAAGACACGAAAAACAAAGACTGAGAGTTTAAATCTCTAGATCTTACTGTACCTGAAAGCCAGAGGTAAATTTGGACTATTTAGTTATATGTGTTAGTTTGCTCCAAGTTTTCTTTTTAAAATTTAAGCCAGTATACAAAGAGTTTTTGATCACTTGCAACATAAAAATCCTAACAAATACAATACCTTCAGGAAAATTTTAGAAGAATATACATAAAACATGAAGCTCAACAATACAGTTGCTTCTATGGAGAGTCACTGGGAGTCTAGCTTAGGAGGAAGACTTACTTTACATGTGTAAGTAAGTAAACTATTTTTATTTTTTGTTTGCTTTTTACTATGTGTATAAATTTTTTCATATTAGAAAAAAAGTAGGTTAAATTTATAATAAACAAGTCTTGAATCTGTGGTTGCCTAACTTAAGGCTAATTGCATCCAGATCACCTCCATGTGCACACAGTCACTCGGTCGTGTCCATACAGTTCCCGTGGACTATAGCCCTCCAGGCTCCTCTGTCCATGGGTTTTCTTGGCGAGAATCCTGGAGTGGGTTGTCATTTCCTTCTGCATCCAAATCACTTCCAGGAACTAGCTTAAACTGCAGGTTCTCCTTTGGACAATCTGATTCAGTAGGTCTGGGGTAGGAACCAAGACCTACAACTTTTAAATTTCTCCGTCTGATTCTGAAAGCCAGCCACCTTAGAACATCATTCTAGTGTGTGGTTCTCAGCCCTGGCTGCATGTTAGAATAGGCTGGGAGAACTTCCGAAAGTACCAATGCATGAGTCCTGCCCCAGGAGAATCATACAAGACTCTCTGGGGAGGGTACCTTATAAAGCTCTCTGTGCTTAGTCACTCAGTCATGTCTGACTCTTTGGGACCCCATGGACTGTAGCCCTCCAGGCTCCTCTGTCCATGGGGATTCTCCAGGCAAGAATACTGGAGTGGGTTGCCACATCCTCCTTCAGAGGATCTTCCCAACCCAGAGAATGAACCCAGGTCTCCCACATTGCAGGTGGATTCTTTACCATCTGAGCCACTAGGGAAGCCCATACTGCTCCCTAAGCATAATTTTTAAAATTGGAGAAGACATAGAGCAACTTGAACTCTCATACACTGCTAGTAGGAATATAAATTAATATAGCCTTTTTGGAAAATGTTGGACAGTATTCAATATATGCTTTCCTTATGAGCCAGCAATTCCACTCCTATGTATATGCCCAAGAGTATTTGGCAGCAAAAGACATGTACATATTTATTCACAGAAGTTTTTTTCATAAAAGCCCCAAACTGGAAACAATGCAAATGTCCATCAATAGTAGAATGAATTTCCAGAATCAAGACACAAAGACTTAATTTTTTTAATGGTAGTTTTTTGAGGTATAGTTGATTTACAGTGTTGTGTTAGTTTCTGGTATACAGCAAAGTGATCAGATAGAGATGTAGATGTAAATATAAATATTCTTTGTCATATTACTCTGTCATGTTATTTTCCATTATGGTTTATTGTAAGATATTTAATATAATTCCGTATGCTATACGGGCTTCCCTGGTGGCTCAGCTGGTAACAGAATCCGCCCACAATGTGGGAGACCAGGGTTTGATCCCTGAGTTGGGAAGATCCTCTGGAGAAGGGAAAGGATACCCACTCCAGTATTCTGGCCAGGAGAATACTCCTGTATAGTCCATGGGGTCACAAAGAGTCGGACACGACTGAGCGACTTTCACTTTCACTTCCTATGCTATACAACGGGACCTTGTTGTTGATCCATTCTGTGTATAATAATTTACATCTGATAATCCCAAACTCCCATTACAACCTTCCCCCTTGATTGTCCCCCCACCCCCCGCTATGAGAAATGACAAGTCTGTTCTCGCTGTCTGTATCTGTTTCATAAATAACTTCATTTGTGTCATAGTTTAGATTCCATGTGTAAGTGCTGTCACTGGTATTTGTTGCTCTCTTTCTGACTTCGCTTAGTATTATAAGCTCTGGGTCCATCCATGTCGCCGCAAATGGCATCATTTCACTCTTTCTATGGCTCAGTAAACTATTCCATTGTATATATGTACCATATCTTCTTTATCCAGTCATCTGTCTGTGGACATTTAGGTTTTTTCCATATCTTGGCTATTGGAAATAGCGCCGCTATGAACATAGGGGTACATTATCTTTATAAATTATAGTTTTGTCTGTATATATGCCCAGGAGTGGAATTGTCGGATCATATAGCAACTCTATTTTTAGTTTTTGAGGACCCTCCATTCTGTTTACCACAATGGCTGCACCAGTTTACATCTGCAGCAACAGTGCAGGAGGGTTTTCTTTTCTCCACACCCTCTCCAGCATATGTGATTGTAGACTTTTAATGATGGCCATTCTGACCTGTGTGACACAGTACCTCACTGTAATTTTGATTTGCATTTCTCTAATAATTAGTGATGTTGAGCATCTTTTCATATATCTATTCGCCATCTGTATGTCTTCTTTGGAAACATTTAGGTCTTCTGTCCTTTTTTTTCCCAGAGAAGGTGATGGCACTCCAGTACTCTTGCCTGGCAAATCCCATGGACGGAGGAGCCTGGTAGGCTGCAGTCCATGTGGTCGGGAAGAGTCGAACACGACTGAGCGACTTCACTTTCATTTTCACTTTCATGCATTGGAGAAGGCAGTGGCAACCTACTCCAGTGTTCTTGCCCGGAGAATCCCAGGGATGGGGGAGCCTGGTGGGCTGCCATCTATGGGGTCACACAAAGTTGGACATGACTGAAGTGACTTAGCAGCAGCAGTCCTATTTTTTATTGGGTTATTTTTTTTTATGAGCTATTGATATATTTTGGAAATTAAGTTGTCAGTTGCATCATTTCCAGTTATTTTCTCCCAGGCTGTAGGTTGTCTGTTTTGTTTATGGTTTCCTTTGCTGTGCAAAAGCTTTATAACTTTGATTAGGTCTCATGTGTTTATTTTGCTTTTATTTCTATTGCCTTGGTAGCCTGACCAAGGAAAACATAGATATGATTTATATCAGAGAATGTTTTGCCTATGTTCTCTTCTAGGAGTTTTATGGCATCGTTTTATATTTAAGTAAGAAAGACTTAATTTTAAATAAATGTTTAACTATTTGTATGTATTATATATAGCAAACACATTGTACAAAATCAAGAGCTGCAAAGAGTTGTATATAGATAGTTTGAATTTCTGTCTCATTCCTGCCTTATAGTCACTCAGTTTCCCTTCCCAGAGCAATTGATAAATTTCTTCCAGCAATATTCCATGCATATATAAACAGATCCATTTGCTTTATCCTGAACATAAGTCAAGTGGTAGAATAAACAACTTGTGACATAGTCATATGTTAGAATGTTGGAATATTACACAACATAGATCGTATATATTATATATACTATAAAAGTACAAACTATATATACAACAGTGATGAATCACATAGTTATCTTTAGTTTAAAAAAAGGTGCATAAGAGTGTATATTGTATGATCTTATTTATATGAAGTTTATGAGTGGGCAAAATTATCCATGGTGATAGAAGTCAGGAGAGCAGTTATCCCTGGGGAGGCTTCCAGGGTGCTAGAAATATTCTATATCTTATCTGACAGTGTACACAGGTAGGTGCCATTAAAAAAATTCATTAAACTTTCCACTTAAGATTAGTGTACTTCATGGAGAATATGTCATATTTCAATAAAACGTAAAAATAGAAACAGGAGAAAAAACTGGAATGGCAACCCACTCCAGTATTCTTGCCTGGAAAACCCTATGGATTGAGGAGCCTGGTGGGCTTTAGTCCATGGGGTCAGAAAGAAGAAGACACAACTGAGCAACTGAACAACCATGTGCAGCCAGAATGGAAAACCACTGTTTTGTAGCCTCCAGCCTCAAAACAGGATTTAACAAATAGGCCATGCTCTGCTTTGCTAATGAAATTTACTTTGTACTTCTTTTTTCTCTGAGAGCCTTCCTTCATTCAATCCCAGTGAAATTTGTCTTCTTGTCTATTAATCCCCACTGGCCTAAGGGTTAGTAGGGAGGAGCGAATTAAATGCTGAAATGTCAAACTACTTCTCTAAACTTATATTTTGAATTATAAGAATTTCTTGTACAGTGACACCACTGAAACAAAGCTGAAACCTAAAATTTGTCTGGATGTTTTCCTCTTCTGTGGTTATTTTCTAAACTGCAATGTGAATGATGTTTCCTTTTAAATGTTGTACAGTGAAGAGATTTGTTAGCATCACTGGCTGATCAAATGCAATTGATCTTAAAATATCTATACCTGATTTCAAATTATGCTCACAGCTGTCTGACTAGGATGCCAATTTCATTAACAGCATTACAACCCCAGCTCCAGCACATTCTTGATAAAGTGCTGTATTTCAGGAGGAAGCCAGTGTGGGGCTGCCATTCCTTGCTGTTCTTAATTCTGCCCAGTGTCAATGCTGCTGCTGCTGCTGCTATGTCGCTTCAGTCGTGTCCAACTCTGTGCGACCCCATAGACAGCAGCCCACCAGGCTCCCTCGTCCCTGGGATTCTCCAGGCAAGAACACTGGAGTGGGTTGCCATTTCCTTCTCTGATGCATGAAAGTGAAAAGTGAAAGTGAAGTCGCTCAGTCGTGTCTGACTCTTTGAGACCTCATGGAGTGCAGCCTACCAGGCTCCTCCATCCTTGGGATTTTCCAGGCAAGAGTACTGGAGTGGGTTGCCATTGCCTTCTCCACCCAGTGTCAATATCTGACAAGAAAACAAGTGGTCACATTTTACCTTCCAATTAAAGATGCCTGTCCAGTTCCTGGAATGAACTGAAACCCTATTCAAGATGGGGATTATGAAATTCTTAAGACCTCCACTATTTAAGGTTGGAATCTCTTTTTTCAAGCAGTGGGTTCATCACTCACCTTACTCTTCTCTTATTTCAACAATAACTATAGCAGCTACTCTGTGTAAAGCACTGTGGTCAGAGTACAAAGCAAGAAAGGCCCAGACTTAACCCTCATGTGGTTCATCAGGGTCATGAGACATGTGCAAAAGTAATCTTACTATGACACAGACTAGGCAAGTGTTAAAACAAACAATAACAAAAAAGTAGTTCAAATAAAGTGCCCTACTGGTTCAGATGTGGGTGAGATCACTTCACTTTAGGAGGAAATGGCCAGAAGCCCCTCTTGGCAGGCTCTGCCTCATGCTCCATCTAAACAAAGAGTAGTTAGAGGGCAAAAATAGCTGAAGAGCCCTCCAAACCCTATGGAACCTCTTGAAAAATGTTGAAGAGAATACAAAAGACTGACTAGGGTAATTCCAGTGCCCCTCTCCATTTATATTTCTGACACTTTCTGACTCCAAGAGCCAAGCAAGCAAGAGGATGGAGAATGAGACAGGCTGAGCCAACACTGTGCTAATTACTTTTCTCCTATAGCAGATGGCTTATGTCATCTTCCACCATAAACCTTTGGTATTATTGCTCTTCCTTCCTCTCTACCCATCAAAACAATAAAATCACTAACAACTAGCACTTGGGTGATACTAATGATATGGTTAGTCCCGGTATTTTATTTTATTTTCATTTAATTTTTATAACCACCCTGTGAGGTAAATATAACTCATGTCCACTTTATAGATGAAGAAACCAAAGCATAGAAGAGTCAAGTAGCTTGGCCAGAGTCACACAGCTGATACATGGGATAGCCAGACCCTGAATTTGGAGTCTGAGCCTGTACTCTTCAACCTCTAAATTATATCCATAATGCAGGGTGCTGCTTCTTGAGAAAGGCTCCTATGACCACAAGAGCTCACACTTATGATTCATATTTAGTTAATCTCAAAGTATTTCTTTACATTAATCTCTTGCCTTAAGCCAAAGCAATCCTAAGCAAGAAGAACAAAGCAGGAGGCACATATGCCTTGGTTTCAAAATATGCTACAAAACTATAGTAACCAAAACAGTATGGTACAGGCCTAAAAGCAAATATTTAGAACTCCAAAACAGAATAGGGGACACAGAAATAAATCTATGCATATACAGTCAACTGATTTTTGACAAAGGTGCCAAGAATACACAGTTGAGAAAGGATGATCTCTTCAACAAACTGTATTGAGAAAACCAGATATCCACAAGCAGAAGAATGAAATTATACCCATATCTCACATGATATATAAAAGTCAACTCAAAATGGATTAAAGACCTAAACTTAAGACTTCAACCTACTAGGAGAAAACATAAGGGAAAAGCTTCTTGACCCTGGTCTGGCCAATGAATTGTTTTGGATATTACCCTGATAGCAAAAATAAACAAATGGGAATGCCTCAAACCAAATAGCTTCTACACAGCAAAGGACGTAATCAGCACAGTTAAAAAAACAACTTACAAAATGAGAAAAAATATTTGCAGACTGTATCTGATGAGAAGTTAATATCCAAAGTATATAATATAAGGAACTCAACTCAAAGCAAGAAAATAAGGTTATTAACCTGATTTTAAAATGGCCAACAGAGGATCTGAATAGACATTTCTCAAAAGAAGAGATGCAAATGGACAACAAGTACATGAAACGTACTCAATATGTAGCTTAATCAACAGGTATACGCAAATTAAACTTACAAAATATAACCTCACACCTGTTAGGATGGCCGTTATCCGCAAGACGAAAGATGAGTATTGAGGATGTTGAGAAAAGGGAACCTTTGTGCACTGTTGTTAAAAACGTAAATTAGTACAGCCATTATGGAAACCAGGACGGAGGCTCCTGAAGAAGCTAAACATAGAGCTGCCATAGATCTGGGAATCTTGCTTCTGGGTATATGTCCAATGGAAATGAAAATCAGTGTTTTGAAGAGATATGTGCACTTCCATTTTCATTGCAGCATTATTTACTGTGCCAAGATATGGGAACAACCTAAGTAACCACCAACAGATGAATGAATAAAGAAAATGTGTGTATGTGTCTGTGTGTGTATACATACGTATATATGTACACATGCTCTGTATATGTGCTCTCTCTATATATATGTGTGTGTATATATATATGCTCTAATATTATTCAGACTTTAAAAGGAACTCTTGTAATTTGTGATAACACAGATTAACCTGGTGGACATTATGCTAAGCAAAATGGACCAAACACAGAAAGACAAATACTGTATGATGTCACTTATCTACGGAATCTAAAGAAGTCAAACTCTTCGAAACAGAGTAGAATGGTGATTTCCAGGGACTGAGGGGTGAAGAAAATGGGAAAAATGTTGTTCAAAGGGTAGAAAGTTCATATATGCAGGATGAACGAGTTATAGAAAGCTAATATACACTACGGTGACTATAGTCAACAATACTGTACTGTAAACTGAAAATTTGCTGAGAATAGATTTTAATCATTCTTATCAAAAAAAGAAAAAGTAACTATGAAGTGATGGATACGTCAATTAGCTTGTAAACATTTCAAAATGTATACATATATCAAAACATCATGTTTTATACTTTAAATATGTTTCTATAAAGCTGGAAAGAAGTACCAGTAACATGAATAGGCTACTATTCATGCGCGTACATGCCATCTCCACTCTACATTAAAGGTGTTGAGGACAGCCTATTACTTCCAGGGCCCATTAGAAATTCAGTATTGTCAGGGTGCCTGACCAGAGTATGGCCTCAACATCTGATCTCTTTTCCTGTTTCCCACCCCACCCAGTGCCTCGCACAGTGCTATATCCATATTTGATGCTTCAGAAATATAACTTGAGGACAATAAAATGAAAGTCACTCATTCGTGTCAGACTCCTTGCGACTCCATGGACTAGACAGTCCGTGGAATTCTCTAGATCAGAATACTGGAGTGGGTAGCCTTTCCCTTCTCCCCTCGGGGAGAAGGGAAAGGCTACCCACTCCAGGATACTATAAGGACACAAAAAATTTATTTCTGAGTTTTAGGTCTAAGCTGTACATACTGCTGTCATCTCTCAGACTACACTTTGCCTATTTTGTGCTGTAAGACAAATAATAATTGCAGGAAGGCTTATTACACAACTTTCAGATAAATTAAAGCAGACTAATAGCAATCTTATCCTGCAATAACATCTGAACTAATGGATTGGTATGATTACCCTCAGCCTCTGAGGGAATTTAAATAATTTTTCTCTCCTCTGTCTCTCTTAGAGCAAAGATTAACCTGTTTGCAAAAGAATGGGACTGGAAAAATAAGACTCACAGGCACAGAAAATGACTAATGGTCAAAGAGATGGGCTAGCAATGTCTACAGAGGTCTGCCCTTGGCCCCCAAGTCCTTCTTCCCAGCTCTGCCCACTCCCCTCACCACACAGTCTGTGTGTTTGGGGTTCTGTGTTCTGTCATGGATTTCCTGTCCAGACTCTGCTGCTATAAATCATGGCAGCTTGGGGCTGTATGCTGTGTGCCAACATCAGAATTGTCAATATCTAGAATCCTGCAGTGGAGAAGGCAATGGCAACCCACTCCAGTAAGTTTGCCTGGAAAATCCCATGGACGAGGAGCCTGGTAGGCTGCAGCCCATGGGGTCGTGAAGAGTCGGACACAACTGAGCGACTTCACTTTCACTTTTCACTTTCATGCACTGCAGAAGGAAATGGCAACCCACTCCAGTGTTCTCACCTGGAGAATCCCAGGGACGGGGGAGCCTGGTGGGCTGCCGTCTATGGGTCACACAGAGTCAGACATGACTGAAGCAACTTAGCAGCAGCAGCAGCAGCAGCAACAGAATCCTGCAGACAACTTCTGCTGCAGTCTCCTTTGGATTTTGAAAAGTGCCCTTGTTTAAAAAAAAGAAAGAAAGAAAAGGTGTTCAAGTATTGAGGAGTCCAAAACTTGCTAAGGATGAAGTTGAAGCACTCTTAAACCAGGAAAACTGAAATTTAGATGATTTTGAGGTTACCTTTTAGGGCGTAGGTTGTGGGATTCGGCATTACAGACATAGTGGTTCTATCTCAGGGGAACACTTTCAGAAGCTGAGAAAGAAACACATAGATGCCTCCCCTGCCTAAAATAATCCTCACGTAATCAACTAAGTCAAGTCATACTGGTGCAAAGATGGCACCTTAGGGATTGTATGTATCTCTTCCTCTAATACCCTCTGCCATGGAGCCTAAACACCAGGTCCAGCCTGACTCCTCTGTGTTCTGCGCCAACCAAGAAAAATTAGATCGACCAACTGTCAACAATAAGTGAAAGTCGCTCAGTTGTATCTGATTCTTTGTGACCCCATGGACTGTATAGTCCATGGACCCCATGGAATTCTCCAGGCCAGAATACTGGAGTGGGTGGCCTGAAGTGGGTTCCCTTCTCCAGGGGATCTTCCCAACCCAGGGATCGAACCCAGGTCTCCCGCATTGCAGGAGGATTCTTTACCAACTGGAGCCACGGGGAACAGATAACACTTATAAAGCACTTACTGAAGCCAAACACTGTTCCAGCACTTTGTATCCACTCATTTAACTCTCGCAACAACCCTATGACATAGGATTTATATCCACCCTGCCCTCCATCCCCCAACTTATGGTTGAACAAATTGAGGCAGAGGGAGGTATAGTAACTTGCTGAAGCTCATAAGTAGCTGAGATTTGGGATTCAAATATAGGCAAGTCCAGCCCTGGGACCCACCTGAAACACTATAATGTGACTGTGCTGAGAAGGAATATTGAGTAGAGGTGGGGAGAATAAGGGGAGGACATATGTAGAAGGGATGAGACCGCATGGGTAATTAAAGATGGTCGCAGATTCTTTGCCACTCCTCCCTTCAAGAGATAAAGTCCATCTGGACTGGCCCTGTGGTTTGCTTTGGCCAGGAGAATGTAGCAGAAGTGACACTGTGTTGGCTACAGGCCTAAGTTTGAAAAGGTCCAATAGCTTCTGCTTTTCTCCAGTTGGAAGCCAGCTGTAAGGAATTCTAGTTTATCCTGTTGTAGAGAGAGAGGCCACATGGAGGAGCCTGGATAGAGCCCTTACTGAGGAGCCTGGAGGCACCCCAGCTGACAGCATACAGCCACCAGTCATATGAGAAGGGCCTTAATGAACTTCCAGTCCAGCCCAGCTGCTAGCCAATAGGATCATGAGTGGTCCCAAGAAAGACCAACAGAAGAACCACACAATCAACTCACAGAATGATAAGAAATATGTTTTAAAACTCTAAGTTTTAGGATGGTTTGTTACATAGCAATAGTTCGCTGATACAGATGGTTGTTGAATTACTTGACCCTAAAGTTCCTTCTTACCATGAAAGTTTGTGAATCAGTTAAAGTTAAGTCGCTCAGTCGTGTCCAACTCTTTGCGAACCCATAGACTGTAGCCCACCAGGCTCCTCCATCCATGGGATTCTCCAGGCAACAATACTGGAGTGGGTTGCCTTTTCCTTCTCCAAGGAATCTTCCTGACCCAGGGAT
Organism: Ovis aries; assembly: GCF_016772045.2. Classification (NCBI taxonomy): domain Eukaryota; kingdom Metazoa; phylum Chordata; class Mammalia; order Artiodactyla; family Bovidae; genus Ovis; species Ovis aries. The sequence goes on from NC_056060.1 coordinate 42,864,224, forward strand.
CAAACCCAGGTCTCCCGCATTGCAGGCAGATGCTTTAAGCACTGAGCCACCAGGGAATCAGTTAAAGGAGATAAGCAAATTTGGCTGGAGCAAAGTGCCTGTGTAGGAAAAGAAAGGTTAGGAGTAGGTGAGAAATTTGAACTTTGGCTGGTAGGTTTTAAAGATGGAAGTGAAGGAGAAGGTCTTTATTTTAGGCAGACTAACATAGCGGCAGCATATAGAACAGGCATGTGAACATATAAGACACATGTGAAAAAGAAGCAGTCAGGGGAACCTGGTTGCTGAGGCAAAAACATGCAGTTAAAAATTACTGAGCAACAAGGCATCAAATGCAGAATTGATCATTAAGTCTTTAAAGCACAGATGTTTTCTGTTTTAACTACAGAATATATCAACTCTTCCTTTTTTCCAATTGTAAGTGTTCTTGCATGGGAAAATACATGGTATGTGATTAAGAACCTGGGTTTTGTTTAAGAAAAACTTGGTTTGAAGCCTGTTCTCTGCTACCTTCTATCTAAGTGACAGGGTCTTAGCTTCCTCATAGTTAACTGGGCCTAGTGATACTTGCCTCACTTGGGTATTACAAATATAAGAAAAGGTGATATCTGATTTTGGTAAATAGCTGAAAGTGCCCACGTAATGCAGATGCTCTGATGACTGTTCACAGAACACTTCATGTTGGGAGTGTCAGGTGGGCAGGTAGTTCATCCTATCTCCATGTAGGAACTCTTAGCAAGAGCCTTCTTCTACACATGCCTTCCAAGGTCATTCAGGTCATGACCTTTCCAGCTGGAAGGGAGGACGATGAGTATGGAGGAGCCTAAGAAATTGTATGGGGCTGGCTCAGAAGTGATACATACTTATACTCACATTCCATTGGCAAGAACATAAGCACATAGCTACCCAGGCTGCAGAGGGGGCTAGCAAGTCCCAGCTATAGTCCCACTCAGTGGTGGACAGAGGCAAGAGAGAAGCAGATAGTAGTTAACATGACCGAGCTACCCAACCAGCCTGACAATCTCTGCCACCAGGAAACACCCAGGACAATTAAGTCAGCATCTTTTCAGAGCATCAGAATATTTTAAATCTCCTTGAGTGACTCTAATGTGCGGCAAAGTCTGGGAGTGGGCTTAAGCCACCCCCACTTGAGTTTTATTCTGGGGCTGTGCTTCTCTACCTTGTATGCACAGTATACTTACCTAAGTATGTGTGCTCAGTCAAGTCCAAGTCTTTCTGACCTCATGGACTGTAGCCCACCAGGCTCCTCTGTCCATGGGACTTTTCAGGCTAGAATTCTGGAGTGGGTTGCCATTTCCTTTTCCAGGGGCTCTTCCCTACCCAGGGGTAGAACCCATGTTTCTTGCATCTCCTTCATTGGCAGGTGGATTCTTTACCACTAGTGCCACCTGGGAAGCCCTCTACTCACCTGGGGATCTTTGAAAAATTCTAGTGTCCAGATAGCACTCCAACCCCATCACGTCAGAATTTCTGGGAGTGGGACTCAGACACCAGTGGTGTTTAAAGCTCTCCAGGTGATTTCTGTGTCCAGGCAGGTTTGAGAAGCACCACACTCTGAAAAGGAAAATTCTTGGAAACTTACCTTTGCACACTTATCTATCTCATGGTTTAAGACTGCACTTCTCAAGATTTAATGAGCATAGGAGTCACTTGGAGTCCTTGGCTACGGTAAGATCTGCTAAATGTCTCTCTTGCTAAAGGAACATCCTCTTCCTTGGCAAATAAATACTCTGTCTGTACAATGATATTATCTAGTCTCTCAGCTACCTGTCACCTGATAGCTTTGGCATCCATTGATCTTTCTTGCCATAATCAAATATTACTTAGAAGTTACAAAACAGTTTTCTAACTATCATGATGTCAATATTTCTTATCCAGCATATCTTCTTTCCTTTTTCCCTTTTTCTCTCTTTTTCTTCTGTCACAGTCATTCAGCATGTTGTCATTAATTATAGTCATTATTATTTTTGATGCTCTCGTTGTTCTAAATTTAGCCAGTGGGAGCCCTTTGAGCCAGTTCCTGGAACCTTTTGACACAATGCCATTTGTTTTTGAGTGTCCCCATACTTTCTGAAACAGCAGTATGTCAAAGCTCACCTTGTTCTTTTCCTGCCTTAGACATGGACTCAGCCATTTTCCCCAAATAGCCTTAGTTCTTTTTATTGGAGAGTGAATTTTTGTTGTTTTCTGATATTAAAAGCAATACATGCTCATTTCAGAAAAATTAGAAAATAAAGTATAAAAAAGAAAATGAAAACCACATATTACTCTACCATTTAGAGCTAACCACTCTTAACATTTATTGTGTACTTATTTCCACAGTTTAAAAAATATGTATCTATAAGTGCATAATTTAAAATTTCACTTAATATTGTGTATTCTGTATTGTACTATGCTTTTTTATCAACTATATCCATGCCATTAGATATTCTTTGTAGTCAGGATTTCAGTGGTTTTCATTATAGATACTATGCCTTAAAGTTTTTGAATCTTTCCCAGAGCATCACAGCTATCTATTGTGGTAAAATTAAAACCATTCTGCAGCTATTAACCTGCATTGTAAAGCCTCACTGAGGAATTAGGGCATTAGCTGAGTATTGAAAAAAATAATAATGCCATGCAATGAAGACATCCTTTTAGAAAAAAAAATTCTAAAAGGCAATGTATTCATGTGAGACTTACTCTATTAGTTACTATGAGTGGATACATTTCCTTGAATCTAGGTACTTCAGTGTCTTAAAGACAACCACCTAATAAATAAAACACAAGGGAATCAATTCAACACCAAACTGAAATCAGCTTTTTATTTTTTATTTTATTTTTTTTTAATTTTTATTTTTACTTTATTTTACTTTACAATACTGTATGGGTTTTGCCATACATTGACATGAATCCACCACGGGTGTACATGCGTTCCCAAACATGAACCCCCCTCCCACCTCCCTCCCCATAACATCTCTCTGGGTCATCCCCATGCACCAGCCCCAAGCATTCTGTATCCTGCATCGGACATAGACTGGTGATTTGTGAAATCAGCTTTTTAAAAATATGGTTGACTGACAAAGAGAGATGACTCTTCTACTTATTCCTTGCTATGATGTTGGGAATGTTATTTAATTGCTCTGAGACTTAGTTTTCTAAGTCTGTAGATTAACAGTAGTTTCTCCTACATAGCATTATTATGGCAACTAAATAAGAATTAAAAGTGTTTGTCATGTTATCTGGCTCAGTAAATGTTAAGTGTTAGAATTATCACTGCAAACTAGAATGGAGGATAGGATTTGAGCTAGCATTAAAGGAAGAGCAGGATTTAGGCTGATAGTGGCTGGATTGAAGGGCATTCTGGAAGCCAGAGAAAACTCTCGTACAGAGTTCAGAACACCAAGTTCTATTGAGTGAAGCTGTTGAGCTGGATGGGGATTTCTGTTTGAAGATTACACAAACTCGCTCTCGCTGATACCAACCAGGGTTCTTGGCCTTCCCTAACCAATAGAAGTTGACTAGAGGCCAGATAGGAGATTCACGCAAGGCTTTATTGGGGCTCCAAGTAACAGATTCCCTTGCTTGCTTGCTCCCTAAGTGTAGGGGGAGGAGGTGACAAGCTTGCTCCTCATATTGGGTGAGGGTAAGGGTGCTTCCAGGAGTCAGTTCGGAGAGGTGTCTTAGGTGTTTTTCCCTCCTCTTAGGTGATGTTGAGTTCAGGAGCATGTGCAATACCTCGCTTCTTTTTGCTCCAAACTCTTCAAAAGTGGCAGCTGGGATTTTTGTTCTCTTTCAATCTTTTGTTCAGAATTTGCCCTAACTGAACATGCATGCAGTTATTTTTAGTCCCATTTAGTTAGTCCCATTTTGTTGCTCAAGGAGAAGTGTGTCCAGGTGCAAGCACGGCAGCACTGCCGCAGAGCCCCAGGTCCCAGCTTGTCTCATTGCCATAACACTGCAGTACAGAGTAATCATTTACCTTCCATCCTTCTTCATCATACCTAAATCTGTCATTTCTGTTGACTTAGATCAAAGCACTGGAGGCATTTTTAATAGGGAAAGAGTCGAAAACATCTCATTGGAAAGCAGACAAAATATTAGCCAAGCCCATGCCTGCCTGGATTTTAATAGTACCCAAAGCTTCTCCAGTGGCTCAGTGGTAAAGAATCTGCCTGCAATGCAGGAAACACAGGTTCAATCCCTGGGTCGGGATAATCCCCTGCAGGAGGGTATGGCGAGCCACTTTAGTATTCTTGTTAGGAAAATCCCACGGACAGAGGAGCCTGTCAGGCTACAGTCCATGGGGTCACAGTGTCAGACACGACTGAAGTGACTGAGCATGTCAAAGAGACTTCAGCAGCTTTGAAATATTTTCAGTGTTTATCTCATTCCATATTCCCTCTACTCTTCTTTCCTCTTTCAGATCTGGTGAGGTTCTTAGAATTACCCTAAAAGGTGACCCTGGTCACCCTGACCAGGTTATAAAGTGGTCAAGCATATCATAGACTGCTTATAGCTGTGTGACTACAGGAAGATTATCTCATCTTTAGAATCACAACAATAGTGTCTACTATATAAGGTCATTATAAGAATGAAATGCAATGTCATATAGGTAGCATCTAATACCCATGCCAGCAACTCCTATGTATATAGGATAAACAGCAAATAGTAGCATTTATATTTATGATGATATATTTAAGACTGAACACCCTTCTACTTCCTGCTTTCAGATCCTCCCTTCCTTTGCACTGTTTCTTATCAAATTTGTAAATTATAATCTCTGTCAGATACGTTGCCTTTCATATGAGGTAAACTCCTATGTCCTCCTACTCTAGTCATCCATGCAGTTTGTTCATTAATTTCACAAACATATATTGAGTATTATGCTTCACTGTGACAGCTCCTGGGCATCTACAGAAAGGCACATGTCTGAAAAAGGAAAATAATCAAGCCCCTGTGACTGTTCAGGGTTGAAAGTGGGAAATATATGTCTGGAAATGCTGCTTATTAAGCAAGTGTGAAATTAGAATAATTGAAAGATTTTAGCCATTTAAGGAGATACATCTTGCAGAGAGCCTCGAAGCAAGGTGGGCATTTGATATCTTTATCTGGGAACACACCCTCCAGATTATGTCACCACAAGTGAGAGAAACGTGGCTATGTACCTGAAACATTTCCAGTTCCTTCTGGGTCAAAAGTGAGAGTCTTACACAGAGGTCTTCCCAGAAGAGCGTGACAGACTTAGAAACCAGAACCAGCAATGTATATTTAAATTCTGGGTTGCAATATTTTCTGAAGGGTCTTCCTCTAGCCCATCAGTTCAGTTCAGTCGCTCAGTTGTGTCTGACTGTTTGTGACCAAATGAACCGCAGCACGCCAGGCCTCCCTGTCCATCACCAACTCCCGGAGTTCACTCAGACTCACATCCATCGAGTCAGTGATGCCCTCCAGCCATCTCATCCTCTGTCATCCCCTTCTCCTCCTGCCCCCAATCCCTCCCAGCATCACAGTCTTTTGCAATGAGTCAACTCTTCGCATGAGGGGGCCAAAGTACTGGAGTTTCAGCTTTAGCATCAGTCCTTCCAAAGAAATCCCAGGGCTGATCTCCTTCAGAATGGACTGGTTGGATCGCCTTGCAGTCCAAGGGACTCTCAAGAGTCTTCTCCAACACCACAGTTCAAAAGCATCGATTCTTCAGTGCTCAGCCTTCTTCACAGTCCAACTCTCACAGCCATACATGACCACAGGAAAAACCATAGTCTTGATTAGATGGACCTTAGTCGGCAAAGTAATGTCTCTGCTTTTGAATATGCTATCTAGGTTGGTCATAACTTTTCTTCCAAGGAGTAAGCGTCTTTTAATTTCATGGCTGCAGTCACCATCTGCAGTGATTTTGGAGCCCCAAAAAATAAAGTCTGACACTGTTTCCACTGTTTCCCCATCTGTTTCCCATGAAGTGATGGGACCAGATGCCATGATCTTCGTTTTCTGAATGTTGAGCTTTAAGCCAACTTCTTCACTCTCCTCTTTTACTTTCATCAAGAGGCTTTTTCGTTCCTCTTCACTTTCTGCCTTAAGGGTGGTGTCATCTGCATATCTGAGGTTATTGATATTTCTCCCGGCAGTCTTGTTTCCAGCTTGTATTTCTTCCAGCCCAGCGTTTCTCATGATGTACTCTGCATAGAAGCTAAATAAGCAGGGTGACAATATACAGCCTTGATGTACTCCTTTTCCTATTTGGAACGAGTCTGTTGTTCCATGCCCAGTTCTAACTGTTGCTTCCTGACCTGCATACAGATTTCTCAAGAGGCAGGTCAGGTGGTCTGGTATTCCCATCTCTTTCAGAATTTTCCACAGTTTATTGTGATCCACACAGTCAAAGGCTTTGGCATAGTCAATAAAGCAGAAATAGATGTTTTTCTGGAACTCTCTTGCTTTTTCCATGATCCAGCAGATGTTGGCAATTTGATCTCTGGTTCCTCTGCCTTTTCTAAAACCAGTTTGAACATCAGGAAATTCACGGTTCATGTATTGCTGAAGCCTGGCTTGGAGAATTTTGAGCATGACTTTACTAGCATGTGAGATGAGTGCAATTGTGCGGTAGTTTGAGCATTCTTTTGCATTGCCTTTGTTTGGGATTGGAATGAAAACTGACCTTTTCCAGTCCTGTGGCCACTGCTGAGTTTTCCAAATTTGCTGGCATATTGAGTGTAGCACTTTCACAGCATCATCTTTCAGGATTTGAAACAGCTCAACTAGAATTCTATCACCTCCACTAGCTTTGTTTGTAGTGATGCTTTCTAAGGCCCACTTGACTTCACACTCCAGGATGTCTGGCTCTAGATGAGTGATCACACCATCTTGATTATCTAGCCCATAGCTTCTAAAAATGTCCTCAGCTTTTGAGTCAGAGGATTAAGACATTATACTGCGAATCTTTCTGAAATAATTCAGTGAGCCCAGACAGGCTACTCCAAGTCACCCTAAACCACCTGCATAGTTCAGCTATATGTAGCAATGTACATATTTAAACAAAGAGAAAACAATTTATTGGATTAATGGTTGAGGAGAGGAGGATATAGAAATGATACCACTTGCCTGGCATCCCTCATTCACCCATTAAACACTGGGTTTTGAGTGCCTTTTGTGTGTCAGGCACTGTGCCAGGTGTATGAACCCAGCATGTTTCAAAGCATTCCTCTTCTAGGGATGAAATGACTCTGAGACCCAGTATTAACTATCAGCACTAATTGATTAGTATTAATTGTACCAACCACAGATAATTTGCAGGGTCCCCATCTTTACAGTCCCAGAGGGAACTGGGAGAGGGTTGAGGATCAGGGAATACCAGCTGCAGCAGCCCCAACTCCTATGAGGAAGAGATCACTGATCTCTCTTCTTCAAGTCTCTGCAGAAGTGAGCATGTTATTTCTCACTTGCTCACTGACCCCTAAAGCCCCATCAGTGAGAAGATAATCTTTTATTATTGGCTCAATTTCTCTACCTTCCATAGAGACACAAGTTTAATAAATCTGAGCATTCTTCTGGCTGGGTCAAGTTGACCACGATAAAATTAACACTCACTTCAGGATACATTTTGATCTAAACCATTCTCTGTAGTTAAACTTTCAAGAGGGAGGAAATAGTGCCATACTCAACATTGGAAAATGCTATAAATAAACACACAGGCTGAGGCTTTACCTACCTTTTCTTATAAAAAGCTCAAGTTAGATAGTCACAAGCAAAACTTTTAATATCTGTAAAGATACTTTCAGGAGTAAGTGACAAAACCCCCAATTCAAACTCCACTGAAGAATAAAGAATAATGTTGCTGCAGAACAGGAAGTGCAAGGGGCAGGCAGTCTTCGAGGCTGGTTGATTCAGTGCAGGCAACAATGTCTACAAGGATCCAGGCCATTTTTGTCTTTTCACCCACCATCTTCTGTGTAGGCATCATCCTCAGGGGAGTGGCAAGATGATTACAACAGTTTGGTCATGAAACCTAGACAGCAATATTCACAAGAAGGAGGAAGAGAGACAGGTCTTCTTGCTACTATATCATCAGAATGTTTCCCCAGAAGCCTTAACAGATTTCAGCCTCCACGTATCATTGGTTCCTTAACTCAGCACTAGCAGAGGAAATGGGGTTGCACTTGGCCCACGGACACCACCCCTGGAACCGGAGATGGAATCGTCATCACCTGGGGCACCTAGCTTATAGGGGAGGGATGGAGATCTCAACAAAGCTGGGAGTCTCTGAGTAAGAAGGTGGGGGAATGGGTGCTAGGTAAATTACATTTATTTGCTGGAAACAGAAAACCTAACTTACAAGGGACTTAGGCGAAAACAATAATTTTCTCTCATAAGGCAAAGGATCATGTTAGCTAGCTGCTGTCATTGATTCAGCAGCTTGGTGAGGTCATAGATGGAGACTGGGTGATACTGTTGGCCTTCCCCTCCCCCGCATTTGTCACTTCTTGACTTCAAGATAGCCTTTCAAGTTCCATACATCATCTTGGGATTCAGAGCAGGGAGAAGGGGACAGGGGATGGGCTGCACAAAGTACCGTGTGCTGAGACTGACAGAGAAGTAGATTTAACCCCACTGTCTTACAAGGGACTACAGTTCACGCAGGGGAACAAGATACACAATGTCAGTGTCAAGAGAAGGATGCAAGCAGCTGTCGAGGAGCACCAGAATGCACATCAGGGCTGCCTGCCCCACCCCCACCTCTGGTCCCCAACACCCCCAACCCCCCCCAACCCCGTCCCGTCCCGCCACCCAGTGTGGCAGTCCTGCTGTTACTGGCCTCGCTTTAGCTCTAGGCAAGCTTCCAGAAATCATGGTCTGCACACACGAAGTGAGCAGATCTTTGCCTACTTATTCTTTAAAGGGACACTGCTTTTTCTGTTGGGAAGATAGATAAATAAATGAGTTGGAGGCTCTAGGAAGACAGTATTGAACTGGCAGGGGTCCAGGGTGGCTGGGAAGAGACGACGTTTCATGGTTCTGGCAGCAGAACAGTCGAGGTGTGACTGTATGTAACAGGGAACTAGGACCTGTTTGGTGATGACACTATCTGAGCTTAGGTGAGCTCTCGGCTCAGGTTTCAGAGGGTCAGGCATCTCTTGTTGGCAGCCATCCAGGTGACATGTTACATTCTGTAACCATGAGGTAAGTTCGGAGGAAGGGTAAGGAAAGTGTAGTTATTCTTCAGGCAGTTGCCTGGTGTTGCCTGTCTCCCGTAGCATCTTGAATTCGGGCAGCCAAGGAGGCATGTCTCGCTTGCCTTGAGGCTATTACCCGAACCTCGGGTGCATGTGCCTCCTCTTGCCTCTAGGAACACGCTCCAGAATCCCCCAGTGCCTTCACATCACACTGCCCCTTTGCTCTCCCCAGGTTTCATCTTCTTCCCTGTCTCTCCAGCTTCTCTTCCTGCCTCGCTTCCCCTTCACACACAGTTTGGATAAGGAGTTCTGGTTCCTGAAGTGGCCCTTCAGCTCTCATTCTCTGGCCCTTTTCACTCAGCACGACTGCAGCTCCCTCCCCCTTGGCTTGTAGACCTCACTGTCTCCTGGGTTGCGTTCCTTGAGCAGTTCTTAACAAGTGCCTCATTAGGTGTTCGTTTCCCTCTGAGCACTGCCCCAGACTCTGCTTTATTTCTCACTCTCCATATCCTGCCTGGGTCCTTCATCCAAACTTATAATTAAAACCTCTGCTTCTATCTCCAGTGTAGCTCTCTCTCCCAAACTCCACATAGATCTCCACTAGCCCAGCCCACAGACACACTGAACTCAAAAGGGCCAAGACTGGGAACAAGCTCCAAGTGAGATCCCTCTCTTTCTAAAGGACACCAGCACTTGTAAGCCAGAAGCCTGCAAGTCATCCTAGAAGCCTCTGGGTATACATCCCATGCAACAGTCACCCTTATGAAGATGCTGCCATCTGACTCTGTGGGATACTTAACCCTTCCTTCAAACCTTCCATCACAGTGTGTCATTATTTGGTAGCCTTCATGTGATAGGAGCTTCCCAGGTGGCTCACTGGGAAAAGAATCCTCCTGCAATGCAGGAGATTCTGGCAGACCTGAGTTTGATCCCTGGGTAGGAAGATCCCCTAGAGGAGGGCATGGCAACCCACTCCAGTATTCTTGCCTGGAGAATTCCATGGACAGGGTAGCCTGGTGGGGCTACAGTCCCTAGGGTCGCAAAGAGTCAGACATGACTGAAGAGACTTAACATGCATGCATGTGACGGACCCCCTGCTGCCTCCTCCCCTCAGAGCCTACCTGGTGAGTTACCCTGCCTCTGGGACCTAATAGCACCAGTAGCCCCCAGCCTCTTCTTGTGTAGAACTTGTGATTCGATTTTTAAAATTTTATTTTAATAATTTTATTTATGTATTTGGGGCTGTGCTGGGTCTTCACTGCTGTACAGGCTTTCTCTAGCTGTGGAGAGCAAGGACTACTCCCTAGCTTCAGTGTGCAAGCTTCTCATCGCAGCGTTTTGTTGCTGAGCACGCGCTGTCCGGCACAGGGGTTTCAGTAGTTGCATCACGTGGGCTCCGTAGCTGTGGCTCCCAGGGCTCTAGAGCCCAGGCTCAATAGCTGTGGGGCATGGTCCCAGCTGCTCTGCAGCATGTGGTATCTTCCTGGACCAGGACACGAAACCCGCGTCTCCTGCATTGGCAGGTGGATTCTTCATCACTGAGCTACCAGGGAAGTCCCGGGATTATATATATGTGTGTGTGTGTGTGTGTGTGTGTGTAGTTAAATATTTTAATCATGGGTTTCCTTCTTCCTCGCCTGTACTAGGCAGTGATTTCCTCCAGGATGAGTCTCATGACAATTTTGAAATCTCCACCAACCAGCATCTTAGGGCCTGGCACACAGTAGTTTGTTGCATGAATTAACCAACAAAAGGCTGACAACAATTTTTTACTATAAAAGATCATTATTACATTTTGGTCCACATAGAAAGGCCTTCCTAGGTAGCTCAGTGGTAAAGAATCTGCTGCCAGTGCAGGAGATTCAAGAGATGTGGGTTCAATCCCTGGGTCAGGAAGATCCCCTGGAGTAGGAAATGGCAACCCACTCCAATATTCTTGTCTGGAAAATTCCATGGACAGAGGGGCGTGGCAGAGCTACAGTCCATGGAGTCACAAAGAGTCAGACACAGCTGAGCACACACACATCACATAGGAAAGGAGAGAAAAAAGCCACCAACAGTCTCATCACCCAAACCTGAACTATAGTCACGTTTGGGTATGTTTTCTTATCTTTAGTTCTATGGATAAGATTTATTTTTACCTAAGCATAATAATACTGCACTTGTAATTTTGAATCCTGCTTTTCTACTACAAATACTTATTTTTCATATGGTTAAATATATTTTCTAGCTTTATTGAGATATAACTGACATATAACACTGTATAAATTTAAGTTATACAGCTTGATGATTTGATATTCATATGTATTGTGAAGTGACTACCATAATAATAGTTAATATCTCTGTTACCTTACAATTATCTTTTCATGCATGTGGTGAGAATATTTAAAATTCTCTTAGCAACTCCAAGTGTACAGTACAGTATTGTCAACTAAAGTCACCCTGCTGAATATTAGATCTCTAGAACTTATTCATCTTCAAGTCATAAGTTTGTACCCTTTAAACAAGATCTCACCACTTCCCCTCCTCTCCAGCCCCTTGCTTCCACAACTCCACTCTGTTTCTATGAGTATAACTTGTTCAGATTCTACATATAGATGAGACTATACAATATTTGTTTTTTTCTGTCTGACTAATTTCACTGAGTATAATGTCCTCAGTATCCATCTATGTTGCTGCAAATGGTAGGATTTTTCTTTTTTATGGCTGAGTAATAGTCCATTATATTTAAGAAGATATATATTATTGTTTACTCTTTAACTTAATAATTTTACTTATATATGGATTTTGCTGTGTATGTAGTCAGGTCACTATTTTCCTCTACGATTTCTTCTATTGATTACAACTTTAGAAAGGACTTTTCTGGCCATAATTCAGACACATATTTAGTCATCTTTCCTTCTACTATTTTTATGCTTTGATGGACTGGTATGTCTAATGCTTTTATCCACTTGAATTTGTTTTGACATGTCCTGTAAAATAAAGGTCTAACTTGGTCTTTTTCTCCTCAAACAGTCAGGTAAGCATCATTTTTAATAAGATTACAATATTTTACGTTGTGTTGCATTTCAAAACAAGATTGCTAAAAGGAACTCCTGATGATGGTTCTAATGAAATAAATCTCATAATGTAATTTGGAACATGAGTTAAGTATATGACATTCCAGGAGGTGGGGGCAGGGTGGGGCCAAATATGAGCTAGGCCTTGGAAATGCAGACAACTCCTTTTGGGGGAGTATCTTTTAGGCTGGTACATGAGCAAAGAGAAAAGGTAGGAATATGGTTATGGACCCCTTAACCCCAGGAACAGTCACATGTACAAAGGATTGGTTTAGTAATGCCTCGGTATGATGCTGCCACTTCCATTTTTGTGTGTTAGTCGCTCAGTTGTGTCCATCTCTTTGCGACCCCTTGGGCTGTAGCCTACCAGACTTCTCTGTCCATGGAATTCTCCAGGTAAAAATACTGGAGTGGATTGCCATTTCCTTCTCCAGGGGATCTTCCCAACCCCAGGATTGAACCCAGGTCTCATGAATTGCAGGCAGATTCTTTACCATCTGAGTCATTAGGTCTATAAATACAATATGATACAAAGAAGAGAGAACAGATGGTGAAGATATTATTTTAAATTTGCATCACTTCATATTCAAACCTCATATCACTTCATATTCAATCCTGACCTTGTGTTAAACAATGACTCATATTTCCACAAGTTGCTAATTATTTTAAAGACCATAGGAACCCATATAAGCTGAATACAAATTGGTCCACAAAAACCTAGGCTACCATCATTAACGTGTTCAATTCATATATGTATTTAAAAGTCATGGTGACGTCCAATAGGAAAGGAATCACTCATGAGGCCATGCCCTCCACCACAGTGTGGATCGAGAGGGTCAGTATGCAGGATGGTGGCCTGCCTTCAGTTTGTAGATCTGGGTTTTATTTAGAAATTCGAGCACAGCACCGAGCACCAAGGGCCTCTGGTTGATTTAGTGGCATTAGCTAAGTTAATGTGCCCATGCACAGTACTGGAAATTTTTCCTTGTGCCCTTTGTAGCCATCATAACAGAAAGACTTTACTTCTCATAATATCAGCATTGTCATTTTGCAGAACTGAGTGTATCAGCAAAAAAAAGAAAATTTTGCAGCTGTGCACACACACACACACATTTGGCTCAGCTTTACTGATGAGATCTTGACTTGGAAATGAAGTAATTTTGTCGTTCATACAACTTATAAAACAGACCCCAAACCATCACTAAATAAGTAGTTGTCACAGAACCATAGCAAATCCTTAAGCTACTCAACCACAGCCTATATAACAGCTACCCAGATTTTTCTCTAAAAAAGTGGTCAGAAAAAAAAAAAAAAAAGTGGTCAAATGTTCAAGTTGGAACAAGGAAGGGATGCAACTCCCTTGTCTTACATTTTGAGGTTTTCAACTTGATTTTACAATGCCTTTTATCATTTACTATTCATTAGCTATCTCTGAGCTCTCTTTCCCAGCCAGGTTCCAAATTCTTTGAGTGCGGAGGCCGCCTCATCTTGGTGGTGTGGCTCTCCAGCCTAAGCGCCTCGTGCATGAAGGATGCCCAGGGGATGCAGAAGTCCTGGCGCTTCACTTACACCTTTCAGTGCAACCCCAGACAAGAAAATACTGGGTTGGCTGAGAAGTTCAGTAAGAGTTTTTCCATAACATCTTATGGAAGAACTTGAACTTCTCGGCCAACCCAGTACCCAGTGGTACATCTATTAATAGTCCATGTTGTTTGATGGCCTTTAAGGATGAACAAGACAGGCTTTAACAATAATTAATATATGATGATGGTAAAAATAACGGGCTTCTGGCAAAAAAAATAAGTTAGCTACCTTATTATTCAAGAATGATGATCCAATTTATGGATTGTCTGGGCCACTGGGTCTCCTGTCGTTTGTAAGTGGAACAGAGGAATATGCCGACTTTTCAGTCTGGGTGTAGACACCAGTTCCTCTTTTCGGGTTGGCCAAACACAGCTCCTGGAAGCCTTTTCTCTGTGTGTAGTCCATGACAACCAAGGTTTGGGGGAAGGGGTGATTATTTCTTATGCCATCTTTGAAAGTCTCTATTCATGTTTTATTTCTAGGAATTAAAGATAAAAATTTGGTTTACTGGTAATTTAAAGAATTATGAATTGTTAAGGGTTTTGAAAGATAGCTTTATCAGGGTATAATTAAAATAATTTCAGAGCACTGCTATCACCTCAAAAATTTTCCTCATGCCCATTTACTGGTATCACAACTCCCAACTCTAGCCCTAGGCAACACTGATCTGTTTCTCCTTCTATGAATTTGCCTTTTCTAAACACTTCATATAAATGAAATCAGACATATAATATACAGTCTTCTGTGTCTGCCCTCTGACACTTAGGACCATGTTTTTGAGGTTCATCCATGTTGTAGCATAAATCAGTAGTTCTTTTTATTGTTGAATATTATTCCATTGTGTGGATTTACCATAGTTTGTTCATAAATATTTACCATAGTTACCAGTTGATGGACATTTTAATTTTCCAGTTTGGGCGATTATGAATGATGCTCCTCCGAACATTGATATCTGTATCTTTTTGTGGACATATGCTTTCATTTCTTCTGTGAAGATTCCTAGGAGTAGATTGCTAGATCATATGGCAAGTTTATGTTTAACTTTTTAAGGAACTGCCAAATTGCTTTCCAAAGTGGCTATATCATTTTACATTCCAACCACCAACGCGTGAAAGTTTCCATTTTTCCACATCCATACCAACACATAGTATCGTCTTTTTGATTCTAGTCATTCTAATGGGTGTGTAATTGTATCTCATTGTGGTTTAAATTTGTGTTACCCTTGTGAACAATGATATTGAGCATATTTTAATATTCTGATTTCCATTCATACATCTTCTTTGATAAAATGTCTATGCAAATCTTTTGCTCCTTGAAGAAACTGGATTTATCTTCTTGTCATTGAATTTTAAGAGTTCCTTACTGTTTCTGGATACAAGTTCTTTACAGATATACGATTTGTAAATATTTGCTCCCAGGTCTTTCATTTTCTAAATGGTGTCTTTGCAGCACAAAATTTTTTTTTTTTTTTTTTTTATGTGGACCATTTCTAAAGTCTTTGTTGAGTTTGCTAAAATCTTGCTTCTGTTGTTTATGTTCTGTTTTTTGGCCATGAGACACATGAGTTCTTAGCTCTCTGTCCAGGGATCAAATCTGTACCCCCTGTATTTAAGACAGGCGAAGTCTTAAATACTGGACCACCAGGGAGGTCCCAGAAGTTTATAATTTTAAATGTTAGTCGTTCAGTCATGTCTGACCCTTTGTGATCCCATAGATTTTAGCCCACTAGGCTCCTCTGTTTATGGGATTCTCCAGGCAAGAATGCTGGAGTGGGTTGTCACTCCCTTCTCCAGGGGATCCTTGATAAGGTCTAATTTAGCAATTTTTTTCTTTTAAGTATCATGCTTTTGATGTCAACTGTTTTCATATTATATTAAATTTTTATATAAATATAATTAACATATATAAATATAATTAACATTTTTATATAAATATAAAATCACATGTAAAAGATGTGATTTTATGTAAATATAATGTTTAATCTTATTTTAAATATATGTTAAGAGGAAAATTAGTACCAAAGATTTCTGTTTTTTCCTCCTGACCTACTTTTTATTTTGAATAGAAGCAACAATAGTACTCTTTATAAATTAGTATTGCTGCTGCTGCTAAGTTGCTTCAGTCGTGTCCGACTCTGTGCAACCCCATAGATGGCAGCCCACCAGGCACCCCCATCCCTGGAGGCTTTTCTAATCCACAGTGAAAGATAACCACTGTTTATCATCCAGCTCTGGAGCCCCAGCCACCTGGGCCACAGTACAAACGCAAGGACACTTCCTAAACCCAGCTTGACTTAATAGCCAAGCAAACAAAACACACAGACACTCTTCTATTGCTTCGTCGATTTCCTTCCTGTACTGTGCTTCCGGTGTATGTATTTTTTCATTTTCCCTCCTGCCTCTGCTGGGGTTATCACCATGTGTGTAGGAGACCCTCAATCCCTAGACAATTGATTTCCCTAATGGTTGATGGATTTGTTGTTTTTTCCTTGTGCTGACAGAAGCTATTTGCCTGCCTTTTGTCGAACATTAAATACATGCTGGAAGCAAGAGTATCATTAATATAATGCTGTATGCTTCTGAGACAGCTTTCTCATTAGTGTCTAGCATACTGAGCAAAGAAGTCAATTTCTAGAAATACAGAAAAGTGTGGTGTTAGTGCAATCAGAGCCTCCTTTTCACATGGAAAAACAAGAGGGAAAAAAAATAAAGAATTCTAAATACCAAATCCAAAAACCTTTACTGAAGGCATTTGGAAGAATTTACTCCTTGCCCTGAATCAGCCATCAGTGGATAGCAAGAGCTGATGATTGGAACCTGGGATTAAGTATGAGAGAGAAAAAAGAAAAGAGAGATGGTCAGATCCTGGAGAGAGGAAGAGTTGAAGCAGGGGGTCCGGAGCTAGCAGAGAAGGGATGGTTGAAGATATATGGAAAGAGCAGCTTTCTATCATGGTAACTGCCAGCAAAGGGTGGTGATTTGTGTGGGAGTGTAGAGACACTGACCTGGAGTTGGAGTGGGAATACATCATCTAAGCTGAAAGGATAAAAAGCAAGTGGCCACAGATAACTGTGTTATTTGAGTGGAGTATACAATGGAAAGAGAACATGCCTGAGGGAAGCAATTTTACTTGATGAAGTTGGAGGTGAGGCCATCTGGAGTTCACGTAGGGAAATTGAAATGTGAAGTTTGGGGATTATCAGTTTGGGGATTACTAGTGATTATCTCTAGTCTCCATATCTAGAGAGAACCAAGGTTAAGTTGAAAGATCAGTTAATGAGGACAGCTAGGATGAGCCAGAGACTGAAGGGGGCTATGTAGTTTTCTCCAGCCACATTATCTGGTATTTAGGAGCAGTGGGAAAATGAACTGACCCAGGTTTGAGGGTCCCTGAGGAAGAAGGCTGACGCAAGGATACAGAAGATGTGGGGTATAGTTTGGATGATTAACTGTATCTTCCAGATTGAGTAGGAGAGGTAGGGAGGCTAGAAGATGTTGATACCAGTGATTTCCAGACTTATCTGTACATAGCATCACCTGTTTGTGCTTGCATGCAAAGTCAATTCAGTTGTGTCCAACTCTTTGCAATCCCATGGACTGTAGCCTGCCAGGCACTTCTGTCCATGGGATTCTCCAAGCAAGATACTGGAGTGGGTTGCCATGCGCCCCTCCAGAGGATCTTCCCAACCCAGGGATTGAACTCACGTCCTCCTACATCTCCTACACTGGTAGACAGATTCTTTACCCTTAGTGCCTCCTGGGAAGCCCCACCTGAGGATCTCTAAAGCTCCAATGCCCAAGCCACATTTTGGGTGAATTAAACTACAATCCTGGGGCATGGGATGCAAGCACAGACGTCCATACTTTCTGAGGCTCCTCCAAGGTAATTCTAACATGAAGATAATTTGGGAATCACTGACCGTATACATTAAGACACTGGTTCTTAAAGTGTAGTCCACACATCAGCAGTGTCAACATCTCCCTGGTACTTATTAGAGATGCAAGTTCCTGAGCCCTACCCCTAACCCATCAAATCAGAAATTCTGGGGTTGGAGTTTGGCAATCTGTGGCTGCACAAGTCTTCCAGGTGATTCTGATGCTTGTTAAAGCTTAACTAGCACTGAATTAGGATGAACGGAAGGAATCTTCAGTTCAGTTCAGTTCAGTCACTCAGTGTGTCCGACTCTTTGCAACCCCATGAATCGCAGCACGCCAGGCCTCCCTGTCCATCACCATCTCCCGGAGTTCACTCAAACTCACGTCCATCGAGTTCATGATGCCATCCAGCCATCTCATCCTCTGTCGTCCCCTTCTCCTCCTGCCCGCAATCCCTCCCAGCATCAGAGTCTTTTGCAATGAGTCAACTCTTCACATGAGGTGGCCAAAGTATTGGAGTTTCAGCTTTAGCATCAGTCCTTCCAAAGAAATCTCAGGGCTGATCTCCTTCAGAATGGACTGGTTGGATGTCCTTGCAGTTCAAGGGACTCTCAAGAGTCTTCTCCAACACCACACTTCAAAAGCATCAATTCTTTGGTGCTCAGCTTTCTTCACAGTCCAACTCTCACATGCATACTTGACCACTGGAAAACCATAGCCTTGACTAGACGGACCTTAGTCGGCAAAGTAATGTCTCTGGTTTTGAATATGCTATCTAGGTTGGTCATAACTTTTCTTCCAAGGAGTAAGCGTTTTTTTATTTCATGGCTGCAGTCACCATCTGCAGTGATTTTGGAGCCCAAAAAAATAAAGTCTGACACTGTTTCCACTGTTTCCCCATCTATTTCCCATGAAGTGATGGGACCAGATGCCATGATCTTTGTTTTCTGAATGTTGAGCTTTAAGCCAACTTCTTCACTCTCCTCTTTCACTTTCATCAAGAGGCTTTTTAGTTCCTCTTCATTTTCTGCCTTAAGGGTGGTGTCATCTGCATATCTGAGGTTATTGATATTTCTCCCGGCAGTCTTGATTCCAGCTTGTGCTTCTTCCAGCCCAGCGTTTCTCATGATGTACTCTGCATAGAAGTTAAATAAGCAGAGTGACAATATACAGCCTTGACGTACTCCTTTTCCTATTTGGAACCAGTCTGTTGCTCCATGTCCAGTTCTAACTGTTGCTTCCTGACCTGCATACAGATTTCTCAAGAGGCAGGTCAGGTGGTCTGGTATTCCCATCTCTTTCAGAATTTTCCACAGTTTATCGTGATCCACACAGGCAAAGGCTTTGGCATAGTCAATAAAGCAGAAATCGATGTTTTTCTGGAACTCTCTTGCTTTTTCAATGATCTGTCAGATGTTGGCAATTTGATCTCTGGTTCCTCTGCCTTTTCTAAAACCAGTTTGAACATCTGGAAGTTCACGGTTCACATATTGCTGAAGCCTGGCTTGGAGAATTTTGAGCATTACTTTACTAGAATGTCAGATTAGTGCAGTTGTGCGGTAGTTTGAGCATTCTTTGGCATTGCCTTTCTTTGAGATTGGAATGAAAACTGACCTTTTCCAGTCCTGTGGCCACTGCTGTTTTCCAAATTTGCTGGCATATTGAGTGTAACACTTTCACAGCATCATCTTTCAGGATTTGAAATAGCTCAACTGGAATGCCATCACCTCCACTAGCTTTGTTTATAGTGATGCTTTCTAAGGCCCACTTGACTTCACATTCCAGGATGTCTGGCTCTAGATGAGTGATCACACCATCATGATTATCTCGGTCATGAAGATCTTTTTTGTATAGTTCTGTATTCTTGCCACCTCTTCTTAATATCTTTTTCTTCTGTTAGGTCCATACCATTTCTGTCTTTTATCGAGCCCATCTTTGCATGAAATGTTCCCTTGGTATCTCTAATTTTCTTGAAGAGATCTCTAGTCTTTCCCATTCTATTGTTTTCCTCTATTTCTTTGCACTGATTGCTGAGGAAGGCTTTCTTATCTCTCCTTGCTATTCTTTGGAACTCTGCATTCAGATGCTTATATCTTTCCTTTTCTCCTCTGATTTTCACTTCTCTTCTTTTCACAGCTATTTGTAAGGCCTCCTCAGACAGCCATTTTGCCTTTTTGCATTTCTCTTCCTTGGGGATAGTCTTGATTCCTGTCTCCTGTACAATGTCATGAACCTCCATCCATAGTTCATCAGGCACTCTGTCTATCAGATCTAGTCCCTTAAATCTATTTCTCACTTCCACTGTATAATCACAACGGATTTGATTTAGGTCATACCTGAATGGTCTAGTGGTTTTCCCTACTTTCTTCAATTTCGGTCTGAATTTGGCAATAAGGAGTTCATGATCTAAGCCGCAGTCAGCTCCTGGTCTTGTTTTTGCTGACTGTATAGAGCTTCTCCATCTTTGGCTGTGAAGAATATAATCAATCTGATTTTGGTGTTGACCATCTGGTGATGTCCATGTGTAGAGTCTTCTCTTGTGTTGTTGGAAGAGGGTGTTTGCTATGACCAGTGTGTTCTCTTGGCAAAACTCTATTAGCCTTTTCCCTGCTTCATTCCGTATTCCAAGGCCAAATTTACCTTTTACTCCAGGTGTTTCTTAACTTCCTACTTTTGCTTTCCAGTCCCCTATAATGAAAAGGACATCTTTTGGGGGTGTTAGTTCTAAAAGGTCTCGTAGGTCTTCATAGAACAGTTCAGCTTCTTCAGTGTTACTGGTTAGGCTTGGCTCTCTCTTGAAGAACAGGTGTAGTGAGAGAACTTGAAGGTCTGGTATCCTTTGTTGCTAAAGATTTTCAGACCATAACTAGCTCAGCTTTGAGACTTGAAAAGATCAAGGAACTAAACACTAGTGTATTGGATGGTCATCCACAGATAGGTTTAAACGTCTCAGAATTAGGTCAGGATTTGGCATGGTGAGAAGATGTGTACAACACACGTCTTCAGTGTTTGTAGGAGATAGAAAATGGTAACCTCAAGTGGCATAAGCTTTGATGCGGTTTGTGCAGCACCAGGGAGCCAGGTGAATCCTGACGCCAACCCCTGCCTCCTGTCTCAGGGTGTGTGGGAGAAATGGCAGCCTCCACCAGAGATGGAAGTCAGAAAATGCACACCTTTGGGAGAAGGTAGGCTTCAGTTGATAACACTATAGAGAAGAAAATATTGAAACACTCATTGTCTGAAATGGTGGCTCCAGAGGGCATGCTGGAAATAGGTGAAGGGTTTGGAGCAAGGGACCTACTGTGGAGGAGCAGACGGAAGCATAAAGCTGAGGAAGGTAGGGAATGACACAGGCTTAATGTTTGGGTATGGAAGAATGGGGAGGAGGCCGGTACTACTTGCCTTTGGGCCAGTGGCAATGGGTCAGTGGTATAAGAGGTCTTGGGAGAAATGACTGATCTCCTCCAACATGAGTTATTTGGTGCCTGTGTGGTTGACGGTCCCAGACAGTCTTTTCCCATCTTTCAGAGAGCTGAGTCACCATGTGGTAAAAGCCACAGTCTCCAGCAAGGCTGCTTTGTGTGAGGTGGAGAGGCCGCATGTCTTGGGAATCTGCCTCAAGATGGATGGGGAGTCGGGGGGCCTGGTCTTCCATGAGCTCTTTCACCTGCACAACTACCCCTCTCCCCCCACCTCAGCCCCCCAAGCTCTGGATCTTGGTTCCAGGGCCCAGTTGTTATCGTAAAGGAAAGCAGGACCAGGAGAACCTTGAAATCTCTTAGATAGTACTTATCCTGGCTCTGACTGATAAGTGAGGCTGGAGGAGAAAAGGAGGAAGGAATCAATCAAGGAAACATTAACAAAAGCAGAGGAAAACAGGTCCTTTTTGCTGGGCTAAGTAGTCTGGCTGATGATTTCTGTCTGACTCACAGCCACACTGGGGCTTCTGGAATGAGTTATAGCCAGGTATGAATCAGGCATCCTAAGAGCCACGAGATGCAGCTTCATTTACAGACCAGGTTCAAATTGCTTGGGCTGGTCCAAGGCAAAATTGTGAAGTGGCTTAATTTGTTCTGGATTGTACTCAGTTTGAGGGCCTTTTGTCTTCCTTGAGAAATCTTTTGCCTTGGTTTTTTCTCATCCTGTAGTGCTGCACCCACCCTTTAGGAGCATCTTCAGGGGCTCAGGCAAGGGACAGTTTGGAGGTTCAGCCTCCTCCTTCTACCCTCAGCAGGCAGTCATTACAGGTCCTCCCTTCCCAATGACTTGTAGCCCACCATTGTGCTCTCCAAACATCCCAGTCCAACTCTTGCAAATATCACGTTCACAGTGGTGAGGTTTTCAATTCTTAGACTCAGGACTCATCCTCAAAATATTTAACGACTCATAGGGCAAAGGCACTAACTGATGAGTCAGAATAGACACCAGCTCTGAATACTTCAGTAGAGCAGCAAGGTACATACTGGCTGTAGAGCTGTGTCCTGCCCACCCAGCCTCTCTGCAGTGGCCTTGGACTCTCCTGCCTCCGCTGTCCACTCTCAGGGGTATTTCCTGGCCTGGTCATTACTATCAACAACAACCCTTTCTCCTTTCTGACTTGATCATTCTCTACTGACCTTTCAGCTTATCTCCCCCCATCCAAGAATGATTTAATTCCAGCAGCTCTCCAATATACCTACAAGCTGTTGATCCTACCGATTTTTCTCTAACCCTCCAACCTTCCCTCCTTCTTATCTAGCTCAGATTCCATAGCTCATGGTTATTATCACTCCTTCATATTCTCATCCTCCTCACCTCTCTTACTTCAGTGTACTCAAATGGGTAACCGCCATCCTGGTTAAACCCAGTTCATCACACCCTGCAGGCTCATGTTCGCATCACTCCTATTTCCTACCATCTTAAAAACAACCCCCACCTTGATCCCACTTCACCTTCTAGCCACTGACTCATTCCTCTCCTCCCTTTTATAGTAAGATCCCTGGAAAGAGTTGTCTGTTTCACATCTCCAATTTATCCTTGCATTCTGACTTAAATCCACTCCTATCAGGATATTCCCCTCCACTATTTCAACAACTCTGCTCTCATCAGAACCACCAGCCATCCACTACAAAATCCAGTGGTCACTTCCCAGTGTTCATCTTGTTGGATGGGTAGGTAGTTTCATAGTGATCACTTGCTTCTTCTTGAAGCATTTTCTTCTTTTGGTTTCCAGGATTTTACACTTTCCTGATTTCCCTCCTCTGTCATGAGCCAGTCCTCCTCAGTCTTTGCTCCCTCTTTTTCATCTTACTGAGTGCTAAATAGTGAGATGCTCAGAGTTGGACCTCTTCTCTATCTGTACTTACTCCCTGACTGAGCTCATCTTTTCTCATGGCTTTAAATACAAATATGTTGCCTTGATGATTTCCTAGCAAGGACTGCTCACCTGTATTCCACTCTTATATGCTAACTGCCTGCTGGGAATCTCCACTTGATAGATAATAGGTGTCTCATATTCAACATGTTCATAATGGAACTTTTTTGACCTCCCGGTGGTTCCTGCTGTAGTTCTCACAGCTCAGAAGTAACTCTATCCTTCCAGTTACTCAAGAAAGAAATCACAGAGTCATCTATATGTCCTTTCACTCTCAGGCCCTGCATCTAATTCATCAGCAAACTTCAGTGTATATCTAGAAGCTCACCGCTTCTCATCACTCCAGCTATTTCTGCTATTGTCCAAGGTGACAATGTTTTTTGAACCTAAATTATTGCAATAGCTTCTTAATTGGTCTCCCTGCTTTCATTTTTTGCCCCTCATCCAGTCTAATTTCAATACAGTGGTGATTCTTCTCAAACATTAGATGGCAAAGCTCCCTCTTAAAAACTCCCCAAAGTATCTATTTCATAGAAACCAAAAACTAAAAATTATAATGATTGACAAGGCTCCATAACACCACCTGTTTCTCATCCCCCATTCTCCTCTGACGCATGTCGTACTGCTCTCCCCTTTGTTCATTCACACAATGGCCTCCTTGCTAATCCTCAAATGTGCCAGGCGTGTTCTAGCCTCAAAGCCTTTGCACTTCCTGTTTCCTCTGCCTAGAATGCTCTTCCTCTGCTTTGCTAGTTCCTCAACTCCAAAAATTGTTTTACTCCAACAGCTTTAATGTAACGTTCCCATAGACCACTGTACTTAATATCTCAACTTACTTCCTCATCCTCTTTGCTGGCACTTCTCATCCCTCTTGGCTTTAAAAAATTTCCCTCCATCACCTAATCATCATCCAACATACTGTATTTACTTGCTTGTTTATTTCAGGTGTTTCCCAATATAATGTAATCTCCACGAGGACAGGGTAAGAATTGACACCTGTTTAGAAGAATCTCTAATATATATTATAAGCCAATGAGTATTTTCTGAGTGGATGAATATTGATGAAAAGGACAGCCTTGATCCATAAAACCTAGATTATCAGTATCAGAAACCACAATCCACAGGGAGAAGTATTATAGTAAAAAGGGTGACAAAAGAGTAATAGGTTGCATGAACAAACAATCCTGAGAAAAGGAAGGGAGAAACTAATTTCCTTCTAGCAATCAGATATTACCTGGTGCTTTTTCCTTCTCATCTCATGGCCTGTAGGGAGGTGGACTTCAAATATTAACCTGACCTCAGATTTAACAAAATCTGGAGACTTTATATATAATCAAATTACCTCACGGTCAGTGCCAACATAGTGTTACATACATAAGAAATCACAGTGTAACATCCAAAAAGTTTTTTCTTCCAGTTTTGTTGAGATATAATTGGCATACAGCATTATCTAAGTTGTATAGCACAGTGATTTGACATGCGTATATATTGTGAAATGATCACCACAATAAGATTAGATAATACCCATCATCTCATATAGTTAAAAATTTTTTTTTTCCTTGTGATGAGAACTTTTAGGATCAACTCTCTTACTAGCTTTCAAATATACCATATAGTGATGTTAATTAGGGCTTCCCTTATGGTTCAGATGGTAAAGAATCTGCCTGCTATGTAGGACATCCTGATTTGATATGAACTAATCAGCAGGTTGCACATTACACCCCCAGTATTTATTTATTGCTGGGAGTTTGTCCCTTTTGACCACCTTCATCCAATTTATGCCCCCCTCTCCACTTCTGGTAACCACAAATATGTTGCATCTGAGGTTTTTTTCTTAAGAGTTCACATATAAATGAGATTATACAGTATTTGTCTTTCTCTTTCTGAAATTTTGTGGCTCAGCTGGTAAAGAATCTGCCTGCAATGAGGGAGACCTGGGTTCCATCCCTGGGTTGGTAAAAGCCCCTGGAGAAGGGAACGGCTACCCACTCTAGTATTCTAGCCTGTAGAATTCCATGGACTGTATAGTCCATGGGGTCTCAAAGAGTCTGACATGACTGAGCGGCTTTCACTTTCTTTCACGTTTCCGAAATTTTACTTTAGCATAATGCCCTCAAGATTTATTCATGCTATAACAAATAGCAAGGTTTCCTTTCTCTCTCTCTCACTGTGTGTGTGTTTGTATACATATCACATTTTCCTTATCCGTTCATCCATTGGTGGACACTTCGGTTCTTACCATGTCTTGACTATTGTAAATAATGCAGCAATAAACATGGCGGGGTGCAGATATCTCTTTGACATAGTAATTTAGTTTCCTCCAGATATATACCCAGAAGCAGATTTGCTGCATCATATAATAGTCCTATTTTTAATATTTTGAGTAACCTTCATACTATTTACCATAATGGCTGCAACCAACTTACATTCCCACCAGTGTACAGAGGTTCCCTTTCTCCACATCAGCACTTACTTTTGTCTTGCTAACAATAGCCATCCAAACAGTTGTGATGTAATAGCAGCTCTTTGTGGTTTTGATTTGCATTCCCCAGTGACAGTGATATTTAGCACAGTTTTAGGTACCTTTTAAAGCGTTTGCCTGGATTGCGGGAGACCTGGGTTCAATCCCTGGGTTGGGAAGATCACCTGGAGAAGGAAATGGCAACCCACTCCAGTATTCTTGCCTGGAGAATCCCATGGATGGAGGAGCCTGTTGGGCTACAGTCCATGGGGTCGCAAAGAGTCGGACACAACTGAACAACTTCACTTTCACTTTCACTTTTCACTTTATGTACCTTTTAGCCATCTGAATATCTTCTTTGGAAAAAACATAGTCAGATTCTTTGTCCATTTTAAAAATTGAATTGTATTTTTACTATAGAGTTGTATGAGTTTTTAAATATTTAGATGTTAACCCCTTATCACATATATGATTTGCAAATATTTTCTCCTTTTTCATTTTGTTGATCATTTCTTTGGTTGTGTAAAAGCTTTGTAATTTGACATAGTGTGGTTAGATGGCAAATTTAAAAAATTGTTGCCAAGACCAATATCTAGGAGCTTACTCTCCTGTTTTCTTCTAGGAGTCTCATTTTCTTCTAGGAGTCTTCAGGTTTTATGTTTAAATCTTTAATATATTTTGAGTTAATCTTTAGTTAGTTTTGTGAAGGGTGTAAGATAGGGGTCTAGTTTCATCCTTTTAAATGTGAATATCCAATGTTTAAGCACTATTTATTGAAGAGACTATCTTCTCTGAGTATTTCTTGGCTCTCATCAAATATTAGTTGACCATTTAAGCATGAGTTTATTTCTGGGCTCTTTTCTCCCCCCCATTGGTCTATGTATCTGGTTTTATGCTGGTAACACTGTTTTGGTTACTATAGCTTTGTAATATAGTTTGAAATCAGAAAGTGTGATGCTCTCAGCTTTGTTCTTCTTTCTCAGGATTGCTTTGGCTATTTGGGGGTCTTCTGTGGTTCTATGTGAATTTTGGAATTATTTCTCCAAAAAGTAAATTTTTACTGAAGTCTCACAAAGAGATACTAAAGTGAAATACATTACACAGCAGGTGGCATGATTCCTAAAGATTCTCTTCACTGTCAAAATTATCATTTTTAATTTGAAATAACAGTTCTTATACATAGTGATTGTGGGTCAAAGTTTTTTTTTTTTTTAATCATCAAAATGATGATGAAGCCAGTTAAGGATGATAAGAGAATATACTGAATATTTAGTTAGTGAAACAAGAAAATGAATGTTTAAGAATAAGACTACTAATACAAAACTAATGTATTTACCACAGGACAATAAACCATTATCTTTGGGGTACTCTTTTCTACTTTCAGAAATAATTTGTGTTTCTACAGCTCAAAAATTATTCTCCATAGGTGTCTTAGCTCAGGCTCCCAAAATAAAATACCATAGACTAGTAGCTTAGGCAACAGAAACTTATTCTCTCAAAGTTCTGGAGTCTAGAAGTCTACGATCATCATGTCAGCTTGTCTAGTTTCCGGTAAGATTTCTCTTCTTGGCTTAAGGATGCCCATCTTCTCCCTATATCCTCAAAAGTGAACTCTAGGGTGTCCCTTCTTAGAAAGCCACTAATCCCATCACAAGGGACCCATCCTCATAACCTCACCTAAATAAAGTAACCTCTCAAATGTTCCATCTCCAAATATGACCATATTGGGGGTAGATCAACATACGTATTAGTGGTAGAATGGAGACAGTTCTTTCCATGGCAGTAGGCAAAAACATTTGCATTAGCAGTTTTCTTTAAAGTTTAGATTTTACGCTTATAAAATGGTAAAACATTCTAATAAATAATTAGTAAGTTGGACTCCCCTGGTGGCTCAGTGGTAAAGAATCCACCTGCCAATGCAGGAGATGTGGGTTTGATCCCTGGTCTGGGAAGATCCCCTGGAGAGGGAAATGGCAACCCATTCCATTACTCTTGCCTGGAGAACCCTAGGGACAGAGGAGCCTGGTGGGCTATAGTCCATAGGGTTGCATGGAGTTGAACACGACTTAGTGACTGAACAACACGACAACCATTAGTAGGTCAAACAAATGTACACCCTTCTGAATTTGGATGACCCTTATGAAGACGTAAAAAAGGACCCTGGCATGACAAGGAAGGCATTTGCCTTTTGGGACTTAGAGAGTTGTTCTTAACATCACTCATTTACCTCTGAAGACCTACTCAAAGTTCAGATTTATGAATTCTGAAACACAGTTTGGGAGGGTGGGATATTCTGTATATAGAAGAATATAAAGTGAGCATATAAATACAGTACATGGGTCCCAGGGACCTAGGAGGAATCTTTGCTAATTAGAACTTCATGGAAAATCCGTGTCCAGCCTCCTCTTCATAGCAATTTCCACAGTTTCCCCCTAAATCTCTTTCTTTCTACATATTCCATGAAAATCTTCATCTTTCACTGATTCTTCTTTCCCCACTCAAGACTCTTTTCCAGCTCCTTTTGGCACAATGAATTTCTTCTAACGTCTTTCTAATGTAAACCATTTTAACGTCTCCAGGTGTCTTTTAATTCTTGGTACCCAATATCTCTATAGCAAGAGGCGAAAAGAGTCCTTAGAACCAGGAATAGGGGAAGACCATGAACACAAACTCAGTCATATTTACTCCTTCAACATCTAGCTTTAGGTAAAGACCATTACTCCTTTTCACTAAGGTGGAGATGGCTGAGGAAGCCTAATGGCTACCTCCCTAAGGAATTTTTAACAATAGTCAGGAAGCCTTAAATCAAAAAAAGTGAAAACCATTATTTGTGCAATTTCAGGCAGAGGGAATGAGGTCTGTGAGATTTGAGGGGCATAAAGAATAGCAGTATTGATTTTTAGAAAAACTCCCAGGAGCATGCATTCTGCAGAGCATCACTCACCTGTCACTGAGGCCAGTTCATCATAGCATGCTTCCCGTGTGCCACCTGGTGGGACGATGAATGAAATGATCATCACATGAGTACTGCTACCACTCCCCTCATCATTGTTTCCCTCTTGTTATAATGATATTGGCGGCTGTGTGGTTAGCATGGGATATAATGTTTCCATGGCTTAAAGTAACTGGCTTGAGACCCTCTCAACGTGTGTCAGAATGCCTTTAAGACCCCCTCATCATGCAGTACCAATTGAGTTAGAAACATAGTCTTGCTCTTGGGAAAATTATTGGAAGAGACAAAAAAATTGTCAGTTAGAAAAATCTGTAGAATGCTGACTTTATTTGGAAAATGTATTAAATAAATAACACACTGCACTGAGGCTTCTGGAGAAGGCAGAAGGAAGGTGTTTTAAGGGCTGACAGGAGAAAGGAAAGCAGGAATTACCTCAGAGGATTCTTGTCTTTCTGTTAGCTAGAAGGATGCAAATACCTATTTTTCTATGTGTAGAAAATCCTCCAGAGTGTGCCTGGCCTTAGCACGTAGACTTTGCGCAACGGTCTGGGACTGCCAGCCATGCTCTGGTCTTCATCCCAGGGCTTGCCTGGCTTCTGTCTGCCCTGGGTTCCCTGCTGAGGTCACAGCCATGTGGAAACCAGGCCTTCCCTGTGACTAACGACAAAGCTTGTCAACCAGCTGGAAGACAGGACTCAAGTGCTGGGGAAAGATGGCAGATGAAAGGCTGGCTTGGTGCTAATGTGACTCCCTCCAGAGGGTAGCAAGTCAGAAGAAAGCCTTCCCTGCTTTGTGCAAAAGGCCTTATGCTTGTGTGCTGTGTGGATGCCTGTGTCCCTGAGTGGTGCTTAAGGAGAAACACATGCTGTTCAACACTGAGATCATTAAAGCCACTTTAATTTTCTAGAAGCATCCTTTTCATGGAAGAGAAGGAAAGCATACAGGATGTTGCCCAAGTGGGGTCTGAGAACACAACTAGGGCTGTAACAAACGCAAAATTATTGAGTACATGGCCTGAAGTGCTCATTAATAGAATGCAAATGTTCTGGAAATAGATTTTCTTTCCCATTCCCTTTAGGGCATTCCATTTATTTCTGTATGTCCAAAGAGACCCATTTTCCTCTGTAACCCATGCTCTGAGTTACAACTCTTTCTTATATGCCTAATTTAAAGATAGCCTAAATGTCCACCCCACTACTGTATATAAACAGATAACGATAAATTCCATGCTAGAAAGAGCTGGGAACTCTGATGGTCCGCAGGGTCTTCACCTAAGTAGAAGAACGCAAATGAACAGAAGGGCAATTCTGTAGGGTTAGGCTTTCTCTCCCGGAATTACTAGCAAGACTCAGCTTCTTTAATGCTCTCTCTGAGGGAGGAGCCAAAGAGACAAGAGAAAGCTTCAGGCTAACCTGATGTTTATTAACGGCTGAGGGAAAGAGCTGAGGGTGAGATTCAGTAATTACCATGGGAAGCAGAAAGGAACACTGAACTAATATAGCAGATAAGAGTTATAAAGCACCAGAAAATACAAAAGGAAGACAAAGCATTCAGATTTTTTATTCTCTCCAAGCCTAACTTCTTACATCCTTTCTTTTATCTTCAGAAGGAGGAAAATTACTTTTATATTCAGACCTCCATACCTCCTGGCTCTCTTTATGTATAATATTTTAGAGGTCCATGGCTATCTAGGTAAATAAGAGGAGTTTTCACGCAGTCCATCCTGGTTGCCTCTTCCTTCCCCACAGCTCTGGAGCATCACCCACCATTGGTTTGAGATAGGCTGACTCAGGCATATCAACCCGCTCGTCTTGGCCAGGCTCTGTGCTCCTCCACAAACGCTTAAACTGAAGTACCTAAAGAAAGGCATCTTGGAAGATGGGATAGGGTGGCGGGGGTTATATTTTAAGGCAGATGACTAGGGTCATCCACTCCTGCTCCTTACCTGCAACTTTCCAATTAAGGAAAGACCCAGATTTATTAGGCTCCCAAAGTGTCTTCCTTTCAGAATGGGAAGTAAATGTAAACGCAAACATAAAATGAGGAAGCAAAACATGAAGGCCCATGGAAGAAAAGGAGTAGGCAGAAGTGAGAGGCAAATGAGAAAATCATTCTGTAGGAATTAGGAGATCATTGTGAAAAACAGACATGCCTTCCAGCATGCAGGTCTGGGGACAGATCTGGTGGAATGCCCTTCTTTAGGGCCGTACAGGAACAGTGGTGATCTCAATGACAGCCCCCAGATAATGTAAATTCTGTCACGAAAAAAGAGTAGATCGTGTCTAGTACAGGAAATAGAGACAAATACATTTAAGAATGATGTTGAATACGAATTAACTTCACACACAGTGCCCAGAAAGTCCCATCGAGGGAAACATACTGATTTCTGAACATTCTGCCTCAGGAAGTTTTTATTACACTGCATGTTATTTTCCCATTGTCTGCAAGACCTCCTTTTTTGTCTAACCTATGATGTCATGCTTATTTGCCCTCTCCTGACCTAAACGGTAATGAAGTCTTTAAAAAAAGAACTCTCCTTTTCAGAGCCAGGACACTAAAAGCTTGTTCAGATATGAGACAATTGTCTCGATAATATCTAGTCTAGACACAGGGACTCATGAAAAGAAGGCACAATTATAATCTTTCAGTCTGAAGTTGATGTCTTCAAATAAGTTTTCTAAAAAGCTGATGTGAATATGTGTTATTTTTATCAAGATGATGAGAGAGCAAACATCTTTCCTGGGTCTTCACCAGAGCAGTTAATTATCTCTTCTTTCTGCATCCTCTAAGAATTGTCAAAGTCAGTAACTGACCCTGTGATGGGCAGGCAGGATGTCTCAGGCAGCAGCTCCGGGGCTGTGAGCACCTGAACAAAGTGCTGAGGATCTGGCCCCTCACCATCCCAGTACAGGAGAGGTGCTTCCTGAGTTCCCACCACCAGAAGAGTCGCAGACCTGTTCAAGGTCCAAATTAATTTAACAAGATGTCAGTTTGGCCTGTGTTGCCAGAGGGATAGCCCATGTGTGACCATTTTTCACAGAGCACAGGTATTTGTCAGAATTGAAGTCAGGAAAAATAAATCCCTCTTCCTCCTGAGATCTCTGCTGCTAATCTTGGTGCCACTGAAGTAGCAAACTGAGATGTTCCAGTAAAAGGCCCACCCATGTTCTTATAAAGCAGAAGAGATCAACAACCCAGTTAAGTTAGAATTAGCTGAACTATATCAAGTGCTGCTAATCAACACCATTCTTATTATAAATCATAGGGAAGGTCTTTAGGACAAAGAGAGAGACATTGCTTTTATAGCAATGCAAAGAAATAATTGTTGAGTGGATAGATGAAGGCGCACCCATCTACTCTGGGTGTTTACTCCTGAGAGTACTCCTTGCCTCTTCTTTCTTCCCCTCTCTCCCTTTCACCTCCTCCCAGACATCACCAGACACTTGACCACTGAGTGCTGTGGAAACCACTCGAACATTTTCTGTGTCTACTCTGCTCTTGCCTTCCATCCTACTCCCTTTCAAAGCCAACCCCACATTGTCACAGCATGGTTTTTCCCAAATGCCAACCTGATCATATCAGCCCCCTGACTAAGCTCTTCTCTGCTTCCTCCTTTTCCTTCAGTGGTTGAAATGTCCCAAACCGCCCCCAGCCCACTTCTTCAACACATGGTGGGCTCCACCAACACAGCCAGGCCGTTTGTTCCCACTAGACCTCATGGCTCTGTCCCACATCACGCTTCTGAACAGGCAGATACCTCAGCCTGAAGAGTCCCCTTTCTCCTACTCAGCCCTCAGCCACTGTTTCAATTGCTATTTCTGTTCTAAAGACTCTCCTGGAAGCCCAGGCAAAATAAATTCATCTCCTCCCTATGCTTTCTCTTCTCAATTTCCCCCATCAGTGTTTAGTAGGGTTTACGTGGGCTGTTCCAGCTACTCAGCCAGTCTAAAGACACTCAAGCTGGTGAAGTACAAACATGGATCTGTTTTATCCTTCAAGTGGCTTCTACCAGCTTTGTTGCAGTTGACTCTCCATTCCTCTGGGCAGCAAGCTCCCTTAATGGTACTTCATTCTGTCCCATAATCCTTCAGTCACTTCGCATCTCCCTAGGGCAAGCAAGACCAGGTCAGGGGGCGCATCTGCTCTCTGACATAGCCTCTTTATCCTTAAAGTATTAGAGTAAGGGGTGGTAGAAAAGGTCTCCTTTTCTCATTGACTTCAGCAGTGGTGAGGTTGCTGACAACCTGTTGTTTCTCACGGCTGGTAGGTGGGGGTCATTGTATAAGCAATCAGTATGGTCTCGTGGAAGCCCTAAAATGTCCACTGAAGAGGACTCGTTTCCCAAAAGATACCCTAAGCATTGGTGTTTCCTTCCCAGGTGAATCAACAGCAACTTCCAGCTGACACCACTCCCCTCCACTCCCCTCTACTCCCCATCCCCAGAGGTATCACTCACATCCCTCTGATGTCTGTTCCTCTTTACCTCTTGACACAAATTTGGCTGAAACAGTTGGGAGCTCTTGTGGAGTTTAATGTTAGAGAAGGTTGCCTGTTAGACCTATGGAAACTATAATAAAATCTTGAAAAGAAAAATATGTGCTCTTGTCCTTAGGTTTAAAGTAAATATTCCAAAAGTCACTTGATTTACTGTAGATCCCTTTTTTTAAATTCTTTTTTTCTTTCTCTTGCTATCTTAGGAATCTGGCTACAGGCTAAATTAGATAATCATATGGAGCCAATCACTTTTTAAAATCTTGTCATTTTAAATCCTAAAAAGCCATATGTCTTTAAACTACAGTTAGAGAAATTAGACCCAGCATTTCTCAAAGAACTGCTGAAGAACTCAAGAGATGTTCTGCGAAGACATGGCTCAGTGGTCAAATACATTTGGGAAATATCATATTCTCTAGGGCCTCTTCCTGTTCTATTCTGTAGTCTATTTATTTTCTCCAGTCACCATCAATATTGGCATATCAAAACCTCTGAGAAGTGCTGCATCAAATGAATCTGTGATTTTGAACCTAAGACTTTGTAAAATTATGTGTGCTCTGAGTTTCCTGCCCCAACTTTTTACCCTGTGTGACACCTATTGACCCAGTTTGGCTTTTGTGATGAGGCAGAGTGGAATGCCAGAAAGAGCATTAAGAAATGGCAGTTACCGGGCCGGGATCTATCCACCTTGTACCCTGGAGCACCCCCTCAGCGTCAATTCTCTGGCATTTGTAAAACTTGGCATGCGTCAGCTCATTGCAGCTCCAACCTTCCATAAGACAGGCATTCAGAAATGATTTCATGCTTTTTTATGGCTAAAAATAGAAAAAAAAAAGATTTCATGATTCAGCTACTGATAACTAATAGTAAAGCATGTTAGTAAAAGCATATTAGTCTAAACTAATAGTAAAGCAAACTAACAGCAAAACTAAAAGTAATATAAGTACTTCTGTGTGTGTGTTTCTCAGCATCTATGAAAATTCTGCCTGATTAGGTTTTTAAAAGCTTTATTTGTTTTAAAATTTGTCAAAAGCAGAAAAAAATTGCTAAAGAACGATAGATTAATTTTAAACCATTTGAATCTAAGATATGAAAAGTTAAGAAAGTAAATGATCAACAAATTTAGTTTTGTATACACAGAGTAGTATGAGATATATTTTACATGCTTTTTATATACTTGCGCTCTTTGTGGTTGGGTTTAGTTGCTAAGCCGTGCCAGACCCTTGTGACTTCATAGACTGTAGCTCGCCAGGCTCCTCTGCCCATGAGATTTTCCAGTCAAGAGTAGTGGAGTGGGTTGCCATTTCCTTCTCCAGGGGATCTTCCCAACCCAGGGATTGAACCCTGGTCTCCTGCATTGCAGGCAGATTCTTTATCGACTGAGCTATGAGGGAAGCTCTTTGTAGATATTGCTAAAGACAGGTAACACCCAAGCTATGAAAACCATCGAAATCTGCATTAATCAATTTTTGAATGTGCTTTTATCAGGGTGTTACAAATTTTTAAAAAAAGAAAAAATATAAC
Organism: Ovis aries; assembly: GCF_016772045.2. Lineage (NCBI taxonomy): Eukaryota > Metazoa > Chordata > Mammalia > Artiodactyla > Bovidae > Ovis > Ovis aries. The sequence goes on from NC_056060.1 coordinate 42,898,691, forward strand.
TGCATTTTGTTATTTCTCCAAAGTTACTGGATAGAAATAAAAATCCAACAAGTGTTACAAGTTAGAGCATTTGGGATCTTAATTTTAAAATTATGAAACTATACAAATAAGAGTAACTCTAAAAAGTGTCCATGAAACCTCTTTTTTCTGTTTTGTTTTCAGTCTAAATTAATTCTTCCACCCCAGTTAAATATTCCAGATTTCCTTACAGAGGGCCTCTGGCTTATTATTGAAGGGTTCTAGCCACCTGAGAATGGCATCTGTCTTCCTGTCACCGTGCCAACTCCTTAGGCAACAAATGAGGGATTTCCCCTTTTTTTTCCCCTAGTTTTGCCTCCGGTGAGGGAGAGTTATGCTCTTACCACAGGAAGAGTACCATTTCTTATTACAATTGATTCCTTTCCTCTGCTTTGTGTGAGAGAAAGGCTTGAGATGAAATCCTTTGTCTTTTTAGATATGATTTTTGTTTTCTCACTATTCTTACTGACGTCTTTGTGTGGTGCAGTGGCTGGGATCCCACCGTATTTACATGGCAACCAGGAAATCAGTCATTCACAGTTGCCATGGTAACCAGAGGGGGCAGGGAGGAGAAGTCCATTTTTTCACAGTCACTGTGTCCCTTCCTGGAAGCCTACAGAATTTTTAGACAGAGGTCGTTATGAACACAACAACAACAACAAATGCCTGTTGGCATCAAGACAGCTGTGTCCTGGCATCACAAAACATCCTGTAGAGGAGGGTGTGGGTGAGGCAAACATCACAAGGAGGCCAAGGGCGTTGCCTTCTGCGCTCAGAGCTCAGGGTGCTGACTTGGTCTCTGAGCAAGTCTGTAGAGGGAGGGCTTTGAACACCAGCTCCACACTGAATTGCCCAAGCTTCTCTCTAAAGCGTCAGTCTGCAAAAAAATAAAAGAGCAGGTAACCAGTGCTGTATAGGAGACTTAGGGTCTCAGTGTGGGTGGGGAAGCACAGCTCTGCTTTTATGGTAAAAGGAGCCCCAAACTGCGGAAGTGGGGCAGAGGGTGCTGCCCCAAGAAAAACGGAAGTGTCTGTTAAGTTGTTTCCTCCTGCATCTGCTTCTGGAATTGAAGGTCGTCATATTTCAAATTTTTTTAAAAAAGTCATCTGAGATGAACCAATAAGATTATCTTTTACAAGCATGATTAGAATCCTTAATGGATGGTCAGATGATGCTTTATAATAGACAACAGAGGCCCTGGTCTCCAGGAACAGACTTGGTTCTTGGATTTATCTAGTCTCCTCTTTGGGGAACCAGAAGTGACCTATGAAACAATCACATTTATAACTAAAGTTGAGAATGCACTACTTGATTTTAAAAGTCTTCTAAGGGCACTCTCCTAATATGCTAGGAGATAGAAATGCTATGCTATGTATGTAGATCCTTTCCTTTGCAAAGTAAGGGGAGGACCTCTCATCTTCCTTTTTTTAAACAACAGAATGCTCTTCTTTTCCTCTTTTGACAATGAAATGAACAAACTCTTGATTTCCACCCTTCTTTCCTCCAAACTGCTCCTCTCCCTACCCTCATCTCCCAACACACATTTCCTTGTGTTCTTCTCAATAGCTCCAGGCTTCATCATTCACTTTAGAGTCTTCGTTACTTTTACTTCTCCCACATTCAATTTAGCAGCAAATTCTTACAGGTCTAGTTTCAAAATATATCCTGAATTCAGTCATCTCACCACCTTTATTCATCATACCCAAGCCTCCTCATCTTTGTAAATTCTAAAAGACCCTCCTTACTGTTGCCTGAGTTTCTGTTATGTCTACCTATATCTTGGTCTCATAATGCAAGTCAAATCATGCCATACCCCTGTTCAAACCACTCCCCACTCACCCATAGCTGTACCTAACACTCAGAACACAACCATAACCCACAGAATGCTGCCTGACCTGGCCCCTGACTGCCTCTCCCCTTCACTTTCCTGTTTGTGAATTCTCTTCCACTGAGGCTGACCTCCTTGCTATTCTTTGAATACATGGAATATTCCCTCATCCTAGGAGCTCTGCATTTGCTGGAACGTTCTTCCCCCCACTTTAGCAGGCCTCAAGCCCTCACTCACTCCCTGCAAGTCTCTAAACGTTGGCTCCTACCAGGAGACCTTTGCATCAGCCCAAGTCTTGGTAGGAAATAGAAAGCACACAATTTTTATGGGAATGAAGGGACTCAGTACAGGGGTGTGTACACGGTTAAGGAACCCAACAGCAAGATTTGATGCCATGACTGGGCTTGAAGGGGCAAAGGGAAGGAAGAGTGTTGCAGAAGCGCTAAGAGAGCTGCAGTTCTGGAGGTCCTTGGGGCTGCCCAGAGTGGGCTGTGGTGACTGTGGGAGGAAACTAGGACCAGAGCAGAATGCGGAGGAGTGGACACACTCACCTCACCTTCTGTGCGTTGGCCAAACACAGCTGGAAACCAGAGTCCAAGGCTGTTGGGTACTATCCAACTTTTCTCTTGTTGCATCACAAATTACCCCAAAGCGCAGAGGCTTGAAACAATAGACATTTATTAATCCCTTCCAGTTTCTGTGGGTCAGGAATTTGGAAGCAGCTTATCTTGGTGCCTCCAGCCCCAGATCTCATATGAGGTTGCAGTCAAGATGTCAGTTTTTTTAAGGCTTGTCCAGAATGGAAGGGGGCTTCCCATGGACAGAGGAGCCTGGTGGGCTATGGTCCACAGGGTCACAAAGAGTTGGACACAACTGAAGTGACTTATACACATACACGCAGCACACTGGAGTGGAAGATTTTCCGAGGTGGCTCATTTAACGCGACTGGAAAACTGTTGCTCATTTTTGGCAGGAGGCCTAAAATCTTGCCCGCACATGGGCCTCCTCGTAGCTCCTTGAGTGTCCTCATAACATGGTACCTGACATGGTACCTGGCTTCCCCCAGAGTGAGTGATCCAGGAGCCCACGGTGGAAGCTAAGAGCCTTTTACGACCAGTCTGGGAAATCACACATTGTCCACAGATCCACCTGTGGGACGAGACCACACCAGTTGTGAATAGCAGGAGCCAAGAATAAGTGGGGCCATCTCAGAGGTACCACTGGGCACAGAACACAACAAAGAGGGCAGAGAATGAGTTGAAAGGAATGGGTAAAATGTGGAAATCAGGGACGAATCAGCAGCCTTCCTGACCATCCTACTTAAGATATTGTATGCATTCCTGCCACTCTCTTCCCCTTTGTTATTTTTCTCCACAAGACAAAGCTACTTGACATACCAGATACTTATTTATTTGCTTTTATTTTTTGATTCCTCTACTATCATATGAACTGGCTGGCACCTAGTAAGCTTCCAATAAATACCTGGGTATTTGAACGTATAAATTATACCCAATTTGAGATACAAAGTAAGTGCTTTTAAATAACCAATTCTAGTGACATGCCCACGTTTTTTAAACTAAAACTTTATTTTGTGCCCCCACGCCACCCTGCCCAAAGGATCCTGTTCAGTGAATTAGAATTTGCCTCTGGGAGTCTTACAAGCAACACAGTTGCTTCTTGGTCTTTCCTTCCTCTTCATCTGGTGGTGGTGATATTTTTCCCTTCTTTTTACAGTCAAGTATTCATATTTTTTTTCCACTTAAAAATAAGTTACATTGCCTTTTATTTATTTTATTTATTAAACCTAATCCTGGCTGCCAACTCAGTTAGTTAGAGTGTGGTGCTATTTCATAAACCTCATCATTTACACATATTATAATATAAATAATGAGTAATTCTTGTAAAATCCATTCATTCATTTAACAAAGATTTTTTTAGTGAGCGCTCACTGTGTATCAGGTGCCCTCAAGATAAGCAAACAGTTATCACTCAAGACATTTAGTTGTAGAAAGGTGTTTTTATTTTCCCATCCGATGAGTGTTGTAAATGGTAGGACTTTGAAGAATTTCCTTAGATTATTATTCCAGAATAAAATGGGAGTTTGTCTTGAAAATTTCTTCCTTGAAATCTCATTTTTCTCTAATGGTGTCCCCTCAGCTAAGGGCTTCCCTGGTAGCTCAGTTGATAAAGAATCTGCCTTCAATGCAGGAGACCCTGGTTCGATTCCTGGGCTGGGAAGATCTGCTAGAGAAGGAAACAGCTACTTACTCTAATATTCTGGCCTGGAGAATTCCATGGACTGTATAGTCCATCTATGGGCAAGTAAAACTTTTTTCTTCTTGACTATATTAGTTGAGGTTATTGTTGCCACTTTGTTCAGATGTAAAACCGTTGATGTATGTAATCCTTAAGTAAAAGTTCAGGTCATGTAGTTTTCCATGCTTATATCAGAGTACCAAGTGTGTTTATAAGGTATTGGTGGGATTTTTTTTTTAAGTCATATTTATTCTGTCCGTTTTCAGATAGTATAACTCTACTTTCTAGATGTAAAAATTTGATGGTAGAAGGTTAGGGGGGCTGTCTGTAAATGTTTAGTAGCAAACAGATAGCTTGGCTGTGGTCTGAATCAATTTCAGTATTTTGTGCTGGGAAGAAATCAATGACAACCACTGGTCTTGAGCAAGTAACCCAGTCTTTCCACTTGAAAACAAAACCATTAATAGCAATGTATAAATAATGATAAACTTGCTTCCTAACATGATACTATAGGATTTTTTTTTTTTTTGGCTGTGCTGAGACATGTGGGATCTTAGTTCCCTGACCAGGCATCAAACCTGGGCCCTCTGAGGTGGAAGTACAGATTCTTAGTCACTGGACTGCCAGGGAAGTCCCAGGATGTTTGTTTGTTTGTTTGTTTGAACTACAAATAAAACTACAGATGTTTGGCTTATAATCTTCCTCCTAAAATTAATCTCTGTACCTCACTTGAAATGCTTTTGACTTTACCCATAAATGCAACAAATATTTACTGTGCATCTAGATGGCTAAGTTCTGAGCATTTATTAGAGACACAGCATGAGTAGGACATGACCTGTGTGTTCCAGAATTCCGCGCATGGTGGAGGATAGAAGAAGGGGAACCCATAAGGACAACACAGTGTGATGAGCTATAACCAGGATAAGCAATAGGGGATTTGTGGAGGAGCAGGGTAACAACTAACTCAGCCATTTCGTTTTAGAAAACTGTACAAGTTAAAATAGTAATTTGCTAAGAAATCTTATTTATTGGCTACGTTTGCCAAGTCAAGCATTGGAGATTTTCAAATTTACTATACACCATGCAATTCTTTTCTGCTGAAATTACCTGTGTAATCATACAAGTAATATTTAAAGAATGTTGAGTAACTTCTTACAGAAGTAACTGAAATCATTTTTGTAACATTTCATTGGAAGTTATAGCAAATTCTTCACATTACTGAAAATGTACCTTCCAAGTTTACCAATAGTAAAAAGAGCCATCAACTGACAAACCTTCATAAGAGCTTTTTACATATACTGAGACTTCATTATCATCTTAGTAAATAACAGATATTGCTTCCTGATTTAAGATTCTTATTTGGTTGGTAACTTCAGGGTCTTTGCTGTTTCAGTATCAACAGCACATTTTCCTCCTGGCCACATCCTCTTCTCAATTTCTGATTCCCAAGGACATTTTGGGTCATATTTTAAGCAGCCTTGGTGGTTTGTTTGTTCATTTTCTTAGAATTTTGTAAAATGTATGCTCTTACTTCTCAAAAGTAGTCAGTAGTACTCATAACTTTCTTCCACAGGACCTAATGGTTTCAACTCACTTAAAGTTAACCAACTTGTCCTGAGCACACGCAGTTTACAGAGAGCAGAGACACAGCCCTGCCCTCAGGAAGCACTCAGTCTAGTTAGCCTCCAGTGGACTTCAGAGTAGAGACAGATTCACCACCCAGCACTCAACATCACAATGCTCTCCTCACCTCCTATGGTTCTGTTTCTGAAATTCTACCGGAGAATCCAAGGTGAGAAACTTAAGACTTAGGAGAAAGTTAGAACTGGGGAGACCAAGGTCATAAGCAAACCTGTGAATGTTCTTTGCAGTAGGGAAATCTCCTAAAACACAATGACAGAAGGTCCTTAAACATCTTTTATTGTCCAGCCTTTTGTCAACTTATTTACCATCCAAATAGATCAGCCTGTCTGACAACACATTTGGCAGAGAAGAATCAAATCTTGCCCTTCTGCCTTGTCTGCAAATCATTGGAGTTATTATCATATAGCTTTTCTTTCAAGATACTTCAAAATGATTTACTTCTGTGCTATTAATCTCACTGGTTCGTACCCTTTAATTCTGACCTTTTCGAAGGCTTGTTTTTCCCAGGCTTTGTGTGTGTGCCATGTTCTCTAACTTCTGCCATACTTGGTTGCTGACTCCTTCCTCTTGATCTTGTTGCTTGTTTCCTGCTGTTTCTGCTTTTCTGTATGTTTCTTCAGAGACTTTTGAGAGGGAATGAGTTGTATTTTGCAGAATCATGCTTTGTTTTTATGGTAACAATGCATTTGGTTTAAACTCTTCCATCACCCTGATAGACAGCCCAGCTCTACTTTCCGCTGGTGGAGGGTTTGAAACATTTTCTGCTTCTGGGAAGACATGAAGCAGGCAACATCCACTCGGGGAGTATCTGCCCTTTGTCCCTACTTACGCTGGCCAAGCACTCCCTATGCACAGCTGTTTGGATCCACAGCCAGGCCTCTATGGCTCTTTCTCGCCTGCTTCCAGCTCTGACTCCTTCCCCATCTCTTGCCTGCTTCCTGCCGTTGTCCCTTCACACCCAGTGTATTCTTCAGCAAGACCTCCTGCTTTACAATTAGCCCTCCTCCAGTGCCCCTCAGCTCCCATCTATCTTTGGCCTCTGAGCCACACCCTCTGGCCTTCCCTTCCCATCAGCACTCGTATTTGTTGTTGTTGTTCTGTCCTTCAGTCGTGTCCAGTTCTTTGTGACCCCTTGAACTACAGCACGCCAGGCTTCCCTGTCCTTCACTATCTCCTGGAGTTTGCTCCGACTCATGTCTACAGAGTCAGTGATGCCATCCAGCCATCTCATCCTCTGTCGCCCCCTTCTCCTCTTGCCCTCAATCTTTTCATTTCTTGAACTCATGGATCCCTGTCAACCTCCCCAGGGCTGTATGTAGTACAAACATATAGACACTTGAGTTAACAACCCAAATGGGTTCAGTCATAGTGACATGTCAGGCAACTTAAGGGGAAAATCGGGGAGCATTTAGCCCTGCCCAGTGCAAAGGGAAAGGACAGCTCATGCTTCTCTGGAGGAAGAAGAGGTGGCCATCCCTCGGCAAACCGCTTGTCCTATTAACTTTTGGGCTGGGATTCACTGCAGAGACCGACATGTCCCATTTGTGAGGGTCAGCTGCTCTCTCAAGAAACATTAGTTCTACCCACCCCGACCCCTGACTCTCTATGAAGCAAATAAGATTTGTCTCCTTGGCTCCTAACAGCTGGGGGTAGGCTCAGATGTCTCGGGGGAAGGAATGACCATGTGACACACAGATCAGATCCTGATTATGCCTTTTTTTAAAAAAGAAAAAGTCTTTAGAGAGACTGTTCTGTTCTTTCAGTTAATCCAAGTAATGCCTGGAATTCTGGATTTTCTATGATAAGATAACAGCTGAATGATTCATTTATTTATTCTTGATTATTATTCAGCGCTACAATTAAGCCATTAAGTGTCCCATTGGTGCAAATAAGTGGACAGGATTTGTTAACATACAAATTCACCTTCTTATTCCCATTTTGCTTTTCCCTCTCCAGCTCAGGAGCTGCAGTGTTGGTAGTTTCTGGGTCTTTCCTAAAACAATAGAATAAGGAAGGGGAGAGAGAGACCCAGACTGAGACATGGACAGAAAAGCAGAGAGGGCTTAGCCAGAGAAGGTAAGTCAAGCAGAATAGTAAAGAAATAGTTGGGCAAGGCAAAGGGAGAAGGCAGAGGGAGGAACAGTATTTAATGAGATTAGAGGGAGAGTTTGGACAGTGAGGGGCTCTGGGATAGCTATGAGTTGGCAAAAGCCAGAAAATGCAGGAGGGAATGTGACAAGGGTTTCTGGCTTATAAATTAGTCTCTTATAAGTTTATCCAGAAATGCAAGTAAACAATAGCTTTCTTTCCTTTTTCTTTTTTTCTGCTTCTTTTTAAAATTTATTTTCTAAATTACATTTTCGTTGCCAGACTGTGCTTCTTTATAAACAATTCAGTGCAGAAATGAAACCAGGAGTTACCCCAGATTCCCCAGGGTTACATAGAGAACAAATATTCAGAATATATGTATGTACCCCGGCTTTCTGCAGACAATTTGGAAAAGAAAAAACAAACAAACAAACAGTAGAGGGATTCTTGCTTCTTACCCCATGACCAACTTCTCAAATCAGAAACTTCCTTTTCCCCTCTCCACCACGCACCCAAAAGAAAACAAGAGCACTTTTGGAATCTCTGCCAATGATGGTCTTTCATTACACAAGCACCTGTTAGGTACCTGCTATGTAACAAGTAAATGGCAATGGCAACCCACTCCAGCACTCTTGCAACCACTCCAGTACTCTTGTCTGGAAAATCCCATGGACAGAGGAGCCTGGTAGTCCATGGGGTCACTAAGAGTCGGATACGACTGAGCGTCTTCACTTTAACTTTTCACTTTCATGCATTGGAGAAGGCAACGGCAACCCACTCCAGTGTTCTTGCCTGGAGAATCCCAGGGACTGCAGAGTCTGGTGGGCTGCCGTCTATGGGGTCGCACAGAGTCGGACACGACTGAAGCGACTTAGCAGCAGTAGCAGCAGCATGTGACGGACCATGGCCCTAGCCTTTAGGGCTAATATTGATGAGTGAGGTGGACATTTTAATAACTCATTAAAACACTGCAGTTAGTGCTGCTATGGAAAGAGAGGCTAGGCCCTGTGCTCTCGTGAGGCAAGGAAGACAGCCCTGCTTGCATGGTAATGGGAGGCTTCTGCGAGAAGTTGAGTTTACAGGGGTAAGTGGGAGTCACTAGCAGACAAAGTGGAGGAAAGAATAAGGGCTTCTGGTGAAAGGGAGAGCATGTGCTAAGATGTGGAGGAGGGATGAGCACGACCCCAGGAGAGCCATGACTGTGGGTCAGATTGTGACTGGTTAGCTAATAAGGCTGGGATGGAGGTGGGTGCCATTATAAAAGGCCCACTGTGCCGTGCAAAAGAATTAAGACTTGTAGCCTGCAAGCAATAATAAAGAGAGATTCTGAAAAATTATAGCAGGGCTGTGACTTGCTCACCTCTTCATCTTAGAGACGTACTGCTAGTGAGCATGGCTTAGAAGAGAGACTGGAGGTACGGGGACGAAACATAAAGCATTGCAGTCATCTAGGGAAGACCAAAGCATTGCTGGCCAGGGTAATAGACAGGAGGAGTTTGGTTGAAGAGCTAGTATCATGGTGGGTGTGAAGGATGAGGAACCTTAAACCAGACTTAGGGTTGAAAAGACAGATGGTTCTGGTACTGTTCTTATATTCCTGCTGAGGGCAACTGGTTTGTAGTCCTCACTGCATGAAATAGAGAACATAGAAAGAGGAACAAGCTTTGGATGAGGCAATGTATATAATTTGGGAAATACTGATATTAAAGAACTCCAAGGAGCATCCAGCTAGAATGCTCGATAACACAGTAGAGATATCAAGCCAAAATCATAGCCTCCTTACCACCTTATCTGCCAAGTAAATGTAAAAAGTACAAGGTATCCGTGCCTACAAACAGAGCCACTGATGACTGTTGGAGCATTTTTAGAGGCTTCTGTCTTATGTATAAGCTCATGTTCATTTACTGATGGTGTCAACATGTCATGGTGAGATGTAATTGTGTCTCCTAAGAAATGGACACCTTGCAGGCTGAGTGTGCATATTTCCCATGATTGTGTTAAGAGCTCTGAACTAGGTTAATCTCTCTTGACCCATCTATACCCCATTTTTCTTTCTCTCCAGAAAAAGAATCTATTTGAATCAGTTGAAAGCAATGAGATTAATGACAGAAAGAAAAAGATCTTAAAATATAGTTTTTAGCTTTGAAGAGAGATTGGTTACTACTTTCTAGCAATGGGCAGGTTAACCCACTGTCTTGGGGCCAGAGATGGAAGAACTGATCGGAAGGCAGCAGGCCAAATTCCTAGAGGCTTTAGCGTCTGAAAGAGATTTCCCTCTGTAGACATAAAGATGAGGACCAGCCACTCTCATGGTTAAGAGAGAGAAAGTGAGAAGGGTGGCAGAGATGATTTAAACAACATTAAGAAAAAGAGGCCTGTTTGAATCCAGAGTTCATGCCAGCATCTGCTGCTAGTTTAAAATTGACCAAAAATTTGTTTCAATAATCTCTCCAACCATTCTTACTTGTGCTTCTTATTTTTCTTAGACTTGATATCATATATATTTAAATTTTCATTTAAAAGCTTCCAGTAACCTTTGGCACCAGGATTCCTGACTTGGAGGTAGTCCATGTCTGATCACTGGGCTATAGGAGGCTGTGGGGATTTAATGAACTCCTCTCCTGCTACAGTTCTGGTTACTGGTGGTTCAAAAGTAGTTCCCCATTTAAAATCTTAAAACAATCCATTCATAATTTTCTGATGTTAATGAGTTGATTTCAGGGTCCTTTTTGATAAAAGATTTCTAAGTAGAAGAAATAAGCAAACTCTTATTCATGGAATATCAAACCAAAACAAAGGGTATCCCAGGGACTGCCTCAGAACACTTTATAGAAATTGAATTCTATATCTTCCAGGCTAATGTGCTGTGGTCCTTTAGGTGGGATAGGAAGGCTCACTTGGTGACTTCCCTGATGATAGAGTTATCCTATATCAGCCCTAGTTTTCCAATGTTCCTTGTTAGTTTACTTGCTAGAGGGGTGAGGCAAGCCTGGGTTAAAATGTAGAGTTGAGAATTTACTCTGTTGCCCAGGAAGATTAGCTTTCCAAGCACTGATTCTTGAGGAGAGGTTTCTTAACAATGTTGCCTGGACACTAGAAGGATTCCCCCCACCCCTACCCTCAGCCTGTATTTAATTTGTAGCTTCCCCCAAAGCACCTTGTGTTCCTAATGAGGAAGAATGACTCACAAGATGAATAAATTCAGAGCCCCAAGAGCAATGAGGTTTAGTGGTGAATATACTAACCATGGGGAATCAGGAAACCAAGTAGTGGTCCTGGTTTGGCTGCTGACTGCTAAAGTTACTCACCATCTCTGAGCTTGTATCCTCTAAAAAGAGCTCTGATATGTCAAACGTATCTTGTGTTTTAGGAAAATATTATTATCATGTTGTGCATCATTTCATTTAATCCTCAAATTTCTGCTATGGGGTATGACCCTGCACTCTGTTGTTTCGGTCATGCCAACTCTTTGTAACCCTATGGACTGTAGCCTGATAGGCTCCTCTCTTCATGGGATCCTCCAGGCAAGAACACTGGAGTGGGTTGCCATGCCCTCCTCCAGGGGATCTTCCTGACCCAGGGACTGAACTTGCATCTCTTGAGTCTCCTGCGTCAGCAGGTGGACTCTTTACCACTAGTGCCATGAGGTGTGACTTTAATCACCTCTATTTTTGCAGATGAGGAAATTGAGGCACGTACAGGTTAAATAATTTGCCCAAGTTCATAGCCAGTAATGACAGTGTGGACTCAAATACTGGTGGGCAGACTGCCTGCAGTCTCTCCCCTTATTGCTAACACTCCACCACCTCCTAAAGTGAAGGGAAAGGCCGAGAGAATGGCAAGGGTCCTTTCAGTCCTGCTAGTGTAGGGCAGAGGGCTCTGTTTCTGGGGGGAGAAGATCCAGCATTCAGCCCCACCTCGTTCCTTCCCACTACTGAGAATCTCTCGGGGAATACGTCTTCACTACTAGGTCACAGGTAGCATTTCTTATCTCCTATGCCCCACAAAAATATATATTAGGGCCATTCTTTTCTGAGCACGTGGGTTAAGCCAAAGCTCAATGTAGTAGGGCCTTGGAGAAATGAAGCATCGGGAATGTTGGCCACAGAAGTGTTTCAGCAAGAAGCTGCAAGCTCCCAGCTTGCTGGCTTGGTAGGGACCCCAGTAAATCAGGATAAGCCATGGAGGCTGGCACTGGATCTCAGGGGTAGAATGTGGTCAGGGGCTGCGGACCCCTCAAAACAACAGCAGCAGCAGCAGCAGCAACAAACCAAGTTCAAGCTAAGAAAGCAGACTGTGTGCGTGGAAGGGGGCTGAAAGCAGGAGGCAATGAGGGGGAGGAAGCAGCAGACAGGACCAAAGGGACCTGGAACAAAAGAGGGAAGAGGATTTACAGGCAAAGGGTTCCAGTGAGCCCTGAAATGGAAGGAGAGGGAAAGAAGTAAGCAGCTCACTGTAAGCTAGAGGAGGAAGTGGGAGATGCGCTGCTTCCTGTAGAAAGACCGATGATTGAAGACAAAGCTGGGTGGGGACTAGTCCCTGGGCTGCAGGCGCTGCTGCTACACATACACACAACGGCTGCCGCTCAGTGGGCAGCTCCTACTACTGCGGGGCTGGGCTGGGCGGGCTGCACCGGAGCTCGCCTGCACTCAGCGGCGCGGAGGGCGGAGGAAAGCCACTCTCCTCGGACCAGCCTCGGGAGCCAAGGTAAAGGAAATGCTTTTCGTGTTGCTCCTTGTTAAGTGGGAAAAATGACCACCGCCAGCGGTTTTAAGGGCAGATTTCGAAGGGAAGAAAGGCACATTGTTCGGGGATGGGAGGAAATGATCAGGATGGATTCTGTTAGGAGGACTTTTGAGAAGGACCAAATTTGTGACACCTAGGTTTGAGAAAATAATCCTCATTAGTGCTTAGCTTCCGTGACTCATCAGGAAAACATGCTAAATATTAAGAAGCTGTTTGCAGAGTTCTCTTGTAAGAAAAGCAGAGCCCAGGCGAAATCAATGGGGGCTGTGAAGCTGTGGGCTGACCATCTGAGCGTCGCAGTCCGGTTTCAGGGGTGAAAGTGGTGTAAAATGTTAATTGCATTATCTTTCTTACACAGAGCACTGGAGTGGTCTGTTGCAGCATGAGGATTGTGATTTGGCTTTTTATGTTGTTTGTTTGTTTTGGGAGAGTAAATCCTTTTGTACTCAGAATTTACCAACAAAGGCTGGAATTGCGTATGTGAGGGACAGTATTTACCATTTAAAAAACGGTGTCTTCCTCCCTCTGTGCTCTGCAGCTGCTCTCAGGATAACCTTAGAAACAGCTATCAGTTGCCAGTGGGTCTTATCCTAAAGTTGCATCCTTTCTCAAAGGAGTGGGGCGAGTTTAACTTATCTAGCATCAGATAGGAGTGTATATATGGATTTTATGTTTATATAGATTTTATTCAGCTCTAGGTCAAGGTACATATTAGCCTCGGTGAGGGACAACATGTTAAAGTGTTGCCGGAGTTGTTTCCTTACCTGCATATGCTGTGCATGGACAAAATAGTGAAATCAGAACGTGATTTTTATTTTTTGATTTTCTTGAGCACTGGGTCATCTTATTGAGAGTCTGTGGCCCTGGCTTGTTCATATTTGTGAATGATACATACAAGTGCAGTAAATAGGTCTAACGGGTTAGAAATGAAATTGTGAGATTCTTTTCGCAGAGTATGTAGGAGGAAGAGTTTAATATCCCAACATAGCCTGATTTTAAAAATTAACCTTTGTCTCCAATAAGAAGTATGGTTAAGCAATAAATGACCATTGGTAAAAACGTTTTGTCTTGCATTTTTAGAATGAAAGGAGATACATTTTCAAAGGAAAGAAAGAACTGCTTATAGTGGAGTAAAAATAATAAAAAGGTCCTATTTAGACACTCATAAATTTTTAAAATGTGGGTTTTAAATACTAAATATGCCATGGAGAGTGTATATGCTTCCTTTTTTATCATTATTCTCAATTGTGAAGTTTCTTTTAATGTCATCTTTATGAAATTGATTTGGCTTCTCAAAATATGTGGGGTAACAGCACATTTCAGAAATAAGAATTTTGGGGTCCTTAAGGGATAAAATGTCTAATTTTCTGAGCTTGTTTATGATGACTAACAGGCAAAGTATTACTGGTGTTGAAACCATGGCGCTCCCCTGACAGATCTGTTGAATTTAATCAAACCTGTGGGCAAAACAAGGCATGCCACGTATTCCATGGCTCCAGTTGCTGTATGTCTCCTGGAGTAAAATACGTAAAGATCATCTACCCAAAGAAGAGATCTTGGGTGGATCTTGGATCCAGAATGCCCCTAACTGCAGCTATATGCTCAAGCCGCCTGTCATGAAATGGAAAGTTGGGAGTCTGGGCTATATGAGTGAAAATGGGACTCACCCTCTGGTACTTACTCATCTACAGTCTGGATTCACTAGGTAATGCCAACACCCTGCTTTGTGTGGGGATGTGGAGACAATCTGCCTTACTTCTCTCTGTGTTTCATAAAAGAGTAAGAAAATGAAACCTTGGGTCATAGACACAGGGGAGTCCAGAAACCCCCTGCTCTCTTTTAAAAAGACGTTGAACAAGAGATGCCTATTTTTGCATAGCCCAAAACATTTCCTTAATTGTTAAATTCCAGCTTGAAGCACAACATGAATGAGTAACAGCAGATCAGTAGCTATGATGGTAGGAGGTTTAGGAAAAAGGTGAAGAAACTCCTAGCCTGTAAAATGGGACTATTTCCACTTCTTCTGGCCATACAGAATATAAAAAGACATACTGCTTTTGTCCAGAGTGTTTAGAGTCAGCCGACACTGAAATTTTAATTGTGTGTGTGTGTGTTTTTTCCCCTGCCATATGGCTAATGGCAGAGTGGAAACACGACTCCATTATTTCCTGGCCAGTCCTGGGCCTCATGGTGGGCTCCTAGTGAATGCGTTTGGTTGACTGACTTTTTTAGCGTACTTCAGAAGGCAGGCTCAACTTTTAAGTATAAAAGCTCTATAGTCAAAGCACAAAGCCTCTTCAAAGACAACTGTGGGAGCAGAAAACAGCATGGTAGAGTGAAAAGAACACAGGCTTCAAGAGGCAGGCAAATTTGCCTTTGAATACTACCACTAGTGCTTGCTCCTTGACCTTGTACGTTAATTTATGAACCTTGTTTTCTTCACTGTAAAGAAGGGTTAATAATCAAGGTATTTTTTCATCGTTGTTTGTCGTGTTATGGTTTTATTTGGCTTTTGCTTTTGTGTATGATTTGTGAGTGCCTGTCAGGTACATAGTAGGTACTCAGGCCCTTTTTTCTCCTGCATCAGGAAAAGTTAGTCTATTCTTAGTCTTTGCCACCATCTCAAAGATTCCAGGAGATATTTTTTTAATTGCAGTTAAATATATATATAAAACAAAATTTCCCATTTTAACCATTTTTAAGTATGCCATTCTGCGGCATTAAGTATGTTGACATTGTTGTAACCATCACCACCATTCATCTCCAGAGCTTTTTCATCTTCTCAAACTGAAAATCTGTTGCATTAAACAGTAATTTCCCATTCCCTCCTCCCCCTGGCAACCACTATTCTACCTTCTGTTCATGAATCTGACTACTCTAGGCACCTCATATAAGTGGAATCATGTGGTATTTGTCCTTTTGTGATGGCTTAATTCATTTACCAAAATGTCTTAAAGGTTTGTCCATATTGTGACATATAATTGTAATTTTATGCCTTGTTTAGGCTGAATAATATTCCATTTTATGTATATATTATATCTTCTAATTCATTAATCTACTGATGGACATTGTGGTTACTTCCTTGTTTTTGCTTTTGTGACTAATCCTGCTATGATCATGGGTGTACAAACATCTGTGTGAGTCCCTGCTTTCACTTCTTTTTGGGTACCCAGAAGGATTAAATGCTATATTATATGGTAACTGTGTTTAATTTTTGAAGAATGACTATACTGTTTTCCATAGCAACTATGGTGACACCAGTGGTAAAGAAATCGCCTGCCAGTGCAGGAAACACAGGAGAGGAGGGTTCAATTCCTGGGTCAGGAAGATCCCCGGGAGGAGGAAATTGCCACCCACTCCAGTATTCTTGCCTGGAGAATTCCATGGACAGAGGAGCCTGGCAGGCTACAGTTCAGGGGGTCGCAAAGAGACGACAGGATTAAGCAGGCATCACAATGTAACAGACACAACGTATTTCCATTACAGCACATTAGGGTCCCAATTTGCATTTCCCTGAGGATTAGTGATGTTGAATGTCTTTTCATGTGTATATTGGCAATTTGTTGTCTTCTTTAGAGAAATGTCTGTTCAAGTCCTTTACCCATTTTTTTTTAATTGGGTTGTTTTCAAGGAGATGTATTTAAATGTGGCATCTCTTAACATAGTGTGTCAGAAAGATCATGACTATAATATTTGTGTTTAATCTCTTGCATGCACCAATATTACCACTGCCCAAGTGAAATGCTTCTCTCAAAAGTAACTTTTAAACTGAAAAGGAGAAAGCAAATCTGCATAGATCCTGGTAACTGGTAACATCAAGAACTGGATAGTGAAATTCAAACCCTTATTGTAGACCAGTGATCCTGCTGGCTAGGCTGCCACAAAGGAGGCAGGAGGGACCTGTCACTTCAGTGTCCTTATAGTCTCTACACATTAGCTTCAGGAGAAAAAAATGCCCAACAGGTAGCAAGTTCAACGACAGTACTAAGTTTTTCTCGAACTTTTTCTGATAGAGAGGATTAATCTTGGAAAGGGGCTATAGTAGTTAAACAACAACAGATTCTGAGAGAAGTTTCTACTAACAAAATGTGATTCTAATCCAAATTTCACATCTTACAATAAAGACCCCTGTGTTTCATTCTCCACCACAGATTTCACTCTCTATTCCAAAACCAGAGAGGTAGGGTATGGATGGGGCTGAGGACATCTGAGTGGAATGATTAGGGAGGACTCTGATGAACAGCAATGATACCCGAGATGGCGTGGTTGAAGATGTTGACCTTGAATGGTTTGAAGAGCTCCTGAAAGATTGTATATTAATGTGTATGTTAATTTTTTGTAATACACTCTGTGTGTGTACTAAGAGGTTGGATAATGGCCCCCAACTTTTTCAAATTTGCCAATCTGTTGATTCTACAGTTACTGGGAAGACCTATGACTGGCTTTACTAGATCCAGATGGGAGAGGGGAATTACAGCGCTGGGTTAAGGCTAGGACATCACGGAACGGACGGTGGAGCTAAAAACTACCTGGGAACAAACCTATCCTGTATCACCCCCTCAGTGATGGATTATAAAATAGACCCAGAATTTACCTTTCTAGAACTGCACAGTTGATTAATACCTCATTTCTCAATTCAATTTCCATTTTACTTTCCTCCATTGTAGAGAAAAGATTTAGAGAAAGTCATTCTACTTCGTCACTTTAAAAATTGTTTGGAAGACCATATTATTTTGTTTAAAAAGAAGGTAATGTTTACATTTTATATGCTATGTTTCTCTGTTCAAATTTGTTCACATGTAAAGATGTCACTGTGGAACTGAGATTCAGATTTTCAAGTAAGAGCATTAGAAATGTATGTGGTTCCCTAAAACTCTTATGTTAAAGAAAACGAGTTATGTCTAATGGGAGTCGATGTTCATACAGTGTTCAGAATCTCCGGGGGACTTCATTAAACTTTAAAAGAGAGGGAGCTCAATTCTCAAACTCTAGTGGTAACATGTTTCTTAGAAGTGAAGATAGGAAACAAAATCAGCCCTTTTATCTCTTGGCAAATATGTTTAAATGGTCAGCTCTTAATGTTTGAAAGATTTAGAAAAACTGGGTGGTTGACCCTTCCTCCCCATTTCTTCGGCCTTCCATTTGTCCCCTTGTCAGCCGGGTTGTCAAGGTCATGCTTTCCCATGATCCTCTGTCCCAGTCACCCGGCAACCGAACTGAAGGAGAGGGTTTGGAAACTGAGGTGACGGCTTCACTTCAGAGTCCTGGCAACACCAGCAAGGACTTTGCTGTTTTTGGAAAATCCTTTTCCTTTTTATTTCACTTTTTTACTCCACTCTGCATTTTCAATGAAAACAATGAAATCCAACCCCCCATTTCCTTTTTTCATTGCAGGTCACTTTTTGTTTTTCAGAGAATGTATGTATTATGGAATTCTTCAACCTCATTCTTTACCACCTCAAAATTTTTCCTGTCTTCCTTCATTTTCTTCTCCTCCCTTCCTAGCTTGTGTTAGCACAGCCTTTCTTTCAACCCAGAAGTCAACTCTTTACTTGGAACGTGTCAGTTCATTTCTTTTTACTTTCTAGGGGGCTATGTTCTGATGATAATTCTGTCTCCTTCCTACATATTTGGTTTCTTCCTTTTATTGACCTTTTCCTCTGCCTGCAAACTTGTTTCAATTCAGTTCAGTTCAGTCGCTCAGTAATGTCCAACTGTTTGTGACCCCATGGACTTGGCACACCAGGCTTCCCCATCCATCACCAACTCTCAGAGTTTACTCAAACTCATGTCCATTGAGTCAGTGATGCCATCCAACCGTCTCATCCTCTGTCATTCCCTTCTCCTCCTGCCTTCAATCTTTCCCAGTATCAGGGTCTTTTCTAGTGAGTCAGTTCTTCGCATCAGGTGGCTAGAGTATTGGAGTTTCAGCTTTAGCATCAGTCCTTCCAATGTATACTCAGGATTGATCTCTTTAGGATGGACTGGTTGGGTTTCCTTGCAGTCCAAGGGACTTTTAAGAATCTTCTCCAACACCACAGTTTAAAAGCATCAATTCTTTGGTGCTAAGCTTTGTTTATAGTCCAACTCTCACATCCACACATGACTACTGAAAAAGAAATAGCCTTGACTAGATGGACCTTTGTTGGCAAAGTAATATCTCTGCCTTTTAATACACTGTCTAGGTTGGTCATAACTTTTCTTCCAAGGAACAAGCATCTTTTAATTCAAGGCTGCAGTCACCATCTGCAGTGATTTTGGAGCCCCCCAAAATAAAGTCTGACACTACTTCCCCTGTTTCCCCATCTATTTCCCATGAAGTGATAGGACCGGATGCCATGATCTTCGTTTTCTGAATGTTGAGTTTTAAGCCAACTTTTTCACTCTCCTCTTTCACTTTCATCAAGAGGCTCTTTAGTTCTTCACTTTCTGCCATAAGGGTGGTGTCATCTGCATATCTGAGGTTATTGATATTTCTCCCGGCAATCTTGATCCCAGCTTGTGCTTCCTCCAGCCCAGTGTTTCTCATGATGTACTCTGCATATAAGTTAACTAAGCAGGGTGACAATATACAGCCTTGATGTACTCCTTTTCCTATTTGGAACCAGTCTGTTCCATGTCCAGTTCTAACTGTTACTTCCTGACCTGCATATAGGTTTCTCAAGAGGCAGGTCAGGTGGTCTGTATTCCCATCTCTCTCAGAATTTTCCACAGTTTATTGTGATCCACACAGTCAAAGGCTTTGGCATAGTCAATAAAGCAGAAATCGATGTTTTTCTGGAACTCTCTTGCTTTATTGATGATCCAGCAAATGTTGGCAATTTGATCTCTGGTTCCTCTGCCTTTTGTAAATCCAGTTTGAACATCTGGAAGTTCACGGTTCACATACTGTTGAAGCCTGGCTTGCAGAATTTTGAGCATCACTTTGCTAGCATGTGAAGTGAGTGCAGCTGTGTGCTGAAAGTGAGGTCGCTCAGTCGTGTCTGACTCTTTGCGACCCCACGGACTGCAGCCTACCAGGCTTCTCCATCCATGGGATTTTCCAGGCAAGAATGCTGGAGTGGGTTGCCATTTCCTTCTCCAGGAGATCTTCCCCACCCAGGGATCGAACCCAGGTCTCCCTCATTGTAGACAGACGCTTTAAGGTCTGAGCCACCAGGGAAGTCAGTTTACACTATAACTAAACTTTAAATAAACCTGTTGCCAACAAAGGTTCCCTTTGACTTTGGTAACCTTTGCTAACTTTGTTTTCTTCCTACCTGTAGGGGAAGAAAAATAGTTTTCCCTTCGCCCTTCTCAGTTCTAGGAAGCCTGTAACAAAAGGTTGATAAGGGAAAAGCAAACAGACATTTATTAACTTGAATACCTCATCTATACATGGGAGGTACCAAGGAAGAATGAGTAGCTCTCAGAAGCGATTTAGAACTCAGGCTTAAATACCACCTTGAGCTAAAGACAAAATTGAGGGGGAGGAGTGGAGGAGGTCAGTTATGGGGAGGTGGCCAGGAAAATTGAGGTAAATAAGAGTTAAGAGTTGATACGCGTATTTAAGTTGGTGCTGGTCCTTTGACGAGAGGCTCTATCAAGTTAATTATCCTTCTTTCCTAGGACCAGAGAGGGAGGCATTCTTACAAATGAAGATTTCCTTTATAAATGTAAATTTCCCTTACAAAAATGTAACTTCTAGTCTGTTTTCATAATTTGTCCAATTTCCCAAAATAATCTGCTCAAAATATTTTTATGCCAAAGAGACATATTTGGGGGTGGTATATTCTACCACCCTTCATGCCTATCTGAAGGTTCCCAACTTCATCATTAACTCCAAGTTCTGCACCTCAAATATGAGTATTCTCAAAATTTGATTCTTCTGCCACTTAATTTCTCCCTCTTCCTTTATCAAATCCTTTTCTAAGATTTCTGTCATTGTCACAGGGGTGGAAAGCAGCTCCAAATCTAATTCTGCATCTTCATCTCTAACTTACTCTAAATTTGCACATCAAGCACCTTACGGACTTGGCAGAACAGGCAACCCACTGAAACTGAGACCAGAATCAGTGTTTGCCATTGCCTTTCCCCACTCACAGCCAGTTCTTCACCTGATTCCATGACTATTAATGACACCCCATTCTCTTAGTCCCTCAATTAGGAAAACTCAATTCCATTATTTTCCTCACCAGTCAAGGTGGAGTCAGTCGCTCAGACCTTTGCCTTGTCGTTGGAAACATACCTTGATACTATTTGCTTTTTCCCACGTTGACAGTTGGTGTCTTAGGTCTGGTTCTCCTGACCTCCCGATGGGCTGATTGGTGGTTTTCTTGCCCCTCCCTAGAACTCTCCTGCTGCTCTTTCTACGCTTCACCTCTGTAGTTTGGCTTCTCTGCCTCACCAAAGTCCTTTCATCCTGTAAGACTCAGTTCAAATGCTACTTCTTCATGAAGTTTCCTTGGTTTCTTCCTTCCCCAATAAAAAACAGCCTTTATTTCCCCTGAAGTCTTTTGTTCTTTTCTCTCAGCAGTTAGTGCATTCTAGCGTATATAATGGCAATGGCAGTCTTTTTTTTTTTGTAAGCTCTTTGAGGATAGCAGCCACACCCAGTTTCATCTTTGTCTTCTTTATAGCACGTGAGAACAGCTTGGGTTTTTCTTTGGTTTTAATTTCAGTTTTAATGAAGTGTAATTGTCAAATAAAATTATAAGATATTTAAAGTGTTCATCATGGTGATTGGATATACATATATACTGTAAAAGTATTCCTCCCAATTAATTAACACATTCATCAACTCATATGTATTTGTGGGTTTGGTGAGGGTTTTGCCTCTTTTTTTAGTGAAAGCCTTTGGGTTCACAAATGCAGTTTATCATTTGTTTAATGAACTTTCATGGGTCATTTACTTTTTGATGCAGAGTGGGTTAGATATTCTAGGAGCTCATAAACTACTGGGGAAACAGACAAATACTGATGAAATTACAATATAGTTAGTCAGTCTGTCCGCAAGTCTTAACTGAATGTTTGCAGTGTGCCTTGTGTCCTTTGAGGGCCTAGGATACTTGGATGAACAAAACAGGCCAGTTCTTTGTTTTCTTGGAATTTACATTGTAGTGTTGGGAGAGACCCAGTAAACATGTAAATCAGCGGTTTTCAGATCTGGCTGCACATTAGAAATCACTGAGAGGTACTTTGAAAAAAATACCTGTGGCCCAACCTCAACCCAGACTAATTAAATCAGAATCAGCCAGGATTGGACTCCACTGACAAAAACAAATTACTATACAAGAAAATACCAGGCAGTGATAAGTGCTGAGGTGGATTAAAATAGAAATAGACTAAATGATGGAGATTGTGCGTATGATGGTGTAGTCATGGCGATTTTACTTTTGTTGGGTAATCCCTGAAGGCCCCTCTGAGATGACATTTGAATGAGACCTGTATTATGGTGAGGAGTAAGCCATGTAAGCAGCTTTGGGGAGAGAGTTCCCAAGCAGGAAGTACAGGTATCTTTCTGAAATGAGGGTGAGGTGGACTTCCAGCTGAAGTGTGACCCTTTTCACACACACCTGTGCAAGAATCTATAGAATGTCCTTCCTCTGCCGAAAGCAGCTTTCCAGTTGAACTAGGTAGACTACAAATGCAGAACACTTGGCGTCTCTGTTGAGCATATGTGGGTGAGATTGTATTTAGATCAAAGTGATTTAGTAGTCAGAGTAGTCAGGAAGACTACTCCGTTTAATAATCTTCTTTTACATTGCCACCAGCACTACAGGGCTTGTTGTCGGAATTAAACACCAATCTTACTGTTTAAAATCACCTTAAATATTTGGTATGATCTCTTAGATGAATAAAGTAGAGAAAATAGTGACTTCTGCCCTTAACTCTACTTGGGGGAGCCAGGGAAAACCTCACAGGGGAGTCATTCAAACTACACAGCACCAAGCACTCACTCATGTCCGGATGAGTGTGTTTCAAGAATCAAGTTGAGAACTAGCATTTGTTGAGCATTCTGTTTGAGCTTCTGTGTGCTGGAGACTTTATACATGTTACTGTTTTCCATTAGCTTTTTCTTTAAAATGAAGTATAGTTGATTTACAATGTAGTGTTAGTTTCTGGTGTATAGCAAAGTGATTAAGATATACATATATATATTTCATATTCTTTTTCATTATGGTTTATTATAAGATATTATAGTTCCCTGTGCTATACAGTAGGACCTTGTTTATTTTTATACAGTAGCATAGATCTGTTAATCCCAAACTCCTAATTTATCCCTCCCCCGCCTCCTTTCCCCTTTGGTAACCATACATTTGTTTTCTATGTCTCCGTTAGCTTTTAAAGTAATTCTATGAGATGAGAACAATATTTTTCAATCAGGATACTTTTGGATGCCGGTGAAAGAATACCCTACCGAAACCGTGTAAACAGTAGGACATTTATTGAGGACCTCCTCCTAGCTGGACAGTGTTCCTAGCAACCTTAAATCTTTCTCTCCTCCTATTCTGACATCCTGAGCAGGTTGGTTTGTCTTCTGAGGCCAGCTCTCTTCACTGTGCTGAGATGGCTCTCACTACAATTTCAGTTATAGGCTGATTTCAGTTTCACTGGAGGCACAGTGAAATGCCCATATACCTCTTCTTAATGTTACAGAAAAGCTGCCCATAGCAGAATTCACCTTCACAACTCACCGTGCCTTCCCTATTAGTAGCAAGACCAACAGAACTGCTGAAATTGGCTCATTTGTTTTCTTGTGAGGCCATGGCACAACCCTGCCTTTCTGAAGAGCATGGTCACCAGACCCCAGACAAAAGATCTGACTCAGTTAACAAGGATGAAGGGTGACTGATTATCGAGTGGGCGGTCAACAGAGTCTGCCGCTATATTATTTCCATCCTGTACATGAAGATATCAAGGCTCAAAAAGGTCAAAATTATCAAGATCACACAACTTTGAGCTGAACAGTGTTTCCATGCATTCTCTTTTCAGAAAAACAAACACACTCCTATACACAAATGAAAAGCTTGTTTTTGTTGATAGTGATGATCTAGGTAGATTAGAGAAAGAGTCCTGGAAGAAAATACAAAATGGCTGCTATGAGTCTAAGCAAAAAAATCACCTTCAAACAAATGCTTCCAGAAGAAATTACAACAGGTCCTGGTGAGCATTAAGAATGGCGTTTAGTTTAGACAACCAGTCCTGCATTTCTGCATTATAATTGTATCAGTTCAGTTTAGTTCAGTTCAGTCGCTCAGTCGTGTCCGACTCTTTGTGACCCCATGAATCGCAGCACGCCAGGCCTCCCTGTCCATCACCAACTCCCGGAGTTCACTCAGACTCACGTCCATCGAGTTAGTGATGCCATCCAGCCATCTCATCCTCTGTCGTCCCCTTCTCCTCCTGCCCCCAATCCCTCCCAGCATCAGCGTCTTTTCCAGTGAGTCAGTTCTTCGCATGAGATGGCCAAAGTGCTGGAGTTTCAGCTTCAGCATCATTCCTTCCAAAAGAAATCCCAGGGCTGATCTCCTTCAGAATGGACTGGATGGATCTCCTTGCAGTCCAAGGGACTCTCAAGAGTCTTCTCCAGCACCATTTGTAATTGTGTATATATATATAATTAAATTGAGTGCTGCTGACTGGTCATTATAATCAGTTTGATCTAAAGAAAATCCACCCTGGACCAAGAAATGACCAAGAGAGGCCAAGGGTTCTGTGTACGTTGTCTTTCAGACTTAAATGAAAACTGTGTTTTCTCTGGAGAGCCATGCATTTTGTTGATGATGGCGTGTGTAAGGGAAGAAAGAATAATCTCTGACATTTCTAATTATGAGTTATTTTGAAAGTGGGTTTTCACTTTGCAACTCCAGGGCCAACATGCAGTTCGATCAGTGTTGCTTTTTCTTTGTGGTTTCTTCAGTTCCCATATTAGACTCCATTGCAGAGGCAGGGTTTGTAAGAGGACAGCAGTGAAAAGAGAAACTGCAGCGGAGCTGCTGTCATCGCTGGCGTTTTGGCGGCTTGCCCCAGGTGTATTTCTGTGCCTTATCATTGTAACAGGTTAGTGTTAACGGTGGGAGTATCTTCTCTGTAATAAATGACTGAGTGCTTCCTACTCTTCTATTTGCATTTTTAAACAGGAAAGTAAATGTTAATTTCTAGGCTTTTCCAACAGAGCTGTGTTTAAGAAGGGTATTTATCTGATCTGCCCAGAGCCATATGAGAAAAACTGTGGAAAAAAAATTTAAACATGAAAAATAAATTAACTCTCATTTTAGAGTCTTTGATGGAGAATTGAATTGATCCTTTGAGATTTTTTAAACTTCATGAATTGTGGTTGTGTTTAGATGGCTCAGACAGTAAAGCGTCTGTCTACAATGTGGGAGACCTGGGTTCGATCCCTGGGTCTGGAAGATCCCCTGGAGAAGGAAATGGCAACCCACTCCAGTACTATGGCCTGGAAAATCGCATGGACAGAGAAGCCTGGTAGGCTACAGTCCATGGGGTCACAAAGAGTTGGACACGACTGAGCGACTTCACTCACTCAGAGACCATTACTGTATATAAGCATTAATTTCACTAATAGTTTTATTATGATTTTTTCCTTTGGGGACAGAAACTTGATTATTGAGCAGTCCCAAGATTATCTTTTAATTAAGCTAACAAAAATTTGAGTAAAAAAAAAAAAATTTCTAAGCAAAAAAAAAAAAAAAAGAAAGATTTTTTATTATGTTTTAAAATAATCCCAAAATACTGTAGTGTAGAAAATAATATTCTAAGGCTTAATTCACAGGAGATCATAGTAGTTAAAGAATATTGGTTTGGAATCAGAATATCTTGGACAAGTTCCTTATACTATTTATGCCTGTTTCCTTATCTATAAACTAGGATATAATGACAATACCTACTTTACAAAATTGTCAGGAGAAGATTATATACTGTGTGTAAAACATTTATTTAACATCAGTTCAGTTCAGTTCAGTCGCTCAGCTGTGTCCTACTCTTTGCGACCCCATGAATCGCAGCACGCCAGGCCTCCCTGTCCGTCACCAACTCCTGGAGTTCACTCAGACTCGCATCCATCGAGTCAGTGATGCCATCCAGCCATCTCATCCTCTGTCGTCCCCTTCTCCTCCTGCCCCCAATCCCTCCCAGTATCAGAGTCTTTTCCAATGAGTCAGTTCTTTGCATGAGGTGGCCAAAGTACTGGAGTTTCAGCTTCAGCATAGTGCCTGACAGATAGTAATTAACTATTCAGAATTGTAGCTGCTATTATTGTTATTTTTATTTCTGTTACCACAGTAATAAATTTATTATTTTATTATTATTGTTACCACAAAGATGGAGGCGAGTATCTTTTATTCTAGCTTTGGGGTTCTTAGCAGGTTTTAGCAGAAACGATTATGATCCAGTAAGAGCGACAGGTGCTCAGAACTTAGAGTAAAGAATCACCCAAGGAAGCCTTCTTCCCTGGCATAATCAGATGTTAGTGTTTTGACTTTAAGTGATGGTCTCAAGCTTGCGTTATTTGTTCACCAATGCATGTGCTTAGTCATAAATATTTCCAGTTTTCCTCCCCTACTTATGATAGACACACATCTCTGTCTACTTTAGTTCGATGTAGCCGTGTGTCTTGCACTGGCCAGTGAAACGTGAGCAGAAGTGATGTTTGTCACCTCCAGGAAAAAGCTTAAAAGAACCAGGATGTGAATACATTCCTTGGCAATTGACTGTGGTAGAAGCACAGAAACAGTGGCTGAGCCCTTAAGCCTGGTTCTTAGAATAAAGACAATAGAAATGGTCTCTCCACTGACCTACAGTGGACATGTAGAGAGAGGAGAAATGAGTTTTTCTTTCTTAAAGGGTTTGAGGGTTGTTAATTATGACAGTATAACCTAATCTATCCTAACCAGTATAGTCTGGTTATCCCTTCAAACTCTAGGGAAAAAAATATTATTGGTAACAGTACATAAAATATGTAGCACTTTGGAGAAATTAATTTTTAATGACTATTGTATGTGTGTGTGTGATAAATTATACCATAAGTAAGCCTTAGGATACTTCACATTTTAATTTAAATAGATATGTATAAAATTTATTTAAATCTCTTTTAAAATAGGGTTTATTTCCATTTCAAACAGAGGAAAATCAGTATACCAAGATTACCAACATCTGTTTTTCTTTGAAGAGAGTCATCTGTGATGCCCAAGTCAGGACTATGAATTCTAGACCCAAGGTGGTCACTGGGTCATGATTCCTCTGACTTAAAGCTCATCCAGAATGGTGCTTTGTGACACAGAAGATCTTCTGAGAGGAGATAAGGGACTAAACCATGCCTGTGGCCTTTGTCTCCAGTAGGAAAATGGTCTTCCCTAAGCTCTATTGCAATGTTCAGTTATAAACAATGGTGCTAAGTACATACAGGGTCTTAAATAACTTGTATTGATAAATGGATGGAAGTAGTCTACAGTTCTTCCAAATGTTGGCGTCTCTCATATTCGCTTTTTAAAAATGAACCTTTATCTTAGACCTTGGTTTAAAAACGTCTCGGTACTAAGACTTACATTTACCCTAGAATCAAGTTACATTGTTATGATTAGACAGTGTTAAGGAAAAGAAAATTCATTTTAATAAAAAAAGACATTTATTCTTTTAAAGCATTTTACATGTACACACAGATGTAAGCTATTTTATTTGATATTTTTTACTACTGATTTTTTCATCTGATTATTACGTTTGGATCTCTAAAACTGCATTATGAAATACCTTAATTATTTAAATTAGGAACAGATTCATTATCTCCAGTGTACAAACTCAAATTAATTTCATTATTAACCCGAATTTTAAATTGATTAATCTTGGAGTGTTTAAGGAATCAAGAAGGATTTTTTTCATCCTTAAAGAAAAGGACATATTGATTGGATGACTCTCTTTCCATCACACCGGTTGTGCTACAAAGAGCAAGAAATTTGTAAGAAACTTTGGATAGATTTTATAAACCAGCCAGAAACCTGTTTGTCTGGGGCTTCTAGGGGAACAATCTGTGAGTCATTTTAAAAAACAAACACACTCATAATCACAGAGCATGTTGTTACCATGGTTATCAGGCCTGTGGAGTTGAGTTGCTTATGTTCCTGTAAAGGGAAGAGGGGGAGAGAAACTGAGAATTCAGAGCTTTGACTATCAGCTTCAATTTGACTATTGTGAGAGAAAGTGTAAGGGTTTCTCAAGAACATGCTGGCTCAGTCATCCTGAGAGGGAAGTGAAGAAACTCTGGAATCCTCCCTTTGTTACTGAATATAAGTTAATCATACTAGTGTTAGGTGTTATGATTCACAGGGGAGAAAAGGACCATTTGGCATACTCTTGGGAAGATGGGGGAAATAAGTCCCTTATCTGTTATATAATTACATGTAAGTCTCTAAGGTCTACCAGGAAAGTGTCTGGTGTGCAGATGCACAGGGCTTTAATGAGCCTCTAAAAGGTACCAAATGCCACTGGCATAATATTATTACAGATTTAAAGGATCCTTAGTGCATTATTCTGATACAGTTAGAGATGGGTTTTAGGCCATTGTTTCAGATCCGGTCCCCAAGAAGACCAGGTCTCTTTTCTCTATTTTATGGAGGGAATATGACTCCTTTGTCTTGTACAGTCATCTTATAATACAGGCCTCTGGGTCACAAAGGTGACCAAGGAGGTTATGTGAACTGTTATTCCTCCAGGGGAAAGTAAAATCAGCATGCTTGGTTTTTTCGTTTTTTTGATGGACAGTCAACAAAGTGGGATTACTGAGGAATGATTCATTATGATTCTATATGGAGAACAAACAACACTGTAAATTAAAGGTATAAGTTGGTACACATACAATACTGGTTTTCAAGAATATTTTAAAATTTAAGAAGCTTCAGCATCCTTTTAAATGGAAAAGTATAATACATTGACCTAGAGATTTGTTTTTTTTTAACCTGGGTTCGATCCCTGGGTTGTGAAGATCCCCTGGAGGAGGGGCATGGCACCTCACTCCAGTATTCTTGCCTGGAGAATGCTCTTGGACAGAGGAGCCTGGCGGGCTACAGTCCATGGGGTCTCAGAGTCAGACACACTGAGCGACTAAGCACAGCACTGAGGTTTTTTAGAGTATTCCTTATGCAGACTTTATTTCTAGAACTTTTCTTTATTAAAACTATTTTTTAAAAAGCTTGAAATGAAGTGCCATGGGGTGTGATTAAAGGGTGATACAAATGCAGGGAGTTTGTATATGATTTTGCCCTGGCATATGGTGTAATTAACTATTTCTCAAAACTGTAGATTTCATTTCTCTTTTCATATATAGGAAGAAGGCACATGTTATCCAAACTTCATTCTATGCTGTCTTAATTTTTTTTAAGATTAGTAAACAATGCTTAAACTTTTTTTTGGATGATGAAAGGAATTCATTGATAATTCCAAAAATACTTAAAGTGTAAAAAATAACCTAAGACTGACCCTTTCCATTAATCAAGTTGTTGGTTGAACTGCATGTGACAGAGACCTGATCACAGTGACTGACAAAAGTTAGAAGTTATTTGTCTTTCACATAACAGCCCAGAAGTGTGTGGTCCAGGGCTGGTAAGGGAACTCCTTGACAAGATCTCCCAGGGACCCAGGCTCCTCTGTCATACTGTTACATCATCCCTGTCATGTTTTCCTTGCTTTGTGGTCTAAAGTGGCTTCTTGCCATAAAAACCTCACTGTAACCAGTAGGAAGGAAGGAAGTTGGAAAGGGGAGGGCATGACCCAGAAGTTGCATGGATCACTTTTGCAGCCTTCCGCTTGAACTTTGTCACATGACCACATACCTAGCCACAAGGGAAGGTGGGAAAAGCACTTACTATTGACTTAAATGTGTCTAGCTTAGAATGGAGGAAAGAGATATTGAGTCATATCTAGCAATTTCTAGTACTTACATTTTCTGGGCATAAAGGACAATACACTGTTAACATTTTGATGTGATCCTTCCAATCTTTTTCTAGAAAAATATGTATCAGAAAGATGTTACGTATAATATTTACTAGGAAATACTGTATATGTTATACTAGGAGAATATTATATATGAAAAATATTAAAGAAAATATTAGAAAATGTATATATAATATAAATATTAGAAAATTAGCTGAGTTTATACTATATATATAATTTTGTATTCTTTTCACAGAAGTTTATTTCAGTGTATTTTCCTTAGCATTTAAATCTTTTGTATTTATCCTTTCCAAGTTCCACTGTGTGTAGTTTTTTTGTTTTACTTAATAGCTTTTATTATTAATATTTAAGCTATTTCTAATGCCTTGATAATAATTATTTGTGTATATTTAGCATTTGGGGGATCACATTATGGAGTGACCTCACTAAGACAATGGCTGAGAACATACCTGAGATCTTAATATAGTGCCCAACTACTTTCCAGAGAGATTGTGCCAGTTTATGCTCCCCCAATAGTGTGTAGGCTTCCCTGTGGCTCAGCTGGTAAAGAATCTGCCTGCAATGCGGGAAGATCCCCTGGAGGGGGAAAGGCTACCCACTCCAGTATTCTGGCCTAGAAAATTCCATGGACTGTATCGTCCATGGGGTCACAAAGAGTCGGACACGACTGAGTGACTTTCACTTTACAATAGCTTATGAGAGTGCTACACTAAGAGCTCCCTTCAAGGCTAATTTTGCAAGTCCCACCAATCATTGTTGTCCCTAGGGTTTATTCTCTGAAAATAGGTTGTTTTTTGCCCTTGGCTTGTTTTTGTTTCCTTTGCTGTCATTAATCATGAAATAATAGTTTTCTAATAACATTGGCTCATTTAAAAACATATGGTCCCTTATAGTCATCTGGGAATATGAGCACTTGAGCTGAGATTTTAGCACACATGTCAGTCTCAAACAGTGGGCAGTCTCTAGAGACACTGATGTTCATTTGGTCTTAGGACCCAACGTGAAAGTGATTTCCACCCTTAGTCATAATACTCTAGATGCCAAATACCTCCTAATTCTGAGACATAACAAATTAGGAATGATAGAGCATTCCTTGAGGCTTAGGTAGTTCCCTTTGAGCTGATTGCTCGATATCTTTTCAGCAGTAAAGAAGCTCCTCTACATAGGAACTTTCTCTGATATGAATCGCACTCACACTTGGCAAAATTAGGCCAGCTCTGCTGAACATCTTCAAAGTCATTAGTGGCTAGGGGTATAGGTATTTCTACCTCTTTATTTATTATTATTTTGGCTGTGCTGGGTCTTCATTGCTGTGCATGGGCTTTCTCTAGTTGCCCTGAGTGGGCTTCTCACCGCGGTGGCTTCTCTTGTTGTGGAGCACAGGCTCTAGGCGTGTGGGCTCAGTAGTGTGGTTCTGGGTCTCTAGAGCACAGGCTCAATAGTTGTGGCTCACAGGCTTAATTGCTATGCAGCATGTGGGATCTTCCTGGACCAGGAATCATACCGGCGTTCCCTGTGTTAGAAGGCAGATTCTTAATCACTGGACCACTAGGGAAGTCCGTGTTTCTACTTCTAAATAGCCTTTTGCTTTGGATGCTAAAGATGTTTTTAACCATAAACTTATTCAGTCTACCCTCTTAGCAGCTGCTGCTAAGTCACTTCAGTCGTGTCTGACTCTGTGCGACCCCATAGACGGCAGCCCACCAGGCTCCCCCGTCCCTGGGATTCTCCAGGCAAGAGCATTGGAGTGGGTTGCCAGGTTGCCATTTCCTTCTCCTATAGATGCACACAAATGGAGCCCCACCTCTGTCCCTAGTACCTGGCAAAAGAGCATATCTGCATGTTGGTCCTGCTGGGAGCTAATCGAGTTAGGAGGAAAGTTTGTTTCATCTCACCTGTACACAGCCTCTCACCAAGAACTCTGCTTGCCCTAGGTTCCCCAGGCTGACTTTCGTGTTTTCTTGTAGGCTGGGGATGTTCACAAAGAAAGGAACTCATATTTTCACAAATCTGTTTCTTCAAAGAAAAAGAGTTAACAAATGTTTCTTGGCTCAGAAATGTAAACCTGTGAACCCCCCTGCCCTTCAAACTATTCAGCCATCACCACCAAACCCTATTTACAGAAACATTTATTTGCTTGTTCAGCTTTTATGTATCATGTTGTCTCTCCTTTTTTTAATGAAACACTTTCCTCTCTGTTTTCTCAACAGCCAGTGAGCCTCAGGCTTTGGGAAGTGAAGAGGTAAGAATTCTGAAATATTTTCTTCTATGATCTTAAATCTAACCAGAACTTTAAAATGAAAAAAACATCTTCAGTAAGCCTATAGGTGAAAGCGTTTAACATGAAATGTTGATCAAGAAGAAACATTTATAGTCTTTAGCAATGTTGATTGCTGAAGGGGATTTAAAGGGGAAAGAAAAGACTCTCCTTAATGATTGTTAAAGATCAGATTTCTCACCAGAACTCCCTCTGCCCTCCTCCCCACTTTGCCCCCTACTTTTTTCTAAAAACCTGAATTTGGAGACCCTTTGAGATGACTGCCTTAACAAAATGTATCCCTATGGCACCAAACATGATTAACTGGTAGCACCTATTGAGGATAATGAAAGACAGATGTCAGAGTAAGTTAGACTGGAGAAGGGTAGGGAAAACCCTGTTCTTAACTGGTTTTGATGTTATAAGGACTTTTCCAGCAGCAACAACAGTAACAATAAAAGGTCTGTTTAATACTGGTGTGGTTTCTTCTTGAAGAAACTGACTTGGCTTTTGAAACTGATGAAAGTCATTTGAATCTAGCTATAAACTTGAAAAAAGTGAAAGTTACTCAGTCGTGTCCGTCTCTTTACAGCACCATGGATACATCCATGGAATTCTCGAGGCCAG
The DNA here is from genome assembly GCF_016772045.2 of Ovis aries. NCBI lineage: Eukaryota > Metazoa > Chordata > Mammalia > Artiodactyla > Bovidae > Ovis > Ovis aries. Next base: position 42,931,099 of record NC_056060.1, read on the forward strand.
AGTCCTGGAGTGGGTAGCCTTTCCTTTCTCCAGGGGATCTTCCCAACCCAGGGATTGAACCCAAGTCTCCCACTTTGCAGGCAGATTCTTTACCAGCGGAGCCACAAGGGAAGCCCTAAGGTCTCCATATTGCTGAGGCAGGTGATAATGTATTCACCCTCTCCAGCCAAGACATAGTTCCACCTTTCATCATCCTGATGTGGACTTTCCCCCCTATTTTAAAATTTAACTTCCTTAGGATAAATTTCAGGCATATACCCAAATAGAGAGGATATCCATGTCACTCAGTTTTCGTAGTTATTGACTCATGACCAGTATTGTTTCTTTGTACCCCTACCTACTTCTCTTCTTTCCCCATTGGATCATATGGCAATGGCTTAAATATGGCTGTTAGATTTTTGATTGTTTATTTACATAACTATTACTGGCTACAGCAAAATGCAAATAAAAAATAAAACCTACTTTTACCCTTAGTTTACTGAAGGTAGCCATTCATCCATTTACTCATTCAGCCAATATTTAGTATATACTACTGTCAGAACCTTCTTAGGAGAAGAATTAGAGAGAAGCCTCATGCAAGGGAGACCAGTATATATCTTGGGTTGGGAATGATGGGCTGGATATGTTAAGAATTGCTGAATAGAGATGAAGGAATGGAGGACATCTAGAAAAACTGCCAAGTTTCTCTTTTGGGAGATTCAGTGGTGGTGATAACTGGGCTACAAGAAGAACAGATTCAAATCTGTGGAGTGGCCACATCCAGATGGGTGTGTCCAGTAGACTGCTTGTGGATGGTACAGAACAGTGGTTCTCAGTCCTGGGTGCACATCGGAATCTTCAGGGATGTGTTTGAAAGTACTGACCAGTTGAATCAGAATCTGATTATCTGTAGTTTTTAAGAGCTCCCGGGTGATTATAATATATAGTCAGGATTGAGAATTTCTGGTCTAGAGATTATTAGAAGGAAGGTCTACGTGTGTTTTGTGCTTTTAAGACCATGCATAGCTTTTGTTACCCCATAATGAGATTTTGTTTGAAGTATTTAATATCTTTCAGGTGAGGGCTGAGCCATCCCTACTTTCTACCAAATACTATTAATAATGAAGACTTTTAAAACAAGTACTTCTTGTTCTCTTATCTGATTTGGTGTTGATTTCTTTCATACTAATAAATGTACTTAAATGTTTCAAATTAATTCAAGCGGATTTCTCGGTGGGAGTTGCTGTGTGTTGAATGGGGCAATTCTTCATTGTATTCCTTGGTATCCTGCCCTTGGCTCACAAAAGGCCAGTGGCATCTTCCAGCAATCTGGTGCCCTAAGGATACATTGAGAACTGCTGTGTCTTTACACACCTTTAAAGAAGTTATTTGTCATTTTCACTCTTCTGTACAAGCATTTTTGCTTCATACATAATTACTGGTTTCAGTTATGCAAAGAAACTCCTTATATAAGTGATCTCTGCTAACAAACTAAAGAAAGAAACTAAACAGACATTTAAAAAAATATATTGTTTTGCACTGTTGGAGGGATTTTGAGCATATTTGTTCTAGTACCAAATCTAATTTTTATGTCTGTATAGAGATGCAAATAAAGCAGTAGGTAAGAAATGGTCAAATATTGAGATTTAAAACAAAATACTGCTAAAGTGTTATGCAAATTGAACGGCAGTGATAATGATGTCTTCATTTCTTGTTTGCTGCTATAACAGGTTATCACAAACTTTGTGGATTAAAATAGTACAAGTATATTATCTTACAGTTCTGCAGGTTAGGTTCTGTAGAGATCTTACTGGTCTAAAGAACTGTGTTCCTTTCTGGCGGAAAGGAGAGAAAGAATTCTGGAGAGAATACTAGTCTCCTTCCTCCATTTTCAAAGCCAACAGCCTTGCATCTCCATGCGTCTTTCACCCATAGCCGTTCTGAACTGAGCCAGGAAGTGTTCTTTGACTTTAAGGGTCCATGTGATAAGATTTGGCATATCTAGGTAATGCAAGATACCCTCCCCATCTCAGGGTCCTTAATTTAATCGTATCTTCAAAGTCCCTCTGTCTATGTAAGGTTGTATATTCACAGGTTCCAGGAATTAGGGCATGGACCTATTTGAGGGCTGTTATTCTGCCTGCATGCATGCTCAGTTGTGTCTGACTCTTTGTTACCCCATGGACTGTGGGTTAAAATAGTACAAAAATATTATCTTACTTGGAGCCCACCGAGCTCCTCTGTTCATGGGATTCTCCAGGCAAGAATACTGGAATAGGTTGCCATGGTTTCCTCCAGGGAATCTTCCTGATCCAGGGATCGAACCCGCATCTTCTGTGTCCTCCTGCATTGCAGGCAGATTTTTTACTGCTGAGCCACTGGGGGAAGCCCATTATTCTGCCTACTGCAGAGTAAAAAAGATGAACTGTTCAGAAAGGTAGAAATGCTTCAGGTAACAGAGATCAAATTATCTTACATTTCATTGTATAGGGTTGAGAAGGTTTAGGGTTCCCAACTTGAAATAGTGAGTTCTTGTCTTGACTCTGCAAATCCTGCTTTGTGGATACGGGCACTAAAGGCTTTTAGTTTTCTTGGAGTATGTGGCGTTGGATCAGGTGGACAGGTTGAAGTCCAGTGGCTCCTCCCTTGGCCAGACTTTCTGGTGCTGTGGGTGTGGCCTCTGAGGACTGTGCTGCTTTTGGCATTTCTCCAGCTCTGGAGAGTTTGCTGGCAGTGTGCAAGTTCCAAGGTCTTTGAATAGCACCAAAGAAATGTGAGATTTTTATTTTATGCTGTTATGTCTGCCTGTCACATTATGCTATATTTATTAGGCTCTAACCTGTAGAAATTGGAAGAAAAATAACAGTATTCTAGAACTTTCAGTTCAGTTCAGTTCAGTAACTCAGTCGTGTCCGACTCCTTGCGACCCCATGAATCGCAGCATGCCAGGCCTCCCTGTCCATCACCAACTCCCGGAGTTCACTCAAACTCATGTCCATCGAGTCGGTGATGCCATCAAGCCATCTCATCCTCTGTCATCCCCTTCTCCTCGGGCCCCCAATCCCTCCCAGCATCAGAGTCTTTTCCAATGAGTCAATTCTTCGCATGAGGTGGCCAAATTATTGGAGTTTCAGCTTTAGTATCAGTCCTTCCAAAGAACACCCAGGACTGATCTCCTTTAGGATGGACTGGTTGGACCTCCTTGCAGTCCAAGGGACTCTCAAGAGTCTTCTCCAACACCACAGTTCAAAAGCATCAATTCTTTGGCACTCAGCTTTCTTCACAGTCCAACTCTCACATCCATACACGACCACTGGAAAAACTATACCCTTGACTAGACGGACCTTTGTTGGCAAAGTAATATCTCTGCTTTTTAATATGCTATCTAGGTTGGTCATAACTTTCCTTCCAAGGAGTAAGTGTCCTTTAATCTTATGGCTGCCATCACCATCTGCAGTGATTTTGGAGCCCCCCAAAATAAAGTCTGACACTGTTTCCACTGTTTCCCCATTTATTTCCCATGAAGTGATGGGACCAGGTGCCATGATCTTAGTTTTCTGAATGTTGAACTTTAAGCCAACTTTTTCACTCTCCTCTAGAACTTTACTGTAGTGGTATTTATTCTAGCTAATTTCTAAGTGTGGTTTAATTTCCATACATTAGGTAGGTCATCCCCACAAAGCATAAAACCATTGCTTGCCTAGTGAATGAAATGGATCACTGGGTTATTTTTTAAAACCATCTCTGCAGTAGGATGTAGCCAGAAATTTTTGATGGAGATTTCAAATGTTGTAGCTAATTTTGTAATGAGTCCCCTCTCTATCCACTTCTAGATAGGTCAGCAATACAGATCTGAAGGTCAAACATAGGGCTAGCTGTAGAATAACAAACCATCCTGATTTTGTCCAAGACTGAGGGATTACTGGGGAGTTGGGATCTTTAGTGCTAAAACTACTAGAGTTCTGGGACAGTTGATCCCAAAGATGTTTAAAAATAGCTCTGGTAGAAAGTGATTGTCATGCTGATGAATTGTGAAGGTAGAAATTTTGATTGAACAAAATAATGACAATAACCTCCAGGGTTTGGGTTGAGTATAAAGGTGAACCCTAACTCTTGAAAAATCTGTATCCACATACATATGTTTGCCCCAAGCCATCTTAGAAGAACCAACATTTATGAAGTGTTAGATTTCATAGCCCACTCTTAGATTTTTCCAGTGTTACCTGTGTACCCCTGCATGATGTCCATGGTGTAAGTAAGTGGGTGCATCTTGTTGAAGACACTTATTCAGCCTTTCCTCCCTTCTCCATAATGCCCTGCTCTGTCCTCACCCACAGCAAAGTCAGACTGAGAAATCAGGAATACTAAAGACCCTAAAGCCTCATTGATTTTATTTCTCTGACATTTATTTGGAGATTTTTATTCTCTAAGCCGCTGGTTCAAAGAGGTTGTAAGTGTACTTAAAAGAGCAATTCATTACCTTCCCCAGAATAGAATTTGACTTTTAGGAGCTGGTAATCTTTTTTTTTTAATGTGTTTGTTTCCTATCTTCTAAATGGTTCTAGCTGGTAGGTACAAGGAATTCTTTCTTTATTTTTATTTTTCTTCCAAAAAAAAAAAAAAGAAAGATTGAGCACTGTCTATTGTAGAAGATCTGGGTTTCTAATGAGAATAGGTCTTGAATAGATTGTGAGTTAACTCTGATATTCTTAGGAATCCCTTTTTGGGGTTCCTTCCTTCTAGGACTCTCAATCTTGGTTTCATTTTTTTAAGACTAACCTCTTTTCAGTTTTGAATCTCAGCTGGATTGTTTCGTGAATCAAACAAACTCTAGAAGAAATGAAAGGAGATGAAATCCTTATGCTGTTGATTAAACTCAGCTTCTTTTATTCCTTTCCAAAGAGAAATTACAGAGTCAATGTAAATAGGAGATCCAAATGACCCAAACTACTCTGCATGCAGGGTTTCTGTGGGGGTAATAGGAATGTTTTGGAACTAAATAGAGATGATGGATATGCAACTTCTTAAATATACTAAATGCCATTGAATTGTACACTTTAAAGTGGTCCATGATTAATTTCATGTTCTGTGAATTTTTACCTCAAAATAAAAATGCCGAACTTCAAGAGGAAAGAAAAAAAAAAAAAAAGACTGTTTCTCCCTATTCAAATTCTGGAGGAAATCTCATCCATTTTAATACACTCATGTTTTTAGATTTATAAACCAAAATTGTTGTCCTGTCCTGTGCCATTACTAGGAGAACATATTTGGACTTAAAAGTGTCTGCCAGCAGAGCCAGTCAGGAAATTCAAAGAGTTAAGATACTAGTTGTTTATTATTAAGATACATATTTTTGTTGCTCAATTATAAATGGCCTATAATTTACAAAGCTATTGCAATAAAAATTTTTTTTTGAAGTTTAACAATTTAAAACACTGGACTTTTTCCACTTCCACTTTACAAGTTATATCAACTAAGTTGGAAAGTTTTTTAATACTCTGTAGTGGTGGTCTTCAATTGGGTATGACAAAACAGAAAGAGTCCAGATGTTGCAACTTCAATGAAATGTAAGCATGGTAACAAATTTCATATATAGAAATGTCTTTTATTAAAACATCTCCTTAGATATTCCCAAGTGCTGCCAGCTGATCAAAGTGCAATGGGCATTTATTTTAAGGGATGTCTACATAGGGGTAAAATGGTAAAACTTTAAGGTTTAATTCCTTCTAGATTTAGAGACAACTTTTTTGACCTTTTGCAGAGATGTAACTAGGCAACCAGTATAGCACTTAGCTGGTGCACAGCATCCAAGCTTTGTAGCTATTGCATCATTTTAAAAAAATGCTAGTTAAATCTGTCTTTTAGTTTTGGCATCTGCTGCCATGTAACCTTTAATTCCTTAGAAATAACATACAAACCCTCCGCTATAAGATAGAATGGTTCCTAGAAGTCTAGCATCCTCTGATGTTAATAAACAGCAGTAACAGGGTGGAGAGGTAGCTGAATGTACTGTTTTATAATTGGACATTAAGAAGGTAGTTTTTAGTTTTGGTGTGTAAAGGTGTAAGAATTTAAAACCATATCCTCAGCAGGTGGGTATGAGCATTCCTCACAATATGATGAATGGAAAATGTACTTTCATAGAGATTAGAGCTGGCTTTTAGTCTAGTGAAGTGGACTTCACTTTGCTGGATAGGTGGTAACTAGAAATACTTAGTTTGATCAGTAAGCAGGAAATATGGAAAGCTTCTTAAGTGTCAGATTCTATATTAGATATATACTATGTTCAATTTCTGTAGTAACTAACCTTGTAATTTTTCAATGTTTTTTTATTAAAGGAATATGTGTGTAAGATTTTTAAAAATTTAAGTAGTAAACACAGGAATAAGTAAAAAAGAGAAGTTCTTTCCAAACACGAACTTATAGCCCACTCCTTGGAGATAACCACTCTTAATACTGGTCTTGTGTGTCTTCCAAAAATTTTCCATCTCTTGGTTAATCTGTACTGAGAAGGTACGATGAGTGCCATTAAACCATCTGTTTTTAAACTTTTCTTTGGGACTAAATCTTTTCAAGACACCATTTGATGCTCCTTAAAGAGTAAAAATGTCAGAAGCAACGTGATGCTAACGGAGGGCTGGTGGCGGGGAGAATGATGACTGAAGACTGTTACTGTGTAATTTTAGCCTCTGTAAGATTTACATACAGAATGCAAGTAATAGACCTTAAGGTAGTTCCTTATCATTTTCAAAGTCATCTGGAGTATGTTGTCACCCTTTATCCTTTTGATGACCCTGTGATGCAGAAATTGTTTACTTTGCTTTACAAAGAAGGAAGCTGTGGTTCCCAGAGGTTAGGTAACTTGCCCATGAACACAGATGGCAAGTGACAGGAACAGGACAAGAATCTGAGGTCTTTTCCAAGCCTTGAACCAAAGTGCACTGGCAACTGTGAGGAAGAGAGGAACTCTGTAGGGTCCCTGTAGTGAGAGGCCAGAAGTGAAGGAGAGGCTGTTAGGCTTACAGTCTGAAGATCCAGTTGTGAAGTTGTTCTGATTCTGCTCCTTGGGCAAGATGCAGCCCGTATGCCCTGCTCACAGTTCCCTAACTGGCCGTGTCTGTTTTGCTTGTTTGGGGAGTACTGGCCAGAGGAGTTGGTTCAAAGGGTGGGCATGCAACCCAGCAAGGGTCAATAGAGTCTTTCTCTGAAATTTTTCAACTCAGGTTGCGAGAGGAGGGGTCCCACCCTTTCCTGCCTCAGTGTAGAAAGAATCACTAAGGGCATGCTTCAGTCTCCTGAAAGAGTAAAGTCTGATGCATAGAGGGGAAGCAAAAGAGAGAAAGACAGAGAGATAAAGGGAAGGAAAGAGAGCCCAGTGAGAATTGGAGTCCATCCATCCAGTTGAAGTGAACCAATATATTCCCATTTTTTTACCTAACCTAATTCAAGTTGCTACTGAAAGAATCCTATTATTTTGAGGCCTTAGTTTCCTCATCTGTAAAATGGGGGTTTTAATATTTTCTGTGAAATACTGTAAAAGTGAATTGAGATAATGAATAGGAAAGTTCTTTGTAAATTTTAAAATGCTATACAAATATAAGATAGTATTATTCATTGATATGTTGTATTAAGCTAGGGAAAAGCTGAAAGAATGAAGCTAACACTCATTTAAAAAATAAGAGTTGAGAGCTTTGTAAGAACCATCTGGTGTTATGTAGAAGTAAATGAAAGCTGCCAGAACTCCCAGATTTTCTTTTGGTATCCCTTTTCAAATACTCTTTAAGTTCTAATAAATACCCATCATAAATACAGGGGTAGGTCTTTCCTCACTGGCTCAGGTTAATCCAGTGAGTTCCTCTTTTCTATCTCCTGTCCTAATCTATGGTAAACACACACACACACTAACACAAACCAAACAAAAATGAACAAAGCATCATATTCATATTTCAACATTTTATCCTTTTCACTTAAAAGAGCTTTACAGATTTTAAATGGTATTTTGACATCATCAAAGAAATTTAACCTTAAAGTAGTTATTCTGTTTAGTTATGACATAGTTGAGGCAGTTCTTGGGATGGGAGGTTAGTTTGGGGCTTAGATAGGATCAAAATCCATCTTTTACCTTAATAGACTTATATCTTTGATATATAAACTCTAATCAAAGTCTACTTGAGATTGTATCTTATGCATGTCACAGGAGGCATCACTTCACCTGTACAGCATTATTCACTGTATATGATACTATTTATCAATGAGAGAAAACAGATGGTACCTCTGAAATCTGTTCTCTTTCCTTGATTTGCTGTTTAGGCAGTTTTTATAATAACAAATATATCTTTCTTTATATTTGACCATTAAAACAGAAAGAGTGGTTTAAAGTCTCAGTCTCAGTGGAATGTCATATGCAGAAAGATCGAAGGTACCATAGAAGTATGATCAGTAAGTGTAAAGAAGCATGACATAGCAAACTGGATGTCAAACATCTCTCATATTTTAAAAATCTGAGAAATACATCCACCACCTTCACTGTTCTTACAAATCTATTCTTTTGCCTTACAGAATTGTCAAGGCAGGAAGGGCGAATTGGTGCTGTTTGACCACCCTACTCCACATCTCACCTTGCTGTTATTTATTTTTGTCTGGGCTTGGTTTCAACCCCATGAATGTCAGTGTTTTCATATAAATTGAGAACTTGGAATAAGTTCTTTTCCTGAATAAGCATAGTCTTAACCCTCAGAAACCGTCAGCTGCACTGAAAACAATTGACATCCTCAAGTCAATTAATTTTAGGAGAGCTTAATAAAGAGAATATTTATAAGGACATGAACAGAGTTTAGGGAAACCACAAGGGAGGATGTACCTTCTCAGGGTTCCTTTACCGTCCTAGACCTAGAGGGGATGAGGGCTAGGAGGAGAGGACCCTCCGGCCTGGAACTGCGGCCTCTGAGAAAGGGATGTGGCCCAATTATAATGATCCTGCCAGCAGGGGTGCTGGGAAACAAATGCCCTGAAATCATTCTCTTCTCTCCTCCTATCTGCTTGTGCTCACTATTGACTAAAGTCAACTGGAAGACAATGAACAAGGAAGCTGGCTGTGGAGTCCACAGTTTAGTCTCTTAGAGTGTAGAGCCAGGTACGATGGAATAGAGAATGGGTTTGGAGAGGCAAGTAGAAGATATTTGCTACAGTTAATCGTCATTGTGAAGGTCTTCCATGAAAGAAAGAACACCCTCTTCTCCCCCAAATCTAAGCTGTCTTATCAAAAAATTGTTTTAACCAGCTTTCACTTTTTCATTAATTGTATTTAATTAGTTTCCTAGTCCATGTTCAAATGAACCCAGTTGCGATTGGTAGCATTTGGAGAGACTTCCGTTGTTTGTGTGGTAAAAACATGATCAGGAGGAGGTAAGGAGGTGATGAAACCACCTTCGTGCTTGTCCTGCTCAGACATAGGATGGGATCCTCAACTCAAAGTTCAAGTTTAGAGGAAGGGGTGGTGAAAAGTAAGTAGACGCTTCAGAGCAACTCTGAATAGTCCACATTCTTGGGCCTCTCATAATCAAAGGGGTGGCTTCTGTCCCAGAGAAGTACAGCATCCACCTCTGGTGGGTTGAGTAGGCAGTTTTTGTTTTTGTCCAGCTTGCTTTTAATCTCAGATGAATTATTTTCACTCCTTTGACCTAGGGACCAGGATTACTTGCCTTGATCTAATCCAGATTAACCATTCTGATCCACTGAGAATGAGTAAATCAATTGAATCGGATAAATCTCCATAATTGGAAAGGTATTTGTGGCAGCATAAAATGATGGGCAAAAAAAAAAAAAAAAAACATCAAAAAACAAATTTGGAGTACTACCCTAAAACATACAGTTCTGTGGACCAGAAACTCCATGACTTGGGAAATGCCTGGACCAAGGATCCCAGAACAGAGTTGGGTCTATAACAGAAACAGTGAAAGGCAGTGTGGTGTAATGAAAGGGCATGGATTTTGAGATCTCAGCCTGGTACTGACTGACCATCTTGGAAAACTTCTGTGCTTTCACATTCTCAAATTTCCTTGTGTGTAAAATGAGAGTAATTTAACTTGTTACAGAATTAATTGAAACCATATCTGCAAACTAAAAGTAGCGTTTTCCATATGCTCACTTTTTTTGGTTTGTGCTTAGTTGCTTCAATTGCGTCCAATTTTTTCTGAACTTTTGGACTGTAACCTGCTAGTCTCCTCAGTGCATGGGACTCTCCAGGCAAGAATACTGGAGTGGGTTTCCATGCCCTCCTCCAGGGGATCTTCCCAACCTAGGGATCAAACTCGTGTCTCCTGTGTCTTCTCCACTGCAGGCAGGTTCTTTACCACTGAGCCACTGGGGAAGCCTACTTTTTTTGGGGTGGTGGGAATGGTATACTCTCTTTTTAAAAAATAGTGTTTCTTAACAGCTCTGTTGAAACATAATTGACATGCAATATAATGGACATATGATGAATGATACATATTTAAAGTTGAAGAATATTGACTGCATACATCCATGGAAGTATAGCCACCATCAAAGCAGTGAACAAATCCATGTAAAAGTTTCTTTAAAAAAAAAAAGTTTCTTCATGCTCAGTAACAATCTCTCCTTTCCCTTCCCCGTCTTCAGGCAACTAATGATCTGCTTTCTGTCACTCTAGAAGAGTTTGCATTTTCCAGAGTTTTATGTAAATGTAGATATATATTATATTTACTTTTGCCTGGCCTCTTTTGCTAACATAATTACATGGAGATGCATCCATGCTGTATGTATCAATATTTTATTCCTTTTATTACTGAGTAATATTCTAGAGTATTGGTATGCCACAATTTATCTGCTCACCTATCAAAGGAGTTTACTCAATTATATTTTAATTCTATTTTCCTTCTTCTTCCCTCAATAATAGTATAAGAAAAAATTTTATATCCCATGTTAAGACTGCTGACATTTCTACTAACATAATCTAGGAGTAACATGATTTATGGGAATGGAGTGTAAAAGCAAGTATCACAGTAGTTGTCTATTAACCCCAGGCTTAGGTTTAGTTCTGAGCTGAAGGCTAGTTCCTTCTGCTTTCTAGGCTTTCTTTTTGCTCTTTATCATAAATTAGCAACGCAAATGCCCATCAACTGATGAATGGATAAAATTATGGTATAGCTGTACAATGGAATATTATTTGCCATAAAAAGGAAGTACTGATTTATACTACAATATGGATGAACCTTGAAATGATTATGCTAAGTGAAAGAAACCAGGCACAACAGGCTATGTAATCTATGGTTCCATTTATCGAAATGTCCAGAACAGGAAAATCCTATAGATACAGAAAGTAGATTCATGGTTGCAGGACCTGGGGTGGGGGAGGGGAAATGGGGATTGACTGTTTAAAAACTATGGACTTTGTTTTTTGGGTGAAGAAAATGTTCTGAAATTTGATGGTAGTGATGGATGTACAATTTTAAAATTTTCTCAAGTCACTGAATTTTGTATACTTTAAAAGGGTAAATTTTTATGTGCATTGTATTTCCAAAAAGCTGATTTTTTAAAAAAGCAATATGTGCAACTTTGCTGAAGGAAATGTATTCAGGCGCAGCAATTAATTTAATTTCCCATTTTTCACTTGCTAAAGAGAAAACTTAGAGCTGCTTACCTCATTGATTGTGCTGCACCTGTATTTCCAGGTCATGAGCATGAAGTGGAACTTTCTAGCATGAGGAAGTAAAAATGTCGCATCTGTTAATAAGTCATGTTTGGGGAGGTAGTTCAGTATCATACTGTTTTGGTTTACTTGAGATGGTGAAGGGCCTGGAGCCACTTTGACTTTTTTGTCTTTTCCTTTCCTTTTAAAAATAACATGCTTTCAGATTGTCTAACCACTCTTTCCTCTAGCCTTAGTTAACCAGATACAGGATATCCTGTCGGTAAAACATCTTAGGTAAATCAGATTATTTACCAAACTCCTAACAGCAATAGACAGAACAGAGTGACAAAGTAGACGTCCAAATATTCAAAATAATCCTTGGGAAAGGAAAGAAGCCAGTAGCATAGAATTAGCAGTGATTCAATTAGAGGAACAGCTTTGGTTTCCAGCAGCTGTGGAGGATGGGAGTAAGGACAGACTTCCTCCCTTTCTAATTGTCTTCCTTCACCTGGTAAAACACCACCTTATATAGAAGGCTTTTAGCTGCTCCACTGCTGTGAATCAGGACCAACATTGTAATATCTGGAAATAGAGCTTCATCTGGTCTGTTCCCAATAAATCAGTGTCTCCTGGGTCCTCAAGATTTGTAGTCGAGAAATGGCATGTTTTCCCCCTGCTTTTGAAAATCTTACTAGCCGAAACTTGAGTTTTGGTGTCATGTAATTTAAATTAGAAAGTAAATCAAAGGATTACCCCAGGGTGAAAGTAAAACCCATGTAACTCTTGCCCAGAAATGTTCCCTTTGCTTTTTGCTGTGATTTAACAAAGTTTTCCCAAGGTGATTTGAAAAATTTTATGTCAGTGTGTGTGTTTATCTTGGATTTTCTGATACAGTCTCACCAGTTTCTGGTGCACTGCAAAAATTGTGTAAGAGAAATTTCCACTTTACCCTGACTCTGGAAGAACATGACTCCCAGGGCTGTTCCTTTTGAGTATTACTCTAAAATATATCTGTTCATTTATATATTAAACATCTGCAATGCAAAGCATTCCTGTAAGATGATTAAGTGACTTCTCTAGTAATAGGATGGGCTTTGTAGGCATGGGCAAGTATAGCTCTAGATTCTGTGTGCACAAGTGTGTGTGAGTGAAACACACCACACATCCTGAAAATATATGGATGTATACACATGTACACCTTAAAGACTACTGGTGAAACATGCATATGTTTCCTGACTTTTCTCCCTATCTTTAAAGACTCCCGTTTGCTCCTTCCAGCCCCTCCTTTCTCCTTCTTCCTGGAAAGCCATAATCTGGATTATTTTTCTTTTACCTGTCATTCCCCTGCTTTTTCTTAAATTGTTTAGTGTCACCTCTTTTTGAAATGGAATCATACTTTTTCTCTGGCTTAGATTTTTACCCAACATTACATTTTGAGATTAACTAGGTAAATATATCAGAGAAGGCAATGGCAACCCACTCCAGTACTCTTGCCTGGAAAATCCCATGGATGGAGGAGCCTGGTAGGCTGCAGTCCATGGGGTCGCTAGGAGTTGGACACGACTGAGCGACTTCACTTTCACTTTTCACTTTCATGCATTGGAGAAGGAAATGGCAACCCACTCCAGTGTTCTTGCCTGGAGAATCCCAGGGACAGGGGAGCCTGGTGGGCTGCCGTCTCTGGGGTCCCACAGAGTCAGACATGACTGAAGCGACTTAGCAGCAGCAGCAGCAGCAGGTAGGTATATGCAGCTGAAGTTCACTCGTTTTCCCTACTATCTAGTATTAATTAGTACATCAGTATTTCTTTCTGTGTATGAAATATCCCATACTTTTTCTGTTAAACCCATTTGGGACATTTGGGTTGCTTCCAGTTTTTTAGTTTAGTTCAGTCGTGTCCGACTCTTTGCGACCCCATGAATCGCAGCACACCAGGCCTCCCTGTCCATCACCAACTCCCGGAGTTCACTCAGACTCACGTCCATCGAGTCAGTGATGCCATCCAGCCATCTCATCCTCTGTCCAGTTTTTTGCTCTCACGAAAATGCTGCACAGTACACTCTGTACATGGGTCTTAGTCCTCATCCAGTTTTTCTAGGACGTATACTTTGGAATTCAGTTGCTAGGTCATAAAATATGCAATGCTCAAATTTATTAGGTAATGCCAAGTCATTTGAAAGTGATTACACCGATTCACTCTTCATTAGCAGTGTAAAAATGTGACTTTTGCTCCACTTGTCAACACTTAATGTTCTCTGAATTTTTGTTTTTATTAGTCTTATTGCAAATTCTGAAATTTGTTTTGTAACAAGTGGTGCTGGGAAAACTGGTCAACCACTTGTAAAAGAATGAAACTAGATCACTTTCTAACACCGCACACAAAAATAAACTCAAAATGGATTAAAGATCTAAATGTAAGACCAGAAACTATAAAACTCCTAGAGGAGAACATAGGCAAAACACTCTCAGACATAAATCACAGCAGGATCCTCTATGATCCACCTCCCAGAATGCTGGAAATAAAAGCAAAAATAAACAAATGGGATCTAATTAAAATTAAAAGCTTCTGCACAACAAAGGAAAATATAAGCAAGGTGAAAAGACAGCCTTCTGAATGGGAGAAAATAATAGCAAATGAAGCAACTGACAAACAACTAATCTCAAAAATATACAAGCAACTTCTGCAGCTCAACTCCAGAAAAATAAACGACCCAATCAAAAAATGGGCCAAAGAACTAAATAAACATTTCTCCAAAGAAGACATACAGATGGCTAACAAACACATGAAAAGATGCTCAACATCACTCATTATTAGAGAAATGCAAATCAAAACCACAATGAGGTACCACTTCACACCAGTCAGAATGGCTGCGATCCAAAAATCTGCAAGCAATAAATGCTGGAGAGGGTGTGGAGAAAAGGGAACCCTCCTACACTGTTGGTGGGAATGCAAACTAGTACAGCCACTATGGAGAACAGTGTGGAGATTCCTTAAAAATTGCAAATAGAACTACCTTATGACCCAGCAATCCCACTTCTGGGCATACACACCGAGGAAACCAGAATTGAAAGAGACACATGTACCCCAATGTTCATCGCAGCACTGTTTATAATAGCCAGGACATGGAAACAACCTAGATGTCCATCAGCAGATGAATGGATAAGAAAGCTGTGGTACATATACACAATGGAGTATTACTCAGCCGTTAAAAAGAATTCATTTGAATCAGTTCTGATGAGATGGATGAAACTGGAGCCGATTATACAGAGTGAAGTAAGCCAGAAAGAAAAACACCAATACAGTATACTAACACATATATATGGAATTTAGGAAGATGGCAATGACGACCCTGTATGCAAGACAGGGAAAGAGACACAGATGTGTATAACGGACTTTTGGACTCAGAGGGAGAGGGAGAGGGTGGGATGATTTGGGAGAATGACATTCTAACATGTATACTATCATGTGAATTGAATCGCCAGTCTATGTCTGACGCAGGATGCAGCATGCTTGGGGCTGGTGCATGGGGATGACCCAGAAAGATGTTATGGGGAGGGAGGTGGGAGGGGGGTTCATGTTTGGGAATGCATGTAAGAATTAAAGATTTTAAAATTTAAAAAAATAAATAAATAAATAAAATTATGATGTTCTACAGTTAAAAAAAAAAAAGTACTTGTTAGAGAAATTAATAAACCATGTCTAAATCTTAAAAAAAAAAAAAGAAATTTGTTTTGGTTAACAAATATTTGGTTGGGTTTTTATTTTGCATCATCTTATTGAAAGAGACAAGAAAATAAATGTGTTTGTTCACTACATTTGATAAAATTAAATGGACCATCACTAGATTCTGCCAATAGATATATTTCCAAGTGATAGCCAGCCTGAGAGTCTTGTTCCTTTCCTGTTTTTTCTTTATTAGATATTTTTGATATGCAAAAATTTCAACAAGTAAAACAGTGCAAAGATGTATGAGGAAGCTAATTTCTCCTTTCCTCTTTTACCCTCCCCCCAGCAGGCTACCAGTGTTAATGATAGGGTATATCATTCCACATTTTTTTCATATTCATAAACATGTAATAGACTTATGTTAGATTGTGACTTAGATTGCCATTTTATTAGATCAAAAAGAGTTGAATATCAGCAATTTCATACGGTTCAATCACACATGCACACGTTTGAGGATCTTTCAAATGTAAGCGTTACCATGCGGCTGTGTTTTCATGGTAAATGTCACAGACATTCATCCAGCTCATAGGCATGGCCCTCACTCACGTTAGTGATTGCACCATGTTCACTCCTCCGTCTCTGTGGAGAAAAATTAACGTCTCCCTTGGGTGGCTTGTGGTTCTTCACCCTGGTTGATTCCCAAGACAGGGGAGCAACAGGGGGCAGAGTCAAAGGACACATGTATCTCCAGTTTAAAAGTATATTGCCAGATTCCTTTCCCCAAAAGTTGTAACAGTGCAGGTTTCCATTAGCAAGTGTCAGAATGCTTGTTTTCTGTATTTAGTCATCACTGAGTACTATTACTCTTCTGGGTGAAAACTGGTATCCTATTTTCATTTATATTCCCATGAATTTTGGTGAGTTGAGCCTGTTTTCACGTTTTATTTTTCTTTCGCATTCTTCTGTGAATTGTTATTTCATATCCTTTGCTCATGCCTCTTTAAGATGATTTGACTCCTCAGTTTGTTGGGAACTCTTAGTTTATTAATGATAGTAATGTTTTGTTTGTTCTGTATGACACAGTTGTTTATTTCCCAGTATATTATTTGTCTTTGATTTTGTTTACATTATATTTTGCTTTCCAAAATTTTTTTAATATTTAGTCACATATATCTGTCTTTTTCTTTATGGTTTCTGTCTTCCGAAGGCTTCTTCTATCTAAGCCAGTATCCTTCTAATTCTTCTTCTAATGCTTGTATTTATTTATTTATATATATATTAAATCCATCTGAAATATATTTTGTACAAGGTATGATATATGAGTATAACTTTATGATCTTTCAAATGTATAGCCAGTCTGACGATACCATGTATTTTATTTATGAAGTCAAATGCAACTTTAGCCCTATATTGTTTCACATATACATCTATCAATTTCTGTACCTTGTATTATATTTCCTGGGTCTGTTTCTATTCCTGTATCAATATGATACTATCTTGATTATGATAGTTATATTTTAGGCTTTAATATATAGAAAAGCAACTGAGTCCTATTTTACTCTTCTTTTAAAATATTTCTTGGTATTATTTGGCATTTTTTCCCATATAAGGGTTAAACTGATTTTGTTTCAATATAAAATGTCATTGGAGATTCTGCTTAAGATAGAATTAAAATTATATATTAATTTGGAAAGGATTAACTTTTTTATATTCAGTTTTTTCCATCCAGGAATCATGTCTCTCTGTTCAAGTCTTATTTTATATCTTCTAAAAATACTGTCAAATCGTTTTCAAATAAATACTGAACTTTCTTCAAAAATGTGTTCCTCAGTATGTAAGAGTTTTTATTTCTTTTGGAATTGGAAATTTGGTTAAATGGTTAGATATAAGATATAAATATAAATAACTTTTCTACTCTTAAGGCTAAAACTTATTCTCAGGCTAAAGTACAGAGGAGTCTCCAGGGATGGATGTGGTAAGCTGACTTAAAGACTGTTAAAGAAGAGCTTTGTGCCGCTTGACCTCATTCCCACTTTGCTGCCACGGGGCAGACAGAGGCTGTGCTCTGAACTTTGTGTGATTAGGCACGTTCGTTTCTTCTCCCAGTGCTAGATTGGCCATGACTTATTTAAAGGTGGGTCTTAGAGGAAACTAATGACTGTAGTTACATTTCTGTTTTCTTTGAAGCATACTTTTATCTGTTTGTATAGAGGTTCATTTGAAAATAAAACCTCGCTTATATGAAGTAGATGAGGAAAATTACTTATCGGATAATAACTTATCATCAGTTTAAAAAACATCTACAGTACTCCTGTATTTACTTTTAAAGGCTAGAGTTTACAAGTAAAAATATTTTTACTTCTTGGAAAACAGTAGCCTAAGTGGCAGTGTAGACAGGCTTCTTCATATTAAACCCATTAAAATGCCAATGAAAATGTCACACAAAAAAAATTTTCAATAGTACAACCTCCGTATTCAGAAAACAAATAAGAGTTTTCAAAATAACTAATTAAAAAAAAATAACTCATTTATAACTTTACAATCACAAGGAACAAAATTACAAACAAACAATAAACTTTAAAATTGTCTGATTCAGGACAACAAAGTCTCAGAGTTCAAAAATGATTCAACTATGCCCTACATGATAAGAAAGAAGATATAAAGCTGTGATGCAAAGGCCATGTAGTGAAATTGCAATACTACAAATAAGGACATGTCTAAGAGTAGTAAAGAATACATTGATAACTGCTAAATATCAATAGTTAATTAGGGAGGTATGCTTATTAACTACTAAATGAATTCCAAAATTAGGTTGCTTAAATAAATGTGCATAGACAGTGATGAATCAAAATAACTCATTTCTAGAAAATTGAGCATAGTATTTCAACTTAAAAATAATAAGTAAATACTTGACCCAATAAAAGAAATACATTTTGAAGAATCAATAATTTAAGGTAAAAGTATTTTCAGAATTGATTTGGCCTATAAGTGAAAATGAATACCCTGAGAAAGATATCAAGACATTTACTATTCATATCTTCAATCTTCAGTGAAAAATAAATTTTAAAACATTTGGAAAGAAAGTCCAGATAACTTTCAAATAATGATTTCAGATGTAGCCACAATTAAGACCATGAACTCCCCAAGGAAATGAAACAACATCTGCAATTCTTTTTATGGAAAAGAATGATCCAGGCAAGATATCATTCATTTGGGAAAGCTAAAGAAAGATTTTCACATATCCCACCAACCCTAAATTGTCACTGACCTTACACTTTGATCCAGAACAAGAACTTCATGTTGTAGCGGCCTTATCAACTAAAGATGGGAGACTGAAAACACCAACTGAAGAGAGATCAATGCTTCTGACCACATCATCCCATTTCAGAATAAGATTGTGATCTAAAGCTTAAAAGGAAGAGAAGAAGGGAATTAGTATTTAGGGAGCAACTACTATGTATCAAGTTCTTGACATTTTTTCATTTACTCTTCAAAAACCCTGATGGTATGATCTCCCTGTTTCAGATGAGAACACAGTCTCAGAGAGGTTAAGGAACTTGCTTTGATAAGTGAAAATGAAAGTTGCTCAGTTGTGTCTGACTCTTTGCGACCCCATGGACTGTACCCCACCAGGCTCCTCTGTCCATGGAATTCTCCAGGTCAGAGTACTGGAGTGGGTAGCCATTCCCTTCTCCAGGGAATCTTACCTACTCAGGGATTGAACCCAGGTCTCCTACATTGTGGGTGGATTCTTTACTGTCTGAGCCACCAGGGAAGCCCAAGAATACTGGAGTGGGTAGCCTATCCCTTCTCCAGGGGATCTTCCCAACCCAGAAATTGAACCGGGATCTCCTGTACTGCAGGCAGATTCTTTACCAGCTGAGCTACTAGGGAAGCCCTGCTTTGATAAGTAGCAGAACTTGAATTCATGTCTTTCTGACCCCACAGAAAAAGCAGAAGTTTCAGAGTAACAGTTAAAAACTAAGAATAAGACAAGACAGGTAAGGGCTGAAACCTGTAACTCAATTTTTTTTTTTTTTACTTATGCAATAAAAGTCTAAGGATATGATGTTTATTATATGGCTATATGTAGAAAACAACAGAAAAATGAATTTGATGATTGTCATGATTGTGTGTGAGTTGGTGTACAGATGTGGTTTAAGTGAAAATCGTTTTACTCAATGCTTTCCAACAAACATATTTCAAAAAAAAGGAGAAAGAAGTATATACACAGTGCTTAATACCAATGGCATGTATTAAGCATAAATAAATAGCAAAAACAAGATGAAATAAAGATAGTTGTCCAAACATAACAATCATAACAGATATAAAATTAATCTGCACAAAACAGATTACTTAAAAGTTAATTAAAATATAAGGCAGAACTATGATATATTAAATTATAAGGAAATGGAGAATAATAATATCTGAGAATATCACAACAAAATGGATAAAGGGGAAAACCTTTAGAAGCATAAGGAACAGCGTTGTGTGTGTGTGGTTTTTTTGTTGGTTTTTTTTGCATTCGTGGTCAGTTGTGTCTGACTCTCTGCAACCCCATGGACTGTAGTCCGCCAGACTCCTGTGCCCATGGAATTTTCCAGGCAAGAATACTGGAGTGGGTTGCCATTTCCTACTCTAGGGGATATTCCCGATCCAGAGATCAAACCTGCATCTCTGGCACCTTTTGTGTTAGCCGGTTTACCACCACAGCAGTTTACCACTAGTGCCACCTGAGCAAATAATGTTAAAATGTACAAGTGGTGACTCTGGAGTGAGGTGTCTTCTTGGTGAGGCAGCATTCCAGGAATGAAGGTTAACATCATCAGGTATAAACCAAGAGCCCTCGGGCCAGGAAAAAGCTTTGGCCTTTTGAAATTTAAGAGTAAATGTTGTATACCTCTGGGTTTACTGAGTAGAGTTGGAGAGTCAGGCTTTATCTGGAGTGGATATAGTTGAGTCACACTATTCATTCATTTATAGTTAAGAAATGTATACATTTCCTTGGCTTAATCATCTTTGGGAAGAAAGAGACTTCCTAAGGTGATACAGCTGTAAAAGTGATGGCTCCTGTAGCTAATAAGAATGAAGACAGATGTGGGAGGCAGGGTTATGTCACTCACAACTCCAGGGGGGTTGTGGGAATGAAGTTGTGATGTAAAAAGGATAATGTTAGAATTAAGAGATGTCTGTTGAGCAAGGTTTACAGATGGAATCAAGCTTGCAGTTGAACCAGAACTCTCATGGTTACTTCAAGAAGGAGAGATGGATTGAGAAGTTTAACTGATGAAAAAGTTACTGGTTGGGTAAATGAGCGATCAGATTTGCTTTCCAGGGACATAAGCCTATTTGTAATATGGTCTGTATTTCCCTGAGGAGATTATTACCAGATTGCTTGGGTCCCTTCTTATCTGGTTTTGGAGGCTGCAGGGAACTCCTTTGGTGAAAGGCTAGATGGAACTCAGTGGGGTCAGGTAGACAGAGCATGGCTTTGGCCCTACCATGTTTGAGGCCAGAATCTTACAGCTTATAACAACTGCATGCCCTGCAATGTGTTGAAGGAATAATGTTTTAAAGGAAGACCATGGGAAATATCTGCATAATAATGACGTTCTTTCCTAGTCCTGCCTTGAAATGAAGTTGTTGGGAGGCAGGTCTGTATGAAAGGGAGAGAGACCCTCTCACTGTGGATTTAACACTCTGAGTGTTCTCTATAGGGTTCTTGCTCTCAGGGTATTGCTTCCATTTATTTTATTTTCCATTTATGGCCCTGGTTTCTCAAGTGAATTGTCTCTGAACTGTGGTAACCTATGTTAGAGACCACAGATTCTAGTTTACAGATCTCATATTCTGAAAATTTTGGAGTGGTATTATTCCAACCTTTGAGGCTAATATTACTGCTTACAAATGATTGTGAAGTATTTAAATTATACAGGAAAGGACAGAGAATTTCTTTCTTTCTAAGTGGTTCTTTTGAAAGACTTGCATGAATAATTTTAAGGACAGAAATAGCCCCTGCATTTAGGTTTTGCTGGGTCTGACGTAGATGTGTGTTGGGGTAAGTATAGGCACGAATACCACAGATCTGGCCAGGAAGAAAGATTGTCCCCAGACTTCTTTCCTTGCTTCCTCATCCCTATTTAATAAAAAGTGAAAAAAAATACAAGAAAGTAACATGAAACAAAGCTGAAAAGATAACTCATTTGAAAAAGAAGGGACTTCCGTGGCAGTGCAGTAGCTAGGATTCCATGTTTCCACTGCAGGCGACACCGGTTCTATTCCTGGTTGGGTAACTAAGATCCCACATCCAGCAGCGAAAGAGAGGGAGGGAGGGGAGAAGAAGTAAAGACGAAAAAGAAAGAAAAATTGTGAAAATAATAGCTCCAACAAAAGCCCAGTGGGCCAAACAAAATAGCCACACAAGACCAGGGAAGGTTCTTTGTCTGAATTTAAAATACCAGTAACAACAACAACAACACGTTAGGAAGTGCATTGAATACAAATGTTCATTTCATTGCAGAGTCCTTCCGTTCTGTAAGTTTGAAGCCTTTGCCACCACAGGGAAGCACTTACCAGACAAGTGTTGCTATGGCCAAGTCACTGTCCCTTGCTTTCTTCTTTTTTTATTTAAATTGAGACATAAATAACATACAACACACTGGTTTAGAATGTACGACATACAATGTGACGATTCAATGTATGAATATATTTCGAAACAGTCACTAAGATAAGTCTAGTTTACATGCATCACCATACAGTTACAAATTTATTTTTCTTGGGATGAGAACTTTTTAAGATCTTTTTTAGAAACTGTACTGTTAATGCTGGTCCCAATGCTGTACATTACATCCCAGGACTTATTTATCTTGTTACTGAAAGGTTGTACCTTTTGACCATCTTTACCCTTTTCACAAACCCCCTCCTCACCTCTAGCAATCACCAGTCTGTTCCATCTATGTACTGGGGGAATTTGCTTTGTTTTACGATTCTACTTATAAGTGAAAGCATACTGAGCTTTCCTTCTCTGTCTGACTTGTTTTACTTACCCTAATGCCCTCCGAGTCCATTCATATTGGCACGAATAGCAAGACTTCATTGTTTTTTATGGCCGAGTAATATTCTATTGTATGTGTGTATATCACATTTTCTTTACCTCTTCATTGATGGACATTTAGGCTGTTTCCTTGAAAGTCTTTGCTTTTGTAAATAATACTGCTGTGAACATGGGGACGCAGATATCTTTTCAAGTTGATGTTTTTGTTTCCTTTGAATAAATACCCCGAGAAGGAACTGCTGGATCATATGGTAATTTTACTTTTAATTTTTTTTAAAAAAGATTTATTATTTATTTATGGCCATGCTGGGTGTTCGCTGCTGCACATGGGCCTTCTCCAGTTGTGGTGAGTGGGGGCTAGTCTCCAGTTGTGGTGCATGGACTTCCTGTGTTGTGAGCATGCGCTCTAAGGCACGGGCGTCAGTGGCTGTAGCAGGCAGGCTCAGTAGTTGGGGTGCACATCTTATGGTTGGAATATTCCCCGGCCAGGGATCAAACCCACATTCCTTGTGTTGCAGGTGGATTTTTCACCACGGTATCACCAGGGAAGCGCCTCTTTTTACTTTTTTGAGGAGCTTCTTCCTACTTCTTTGATAGCCTGCTACAACACATAGACATGGTCAGCTCTGCCTTCTAGGTCCTAGCTGTGACACCATGAGGATTTGGTGGAAATGAAATACAAAGGGTGATCCAGACTGCTATTTAGGATCACCCTTCAAATTCTGTGTATTTACCCTTCAGCCGCTGAGAGAAATGGTGGGAAAAAAGGGGGAGGAAGGGTAGTGTGTGTATAAAATCTCCATCTCTGACAGCGCTTTGTCAGCTTTCTGGAAACCTGTCTCTACTCTAGAATTCATCTTCAAGGACTAGACTGTTTCTGAGACTTTCCCCTGTCTCTGCTGCATGCTTCTGGTCTTGAAAATTAACTGACAAAAAAGCATTTGCTTCAAGGCTCTTTGAGGGGTAAACAATGTCTTTCCCTCTCCCAGCACATTGCTGCCCATCAGCTTTTGCTTGGCCTTGCCTCGGCTAAGGTTTGGCCATTTTCTGGTTGAGCTCACAGCCTCTGAACAGCCTCTTTGCTGGGGCTTGGGCCATCCCCAGCTCAGGCCTAAGCTGGAAGGAACTAAAGCAAGGACGATACCAACAGTAAGGCAGAATTATTATGATTTATGACAAAATTAAAGGTAGAGAAAGGGAAATAAACATCTTGGGTTTTTTGAGGTTTTTTGTTTTGAAATTGTGGTAAAATACACATAACATAAAATTTACCATCTTAACCATTTTTAAATGTACAGTTCAGTGATCTTAAGCACATTTTCATTGTGCAACCATCATCCACTTCCAGAACTCTTTTCATCTTGCAAAACTGAAACTCTGTACCCCTTAAACAGTAATTTTCCATTCCTTTCTGCCCCTAGCCCCTGGCAACAGCAATTCTACTTCCTGTCTGTATAAACTTGACTACTCTAGGCACCTCATATAAGAGTGTGGAAAGTGGAAAACATTAGTCGCTCGCTCAGTCGTTTCTGACTCTTTGCACCGCTATAGTCTGTCCATGGAATTCTCTAGGCAAGAATACTGGAATGGATTGTCTTCCCCTTCTCCAGGAGATCTTCCTAACCCAGAGATCCAACCTGGGTGTCCTGCACTGCAGGCAGATTCTTTACTGTCTGAGCTACCAGGGAAGTCCATATTGGAGTATATATCAATAACCTCAGACATGCAGATGACACCACCCTTAAGGCAGAAAGTGAAGAGGAACTAAAAAGCCCCTTGATGAAAGTGAAAGTGGAGAGTGAAAAGTTGGCTCAACATTCAGAAAATGAAGATCATGGCATCCGGTCCCATCACTTCATGAGAAATAGATGTGGAAACAGTGTCAGACTTAATTTTGGGGGGGCTCCAAAATCACTGCAGATGGTGACTGCAGCCATGAAATTAAAAGACACTTACTCCTTAGAAGAAAAATTATGACCAACCTAGATAGCATATTCAAAACCAGAGACATTACTTTGCCGACTAAGGTCCGTCTAGTCAAGGCTGTGGTTTTTTCCAGTGGTCATGTATGGATGTGAGAGTTGGTCTCTGAAGAAGGCTAAGCGCCGAAGAATTGATGCTTTTGAAGTGTGGTGTTGGAGAAGACTCTTGAGAGTCCCTTGGACTGCAAGGAGATCCAACCAGTCCATTCTGAAGGAGATCAGCCCTGGGATTTCTTTGGAAGGAATGATGCTAACGCTGAAACTCCAATACTTTGGCCACCTCATGCGAAGAGTTGACTCATTGGGAAAGACTCTGATGCTGGGAGGGATTGGAGGCAGGAGGAGAAGGGGACGACAGAGGATGAGATGGCTGGATGGCATCACTGACTCAATGGACGTGAGTCTGAGTGAACTCTGGGAGTTGATGATGGACAGGGAGGCCTGGCGTGCTGTGATTCATGGAGTCACAAAGAGTCGGACACGACTGAGCAACTGAACTGAACTGAACTGATACAGTATATTTGTTCATAGTAATTTTTTTGTGACTGGCTTATTTTACTTAGTATAATGTCTTCAAAGTTTATTCATCTTATAGCATATCAGAATTTCTTTCTATGTCTGAATAATATTCCATTGTGTGTATGAGTGTATCAAAGTTTATTTATCCATTCATCTACTGATAGACACTTGTTTGCTTCCAGCTCTGGGCCATTATAAATAATGTTTGAGTATACAAATATCTCTTCAAGACCCTATTTTGGGGCTATACTTAGAAGTGGAATTGTTGGATCATATGATACGTATATTGTTAATTTTTTGTGAAACAGCCATACTGTTTTCCATAACTGTATCATTTTATATTCTCAGCAAAAGTACACAAGCAAAAGCATATTAGTTCACTGAGCATCTTTTCAAGTACTTGCTGACCACTTCTGTATCTTTGGAGAAAAGTATATTAAGTCATTTGCCCATTTCTTAATTGGGTTGTTTGTTTATTATTATTGATTTGTAGGAGTTTTTTATATATTCTGGATATTAACTCCTTATGTGATTTGCAAATATTTTCTTCCACTTTATGAGTTTTCTTTTTCCTCTGTTAATTGTGGGCTTGGCTGCACAGAAGTTTTAAATTTTGACATAATCCAATTTATTTATTTTTATTTTTGTTGGCAGTGGAAAATATTTTTCTCAGACATATAGGAAGTTTCAAAAGTATGTTCTTAAACACATAGACACTTTCAATGAGGAAAAAGTTAGAAAATATATGTCATAGTTTATGAACATAATACAACTCACCCAAAAGTACTTGTAGTAAAAATTCTGTATATAAAATAATTAGATCATAGGCAAGAAGTACAAAGGGAAAAATTTATCACTTTCAGGATTGTTTGATTCTTTATTTCTTCTGGGAAGTAAAGGAAACTGTTAATCATATAGGAAAGAGGAGGGGCTACCATGTTTGAGAATGGGAAGAAGGGAAAAGGCAGTGGTGTTTTGAATCATCTGCAAATTGACAGGTGATTTGCATATGTTGTTTTACTAATTTCTTATACCAGGCTTGTGAGGGAGACATTGCTGTTGCCATTCCACAGGCCAAGGCTTGATATCTTGCACAAAGCGACAATTTACTGAACAGTAGAGCTGGGATGGGAACCCAAGACCTCTTTTTTCCCTAACCCCTTACCAGGTGAACTAATAGTTAAGTAACAGTTAGTTACTTTAAGACAGGACACTTTATGGAATATAGCAAAATTATTTTAAAACTAATTGGTGAGAATTAATTTTCAAACTATCAAAAGATAGCAAGGATGATTTAAAATGTCTCACAGTTCAGAATGGTATGATCCAGAATTAAAAATGGAAACATAGATTATTGTGACAGAGAAGACCTCAAGAATAAGGCTTCATATACGTAGGATTTAATATCGAATACTCTTGAGTATAAACAATTATTGGGGGAAAAGCAACTCATCATTTTATCAAGGCTGCGAGTTCTATAAATCCACATGTAGAAAAAGTAGTAGACTGGGGTCTGACACTTGCCAGTAGAAATTTCGTTTGACCAGAGATGGGTGTGTATCTGTGTGTGTGTGTGTGTGTGTGTGTGTGTGTGTGTGTGTGTGTGTGTGTATTTGAAGGCTTCTATGTGGAACATTGAGACTATAGTTTGCCAGGGACTCTCCATTTCCTTAGCATCCTCATCTTATCAAAACTGCATCTTTGTCCCTGCCTGGCCCCTTTGCCATTTGGGCTTGTGGTTTCTGATGTGTACTCATTCTCGATGAGTGAGTCTTGTAAAAATGAGCAAAAAATCACAGTCACCTCAGATCTTGTTAAAACACAGATGGCTGGGCCCCACCCCAGAGTTTCTGCTTCAGTAGATCTGGGATGAGGCCCAAGAATTTGCATTTCTAACAAATTCCCAGATGAAGTAAAGTCCCTTGACCTGAGAGTATATAAATTGAGCAACTTTTCTACTTTTAAAAGAAACTTCTATATTGCAGAGCAGTTTGGATTCTGCTGAATCTAATGATTTTTTTAAAAATGGGCCTACATTTTCTATGGCTCTTTTAAAATTGCATTTTCCTGGAAATGTATTTTTATTAAATGTTATAGAAGTATTGGTCCACAGGGATTAAAAATCAAAAACAAACAAGTGAACCAAAAACATGTCCAGAACCACAGAGAGTTTGAGAAGCACTGTCACCAGGATTATGACCAGCTGGCATTTCCCTTGGTGGGATCACATGTTCTGGGGTCAGCCACAGCTTGCAGGCCTAGAAACTTGATCTGGTTGAAGAACCAGAGTTGATTGAAGTCACAACACAGACACACGCTGTCAGGTTCCACAAAGAACTGGAATCTAAAACCACATGCCAATGATAATTTACTAATCTACAATGAAAAATGAACCTACAGACTGGCTGGGTTACTCATGTTGGCCTGACCAGTGAGTCAGTTCCCTGCCTGAGAAACCATCTTATAATCCAGAGGTTACTCAGTGAGCATGAAAATGAGAAAAAGGGAGCTCAGTACATGGTTTGAATGTTGATGGCATCAGGCTGATCACCTAGTGAAGACATAGGCATGTACCTGCTAAGTGGACCACATCCCCTTGGTCATTGCTTTAATGGATGGACGTTTACTTATGAAGCTTGCACTGCTGGCTCGCCCATTTCCTCTTCCTAACTGACAGGTAATGATATTAGTTCAGTCAAGTCACTGCCATCAGTCTAGTCAGATCTGTCTGAAAGTACGTAATTCTGTCTCTTTGTTGATGTCTTTGCAAATCTCCGCTGCACCCATTAGGCTATGATTGTCAAAGTCAATTCTGAAAAAATTAAAAACATGAATCTCATCCAAATGCATATTGAGCACATGTCAAAGAGTTAATTGGCTCATTAAAGGAAAGAGTGAATGAAAAAATTGGTATAAGAAGTATGTATAGTCTATGAGAGAAAGAATGCTGAAATAATATTTTCAAGTTATATAGAAAACTGGTTAACATCCTATAGGGCAATAAAGACATAAGCTTTGGGGTTGTTTTTTAAATCAACTTGTGTATCTCTACCAGAAAAAAATGCCATTTGTAATTTACCGATTTTCTACAAATGTCTGTCTAGCTTTACAGAGTCAGGCCCTAATCAATAGTAAGTAGGAAAAAAAAAAGCTGTCCTTCTTACAGTGATCAAATGAGCTTTTTAGACAATGCTCTTGTGTGACATTGAAGGGCACACGGTAATCATTATTCCTTATTTCTGAATTTTGGAAGACTTTTTTTTAACAGACTTAATAGTTTTACTCTCAGAGAGCTATCCCATTTCCTTGTCTCCAAGTTCTCTGAAAGAAGAGAGATCATCTGGGGAAGAGCAGAGAGAAACTGCTCGGTCACTGAACTTTCACTGTGCTCAGTTCTTCCCAGCCAATGGGACCCGACCTTAAAGAATTTGGGTCTATTGGTTGTCTAATTGCAGAAAAGAGGAACTCCGTATTCACAGTGTGCCTCCTGGCATTTCAATGTTCTCATCAGCTGACTTTGGGCTTGGTTCATTTGGGTCAGATATTCAGCCAGTGCATGCAGAGTTCAAATATGGAGCAATTTAAGGATGATTCCAGTGTGTTCCTATATCCTGCCAAGTTGACCGTCTTAAGTATTTGGGAATGTTTAGGATCTGTTATCTAAGCAGGTGTCAAATCTGCAGGAATTATGTTTCTGAGTAATCATTTCATGTAAAATATGCCTTACAGGGAACCTAAGGCTAATCATCAGCTGATACAGCAGAGCTGCATTGAGTGTTCAAATACTGCAGTGTTTTCGTATCAGCTGGTGAAGAGAAATTATCCTTGGTTGAGGTTATAAGAACCTAACAATGTTGCCCATCAGTGGCTGTGGAGGTGGTAATGGACCTGGGAGGAGTGCCAACTAGAGGCTGGTGGTCTGGGGGGCAGTAGGAACGGCAGGTCCTCTCTCTGGCCCAGGGCTCCCTGGAGTTGCAGTGGTAGCAGAGCAGACAGAGGCCATCCAGAAACCACTGGCATCCAGCTCTCCACCTGCAGTGAAGGGCTTGTAGGATGCCCAGCTGCAACAAAGACGCCGGTTTTTGTGACTGCCAGTATCACGGTGACATCACTGATAAGGATCTATAGTTTGAACAGAGGCATCACCTAGCTAAGTGACAGCTACATCAACTTAAGATCACCACAACAATTTGTAAAAAAAATCAACAATTGATTTGGAAATTTCTAGAATATTTTGGAAAATCATTTTCTGTATAACATATCATTTATGCATATTTTAAGATGTAGTTAATTCAGCAACTAAAAGGGATGTTAAATATATTTTGGTTAAATGTTTTTGGCTTATTATATATTAATATTTTATCTTGCCAGTTGTTAAATATTTTGATTATGATTCATTTCTGGCTATTTAAAGTTAAAATTATTCAACTTAACCATCAAAATTAAGGAAAAAAATCAATTGGGAAGCTATTGGCATTATAATAGGAAAAGATTTATTGTTTGAATTTAGATAAGTGTTTATTCGAAGTTTAAGAGATGACACAGCCTCCGATAGTCAGATGGCTGAATTTTAATAGGCAGTTTGTAAAAAAGTAAAGGCCGGAGGAGGGGAGGTTCCCCAAGGGCAGAAACTGTATCTGATTAAACCGGGTCTCTTGGTTGCCTGGTAGGGACTTGATAAATGTTGATTGACTAAGTGAATGACTGAATCAGTATATTAAAAAGCTCTTTATCTTCACCAGTAATTATATAAATACTAACTAAAACAATCATGAGATACAACTTCACAGCAATTAATTTAGCAAATTTAAAGAAATAAAAAACCAAAGCTGAAGAACTGTTGGGGAAACAGGAAAGCTCTTCATCACTTTCTGAAGGGACTTAGTTAATTTATAAAGAGAAGTTGCTCAGCCGTGCCCAGCTCTCTTTGACCCCATGGGCTGTAGCCCACCAGGCTTCTCCGTCCATGGGATTCTCCAGGCAAGAATACTGGAGTGGGTTGCCATTTCCTTCTCCAGGGGATCTTCCCAACCCAGGGACTGAACCCAGGTCTCCCATATTGTAGGCAGACGCTCTACCATCTGAGCCACCAAGGAAGTCCTCAGTTAATTTATAGTTACTAGTAATCAAGGATACTTACTTTCTTCACCCATTTCCTGAGGAATTTATCCTCTGGGAAAAAATGTTTAAAAAAAATGAAAACTTTTCTTTAAAAATGTTTATTGTAGAGCTATTTAAAATAGCAAAACGTGAAAGTGAAAGTCATTCACTTGTGTCTGACTCTTTGCAACCCATCCATGGAATTCTCTAGGCCAGAATACTGGAGTGGGTAGCCTTTCCTCTCTCCTGGAGACCTTCCCAACCCAGGGACTAGAAGCCATCAAAACATTTGACAGCTCAGTGGAATATTGTACACTCATTTAAAATGATACACATGAGACTTTCATGGAGAAGTTCAGAAGAAATGTTAACTAATACAAATACTCTGTTTGCACCCATGTTTAAAAACAAAACATCTATTGAATGAAAATGTGAGAGGCAGTGGAAAGCATCCAAATGAAAAGCTGGTAGGATGTCTTTATTAATAAGTTCCTTTCTAATGGATGAACAAGAAATCTTACAGAAATATTTGCCTCCAGATTGCTAATAGAGAAATTACCACAGATCATTCTTAGCACATTAAAATTTAACCCCAAATTAATTTTCTCAAAACTGGGGATTGTTTTCTCTTTGCAATTTACATTGCTCCTACAGATTCATGACACATAAATTCAAAAGGGTGATGTGGGATAGCAGTGTTCAAGCAATTCATGGTTTGTAGGAATATTTCTGGGAACAGAGCACAGTTGTTCCTTTATTTGCAAGTTCCATATGTGTGAATTTGCCTACTTACTTAAATTTATTTGTAGTCCCCCAATCAAAACTCAACAGCATTTTCACAATCATTCACAGACATAAACAAAGGAGGAAAAATTTGAGTTGCTCAACATGTATAGTCCCAGCTTAGGCCAAATCAAAAAGATACTCTGCCTTTTTGTTTCAGCTCTCATACTTTAAACAAAGTGTTCTTTTCACGGTCTATTTAGTGCCATGTTTTTCACATTATTGAGCTCTTTTTTTGTTGGTGGTGGTGGTGATTATACTATTCAAAATCTTCCCCAAAACATAGTGCTGATGTGCTGTCTAGCATTCCTAAGTAGAAGAATTCTGTGATGTGCCTTATGGAGAAAATACATGTGTTAGATAAGATTCCTTCAGGTATGAATTGTAGTGTTGTTGCCCCTGATTTCAATACTAATGAATCAACAATATATATTAGGGACTTTCCTGGTGGTCCAGTGGTTAAGACTTCATCTTCCAAGGCAGAGTGTGGGTATTCAATGTCTGGTCAGGAAGCTAAGATCCCACGTGCCTCAGGGCCAAGAAACCAAAACATAAAACAGAGCAATATTTTAACAAGTTCAATAAAGACTTTAAAAATGGTCCATATAAAAAGCCAATTTATATATTAGATAAGATGTGTTCATAAACAGAAACATACATAAAACAAGGTTATGTGTTGATCAACTGATCAAATGTCGTGACCTGAGTTCCCAGGAACTTAACCCTGTATTTCCCCTGGATACAGTGCTTCAGTATTTGCTCACTTATTTTTTACGGCAGCTTAAAGAACACACCGCCATGAACAATAAGAATTGACTGTGTATGGTTCTAGTGGGAGCATAGACTTAATGTATTCATATTTGGTCAGGTATCATCAGTGATACTGAAAATCTTGGGCAGAGTGGAAAAAGACATCTGTTTTTAGGTTATTGTAATTTTTGCTCCCCATTGGCAGTGGGCACACACCTTTCCAGACCCGCATGGTTTTTAGCCTTTTGTAGAGTTTTTCAGATCTCTTGTTCTCTTTTTCTCCCTCTAAGATCAGCGAGACTATTGTTAGTCAAGTAGTGTAGACATGCACAATAAATCCTAAGGAGATGGCAAGAACCTCAGAAGATGTGTCCAGTGTTTTTCTTTATGTCCCCACAAGATCAGAAACTGACAAGTGCTACCAATTGGGAAGAACTCAGTGAAATAGCAGCTATGACCTGATTCCTAATCAGACGGCCCATGCTGGACGTAATAAAGACTCAAACCTCAGAGAACGATGTTCTGTTCCCAGGTCTACTCACCGTGGGCATTCTTAGTTAAAGCAGTAGCAACTAACTTGGGCATAAAATGAATTACCAAAAGGATAGGTAACACTCAAAGAATCTCTGGGAGAACTGGAGATCTTTACTTATGGAGCATGCATAGTCAGACGTGCACCCAAATTATACTGTAGAGCTGGTCCAGAGAAGACGCTACTACTGCTTCCATGGGATGCAAACACGGGAGTTCACACAGCTGGCACCCGACACTGGGAGCTTGAATTCTGCTGCTAAACTGCTGCCATAGCTGCCTCAGAAAGCCCAGAGTAGCTGCCATCACACCCACATCCCGCAGACTCCATTCTCCACATTGCTTGCTTGCTTTTCAGATTTCTAAGCAGCGGCTTCGGTGATGTACTTGTACAATGGATTTTTTTTTTTCTAATTTTTATTAAAGTATAGTTGATTTAAAATATTAGTTTCTACTGTACAGCAAAGTGAATCAGTTATACATATATCCACCCTTTTAAAAATTCTTTTCCCATATAGGTCATTACAGAGGATTGAAAGAGTTAACTTTTCTTCCCTGTGCTACACAATAGGTCCTTATTATAATGGTTATCCGTTTTATATGTAGTAGTGTGTATATGTCTCAAAACTTGGGAAGAAGCAGGAAAAGGAGGAAAATGAATGATAAAAGTGCCTTACCATTTGCACAGTCCTTTACAAAGAGGGGTTCATTTGTGGTGACTGAGGCCACCATAGAGACAGAGACATTTTCTTTCACCCTTCTAAGCCAGTAAACACAGAGGGATTATTGCTGTCCCAGGTCCACTTAAGTTTCTAGAATCTTCCATGTGAGGCAGGAGTTTCTACTCCCTGCCTTTCCTGCACCTGGCCCTCAAAGGCCATACTCTGTTTCTTCTTTCCTCCTCCTTCCTTCTTTATTTTATAATTTCGTATGAAATTTTCTCTACCCAGTAGGAAATATGATATTATGATGCATTTTGTATAGCATACTTTATAATGAAACTGCTCTTCTTTCTTCTAAAATGTGTATTCTGTAAATGTAAATTTATGCATAGAGCATGATTTGCTTTAATCAATGTACAAGATTTTCACATTCAAGCAGTGAGTGAAACAATCAGAATGCAGTTACATTTCAATGGAGAACAAGAATTTTTTTAATCTCCCTGTAGCATTTCTAGAACAATGATTCTCAACATGTCAATTGTAAAAGCCATATTTTAAGTAAAATTTTACCAATCTTAGTAGTAATATGTAATAGAAGCCAATCATTTAATATCCAGCTCTTAATTGAAGAGTGTTTCTAAATGAATTTGCA
Organism: Ovis aries; assembly: GCF_016772045.2. NCBI lineage: Eukaryota > Metazoa > Chordata > Mammalia > Artiodactyla > Bovidae > Ovis > Ovis aries. The sequence continues at coordinate 42,964,428 of NC_056060.1, forward strand.
TTTGATGTATCACAGTTATCTATGTATTCTTGTGAAAACAGAACAACACATAGATGAAGAATATATTTTCTGTGCAGCCAGTTGTAGAACCCTTTGTGGGGACTCTGACTTTGTTATTAGGTCACACCAGAGGCACAGGCGTGACATTTCCTGGATTGTAGTCAGGCTGGCGTCCACTGCCAAGTCTCCTTGGCCCAAGCTGGCAGCAAATTGATGGTGTCTTGGGAGAGATTGGTTCCCCCTGCCCAAATATGCTGGTCTTACTTTCCAGCCTCTCACTGGCTTTTGAGGTGGTGGTTCATACACATGGTTTTTTTTTATTTTTTCAGTTTTGCAAAAATGCCTACTACATATGCAAGCCATTTAGAAACAGAAAATAAAAGCCATTCCTAGAATAATTTAAACAGATGTTTATGACTGGATTAAAAAACCATTAAAAATAAGAGTCTGGAGTGGAAGCACACTGACAAAGCAGAAAAGACTGCAATAGTGAAAGCTCATTTCCCTCACTGCACTGGACATTGAACAGAAGTAAACCCACGTAGGAAAGCAGTTCATTTCTTCTTTCATCAGAGACCCTTACTTACAAGGAAATAATGGACAGTTCTTTCAGCTCTATGGTCCTTTTCTCTTTGTTATGAATGTCCTCTTGTTACATTTCATTTGAGTCCCTACCTGAGTCAATAAAGTAATGGTTTAAAAAGATGGAAAGCTTTTCAGAAGCACACAATTTTAACTTGAAGGTCTGAGACCAAATCAGTTCCAGGTTCTGGTGACCTCCGTTGCACTCCGTCCCTGTTCCCTGATCATTATTGGACCCCTCCTGAGGACGGAATAAAATGCCTAATACTGATTTTCGTTGCTGTTGTTACCAGTTCAGGGTTGATGCAGAGTGGGAACTAATGTGAGATTAAGTTTAGAGCATAAAGATGGTCATTTAAAAGGCAATACATGTAGACTGGGAGACAGGCACTAAAAATCACATAGTTGATTGGGTCCTGTATGAGTTTTCTATGGCTGCTGCTACTGCTAAGTCGCTTCAGTCGTGTCCGACTCTGTGCAGCCCCATAGACGGCAGCCCACCAGGCTCCCCCGTCCCTGGGATTCTCCAGGCAAGAACACTGGAGTGGGTTGCCATTTCCTTCTCCATTTCTATGGCTACATAACAAATTAACTCTGCCTTCTAATGTCTGTGTTATTTCCCTTTGCTGTACTTTGCAGTGATTTTGAGGAAGGTGTTTCATTTGGCAGAGAAATCTGACAGAAAGGAGAAAGGCCTGCAGTGAGACCAGGGCAACCATCCAGGAGAGTGAAGAGGAGCCATGAATGGCTTGTCCCCAGGTAGCAGAAACCCCTCTGCACATAGATCCAGAACCCGAGTTTGGCTTCTCCACCTTGAGTATGAACACTGGGAATGTGCATCCCTTGCTGAGATAACTCTGACATCTTCAGGTGTCTGTGCATCGGTGAGGACAGGAATAGAATAGACGAGAAGAGTGTTATAGAAAGCAAGTTCCCCAGTTCTCGTCAACAGCCTGCCACCATTCCTGCTGGAAACCTCACTATCGCTTTGCTTGACACCTTGAAATCAAATTATCTGAGAAAAGTAATTCATTGATACCAGCCACTAATGTGTAAGTTGAGGTTAATGTTTCACATTAGTTGAAGAGACCATTCATTCATTGATTCATGGGTTCATTCAACAAATAATGCCTATTGAGTATCCACATAGTCTCTGCGTATATAATCGTGATCCAAAACAGGTGTCAACATGGAACTGTCAGTCTAGTGGAGAAGATGGACAATGATCAAATAATTCCAAACTCAGTTACAAACTGTAACTCTGTCTAGGAATAAGCCAGGGAGGTGGAAATCTAAAAGATGAGTTGAGGTCAGTAGGGTTGACTGCTAGACAGAAAACAAAGTAACAAAAAGCCTAGCTGCAAAGGCCTTGAGGTGGGAAGGCATTTGTCTGTTTTGAGAAACTATAAAAGGCCAGTGGGGCCATAGCGAGAGATGAGGTTAGAGTGGGGCCTGGGGCCAGGTCATGCAGGGCCTATACATCTCGCTAGAAGAAGCAGTTTAAAAAAAGAAATTCAGAATTTGGAAATGTTCAAAGAGGCAGACACAGGGATTGGAGGGGAGTGATGGACATTGGACTGGAAAGGAGAGATGTCCCTGGGATAAGAAGGCCCCAACAGCATCCTTAGCCACGTCTGTCCTTCCCCTCATTAACCACCTTGGCTTTGTCGGCAGGGCACTGTTTGGCTGGGACCCTCTACTGCTCATGGCACTCACTGCAGGGGCAGAGCAGACTTACCAGGGCCCTTCTTTCTACCCTCATGGACTTAAAAGTCTGTGCCCCACTTTGCCTTTCAGCCGCCTGGGAGGATTCCACCAAAAGTCCATCTCTAATTCTGTTAATTGAATTACAGAGGAAAGGCCCTAGTGCATTCAGCAAACCTTAATCCAACTCCACGTAACCTTAGAACGCTCCATGTTTTAAAAAGCCCACTGCAGCATGCCTCTAAAGCAGCATTTAATTGACATAATATGGGTCACCTGTCTACATGGAATTAACTGGCAGAGCTTCCAGAACAACCTACTTTCCCTCCCTTTGGCCTCTGGTTCTTGAACTTCTGAAATGCGTGACTGCCACTCAAGTCAGTTCTGAGTCATTATGTAACAAAGAGGCGTAAGGTTGAGAACACCTAGCTTCAGGGTTGGTCCAGGGATGCGGCTGAGGGGTGAGAAGGGAATGTGGTCGGGGGCTTGGGAACTGTGCTGGGGCCTGCCAGTGTTGCTCAGCAAACTGATCAGCTTCAGCTTCTGTAAACACACAAGACAGAAAGCATCCCCATGGCTCGGTGTGCTGCTTTCATGGGGTCATGCCTGTAGTGTCAGTCTTTATTAAAACTTGCGCACATGTGTGTGCCTAGGGTGGGGACAGTGAATGAGAAAATTCTGTTATGGGGCAGGAGATGGAATAGTCCCTGAGCATTACCTTGGTGTCCCTGTGCCCTGACCTAGGAAGTCACAGACCTGAACAACCAAGTGTGCGTGGCCTGGGAGATCTGCTGTCTGAGGTCACATCCTGGCTTGGACCACTGCTCAGATTCTTAACGACTTTGCCACACTGGCTCTTGGCCGTATATAAACGTTAGCTTTCATTATTATTGGGAGAAGGGTAAGAAAGGATGGGGGAAATATGGCAGAAATGGCCAGAGGAGGAAGGTGAGAGTACTAAGTTCCCTTGGGCAGCACTGTGAGCCTCTCTGCCCTCCACCACCACACCTCTGGCCCTCTTCACCCCCTACCCCTAAATCTCTAGTGGGTCAGACTAAATACCAAGTATCGCTTGAGACTGTTACACCCTCACTGAAACCTCCTGAGCTCACCTAGGTGAGGGAGAGGCTGTCACTTTCTGCTGTTGCTACAGCTGCCCAGATTAGTGCAGGCTGCCAAGGGTCAGGCCACCAGACTCTGCCACCATGGCCAGGGCAGAGCCCCTTTTGTGGATTGAGTCATGTCCCCTTTCATTAGCCAGGAGTGAAATTCTCAGAACAGAATTGCAAAATTGACCAAATCTGGCATTCTAGAGAAGAGTTATTCCCTGCAGGGTTACCACATAGAATCTTTCTTCTAATATGTCAGTAGTGGTAGTATAAGGCCAAAGTCGCCACACAGGGGAACATCATATGGGCAGTTCTTCCCAAGAGTTTTACACCACATATCTTGCTGCAGTCTATATCTCAGCTACTTGGCTTGGTTTTGTTTTGTTTTTTTCCCCCTGAGGTGGGAGATGGCCTAGGAAAGGCTAAAATAAATATTTAGATAAATCGCTAAAGTTCATTCACTCTGCTGGGAGTTTGCTTAACCTGTAATCTTAAGAGTTTTGCTTTCAAAGGGATGCTACTGCTGAAATGTTCAGACATAGAGCCATCTGATATCTGCTGTCTAGTTTCACGTGGTGGGTAGGGAGACAGAGAAGGCAGAAGTGACAGTTGTTAAATCTAGGTGGATGATATATGGTTTTATTCTTTCAACTTTTCTGTATGTTTCCAACTTTAAAAAATAAGTTGGGATATCATATGGTATTACTTATATGTGGAATCTAAAAAAATATATACAATTGAACTTCTATACAATACAAAACAGAAGTAGACCCATGGACATAGAAAACAGGCTTACAGTTACCAATTAGAAAAGGTGGGGAGTAATAGATTAAGAATTTGGAATTAACATATGATATATATACTATTATATGTAAAATAGATAACCAACAAGGACTTACTATGTAGCAAAGGGAACTATAATCAATATTTTGTAATAACCTATAAGGGAAAACAATCTAGAAAATATATATGTGTGTGTGTGTGTGTGTGTGTGTGTGTAGCTAAATCTCTCTGTTGTACACTTGAAAGTAATGTAACTTGTAAGTCAGCTGTGCTTCAATTAAAAGTTTAAAGTTGGGGAAAAACAGACACATATAAAAATAAAGTTGAAGGGAAGAATGTAAGACCACAGTTACTACTGATGGGATCTGTACAATGGAAGTGTGATACAGGGTTTGGTGATCTTTTCCCCTGTCATCCACAGATCCAGCAGAAACCTAGAAAGGCTGTAGGGAAGGGAGGCAACAGATGGGAAAGAGGTGCGCCAAATAAAGAGATGAGTTTCATGGCTGTTAGTACTGCTGCAGAGCTGTAAATTTCTGTGGGAGTGAAGTTTACAACCTTTAAGTAACATTTTTAAGTCTAATATTAAGATCCAGGCCTTCCATATGCCTTTGAAACAGATCCAACAACAGCAAAAATTTTGCACGTATATGTGAAATATTTTTTCATTGATGTGTTTCATTCAAAATATATGAAAAAAATGGAAAGAATGTCATTAAAAATTTATCTCTATGTGGTAGAATTAAAGATGCTTTTTATATTTTTCATATTAAACCTCTGAATTTTTCAGATTTTTTTTCAAGTGACATGTACTATTTTATAATCAGGAAAAGTTGGTATTATATGAAAAAGAAATGTCATATAGGTATTAATAGTATCTCTGTTGTTTTCTATGTAGTTACATGGAAGCTATCCACAAGTTTCTATGTAACTTGTTTTCTATAATTACCACTATTAGTAACCACCACATCAAGTGGAATGTATCTGTTTTATTCAGAAATTAAAATGAGAAATTTCCAGAGAGTCTGTCCAGTGTCTTAACAGGAGTTAATAAATAAACCTTCAGTGACTTTATTCATACTTTTAATATTATGAGTTTTAACCACCTTAGAAATTTGCCCAATTTTGAGGTGTTTTTCACATTTACTGATTTTAATGGTGCTTTGGCCAATATCTACACAATTTCACCCTTACTTTCTCTTTAAAACTCTTGAGTAGAGCCATCTTGGCCTAGTAACTTCTCTAGATGCAATTAGTCAGTCCGGTTGAGAATGTTATGTGCATTGACCACTGTTTGACTGAATTGCTCAAGCATTTCTCTTTCCCAAGATTATTTTCAGATTGAATCTCCCCAGTGGTTTCCTTAATAAAGACCAGTGCCAATAATTCATTTAGTTTCTTGACAAACATATTTTCATCCCTAGGCCCATGTCATGTCTACAAATAGCCAAATGATTTATTTTTAATTTATATGAATGAATTTTATAAGGGACTCACAAAATTCTTTCTGGCCCAATTTCAAATTTTTACCCTATTTGCCATATTTAGTAGATCTATTTGAGCTATGTTTGGGTAGGAATTTCCAATTCTGCGCTTAATACTGGGAGTCACTGTTTTGAGTATAAGGTTCAAAGCTTTTTGTTTTTGTTCAGGGTTTTGCTTGCTTGCTTTTTTATGTACTTTGGCAGAAGGTATTTAAGTTGCCATCATCTTGTTTCTTGAGGATGTAATGGTTCCATGTTTGCTCTTCTCTGTGTCTGTCTCCACTCTTATTCCAGCTAGAGGCTGCCAGATATGGCAGCATCATTGCATAGGGGTCATTGGGCAACAAGAAATAGATATCAGATCAAGGTAAATGGAGGAGGATTGCCATCCTAGACAGCTTCGGTAGGCCCAAAGAGATGTGAATAAAGAAACACTGACCTCAGTGATCATCAGTTCAGTTCAGTCGCTCAGTCGTGTCTGACTCTTTGTGACCCCATAAATTGCAGCACGCCAGGCCTCCTTGTCCATCACCAACTCCCGGAATTCACCGAAATTCATGTCCATTGAGTTGGTGATGCGATCCAGCCATCTCATCCTCTGTCGTCCCCTTCTCCTCCTGCCCCCAATCCCTCCCAGCATCAGTCTTTTCCAATGAGTCAACTCTTCACATGAGGTGGCCAAAGTATTGGAGTTTCAGCTTTAGCATCAGTCCTTCCAAAAGAACACCCAGGGCTGATCTCCTTCAGAATGGACTGGTTGGATCTCCTTGCAGTCCAAGGGACTCTCAAGAGTCTTCTCCAACACCACACTTCAAAAGCATCAATTCTTCGGCACTCAGCTTTCTTCACAATCCAACTCTCACAGCCATACATGACCACGAAAAAACCATAGCCTTGACTAGACGGACCTTTGTTGGCAGAGTGATATCTCTGCTTTTGAATATGCTATCTAGGTTGGTCATAACTTTCGTTCCAAGGAGTAAGCGTCTTTTAATTTCATATCTGCAGTGATTTTGGAGCCCCCCAAAATAAAGTCTGACACTGTTTCCACTGTTTCCCCATCTGTTTCCCATGAAGTGATGGGACCAGATGCCATGATCTTTGTTTTCTGAATGTTGAGCTTTAAGCCAACTTCTTCACTCTTCTCTTTCACTTTCATCAAGAGGCTTTTTAGTTCCTCTTCACTTTCTGCCATAAGGGTGGGGTCATCTGCATATCTGAGGTTATTGATATTTCTCCCGGCAATCTTGATTCCAGCTTGTGCTTCTTCCAGCCCAGCATTTCTCATGATGTACTCTGCATATAAGTTAAATAAGCAGGGTGACCATATACAGCCTTGATGTACTCCTTTTCCTATTTGGAACCAGTCTGTTGTTCCATGTCCAGTTCTAACTGTTGCTTCCTGACCTGCATATAGGTTTCTCAAGAGGCAGGTCAGGTGGTCTGTATTCCCATCTCTTTCAGAATTTTCCACAGTTTATTGTGATCCACACAGTCAAAGGCTTTGGCATAGTCAATAAAGCAGAAATAGATGTTTTTCTGGAACTCTCTTGCTTTTTCGATGATCCAGCGGATGTTGGCAATTTGATCTCTGGTTCCTCTGCCTTTTCTAAAACCAGCTTGAACATCTGGAAGTTCACGGTTCACATATTGCTGAAGCCTGGCTTGCAGAATTTTGAGCATTGTTTTACTAGCGTGTGAGATGTGTCTCCTTGAATCTTCTTGAAGAATCCTTCCTGCTTTGGATGCCCAGGATGAAGAAGAAATTCGAATAAATGGAAACTGTTTTGACAGGAAGTTTGGTGAATCATCTTGGGTGCTGAGCCCTATGTAACATTATCTGAAAATAATGAGATGTCCTCAGTTTTTATGTAGCTAAAGCTTTAAATAGACTATGTGATTAACGTACTTCAGGTGCTTATCACTCATTCATTCATTTGTAAATGAAATACCTAAATAAAGGAGTTTAAGGGAGCTCCTTTGTAGCTGTGATCTGGTGCGTCCAGTAACAGAGAAATGTTACTCTTGGCAGATGAAATTTGTTGGACAGATTCCTACTGGTTCATTAGCTTGACCACACTTTATTTGAATATTGGTTTGGGGATTTTTTTTCTAAGTGTAATACAGGTTTGATTTGGTCTTTAATATTGACCAGAGTCACTCACATATTCATAGCTTTGGAAGAAAGCTGAAGATAGTATGATCGGAAGCTCTTTCAGTAAGGCAGGGGAAATGGACAAAAGATACCCATAGCTTCCTGTTATGGCTTACTTCCTTGCCCTCTGCCTTCAAGAAGGGCCGAAGAGCCTATCACTTCATGATTTCCCCCATGGATTTAACTTCAGGGGCATTTCTTCCTATTTATGAGTTTGCTTTGCCTTGTCAGAAAACTATGCAACTCTGGAAAGTACTTACTGTTGTGCCTCAGCTATTCAGAAACGTTGACCATGTTTAGAACTTGAAGGATATTAATCAGTTCAGTGATCTGTTCCCTATGCTCCCTTTCATCTTTGTTCTTTTCTTAGAATAAGGACCTCATCCTTAAAGGAAAAGAGGCTTGTCAAAGCTGTTAACTAGCTTATGGGTAAGAAAGGCAAATTAATGTTTTATCTTAATGTGCCTCTGCTCCATTATGAGGGAAAAGGAAGTATTTCAGTGTAGCAATTATGACTGACTTATGTGTTTTGTTCCTTGTAAACTGCTACTGCCTCAAATAAAATGAAAAGAACAAAGAGCATAAATGAATTCACAGAAGACATCTAAGTTGCTCTCAGGATATGGGAAGATTTAGAGAAGCAGCAGGAAAACAAATTAATCCTGGGATAAATGGAAACTTAGGGGGAAATGGGTAAATATGATGATACATTAACAGCTGCCTGTTTTCTTCTGTAGTAGACTTGTCACTACGAGGTGGAGCTCACCCCACTCTTTAAGCAAGCTCCAATCCTTGCCAATGCCTTCCTTCCTAGCTAGATTAAAGTGATATTTGTATTGGGAAAAATACTTTATATGAATGTTAGGCCCTTAATATAATTTCTCCTGAAAAAATATTAATGTTTTTCTAAAATGTTTTGTGATGAAGTGCTATTTGGAAAAATTCACATTGTTCTGAATTAGTTCTTTGAAAGGAACATATACTTAGCCTGGATTAATCATTTTTGCATGCATTTGTGAAATAAAGGTCATGTTCTTAGAGCTTTGGAGCCAAATGCTGTACTCCTTTTCTGAGGTAGAAACACACTGCAGAACGCCACCTCTAGGCTTTTTCATTCCCCTGGGAGTGACAGTAGGTGACAAGTAACAATAGTATTTATTGTAAGAATAACCTATATTTACTGTCATTTTTACAGGAGGCATTAGAAATACAAAGGATACAGTGGAGCTGTAAGAGAATATAAAACTCAACCTCGAAGATAAATTCCTTGAGAACAGGAACTCTTCCTGTTTATTTCTTTGTTCTCTACTATACAACATACTACATAGAGTAGGCATCAAATGAATGAAGAATGATTCAGTTAATGAAATCAGGCATCATTCTATCTACATAATCATTTTATTTCTATATGTAAGTTCCTTGTGTTGAGTGGTAGCTGATAGTGTTTAATAAAAGATGAATTTTAGCTAGAAAGCCATGTTTGAGCTCTATTATTATTTTAGACAGAAAAAAAACACAGACATTGAGTGGGCGCTGGAATGTCTCCATTATTTGCCCCCAGAGATGTATGGAATAGCTGAGAATAGTGCCCCGTTGGCAGAACATGGTAGGAAAATTTGCATGTTGGCTTCCCACAAGGACCTATTCTGTGCTGCTATTTCATATTTCAGTCTCCAGGATACCAGTGTTGTAACATCTTAGAGTGCTAAAATTTTACCACCAAAATAATTCTGAAAAAGAAAGAAATGGAAATTAATCAAATTAAACACATTCCCCTGGGAGAACAGGATTTGTAGCTAGTGCCGCTTCATCAGAGGTCGGTGATAGAGGAGAAAGCCAGGAGCATAGGAGTGGGGCCCAGGGAGACCCAGCCTCCTGCTGTGTGGTGGGGGCAGGGCAGGGTGCCTTGGGCCACAGTCAAGTTGGTGTAGGTATCCCGGGGTGCCATGCGATGAACCAGGGATGTCAGGTAGTGAATTGTGTCAAGCTTCCAGGCCCATCTGCCAGCTTGAGAGCTGCTTCCTATCTGCTGCTGCTGCTACTAAGTCGCTTCAGTTGTGTCTGACTCTGTGTGACTCCATGGACAGCAGCCCACCAGGCTCCCCTCTCTACAAGATTCTCCAGGCAAGAATACTGGAGTGGGTTGCCATTTCTTTCTCCAGCTTCCTATCTAATAGCATTTATTAAGATTCAGGAAGGAAGGTGAGGCCATTGGGGGTTGAGGCCAGGCAGAAGGCCCAGCCAAATGGGAAGGATGCACGGAACATTACCTAGATGCCCCAGGTGTTCCCTGCTCATGAGGCTTAAGAAGCAAAATCTATTTCAGACCTTACCCATCACTGGAAATCTGATTTTATATACACTGCTACATTTGTCTAGGGCTACTTGGGTAACAGGTAGGCTGAGTCTGCCAAGAGTAAGGCAGATTTTTACTTACACAAATGTATTTTCTAAAAACCAAAAAGCAGTTGGTAGCTAGAAAGGAGGAGGAGGTGGCTAGGGAAGGCACGGTCTAATGGATTTCCTTAAGCCTTTGGTAGCTCTTTGGCATGTGAATGCAACTTCAGCTAATCCCTCTCCCTTTCAAAATGATACTGCCTTTCTGAAATTTCTTCCATCAAAAGTGAAAACAATCCCCAAATGCTCTGGAGTCAAAATACCAGCAGTATTCCAACCAACACCTCCCAGCAAAACCCAGCCACTGCCAGGAAGAGTGATGGAGAAGGATTGATTTTTCCATAGATGTACTTGCTAAGCCCCAGGAGGAGAGCACAAGAAAACTGCATCCCATTTGTTGGATGGCAATGATGTGATTGGTTTTCTTCATACTGCAACATCCTCTGGCATCTTCCTGCAAGACACAACACATTCTACGGAGTTAGAGCCAGAAACTTAACCTGGTGCTGAGTTTATTAGAACTGTGTCTTTTTTATTACTTAAAATTGACCAGGCTCCTCTGTCCAAGAATATTGGAGTGGGCTGCTTTGCCCTCCTCCAGGGGATCTTCCCGACCCAGAAATTGAACCCACGTCTCCTGTGGCTCCTACACTGTAGGTGGATTCTTTTACCACTGAGCCACTGGGGAAGCCCACTTAACATCCAGAGAATGGTATAAATCTTGAATGTACTGAATGTTCTCTAATGAAAGGCATTTAGAATTAATCAAGGGTGTTTTCTTTTTCCCTGAAAGTCAAAATCAGGCTGTAAAACAAAAACCAGAACCATACCATTGAGCAATTTAGGCATATGTATTTCAATCAAAAGCAAATCTGGATTTTTGATCATTCATTAATCATCAGACACACTATATTATATTAAAAACTAACAACCAGGCCCCACTTTTCTCTCCAGAAAAGGAAAGAAGACTGAAGCTACAGGGTAATGAGCCAGAAGTGACAGGGAAAACAGCTGGATACAGTGGGATAGAAGTGATCCCCAAAGCATTTTTATTTGACGGTGTCAAAGACAGCTGCCAAGGTTGTGACCTAGTGAGATTTGGCTGTATCATCCAAGTGTGGTCGTACACGTTGGTAAAGAGCTGCACTATCTCTGCACTGCACAGAGCAGCTTTCAGCCAGTTCTGCTTAGTAGTTCCCATGTAAACATAAGTCCCAGGAGAGAGCATTTTTAAAAATATAAAGTTGACTCCTGTCTTCATTTTAAAAAGAGAGCAGACTTTTCAGTTTCACCTGGATGAGATGAGGCTAAGCGATGAGTCTAAATTTTTAAAATATCTATCCATCCCAACTAATTCAATGGTATTTTCTTTTCTTGATATTTTTAATATTTTTTACTGCATTTTTATTGGACTATAGTTGATTTACAGTGTCATGTTACTTTCTGCTATACAGCAAGTCAAAGGTATTTTCTAAAAATAAAAGCAATTTTTCATCTTTGGCAGGGTCACCATGAGAGAGTGCCTACCTTATGTTTTGTAGACTCTCTTTCCAATAATTTGGGCTTGCCTGGTAGCTCATCTTGAAAAGAATCCGCCTGCAATACAGGAGACCTGGGTTCAATCCCTGGGTTGGGAAGATCCCCTGGAGAAGGGAATAGCTACCCACTCCCGTATTCTGGCCTGGAGAATTCCAGGGACTGTACAGTCTGTGGGGTTGCAAGGAGTTGGACACAACTGAGCGACTTTCAGTTTCACACTTTCACTTTCCAATAACTTACACTTTTCAAAATAAGTAACTAAATAAATGTACTAACACATACTGCATAAAAATGAGACAGTTTTTACTCAGATCCAGCTATAGAATAGAAACTAAAGCAGATTGGTTACTTACACACAAAATTAACGCCGCTTGTTTGACTATGTTGTCTTCACTGTGAAAGAGTTAAAAAACAAGGCGTTATCTTTTGGAGAAATTCTTATATATCATCATTAAGGAAATAGAAGTTAAAAAAGTTTTTATAATTCAGCTAGAGTAAAAGCTTTAGGCCAATTTAAATTCCATTAATTCATAGTTGGTTTCATTTCAGATAGTGACTGGATTGACATTTAATTTTACTCAGCAAAGTTCTTCTTTGTGGATAATAATGCAAGTGATTATAATGCAGTAATGTGTAAGCAAGATTGTCGGAGTAACATTTAAAATATTAAAAGAATAATCTGTTTTTGAAGATCCTTAAAGTCTTTTGAAACAGCTCTTTCCATATAAAAAGTGAACATACCAAACACAAGTTATTTTATCTGGTCTTTGAAGCAGGTCTTCAGAGAAATATCTAGCAGCAAGCTCTGCTCACATACTTTAAGTTACCCTGAAACTTAAAAGTAGTACAGTTGACCCTTGAACAATGTGGGCTCAGACTACATGGATCCACTTATAAGCAGATTTTTTTTATAGTAAATACTATAGTACTACACAATCTGTGATAATTTGAATCCTTAGATTTCAAACAGTGGATGCAGAGGAACCATGTGTAGGAAGGGCTGACTATAAGTTAAGCCCAATTTTTCAACTGTGAGGAGGGTTTCTCCCCAACCGTCAAGCTATTCAATGGTCAGTTATACATTCTCCCCCCAGTATATCCCATGACTTAGATGTTTTAGACTTGTCTTTCCTTCTACTTAGTTTGATGATTGAGGTTTAACAGTATAGCCAGTCCCACTCAGTGGGTTCCTGGACCGTGAATGAAAGATAGATTTGTGAGCCAATTAGGCCTCTGCTACTTAAGACTTTGACTGTTAGAACACGTTCAGCCTTAGGGAATGGATGTGGTCCATTGACTGAGTAAAGGTAACAGGCCCTGAAAAACAGATGTCTGTTAGGCAAAATATGGAGCAGCCTAACATTATCTTTTAAAACTGTTGCTGAGTTTTCATTGTATGTTCATTTAACAAATATTAATTGAACACCTATATACCAGGTTCTAGACATTTATAGGCAAATAAAAATAGATAAAGCCTCTGTCCTCATGGAGCTCACAGTCTAGCTGGGGAGGCAGAAAATAAAAACACAACTCTGTGTGTGTGTGTGTGTGTGTGTGTGTGTGTGTTTACAAATTGTGATACAGAAATCCTCAGGAGGATGGTAACAGGGTGCCCTGATATACAATAGGAAGACAGGTGAGCATTAGGATTTTGAGCTCTTAGAATAGTCTTCCTTGAATGGTTCTTAGTTTCTTCTTCCTTTCATCCTATTTGACAGTGAAAGATAACAAGAATGCCTCAATAGTGAATTTTTCCTGTGTTTCTGTCAATATTGATCTTTCTTAACCAAGATATAATGAATTTACAGAGGCCTGATGAAACACGATTGTTGGGGTCGTGGAAACATGAAAGGCAATATGGAATCTTGAGAAGGGTACCTAGCTCCTTGTTGTTGCTTAGTCGCCCATTCATGTCCAACTGCACTTCTCTGTGCATTCATTTCCAAAAGTGGAAGATAATATTAGTGCCTACCGCATAGCAGGAGGACTCTATGAATTAAGAACTTGTAGCAGTGCTGCCTCATAGTAAGTGCTCAATAAGAGTGTTGCTATTATCAATATCCTCTGAAAGAAAATTATCTCTAAAGGATGAGACTCCAATAGAGGCAGAATGCTCGAGACACTGGAGCAAACATATAAACAGAACAGTGTGTAGGTTCCAAGATTCACATTTCCGCTATTCCTATCACACCTCCCTTTGTTTCAGCATGGTTTAAAGGGGCAATTGCTTATTGCTGGAAGAGGGGCTATAACCATAGAATGCTCTATTGGATGCCCATAGGGCCTCTTCTTTCTTAGGACACATGAAGATGACTAAGTCTCTGGGTATGGGATATGTACAGGATATTAAAGTGCTTACTTCATAATTCTGTCACACGCGCAGTGCAGCCAGTACCATAAGGCAGCAGAGATAAATGCCAGGACGAAAGATGCTGAGATGTGGATTCTTTTAAGGCAATGAGTTTTTTTCTTTTAGGCAACTTAATGAGACCTCACTAATTGAACTTGGGAAGGAGTTTTCAAATCACAAAAAAGTTCATTTAAAAATTATGAGCATTAACTTTAGCCGACTTCTGTCTGCTGCAGATTCTGTGTTAATGAAGCTAACGCAGAGTTGCAATAAGCAGCATAATTTTTCTCTTTATTTCTTCATGCTTTTAAATCTCTGAAGTCGTATCACTTTTTTCTTTGTTCTATTTTCCTGAATACTACCTGGTTCAGTTGGTACCTGAATTGTTTAATGAATAAAGAATAAACTGATAGCTTGTATATATCTTTTTCCCGTGTGCACATGTGTACAATTACGTGGCAGCCAAGTAAGGCAAATTGTGAAACTCTGCACAGCCTTTTCCTACACCTTCCTTAGACTGAGGGATATCCAAAATAGTTTAGAACAGGGATTCCCACCTCTGGAGTCTAATGCCTGATGACCTGAAGTGGAACGGATGTAATAATAATAGAAATAAAGTGCTCAGTAAATGTAATCCACTTGAATCGTCTGAAAGTCATTCCCCCGACCCCGGTCCATGGAAAAACTGTCTTCCTCAAAACTGGTCCCTGGTGCCGAAAAGGTTGGGGACTGCTGGTTTAGAAGATCTTGCTTCTTTAGTAAAAAGAGACAAACTAGGATAGTATGATGGGAAGAAAATTGTTTGTGAATCTTGTAAAATTTAATATGTAGTCGCTTTCCTGGTGGTCCAGTGGTTAAAACTCTGCCCTTCCACTACATAGGGTAAGAGTTCGATCCCTGGTGGGAACTAAGATAATGTGTGGCACAGCAGGGGGGAAAATGTAGTTTTTTAGATAAAAAGCAAAGAAAAAAAAGATAATTAACTCTACTTACAGAAAAACTAGTTGCCTGACATTTTTCTGGAGATCAGCACACTAGGGTTCCTCTTTATTGTTCCTTGCAGAGATCAACCCTTTTCTGGGGGAAAAGACCCTGAGTGATGGTAACCAGCCCACACCTCTTAGCCCTGACCATGCACCAGGACCCCACTCCCAACCAGCCACCAGACACAGGAACATTTACTCAGAAAAGCCTCCGGTACTTCCCACTCCCCCTCCATCATCCCCAGGCGCGTAGCATCTCTGATGAGCCTCTTCCCCATCTTCAGTTTCTCCTCCCTCTCCAAAGACTGTTCACAAGGAGCTCAGTTTTTCCTAAAGAGTAAGAAACAAAAAAGTCTTTATGTGAGACTCTGCTTAAGAAATAACCGACTCCAATTTATAAAGGCCCCTTTCATTCTGTTTGCTGGCCTGTGCTTCCTGAGCAGCCGCGGGTGGGACAGCTCAATGGGGCCTAGTCACAGGCTGCAACTGCTAATTTCCATCCAAGCCTGCGCCGGGGAGGAGGAGGGAAGGGTGCATGCCGCCCTGCAGACGCCCTCCCAGAGCAGCCCTAGGAGCTCTGCCTTTAAACAGACCAATGCACGTTTCCTAAGCGAGGCGGTCCTTTCTACCAAATAACTTGCTTTAATGATTTCCCGTGTACAGAGTGACTTTATTTTTCATAAAATGCCTTACTTAAAAATAACGACTGATCAGAGAAAATAATAGGTATTAAGTAGAAAATGGTTGGAACCTAGGGTCTCTTTCTGCTGCAGGTCTGCAAAGTGGTACCCTGCTAAACCAGTCTGTGACATTTCCTGTTGGAACCATCAGGGTGGTGCCCCAAGTGAGGCAGAGCTATTCTGAGAGAGTTCCCTCTTGGTCTTGGGTCTTAGGTTAGAATTACATGGAGGTCACCACACAGTCCAGACCTTGAATGTAAACTGTGGGGGTAAAGAGACGGTTGGTTTTACTGACTCACAACATTTTTTTGGAAGCTGTGAAATCAAATAGTTTTACTTTTTTTCATATATACCATACGTATGTATACACATTTTCATTTTTCCATTCTATATTGATAATATATATTTTGTCTATATTTAAAACACAAATATATAAATTTTATAATATATAAGATATGTAAACATTTAAAATATGTTTATATATTATGTGTATGTTTTAGATTTAAATGAAATAACATTTGTATTTAGGACTCCAGCTGAATTTCATAGCAGCTTTATAAACTGGGAGAATGTAACCATGTACCAGGATTAATATGGTAAAAGTTTCACTCTATCTTATTTTTTAAAATTTTATATTAAACATGGAATAGAATGCAAAATGGATGAGACTTTAAGATAAAAATGGAATGTAACCCTTGCTTGTAGAAGAAAAGGCCGAGATTTTTAGGGGCACAGATTTCAATTCTCTCAACCCAAGCAGATACCCTGAGACACTGGGCAACAAAAATTATAAAGATTCTCTACTCAGAGCTAGTTAAACCCCCAGCCCCACCTTCATTCTGTAATTATATATTCTATAGCCTTTTCAGGTTTCTCTTTTTAAAAATTTCTTTATTTACACTGTTTGTTCCTTCATATCTTTGTTTCACTATGTTGAATTACTTTATTTTTTAAATACAAATTTATTTATTTTGATTGGAGGCTAATTACTTTACAATATTGTATTGGTTTTGCCATGCATCAGTATGAATCCGCTACGGATGTACACGTGTTCCCCATCCTGAACTCCCCTCTCTTCTCCCTCCCCGTACCATCCCTCTGGGTCGTCCCAGTGTACCAGCCCCAAGCATCCTGTATCATGCATCGAACCTGGACTGGCAATTTGTTTCATATATGATATATACATGTTTCAATGCCATTCTCCCAAATCATCCCACCCTCTCCCTTCTCCCATAGAGTCCCAAAGACTGTTCTATACATCTGTGTCTCTTTTGCTGTCCCGCATACAGGGTTATCGTTACCGTCTTTCTAAATTCCATATATATGCATTACTATACTATATTGGTGTTTTTCTTTCTGGCTTACTTCACTCTGTATAATCGGCTCCAGTTTCATCCACCTCATTAGAACTGATTCAAATGTATTCTTTTTAATGGCTGAGTAATACTCCATTGTGTATTATACATATACTGTGGTATATACAATACTACATTGTGTATATGTATCACAGCTTTCTTATCCATTCATCTGCTGATGGACATCTAGGTTGCTTCCATGTCCTGGCTATTATAAACAGTGCTGCGATGAACATTGGGGTACATGTCTCTCTTTCAATTCTGGTTTCCTCGGTGTATATGCCCAGTAGTGGGATTGCTGGGTCATAAGGCAGTTCTATTTCCAGTTTTTTAATGAATCTCCACACTGTTCTCCATAGTGGCTGTACTAGTTTGCATTCCCACCAACAGTGTAGGAGGGTTCCCTTTCTCCACACCCTCTCCAGTATTTATTGCTTGTAGACTTTTGGATCGCAGCCATTCTGACTGGCGTGAAATGGTACCTCATTGTGGTTTTGATTTGCATTTCTCTGATAATGAGTGATGTTGAGCATCTTTTCATGTGTTTGTTAGCCATCTGTATGTCTTCTTTGGAGAAATGTCTGTTTAGTTCTTTGGCCCATTTTTTGATTGGGTCATTTATTTTTCTGTAATTGAGCTGCAGGAGTTGCTTGTATATTTTTGAGATTAGTTGTTTGTCAGTTGCTTCATTTGCTATTATTTTCTCCCATTCTGAAGGCTGTCTTTTTACCTTGCTTATAGTTTCCTTTGTTGTGCAGAAGCTTTTAATTTTAATTAGGTCCCATTTGTTTATTTTTGCCTTTATTTCCAATATTCTGGGAGGTGAGTCATAGAGGATCCTGCTGTGATTTATGTCAGAGTGTTTTGCCTATGTTCTCCTCTAGGAGTTTTATAGTTTCTGGTCTTACGTTTAGATCTTTAATCCATTTTGAATTACTTTAAACACCAGCTTTCTGTCCTGATTCACTTCACAGACCAACCCAGAAGCCCCAAGTTCCTAACGTAGGGTCCACTTAACAGTTTCATGGGCTAGAGGAAGTCAGTTCATTCATTTAAACCCTAGTTTCCTAGTCTGAAAATAGGAATGATAGCATCTGCTTTGCCATCCCAAACAGCTATGAAATCAAAATGACATAATATACATGGAAGACCTCTTGTCAATGATGAAGTACTACTTAAATATTAATCATCCCCAGAATTGGACTGTGAAGAAGGCTGAGCGCCGAAGAATTGATGCTTTTGAAGTGTGGTGTTGGAGAAGACTCTTGAGAGTCCCTTGGACTGCAAGGAGATCCAACCAGTCCATTCTGAAGGAGATCAACCCTGGGATTTCTTTGGAAGGAATGATGCTAAAGCTGAAACTCTAGTACTTTGGCCACCTCATGCGAAGAGTTGACTCATTGGAAAAGACCCTGATGCTGGGAGGGATTGGGGGCAGGAGGAGAAGGGGATGACTGTGGTTCAGCATTGGGAACTTGAAGTCAGAATAGCCCCTCATGGCCCAAGTCGCTATAGAGGAAAAAGTCCTTAGATGATACTTACCTTCAATTATTAGACAACCCCAAGACACAGACCATGGAGTTCTGAGTATAATATTTCTCACAGCCAGGATCTGCCCAAACTGTAAATGGTCAACACTAGCCCCACTTAGCTTTCAAAATAAGTAATGCTCTTGTCTACTTCTACAGGCTGGTGCAGCCTGTCTCTCCTCCCTGGTGTTCGCAAGAACAACCAGAGGTTGTTAAACATGTACTGTGTATAGGGCACTATCCTAGCACCATGCAAACATAACTCATCTTATTTTAACCTCACAGCAACCCTAAGAACTAGATACTTTCATATATCCATTTTACAGTTGACAAAACTGAGGCTGAATGTTTAAGAAACTCAACCAGTGAATATAGGGCAAAAGATCCAACTGAAAGGTAGTAGTGTGACTTTAAACCTGGGTGGGTTCCATGTCTCCCTGTACTTCCAACAGGTGGCATGGCTTTTTGCAGAGAAAGTACAGAGGACATACCCTTCTTGGGGCCTGCTGCTCAAATTCTCTTATCAAAAGCCTTAATTATACTTGGAGAGGTGAGGACAGAGTAGAGCCCAAAAGGGAAAGGACCCAACGAAGTGATGGACTGTGTTTTTATTTTGGAAGCTAAATGAGGGTTTGAGAAGAACAGAGATCTCAGATCATTGAGAATGAAAATGTCATTTTTTAAAAAGTGATCTGTTCGTATTTAGTGAGCTCTTAGATCTGCTGTTGGCCATGATAAGTTACATTGGGTTGTTTTGCTGTCTTCCAAATCTTCTGAAATCCTCAGTTTGACATTATGTTTGCTTCTAACACTCTGCTTCACTCACCGCATTTAAGTTTATTTAGAGAAAAATCATGAAGTGCAAAGCAAAACAGTGGATTTTAGATCTTAACTTTTAAAAATACCCCATCTCTTACCTTCTAAACAAGTCATAGAAATTATAGGCAGAAGTAGATTTGTATGTTGGAGAAGGCAATGGCAACCCACTCCAATATTCTTGCCTGGAAAATCCCGTGGACGGAGAAGCCTGGTAGGCTGCAGTCCCTGGGGTCACTAAGAGTCGGACACGACTGAGCGACTTCACTTTCAATTTTCACTTTCCACTTTCATGCATTGGAGAAGGAAATGGCAACCCACTCCAGTATTCTTGCCTGGAGAATCCCAGGGATGGGGGAACCTAGTGGGCTGCCGTCTATGGGGTCGCACAGAGTCAGACACGACTGAAGTGACTTAGCAGCAGCAGCAGTAGATTCCTCTGTTAGGATAATAACAGAAGGTTTATATCTGACTCTAGAGTGAACTTTGGACTAATGGTGGGAGGGTGGGGGGTATAGTAGGCAGATGTAGGCCAAAGTTTCATGTCCCAGTATATGGCTGACCAAAAATGGTCTTTGACACAGGAGCACAGTGACTCCAGTGCTGATCCCTGTTAGAGATTCTGATTTTTTGAATGGTTACTTTTGTTACCCTTCATCAACTATTGATGTGATTTGTAATTCAATAAAAGTTAGACTAACATTTATGATAGTTATAATAATTATAACAGGTCTTCCCTGGTGGCTCAGACAGTAAGGAATCCACCTGCAATACAGGAGACCTGGATTCGATCTCTGGGTTGGGAGGATCCCCTGGAGAAGGAAATGCTGCTCACTACAGTATTCTTGCCTGGGAAATCCCATGGAGAGAGGAGCCTGGCGGTCTACAGTCCATGACGTCGCAAAAGAGTCAGACACAACTTGGCAACATGCATTTTCACTTTTCACTATAATAGTCTTGGTATTAAAATCACCAAAAGATAATAATCCATTTGAGGAAACACCTGGATATAAGTGCCAGATGTCTATTTCTCTGTTTTCAGGCTCATTCTTTTAACTCGTGGTCTGATCAGTAACTCAGTGTGTAGGCACCTTTCACAATGTCTTCTCCAATCAGAAAGAGGCAGCTGATGGAGACAGATACGCTCTCTGAATTGGGTCAAGTTGCCAAACTTACTTCATCTGATTCCTTTCCTTGGCCTGTTAATGAAGAGAAGAGTCTTCTCTCCTTCCAGGGCTGTGCTGGGCTCATTTTTTGTCTCCTCTGACCATTAGTGGTTCCATTCGATCAGATTATTCTGAGTGACCAGTCACTTCAGCAATATGGGAAATAATTTTGTCTGAGATCAAATGTCTGTTGCTTATTCGGTGCTGAGGTCATGTTAAATTATAATCACCACTCTTCTCTGATCCCTTTTCCCAATTTTATAGTATTAAAAGTCTTCTTATTCAGATTTTCTTGTGTCATTCAGGGTCTCTGGTTCAATTAAGACCCAGCTGCCATTGGATAAGTAACAGTAAACAATATTAGAACTCCAGTCAGGAGGGTCTGATTCTTCGAGTCACTGGCTCAAATTGCAGTTCCACTGGTTCAGTTTGTCTTGATCATGTATGTGGCCGAGGATCAATTATCAATTCATTTCCAAAGCTGGAGAAGATTGTTGGCATCTTTCTTTTCTGCTTCTCTTAGGAGCTTTTGTCATGTACTTAAATTAAGTTCCATGCCTTTCTCACTTTCACTTGGACCATTTCATTTAAATATATGACTTGGTTCAATTATGTACTTGTGTACTGAGCATGCTGTCAGTGCTTTGCATTGATTAGCTAGAGAAAAATTATTCTTATTATTTTTTGTACTTTAGTGTTTTATTATTCATGATTGAATCACAATGTCCCCAACACAGGTATTATGAAACAAGTTTTTATTAGTACTTATTTTGTTTTCCACAGGGACTCTTTATGTACCAGATTCTTTTTTTCTAGATTTATGGAGATGCAATTTGCATGTAACATTGTTTAAGTTCAAGACGTACAATGCAATGATTTGATACATGTATAACTGTGAAATAATTACCACAATAAAGTTAGTCATATCTATTGCCTCACATAATTAGCTTTTTTGTGTGTATGTATGTTCTAAGAACGTTTAAGATTTGCTCTCTTAGCAATTTTTAAGTATATAATTCAGTATTGTTAACTATAGTCACCATGCTATACATTAGATTCCCAGAACTTATTTGTCTTATAGCTGGATGTTTATGCCCTTTGACTGATGTCTTCCCATATCCCTCACCCCTAGCCCCTGGCAACCACTACCCACTACTTAGAGAGAAATTCTTTCTTAACAGATCACTGTATTTCATGTGAGTACTATAAACTCTGTCTCTTTTTTTTTTTTTCTTTCTCTTTCTGGAAAAGCAATGTGTTAGATGTCCTTCCTAGGTGCCTCTGTTATACCCTGGGCTTTCTCCTTTCATAGCGCACAAGATGCTATGTTGAAATTGCCTATTTATGGGTCTGTCTCAGCAGCTTTACCTTTAGAGTGTGACCTCCTTGGAAACTGCGTTGTGTCTGGTTTTCTGTTCTACCCCTGGCTCCCAGTATTGCTTGACACCTTAAGTAGGCAAACCTGAAATCTCTTGATTACACTGAGATTCCAAAGGAAAATAGTGCCAGAAGTCTGGCAAGACTTCTTAATCAGGCCACCCAGTTGTTGAGAAAGAATGATCTGTTAGGTAAAGGAAGACTGGAAGTTTTGGAACTATGTCTTTTTGGTGTTTTTCATAAATGACAAACAGGTCCCCTTGTGTAATTAAATTCATAAGGTTTTGTCATGACACCAGAACACTGTATGGAAATACCAAGTCTCCTCTGAAGTCCCTGTTGGGTGTTTGAGTTTGCCAGCCTTTGCACCATCACAGTAAATGGTATGAATCAAACCACCATTCATATAAACCGTGTGCTCTCTTTGTTCTCACCAGACCACAACTTTAGTAATTTTTACAGACTTTTATGTAAGATTCTGTTCTGACATCTGTATATACGTAGAACCCTTAGAATAAAAAGCACTTCACAAGCAAGTGGGACTATTGATGTTAGGGTTTTTTGGACCAAATCCCAGGAATTTCAGTGTCTCTGTAATGTCAGAGTATTAATTAGACTTCTGTGAGATGAATTGGGTTCATTTAACTAATGATGCTGGAAGGGATTGGGGGCAGGAGGAGAAGGGGACAACAGAGGATGAGATGGCTGGATGGCATCACTGACTTGATGGACGTGAGTTTGAGTGAAGTCTGGGAGTTGGTGATGGACAGGGAGGCCTGGCGTGCTGCAGTTCATGGGGTTGCAAAGAGTCGGACACGACTGAGCGACTGAACTGAACCTAATGAGGAGTCGCCTGAACGATGGCCGAGCAAGTGTGCTGGGGTAGATGCAGGGCTAGTTGTTGTTTCTTCTCCAGCTATTTTAAATAGCTGCTCTACCTGAGCCATTGACCACTTCTGTTCGTCCCATTCCTGTCTGCTCCTCGGTGGTGGGTGCACCACATCTGCACGACCCATCTGACATTTGCTGAAGAAGTGGAAAGGTGTGCTAGAGGCAAGAATCCAGTCACTCACTAAGCAGCCTCTCAAGACACACAGCGTTTCTGAAAATGAGTGTCTATAAACCGCAGAATTCTCTAGCAACTCCAACAGAATTTGCTTCTTCAACTAAGGCAAAAGATAAAGAAAGCCTGCCCAGGCATTAGTCATAAATATAAGCCTTGTGTGCTAGAACCCAAAGTAAACGAGTGTGGGTAAGGTTAATGAATATCCATATGTTGAAACTAAAAGGACATCTGCCTCTCTTTTCCACTCAGTTTTGGTGTGATTGTCATGGAAATATTCTTCAGGATGAGAGAAGACCACATCCCTTGATCCTTCTATGCTTGGTAGGGCGGAAAACGCAAGGAGGAGGGAAGGCTGGTTTTGAAAGATGAGGCTGGCAATAGTAATTGACATAGGTTGCCCTGATGCCAGTTTGACAGATAATGAAAGTTTTTATAGGAGATTTTCAATGCCTCTGAAAACTATTTGCTAGGATGTTATGTTTTCGCCAGCCGGAAATAAATGTATCATCCTAATTTTAAACTCACCAGCAATGAAAGCATTTATCTCAGGAAATTCGAGAATACGTTTCTATACAGACAGCTAATCACCATGCCTGTCTGTGAAGTGGCCCATTTATCTTAGCCTCAACTGCATGACAGTGTACGTTGCCCTCAGCCAAGTGAATAATGTTCTAACCAGGCATGAACAGCTCTTCTGACTCTTCTGCGCATACTTCTTTTGGTGTGTTTGGTTAGCACACTGTACAAGTATGGTCTGAACACTCATTCCTCTTCAGCAGAGTCAGCATTGCATAACAGAATAACAGGACTCTGTGGACCTATTATTCCACAAAATGCTTGTTCAGGCCTGTCCTGCCTGTGCATTGGTGATGGAGGACACAGTAGCCGTGAGCCTGACCCATCCTCAGCAGCATGAGCTCCATCCTTGGCCCTGCTTTGTGGAAGAAACCAGTCATTTTTACAGGAAAGACCTAGTAATAGGATTGTATTTTCTGGGGTTTTCTAGTGAAAGTACTAGATCTCAGAGACCTAAGTACTGACTTGTCGTCCTCATCTGTGACCTTGGTCAGGTCATCTGATCTCTCTGTTGTTTCTTCATCTGCAAATTGGTTTCTGGTTTGCCTCAGAGGTATTTCCCCAAATAGTGGAAAACACAATATGAGTTCTTGAAGGTAACTTTCCACTGTTGTATTTATCATTCTGTTCATATTGATATCCTAAAATTAAATGAAACAAGCCACAGGAGTATCACCTGGAAGTTAGTGTCAAATCCTCTCACCTTCAGGTAAGGGCAACATTTAGATTGTCCATCAGAAAACCTGATTTAAAGCTGACTTCCTGTAATTTTTTTTTTAAGTTCTAAAGTACAAAAACTCTCAAAGCCCATCTATAAGTGATGGCAAAAAGCAAGCCCCTTTCTGGGAAATGATTCTTTGAACAAAAGTATTATAGGTGCTTCATTCATTCACTTTACAAAGAGTTATTTAAAGCCTGCCATGAGCCAAGCACTGTTGTGGGCACCAGTGATTCACAAGTGATCAAAACAGACAAATTCCCAGTGCTCAGGGAGCTTATATTTTAGTAGGAAATACAAGCCATAAAAAATAAAGATAAAATACATCAGGTTGTGATAAACGCCAAGAGAGAACATAAAACTGAGTAAAAGGGATGAGAGGTGTAAGAAGGAGGGGTGATTCTTTTTAGCCAAGAAGGCCATGGAAGGCCTCTGATAAGTTAGTGTTTGAGCGGACACCTGAATAAAGTGAGGAGGTCAACTCTAAGAATAGCATTCTAGAGGGGCCGGAAGGTACAAACGCCCTGAGACAGGAGTAAGCTCACCATTTTTAGGGAACAGCAAGGAGACGCTGTAGCTGTATTGCAATGAAAAGATGAAAGATGAAATCAGAGAGATGCCCACGGGCCTTGTTATTTAGCTCTTATATACCCTGTAAAGAACTGAGCTTTTACTCCTTGTGACATACCTTTTATTAGCAAACACTCTAGTTGCTACATGAAGAGTAGACTGAAAGGAGTAAGGGCAAAATCAGGAAAGACAGTAAAATATGGAAATGGTCAAGCAAGAAATAAAGGTGGTTAGGCCAGTGTGGCAGCAGTGGAAGGGAGGAGAGCAGGGAATGATTCTGGGATTCTAGACATAGTTTGAAGGAACAGTTCAAGGATTTGCTGGTCAATTGGAGGTCAGATGTGGTTAACAAAGAAGCAAAAAGGTATCCTCGTAGTTTTAATCTGAGCAACCAGAGGAATGGAACTGCCGTTGACTGCCATGAGGAGCAGGTCTAGGGGGTAGACAATTAAAAATTTTGTTTGGGACTTATCAAGGCTGAGATGCCCATTCATGTAGAGAGATTGAGTAGGTAGTTGAATATGTGGGTCTGCAGATCAGTAGCAAGACTAGTAACTAAGATACAGATTTGAGAGATTTAAGCATGGTACTTACAGCTGTGGGTCTGAATGAGATCGATGGGGGGCAGGGGTGGGATGGGGTGGCTGTTGAGCATAAACATAAAAATGCACAAAGACACCGAGACCTAGGAATTGAGAAGATGAATAAAACCGAGAGGAGAAACTGAGGTGAAACTGACAGTAACATAAAACAAGAATCAAGAAGGACAGAAAATGACAAGGGTTGGCAAGGAGGTGGAGAAATTGAAACCCTTGTGCACTGCACTGTTGGTGGAAATATAAAATAGTACCTTTGCTTTGGAAAACAGGATGGAGGGTCCTCAAAAATAAAAAATGGGATTAACATATCCAGCAATCCCACTTCCAGGCATATCTCCAAAATTGAAAGCAGGATTTTGAGGAGATAATTGTACTTCCGTGTTCATAATAACATTGTTCACATTAGCCAAGAGGTGGCAGCAACCCGAGTGTTCATCCATGGATGAACAGATAAACATAAGTGTTATATGTATATAAATGGAATATTACTTAGCCTTAAAAAGGTGGAAATCCTGCCACATGCTGCAATATAGATGAACCTTGAGGACATTATGCTAAATGAAATAATCCAGTCACAAGAAGTCAAATAGTATATGATTTCACTTACACAGAGTATCTAAAGTAGTCAAACTCATAGAAGCAGTAAAATTGTGGTTGCCAAGGGGTAGAGGGGAGAGGGAAATGAGTAGTTGTTCAATGGGCATAGGGTTGCATATTTTGCAAGGTTAAAAACTTCTAGGGATCTGTTGTACAACAGTGTGAATATGGTTAACACTACTAAACTGCACACTTAAAGACGGATATGGTGATAGATTTTGTTTTGTACCTTTTGCCACAATTTTGAAAGGATCAATCAATCAAGATAGGGCCACTTCCCTGAAGTCAAATGGAAAAAGTGTTTAAGAAGAAGGAAGCAATATGACTGTGTTAAATGTTGCTAGAAGGTTTTAGTTGCTGAACATTGTTGTTGTTGTTTAGTTGCTAAGTCATATCTGACTCTTTTTGCCACCCCATGGACTGTAGCCTGCCAGGCTCCTCTGTCCATGGGATTTCCCCAGACAAGACTACTGGAGTGGGTTTCCATTTCCTTCTCCAGGGGATCTTCCTACCCAGAGATCGAACCTGTGGCTCCTGCATTGGCAGGCAGATTCTCTACCACCAGGGAAGCCCCCATAGTTGCTGAATAATAGCCCTCAAAGATATCAAGTTCTAATCCTGGAATCTGCAAGTATTACCATATAAGGATACAGAGTCTTAAGTTAAGGTTCTTGACAGGAAGTCATCATCCTAGATTATCCTGGTGGATCCAAAATTCAATGTTAAGTATCCTTACAAGAGAGAGGCAGAGGTAGATGACACACAGAAGAGGAGGAGGAGGCATGGTGACCACAGAGGCAAACGTCAGGTTGATGTGGCCACAAGTCAAAGAATGCCAGCAGCCACCAGAAGCTGGAAGCAGCAAGAAATGGATTCTTTCCTGGAAAGTCCAGGGTAAATCATGGCTCCGATTTCCACTTAGTGGCACTGAGTTTGAACTTCCAGGTTCCAGAACTGTGTGTAATTTCTGCAGTTTCAAGCCATGACGTTTATGGTAATTTGTTACAGCACCCACAGCAAGCTAAGACCAAAGTCAAGTAAGATGAGGACTGAGAAGTGACTGTTGGATTTGACAGACTGGGAGCTGGACCTGCTGGTGACAAACACAAATGCAGTTTTTATAGACTGCTGGAGGAAAGGCTATCTGGGGAGAGTAGAGGAAAGAACTGGAGGAAGAGAAATGGATAGAGAGCCCAGACGAGGTCTCCAGGTCATCTGTAAGGGAAAGCAGAAGAATGGGTTTGCAGAGGGCATGCAGTCAAGGACCAAGTTTTATTGCTGTTGTTTTTCTGAAGATGGGAGATGTTTAGCTGATGTGATTGGTCCAATAAAGAGGAAAGGAAAATTGGTGATGCAAGAGAAAATGAAAAAAAAAAAATAGCAAGGATCAAGTCCTTTAATAGATAAGGACGGGACCCAGGCTGACGTGAAGGGGCGCCTCACCAAGACGGAGAACAAAATCAGAGCACGAGCAGTTCATCATCCAAGAGAAGGCAGAGTTTGTGAGCTTAGAAGTGCAGATACACATAGGTTGGAAGGATTGGTCATGGTAGACTATAGGTGTTCTCCTCTGGATGCTGATGGTTTTTCAGTGAGATTAGAAGGTTACCAGCTAAGAATGAGGATGGAGAGAGCGAGGACGTATTAGAGGCTGAAGGACAGAGGCGAAGGTATGAGAAGTCACTGAAAGCTGACTAAGGAAATGTAGAAGAAAAGCTGGACAACACTAAAGACCCACTTTAAGTTAATGTCTGTGAATTTGTGATGATTTGTTTACTCAACACTCCTAGCTGCTTAAGGGTAGTTTGGGAGTTGGATTCAACCAGGGTTGGGGATTTTAGCAGCTGGTGTGATTGAGGGAGAAAGAGGCAGAGTTGCTGTTTGTTTAAAGGGAGTGACCACATGCTAGACCATGGAATAAAAGCCAGGTAAGGCGGCGTATGTGGAGAAGGCGATGGCACCCCACACTTGCCTGGAAAATCCCATGGACAGAGGAGCCTGGTGGGCTGCAGTCCATGGGGTCGCTAGGAGTCGAACATGACTGAGCGACTTCACTTTCACTTTTCGCTTTCATACATTGGAGAAGGAAATGGCAGCCCACTCCAGTGTTCTTGCCTGGAGAATCCCAGGGATGGGGGAGCCTGGTGGGCTGCTGTCTTTGGGGTTGCACAGAGTCGGACACGACTGAAGCGCCTTAGCAGCAGCAGCAGCAAAGTGGCATATGAGGGCATGAGGGTTTGAGCGATAGTGAAAAGGCGGCAGGTTCAGTGAATAAGTGTCCTGAATTCTTAGAATCTGGGTGCAGTAAGAGTAATCTGGAAGGATAGGAAATGAACTGGAGAGAATGGGAAGCTTGAAATCCTTCTTTCAGGAGAGGCTGTTCTCTTCGTCATGGGGCTTTTCTTCATATTTATCTGCTTTCCTTGAACATTTAGTTTTGGAATTAGGGTTGAAATTTAACTAGGTTGAGAGAGTAGTAGATCTGTGGGATTTAATGATAAGAGTGGCAAGAGTGAAACTACTTGACTATCTCTTGAACAACAAGCAAAAAGAACTAGAAAGGAATCACGCAAGCATTCACCTGTCTTCATTTTACAGAAAACGAAACTGAGGCCCAGAGGAGTGAAAGGTCTTCTTTCTGATTTCTTGGCAAAGTTGAAACTTGCATCCAGACCTCTAGCCTCAGAACTGACTGCTCTCTGTAATACACCCCTGCTGGTTCTTGCATTGTCTTCATGAACACCAGGAACACCTTGGAGAGCCATGACTGGCAGCTCATTAGGCATCGTCATGGCCTGTTACTTCCATGCCCCTCTGTCTTTCCCTCCACGTTTCCATCCAGAGACACCACATTTACTAAAAAGAGATTGCCTCTAAAAAACTCCTTGGAAATCTACACAATTATCTGTTTCTCCCTTCATGCAACATTAAACCTGTTTGATTAAAAGTGTAGAGATCTGCTTAGCAAATACTATTCACTCACTAATCAAGGAAACTTTGTAGTCAAATTTGCTGGCTATTTACATTCTTTACAAAAATAGTACAAAATATAACTAAGCTGGAAAAATCAAGCTCCGTTTCTCTGGTCTGATCCATTAGAAGGTCTCACTGTTGGGTAGTGATCACTATAGGGTATTTGGGGGTCGGGTGAGAGAGAGATATTATTTTTACTTTGTTGACCCCCCACTTCCCCTCCCATTCTCCTAATAGGGTTTCTCTGTGGTGACCACACGTAGAGGGTGTGAAGGCTGTGTAACTTAGTGAGAAATTTGAACCTTTATAATGCTTCCAATGTATTGGGTACCAAGGCGTTAGAAATACTCAAGAAACAGTGAAAAGCACGTCTAACTGGTATCTTAAAACTAAATTTAAGTTCTTGGTTCTGACACTGGATTAGAGCTGCATTTTCTAAAGCAGTTCATTTTGTTTTGTTTTTTTTAATCTGTGAGGTTAGGGTCTTGGTTCAGAAGGTTTCAAGTGTCTCATATTTGTGTGTTATGTGTGTTATGTGTGTTAGTCACTGAGTCGTGTCCAACTCTTTGTGATCTCATGGTCTATAACTCACCAGGCTCCTTTGTCCATGGGATTCTCTGGCTAGAATATTGGAGTGGGTTGCATTTCTTTCTCCAGGGGATCTTCCATCATATTTAAAGTCTCATATTTAGCCTCTCTTTAAGGGTTAGTGGCATAAATTTGCAGAGGAGCCATTTTCTAACTTGCTCATTCCTAGAAAAATCTTCAGCCCTAATCTTGAAGAAGGCTTCCTTTTATGAGCCCGCAGGGCCTGCCAAAGCTGGACCAACTTGTTAAATGAAACACAGGACCACTCTGCATTCCACATATTTATAGATATTTCTAAGCCTGTGTCACCAGTGATTAAAGTGTATTAAATCAGTGGCTATAAAAAAGATTTCTGTTTTGGGTGGAGAGTTCTGCAAGGTAACTTCTGAGTCCTGCTTAACTCTGAGATTTAATAACACCATGAACTCCATGGTATATTAAGTAAGGTCAGTCAAGTTCACAGCCTTTCCTTTCTCAGAACTGCTCTTAGTACCTGGGGACCAATCTCAAAAGTGTTCATTCTGAGGGCAGGCTAGAAAAGGAAGAAAGTGAGCAGCCAAGGTGGTTACATAGCTCCTAAAAATAGTGTCTACAATTGAAGTGGTTTCAGGACTATATATATACAATGGTCAAACCCTTTCATCAGCACATGAAAAAACGGGTGAATTCTAATGTGTATAAATTACACCTCGATAAATCTGATTTAGAAAAAAATAGAATCTGTAAGATGACTGTTTCCCAAGTCAACATTTTAGACAGTTCCTTGCACCCTTTGGAGATGGCAAAAAAAAAAAATAGTGTCCCTTGGAGAAGAGTCCTTTTCTTGATTCTCCTCCCCTCCAGCCCAGGGTATTTTTGAATCAGTGTGGACAATTATTGTCCTTACCTTGTGACAAAGTAAAAAAAAAAAGACTACTTATCCCTTTCTCTTTCTTACATTTTTCCTCTATTCACTCCATGTAATCAAAGGGATATTGGTATGGCAATGTATTTTATGCACCTAGGGCAGTAGTTTTAAAAATGATGTTGGCTAAAAGAAGAAAAAATGACTTTGTACCATGTATCAGAGCTGTGTAATAGCCTTAAAAGATGTGGTATAAAGTTTGACAGTTGACTAATGGGGAAACATTAAAATAACTTCATTTTCTTAAGAACGTGGGGGCTGGCGGGAAAGGATAAATCTTACAGAATGGGTAATGAGAGAACATCTCAGAAGGTCAGCATTTACGCAGGTCCCAGCAAATGATTATATATATTAGTTAATATTATCTTCCCAGCATGATATTACACACCAAAAATAAGCACTTCAAGTAAAGGAAGGGCACTTGAACATTACTGTGAAGGTGAACTTGGTTGTCTTCGGTGATAAGATTATAGGAGATTTTTGTGTTCTGAATTTCTGTGTTTTTCAGCTTTCAATGGCTATGTATTTCTTTAAAAAAAAAAAATATATATATATATATATATATATATATATATATAGTTTTTAAAAAATGAATTGTTCCCTGCTGTCCCTGAAACTCAACTAATAAAAGAGAGATGAGTCCTTCTGGTTTATGTTCTCAGGGCTGTGGGGATTCTACCTGAGTTGAGTGGTCACAGATTGGTTGAGAGGGTGACTCGGGGCCAGTGCTACAAAGGAGCTCTCAGTATCAGACTTATGTTTACACTTTCAAACTGAGTGTGTGTGTAATTTTGCGCCTGGGAAAAGTTATTGACGATTTAGATGTTGCCCAAAACAACCCCAAAAATGGTGAGAAAGAATGTGCACCAGTCTGAAGCTTCTCTTTTGCCCCTAGAATGGGGATACCTGAAGATCAGATGAGATATAGTTAAGAATCTGGAAGGCACCTTTTGGGGAAACATGCTATGTAATCTTATTTGCTCCTAACGAAAGCCAATATAAGCAATCTGTATCCAGGAGCATCTATATGATGGGGCTGCGGTGAGGGGCATGGATGATGCCGTGTACCAGGCACTCATCCTCAGAAGCAGCAGACCTTACTGAGATCTGACAGGTGCTGGGTACACAGTGGAGGACTTTCATTTAAAAAAAAAAAAAATAGTAGATGCTCAAAGTAGTTGAGCACCTACTTTGCTCTAAGTTAACATCTAGAGGCGGAGAGAGGCTGATGGTCAATAAATTGATTAGATAATTCCAAATTATTATAATAATTGAAAATAAATAGGGAGATGCGCAAAAAAATGACGGGCTAGAAAGGGGTCCTTTGGATAGTGTGATCAGGAGATTTGGTGTTTGGATAGAGGTCAGAAGAAGATAGTAACAGCAATGGGTGTCTCCACAGGAGCTGTGCAACATTGCAAATGGGGGAGACAGCAACTATGGGGGCCCTTGGATGAAACCTAGCTGAGGCTGTTTAACCAGTAAAGACAGATTTAGAGTGATTTTAGAAATAGAGTATCAGCACGCTGTGTTTTTTAAAGCCAGAGAAATAGCTTGAATCATACTAGCACAGGCTCCTAGACTGGTGTGGCCTTGAGAGGGGGCTAAGGAGGGTGCTGTAGTCACTGAGGAAGATTCCTCAGTGGAAAGATCTGAGCTGTACGATGCAGGTGTGTGTGAAGGACGAGAGAGATGGCAAAGCCACGGCTGCCGAGGGCACGAGCTGTGTTGGGAGCACACAGAACAGGCTGATCTGACTGAAGATGAGGGCTGATGATGTGGAGCAGCAGCAGGCAGTGGACGTTTTGATGGAAACAGTTGCTATGTGTGCACAGACACTCTGCTGGCCTTACATCCAGGAAATTAAATCAGCCTGAGGAGGAGGCAGAAGCCAGTCAGCCTCAGGTACTAGGCTTGCAAGTTTATTCCATGACCACAGAAGTCCTTTACAAGCACTATAACTGGATATGGGCTGTTCTATCCAGAAGATCCCAGTGAAAGGAAGCGCCCTCCTGGAATTACGGAGGTGGCCCATGCACACTCACATCCACCCAGTGGCTGGTTTCCTTAGAAACTTACTGAGCGTAGCAAGTTTATGTGCTTCTGGGTCATGCACATTAAACGCTCAATAAATCCTCGTTAACTAATTTTATGTCACAATTGATTTTCAGATAATCACATCTCCTTAAGGTTGTCGACACAAATTGGAAATTTCAAAATTGGTTGTAAAGATTTACCCACCCTCCTCCCCCTGCAAAAAAAGGTTTCCCTCCCTCTTTTGCATTGTTTGTTGAGTTCTTGCTTAGTAATCACAGTTTGTCGTGATCATAGACTTTCCCCTTTGCCTTTCTTAGTCCCTGATTCCCTTTCCATAACATTCTTGTGAGAATGAGATATTAAGTATGTAATCCTTCTAGGACACAGTGCTTATTAATTGCTAAGTAAATGGTGCTGGTCATTCTCTCTATTCATGCCGGCTCCTTGTATGGCACTCCACAATGTTCAAAATGCTGTCACAAATGTTAGACACACGTGTGCAGTCTTAGAGTTATTAGCCCCACTTGACTGCTGAGCCATGGAGGCCCGGAGAGATTGAATGATTGCCCTGCTGTAAACGGCTGGGAGTATCAGCATGGCCTAGAATCCAGATCTTCTCCTAGTTTCTGTTTTTCTACTTTTGTACTGTCTCTCATTGGCATTACTGGGAGTATTCCCAAACAACTCCGTGATTAAAAACAAACCTGAATGGAGGAGGTTTGATTGTTATTGGAGGGCTGTATTGGGGAGCTCTGGAGTGAGAAATGGCAACCCACTCCAGTATTCTTGCCTGGGGAATCACCAAGGACAGAAGAGCCTGGTGGGCTGCAGTTCCATAGGGTCGCAAAGAGCTGGACTCGGCTAAAGTGACTTAGCATGCATGTATGCATTGGAGAGCTAAGCCAAGGGACTTCTGGTGTTACCATTTTGTAAGGAGCCATATGAGTAGTGGCCAGGAAGTCCAGGGGGTCAAGTCTTCCTTGCAAGATTAAAGCTGTGGTTTGTTGTTGCTGCTGTTTTGTTTTTGTTTTGTTTTTTTTTAAAGAAATTAATTAACCAATAGGTAATTTCCTACAAAATAACATAAGGCTGCTGCCTGTCCGATCTGCCTTGCCTGTTGTGGTGGAGTATTAGATATTAGATGTCAGTAGGTTCACAGATCCATTTCTATGGAAACGGTTTCATTATTTCTCTTTTGTTGAAATCCTAGCGATTTGTGGTCTGGACTTCCATATATTAAAAAGAAAAGAAAGTCCAACATACGCCATATAAAATACTAATCTTGTTTCCTTGGAGTAAACAAAGCCCATCTAACATCTGAAAATGTCAGCTCCCATCTGTGGACACAAGCCATTTCCTGGTCCAAGACTCAGATAAGAACTAAAAGCTTAAATGTCATTTCTTGAGCTGCAACATGGCCTATTCACTCCTGTTTCATTTTACAAAATCCCGTGAAATTCATGACTTTGAGTCAGCATTTTTCAAGGGTTTTGTGTTTGTCAAGGTCATTAAAAGCAGCTAACCAATGATTCTCTTTGCAAGAGGAAGGCTTGTGTCTGTGGAGACGTTGTTTTGAAAACAACAGTTTACTGCAAAGCAGAGAGTTGTCATTTCAAATAATGTTTTCTGGCAGCAAGTGAGAGAGGGAAGCTCGCCATGTCTTACTGTCCACCTCCACAGCCTAGATGGTTCCCATGCTGATTTGAGGGAGTCAGACATGATCTTTTCTTTCTCCCGTTTGGAAATTGGTACCATCCCAGGAAACCCACATGAAAGTAGCACACGGTGGACTGATTGCTTCCTTGGTTCATTCTCTTCCCCCTTGGCCCCAGAGTGCTTTCTATTGGTGTGGCTTCCACACCAGCCCTCATTCTCCTTAGCTCTCCCTGTAGCTGCACAGACCATAAAAATCACTATTCGTTTGTGAAAATGGCCAACCTATGCCTTGACTCCCAGATCAGGATCAGTCTGCTGCCTCTAAAAATGTGAATTGAGATAGGCTAAAGGAAAAACCTTTCCCTGGGGAGCTTGCTTTAGAAACAGCCTTCTTGCTCACATTCTGACTTAATCTTAGTCTCTTTCAACTGGGGATGTGGTGCTTATTACTTCCCTAGGATTGTTGTGAGGATTAAATAGGATAATGTTCTAGAGCACTTGGCCCAGTTCCTGGCACATGGCAAGCCCTTGGTTTATAAGCTAATATTCATTTTCAGTCTGAGTTCCTATCCTCTGCTGATAGAATAGAGATTTAGGCTTGTAAAATCAATTTCTCAGAAACAGGAAGCCCTTAAAGATAGGAACAGGAGGAGGGGAAAGTCACTTGGAGGGCTCATTTTGTTTTGTTTACAAATTCTTCACTTAAGCCAGTATTGTGGAG
The DNA here is from genome assembly GCF_016772045.2 of Ovis aries. Taxonomy (NCBI): domain Eukaryota; kingdom Metazoa; phylum Chordata; class Mammalia; order Artiodactyla; family Bovidae; genus Ovis; species Ovis aries. The sequence goes on from NC_056060.1 coordinate 42,999,442, forward strand.
TCTGGCTTTCTGGATTCTGGCTGCCGGTGCACTCCTTGAGGCTCCCAGTCCCTGCCCCTCCCCACCCTCTCACAATGCTTACCTGTACCTCCTGGAGTCCATTTCATTCCACAACCTCTGTCTCCAAGTCCTTGCATTCCTAAGCCTGTGTGCACATACCCTACCCTACCTCCTCCCTGTTCCCCCCACTTGCTCTGTACTTGTCTCCTTTCTGAACTCTATAGGTGAGGTGAAGTCGCTCAGTCGTGTCCGACTCTTTGCAACCCCGTGGACTGTAACCTACTAGGCTTCTCCGTCCATGAGATTCTCCAGGCAAGAATACCAGAGTGGATTGCCATTTCCTTCTCCAGGGGATCTTCCCGACCCAGGGATCGAACCCAGGTCTCCTGCATTGGAGGCAGATACTTTAACCTCTACTGCTCCTCAAAAATGAGCAAAGGCGAGTGAAACCATGACACTGTGACATCCAGAAGAAATCTTTGCAACGTCTCCAACTGTTGAAACATATGATTGGGAAAAAGGGAGTGAGCAACATAAATTCTACCCCCAATGCCCTGGGCCTTCAAAGTGTTGAGGGGAAAGCAACCAGCTTCACAAATAAATCCTTTATTGATTATAAATATCCCTTGTGGCTGGAGAACCAAAAAGAGTTTGGTGTTTGCTGAGGAGTAGAGATTGCAATGTGCTCTTTTGTTATTTTCAAGTCAAAATGGCCAACTGGTATGAGAGGATAATGCCTGACAAAAAGCTACCCTGAAACCTGGCGGGTATTTTACAATTCTCATTTAATTCATTGTGTCAGGCGAGTGTATGCTCCTAGGTTCTGTCACAACAAAGGTTTGGAGTGACGGACATGAAAGCCCCCTCAGCGCGTCACAGCTCTCGGGTCTTGGACAGACTGTGTTATAGCTCTCAGGTCTCAAGCGGACCATGTTATAGCTTTTAGACAAATCAGTGTTACAGCTCCATGTTACAGCTCCGTGTTACAGCTCTATTTTATTTCAATAATAGCAGGAAAATCCACCCTCACGGCGTGAGGGCATGTTGACCCAAAGAGAAGAACGCCCCAGCCCATGGAGGGAGAGAGAGAGGGAGAGCGAGAGCGAGAGCGAGAGCGAGAGCGAGAGCGAGAGCGAGGAAGAGAGAGAGCACGCACACGCATGCGCTTTGGCTCCTCCTTTTATATGTTCCCCCCACCTCCCCGCTCCCGCCCCCCCCCCGCCCCCCCCACCTCCCTGCTCCCCCCGCCCCCCTCCCCGGGCCTGCCCTATGCAAATTGGGCCAGCCAGGAGTGCTGATTCTTCTACCTGAGGTCCTCACTCCGGTCCTCAGACCTTCCTTTGTTCTCTTTTCGAGGGCTTTTCCCTTCCTTGTCTTTTAGCCACTGCCATTTTGGACTCCTGTTTCCTATCCTACCTACCTAACAATTGTGTAGCCACTATTCATACGTTTACTGGTGTTTTGACTCTGAAGGACCTTTACAAGAAAGGATAATTAACAGTCCTTCCTATATAGAATCTAATCCATTTGATGATGACATACTTGTTGCAGAATAAATTAGAGTAAGGGTCAAAAAACGAGTCACAGAATGACCAAGCCCAAACTTTGGCTGTCGGTCTGAACAGTTAACAGATACATTTTCTCAGCTGACTAATTGTAGAAACTCTGAAAAATTCTAAATTGGAATAGTTTGAAATTGTGTGTTATGTGTTGGTTGGTCAGTCGTGTCCGACTCTTTGCGACCCCATGGTCTGTCCATGGAATTCTCTAGGAAAGAATACTAGGGTGGGTTGCCATTTCCTTCTCCAGGAGGTCTTCCCAACCCAGGGATTGAATCTGGACCTCCTTCTTTGCACGCAGATTCTTTGCCCTCTGATCTATAAGGGAAGCCCAGTTTGAAGTTAGTCCTCTAATTTAAAAGTAACTACTAACCAATCACCAATGCTAGGGCTAACTGACAAATGAGAATAATATAGATATCATCAAGTGACTGGAAAGCTATAAACCTCTAATTTGTTTTCTAGACTTAGAAATTGTTTGTTTTATTCCCAGTGTAATGGTAACCTGAAAATATACAAAACAAATAAATCAAACCCCCTCAGCACCTACTGCAAATATCAAAACACAGTTCAGAGAAACACACAGTTATAATTAAAATGAAAGGCCTTAGGGAAGCCTGCCTGGATCCATGCTTAAAAAACACCATTAAAGTATGAAAAGAATGGAATCCTCCATGATTAACCTACAGTCTCCAAGGCACAGATCCCTCGATCAAAACATTTATCTATCTTTGTGCCACAGAAATAAGGGGTTGTGTGTATATTCCCGAGCCTAAGTGACAAAAAAATATATAGTTTCTTAACAGAAAGATTCCTCCTAAAAGAAATTAAAATACTGGATGTATTTTTAGAGAAAGAAAACCATCTGATGGTTATTATTCCATAACAAGCCTGACCCTCAGGGATGGAAGTCTACTGTCCTCAGTTGAAAAGAATAAAATATATTCTGTTATTATTCTTGGGTTTGGAATCCAGGTGGGATAATTAGAACATTCTTGCAAAATTCCACTGATCCCTCACACACAAGCTAATTGTTCTAGGGGTTTTTGTTGTTTGTTTTTCCCCTCACTGGCAGATATAACTCAGAATAATCTCATTCTACCAGTACATTGCAAAAAAGAGGCTATGCTCTTTTTAAACATGAATATGGACCAAATATCTGTAAAGCAAAATAATGCTAATGAGAATTATGAGCACTTATTCTTCCCTGGGAAGGTAATAGGGATCAGAAGACATAAGCGTAAAAGCCCAGTGAGTTGAACCTTTTCTTAGGGAGTTCTTTCTTTGAGCAGATTTTTCATGCATGGCTCTATGGCTATTTTTTCAGAGTCCTTTCTCACTGAGGGTGCTGTGGGCCTTTTAAACAGCATGAGTCATTGTTCCCTGGCATTCTACAGGGCATGAAGAGTTCCTGCCTCTGCTCACTAAATGCCAGTAGCCCCTAGGTATCGTCAGAACCCACCCACCCCTGCACATTTCCAAATGTCTCATGTTGGATGATACCTCCCTTGGCTGAGAACTGCTGCCTGTGGTTCTAGTGTGAGGCTTGGAGAATAGATTGAATTTTGAATTTCCTGAGGGTAGACTTTTAGAATTTTAAGAAGAGATACTGGCTGCAGGAATCTGAAAGAATTTATCTGCAGCGTTATAGTTCCTGATTCAAATTCAGGGATATGTAGCCGCTCATTCTGTGCCATAACTTGGTTGCCACGCTGGGCCCCCACAAACGTAAACTGCAGTACGTCAGAAAAGCAGTCCAGACTAGACTGATAAGGTGAGGGGGAGTGAAAAGTGAAAGTGAAAGTCATTATCATGTATTTGCGAGCCCATGGAATTTTCCAGGCCAGAATACTGGAGCGGGTAGCCTTTCCCTTCTCCAGGAGATACTCCCAAACCAGGGATCGAACCCAGGTTTCCCACACTACAGGCAGATTCTTTACCAGCTGAGCCACCAGGGAAACCCAACAATCCTAGAGTGGGTAGCCTATCCCTTCTCCAGGGAATCTTCCTGACCCAGGAATCAAACCGGGGTCTCCTGCATTGCAGGAAAATTATTTACCAACTGAGCTACCAGGGAAGCCTGAGGGGGAAGTGGTCTATAGAAATTAATCTCCCTTCCTTATTAACTAAAAGGGTTTTTTGTTATTGTTGTTTATTTTTAAGAAATGTGTGTGTGTATTTTAAAGCTTTGCGTGATCTTTTCAGGAGTTTTAGCTATTTCAGTTGTCAGTGTATTTAAACCATTCCCTTCCCTCTTAGAAAAATAGTTTCTGCCTAGTTTGGCTTACATGTAACATGAAATGGAAACATTAGCAAAGAATATCTGTGCTTGCCTAAGATGCTTGTCTAAGTTGAAACTGCCTAAGCATCTAACAGGATTCTGTCAACAATTTTTCTTGGCCCCATTGTATTCAAAAGGCACACCTCTCCTCAACAACACTTCTACTTGCCTGCAATTACTCTCAACTCGGGTAACTCAGGTAGGAGAGAAGACAAAGAGTTTCCTCTTCCCCATTAAGAATCAATGTGGTGTAGCATTTCTATACCCTGATGATAAACAATCTGGAAAGGAAATTAAGAACACAATTCCAGTTCCGATATAATGAAAAAGACTAAAATATTTAGGAATTAAATAAGGAGATAAAAAACTTGGACAATAAAAGTTGCAAACATTGCTAAAACAAAGAAGACATAAATAAATGGAAAGACATCCCATGTTCATGGATTGGAAGACTTAATATTGTTAAAATGTCAGTACTGCTCAAAGCAATCTACAGATTCAATGCACTCTGTATTGAAATTTCAGCAATATTTTTTGTAGAAATAGAAAAAGCCATCCTAAACTTTGTATGGAATGTCAGGGGCCCTGAATAGCTGAAAGAATCTTGAAAAAGAACAAGTTGGAGGACTCACATTTCACAGTTTACTTACAACAAAACTAAAGTAGTATAAAAAAGAGTGGGGCACTGGCATAAAGATAGACAAATAGAATAGAGAGGACAGAAATAAACTCTCACATATATAGACAAATAGTTTTCAACAACAATGGTGAGACCATTCAGTAGAGAATGAACAATCTTTTCAACAAATGGTGCTGGGAAAACCAGATATCCACATGCAAAAAAATAAAATAAAAAGTTAATAGAGTTGGACCCTTACCATATACAAAAATTAACTCAAAATGGATCAAAGACATAAACATAAGAGCTAAAACTATAAAATTCTTAGAAGAAAATGTCGGGGGGCAGGGAACTTTTCACTACAATTACCTCCATTTCCATCAAAGAAAGATAACCATAATAAGACTAACTTGTTCACAAGTTAAGTATAATTTCAACAAACTTTGCCTGATTATTTACTTAAGTGTAGCAAGAATAGTATTAACCATATAGACTCTTTCAAACTTTGCTTTGCTGAAACTTTTTATAAAAAATCTCAGATTAAACTCTTAAAAGCCTCTCTAGGCTAGGAAGCCATGCAAAAGATTTTCCATCAAACTTTGCCTGTGGATTTGGATGCATTTTCCTCTTTTTGAGATCTGCAAAATATCCCAAGGTTCCCAGGGTTGCCAGGAGGTGAGCTTCCTTACTCACCAGACAAGGCTGCCAGGAACCTTGTAAACAGGATTGGCTAATTTTTACAAAGGGCTTTATTGGCTCCATAAAGTCAACCTTAATTCCCTCAAGCTTTCTGGTCATATTTGAATCTATGTATGTCTCCCTTAAATAAAACATTCTGATCAAAGCCCTGGTAATATAAACAATGTTTCTAACTGTGTTCTGTTACAAGGAGAACAAATTCTTACTGAATTTGTGCAAATAATTATAATGCCATGAAAATAAGAATAATCATTGAGATTTCTTAATTCTGGAGGGATGAAAAAGTAAATGCTTCATCTTTGTTCACAAAGTTATACTTTACCAAATTGCTCTAAGTCTTAATAGCTTGAGAAAAGAAAAAAATTTTTCTTTGAATCTGGAAAAACAAAACATTAAAGTACTAGCAATGTTTCAAACAAAAAGTCATAAAAAATTATAATCATCTTTATTCCATCCCATGTAGTTAATTCTTGATCTTTGGTTAGCAGTTTTATGAATCCAGTTTTCCTTAGAGTTCTATAAATCCCTACCTGATTCAGTGGTATTATCTGAAAGTTGTCAAAAGCCTGTAATCCACAGAACTCCTCAGAGCCCTTTCCATGAATTTCTCTGAATATGAAACACATTGTGAAAGTCATCAAAGTAAAACAATAACTGTAAATGACAAAAGACTTTAAAATGTCCAGGATTAAAGATCTAATAAGAGCTCATTACAATACTATTAACAAGGAAATTTAGTTATTTCTGTAACATTATTTCTGTATCATTCTAAGATAATAACTAGTGATCACATTATGCCTGGACATACCAGATTTCTAGAAATTTCATATAATTTCTGGAATATACCTATACATATATCATAAAACACACTTGTATATTTTATAACATACAAATATAGCATAACATACAAATATAAGCACACTGGATGAAGCACAAGCTGGAATCAGGATTGCTGGGAGAAATATCAATAACTTCAGATACACAGATGACACCATCTTATGGCAGAAAGCAAGGAAGAACTGAGGAGCCTTTGATGAAAGTGAAAGAGGAGAATAAAAAAGATGGCTTGAAACTCAATATTCAAAAAACTATGATCATGGCATCCAGTCCTATCACTTCATGGCAAATAAATGAGGAAACAATGGAAACAGTGATAAACTTTATTTTGGGGGGTCCAAAATCGCTGCAGATGGTGACTGTAGCCATGAAATAAAAGATGCTTGCTCCTTGGAAGAAAAGCTATGACCAACCTAGATAGCATGTTAAAAAGCAGAGACATTACTTTGCCAAATAAAGGTCTGTCTAGTCAAAGCTATGGTTTTTCCAGTAGTCATGTATGGATGTGAGAGTTAGACTAAAGAAAGCTGAGCACCAAAGAATTGATGCTTTTGAACTGTGGTGTTGAAGAAGACTCTTGAGAGTCCCTTGGACTGCAAGGAGATCCAACCAGTCCCTCCTAAAGGAAATCAGTCCTAAATATTCATTGGAAGGACTGATGCTGAAGCTGAAACTCCAATAGTTTGACCACCTCATGCGAAGTACTGACTCATTTGAAAAGACCCTGATGCTGGAAAAGATTGAAGGCAGGAGGAGAAGGGGACGACAAAGGATGAGTTGGATGGCATCACGGACTCAATGATCATGAGTTTGAGCAAGCTCCCAGAGTTGGTGATGGACAGGGAAGCCTGGCGTGCTGCAGTCCATGGGGCTGCAAAGAGTTGGACATGACTGAACTGAACTGAATTTTACATAAGCACACTATTGATATTAAAGCTTGTTTTTTAAACTCTTATATTTTAACCAACTTGATTGCACAAGATAACATTCTCTCCTTCTCACTTCCCAACTTTCTATTTTCAATTTAATTTGTCTTCGTTTCTCTTTCTCCCATTGTGAAATAACCAACCTTAATTTAGTATAAAGTTATCTTCATTTTTCTTAACAAAAATGCATCTTCATACCACATTTTTTACCTAAATGCAACCAACTTTCCTTGCATAGAGACATTTTTCTTATTATCTTTAGTAATTTCAATTACATTTATTAAGAGTTTTTAACTCTTAAAAGCATTAATTTCTAGTAAAAACCAAAGTAAGCAGTTATGAACTGCACATTATACCAATATTTTTGGATTGGCAAATTTATGAATACATTTTATAATTTCTGGAAACATGTTTCTTTGTATTGTAACCTTTCAATGTGATACATATGTTTACTAATAAACCCAAATATCTTTTCGGTATCTCTGTCATAAGAAACCAAAAGTTCAAGAATTGATATTCCTGTGTCTTATCTCATTTGGAAATTATAGATAGTCAATAAATTTCTATCATTTAATTTAACTGAGCAAAACTCTAAGAATGTAAGTTACCAAAGACATTTGGGAAACTAAGATGACATCTTAAAACATAATTATTATTGAAAAGTTCACTTAAAAATTTTTATCTTACTTTACATTTATTTAATTCAGTTGTTCCCAACAGTCATATCTAGATCACTCATGAAAATTTCATAAACAGCAGAACAGCCAGCCATCATTTTAAGTTATTTTTCTTGTTTACAAATTTTTCAGCAGGGATATCATGAGCTTACTTGGCTAGTAAATCCAGGTACAGAGGAGCCTGATGGGCTGCAGTCCATGGAGTCACAAAGGGTTGGACATAACTGAGCGACTAACACACAAAAGCCCAGGTAGAATAAAACTTGCATGTCTGCATTATACTTAATGCTGATAACTCTGAAGACATGTCTATTTTAATTAAAACAACAAACTTAAACTAGTGTTTACTTAGCAAAGATTATCCCACATCACATGCACTTGAAAAACATTTGAGTTGGTTTCTATATTTCTGAGTTTTAGGGATGCTTAATTCAGAAGAGCTAAAGTGTAAGCCAGTTAAGACAGATTGCAGAGACTTTATAGTTTTTGTTCTAAAACTTGAGCCATGAATCAGGTACAATAAAATAACACTCACTTCAGTTCAGTTCAGTCCAGTCGCTCAGTCATGTCCGACTGTTTGCAACCCCATGAATTGCAGCACGCCAGGCCTCCCTGTCCATCACCAACTCCCAGAGTTTACTCATACTCATGTCCATCGAGTCGGTGATGCCATCCAGCCATCACATCCTCCACTGTCCCCTTCTCCTCCTGCCCCCAGTCCCTCCCAGCATCAGGGTCTTTTCCAATGAGTCAACTCTTCGCATGAGGTGGCCAAAGTACTGGAGTTTCAGCTTTAGCATCATTCCCTCCAAAGAACACCCAGGGCTGATCTCCCTCAGAATGGACTGGTTGGATCTCCTTGCAGTCCAAGGGACTCTCAGGAGTCTTCTCCAACACCACAGTTCAAAAGCATCAATTCTTTGGTGCTCAGCTTTCTTCACAGTCCAACTCTCACATCCATACATGACCACTGGAAAAACCATAGCCTTGACTAGACAGACCTTAGTCAGCAAAGTAATGTCTCTGCTTTTGAATATGCTATCTAGGTTGATCATAACTTTCATTCCAAGGAGTAAGCATCTTTTAATTTCATGGCTGCAGTCACCATCTGCAGTGATTTTGGAGCCCCAAAAAATAAAGTCTGACACTGTTTCCACTGTTTCCCCATCTGTTTCCCATGGAGTGATGGGACCGGATGCCATGATCTTCATTTTCTGAATGTTGAGTTTTAAGCCAACTTCTTCACTCTCCTCTTTCACTTTCATCAAGAGGCTCTTTAGTTCCTCTTCACTTTCTGCCATAAGGATGGGGTCATCTGCATATCTGAGGTTATTGATATTTCTCCCAGCAATCTTGATTCCAGCTTGTGCTTCTTCCAGCCCAGCATTTCTCATGATGTACTCTGCATATAAGTTAAATAAGCAGGGTGACAATATACAGCCTTGACATACTCCTTTTCCTATTTGGAACAAGTCTGTTGTTCTATGTCCAGTTCTAACTGTTGCTTCCTGACCTGCATATAGATTTCTCAAGAGGCAGGTCAGGTGGTCTGTATTCCCATCTCTTTCAGAATTTTCCACAGTTTATTGTGATCCATACATTCAAAGACTTTGGCATAGTCAATAAAGCAGAAATCGATATTTTTCTGGAACTCTCTTGCTTTTTCCATGATCCAGCGGGTGTAAGCAATTTGATCTCTCGTTCCTCTGCCTTTTCTAAAACCAGCTTGAACATCTGGAATGCATGGTTCACATATTGCTGAAGCCTGGCTTGGAGAATTTTGAGCATTACTTTGCTAGCATGTGAGATGAGTGCAATTGTGCGGTAGTTTGAGCATTCTTTGGCATTGCCTTTCTTTGGAATTGGAATGAAAACTGACCTTTTCCAGTCCTGTGGCCACTGCTGAGTTTTCCAAATTTGCTGGCATATTGAGTGCAGCACTTTCACAGCATCATCTTTCAGGATTTGAAACAGCTCAAGTGGAATTCCATTACCTCCACTAGCTTTGTTCATAGTGATGCTTTCTAAGGCCCACTTGACTTCACATTCCAAGATGTCTGGCTCTAGATGAGTGATCTCACCATCGTGATCATCTGGGTCACTAGTTTATAAATAATAGTTGAATTCAAGTTTTATTTCTGTCAAACAGAACACATTAAGGTTACTCTCTCAAATGGCTAAAGCTTTCTACTAATGTTTGTGTAAAAGACTTTTAAGTTTGTGTTTGTCCTTGACAAGATCGTCCTTGACAGTCTTTTGAAACTGTGGACTTGATTTAGGCAAGTGAGTTTTATAGCAGTTTATATTTTTAAAAACCTCTCCCACCCCCTTTTTATCTTGTGTTTTAGGCAGTTGTGAGCAGTGTTTTATTTACCTTCTGAGGTATTTTCATTATAAATACATGATAAGATTTACATCTTCAAGGGACAGGGAAAGAATGTAAGTTTTCTCCTAGGAATTTTGGTGTATCTTCATTATCAGAAGTCTAGGATAATTGCTGTTTGATATTTTTCTTCTTTCCCTTGAAAGTGAAAGTGAAGTCGCTCAGTCGTGACCACCAAGCTCCTCTGGGATTCTCCAGGCAAGAATACTGGAGTGGGTTGCCATTTCCTTCTCCAGGGTATCTTCCCGACCCAGGGATCGAACCCAGGTCTCCCACATTGCAGGCAGACGCTTTAACCTCTGTGCCACCAGGGAAGCCCCTTCTTTCCCTTAAGTCAGGACAATTGTACTTTCAGTGTCCTGAATTTTTTTAAATAATATCTGCAAACACCTGAAGGCAAACGGGAAAAGGTCTAAGTGGACTTTGAGTTGTTTTCAAAGTTATGCTTTTGTTTTTCTAAAGATTCAAGTAGATAAATCAAGTATTGTTGATTGTAATTCCTTTTTTCTCCTGAATTCCTGCAAGCTATCTCTAAAGAATTAGGTAGCTGCTTCTATCACAATGCTTAGAGGTTGACTATCCATCCAGGACTTTTGAATTTGCCTTGTTAAATTTAGGAGAAAATTTCCTATTAAGGAGGAAATTGAAAGATTTCTATATTCTGGATCTTCAGGGCTTAATGCAGTATGCCTTTGAAAAGTCTGTACAAAGCATGTTACAAAGACCTTTGGATGTCCTCCTCTTTCTAAGTGTACCTTTGCACATAATATACAAAAGGACAGAATATTGATACATTTGCTAAACATCAGCCTCCAGCTGATCCATTTCCTGACCATTTAATAGGAGGGCCTGGGAGAAATTCTGGTCATCTGTTTTCCTCTGTAAAAAGGGTTGTAAATGGCCACTAATCTTTTTAATACCTCTTTAAATTTGGTAGGATCTTCTGAAGGTGAAGATAAAAGGGGTTTATAATTTGAAAGATCTCTAGGGGATATGAATTCTTTGTGGTGTCCATGGGGTAGGAGTAGGGGTGTCCAGGATACATCTGCAAAGGGCAAAGGACATTGTATGGAAAGACCCGAAGCTGGCAGAGCCTGATAACAGAGTCCCTACAGGCAAAGAGCTGCAAGGGACAGCAAACAGACCCTCACTCTCCATCCTGGTTGCTTCTGTTAAATTTACTTCTTAGCTTTCATCATTTACAAGAGTAACCTATATATTTGAGGCCTAGAGATCAGAGTGTTCTCTATAAATCTTTTAGAGAAAGGGAGGTTCAAACAGGCGGCTGAGTGTTGAAGGGATTTTCTGGGGAATATGGAGGAGTTGGAGAACTAAGAGAAGTTTCTGAGGAGATGAAGGGGAATATGTTGGATGTGGTCTTTAATTTTTGTTCTAAGTCTAATGTCTGTTCTTTCATCTTGCTAAGAGAGTTGCTAAGGCTATGGCCACTGTGTTCCATTGTGTTCTCTTTTTAATTTGGTCTTTCCATAGGTACCAGTAAAACGTTGTTATGGGTGAGAACCTCCATAAAAAACTCTCTTTTTTTGAACATGACCAGTTCAAAGGATCCTTTGTCTGGTCATTGATGAGTAGGAACTTATATTAATCACAATAGCAACTCAAACCCAAAAGCCTTTATATGATTTAACCATGGATGCAAGAGGCATCCCAAAGGAAAGTGCAAAAGATACAGCCCTCAGAAGATCCAGAAAGTTTGTTCCCAGATTTAGCCTAAGAAAGCAAAGACCTTTGTTGTCCCAGGCAGTAAGAATAGTGTATTTCAAAGAGTGTCTCTAGTCTCTGCCAAGAACACAAGGCTGCTCTAGTCACAGACCTACTAATCTGCGACTCCAGGCAGGCATTAATAGAATGAGACTTCTCCAGCACTAACTAGACAACGAAGGCTGAGATGACAAAGACCCCTTATGGATGAGGACCCTTTATGACAAACTCCCCTGAAAGCTGAAATGGTTGGACAAAGAGCACAGTGCTTGTGACTTCATGCCTTGGAATTCAGTCTATTCAACTGGCCACCATATGCAAGCTATTATTTGTACCCTCTGGCTAGCAGAAACCAGAGAATATTCTTACTGGTTACAGAGTCGTGCTCTCAGGATATAGAACAAGATGAAAGGAAAACTTTACTCTCTTATATTAGAGAGCCCAGAGCAAAGTTTGTCTAAATAGATGCCAGCCTGATAAAAACCATGAACTCACCAGGGTATGAAGGCAGCTCAAACAACAGGCTTACAGAACTTACGCCGGCATTCTACCCTATGGTTTTCTCCTTATGAGAAATGACACAAAAGTTGGAGGAAAAGGAAAACAATAACCATCTCTAGAAGAAAAGGAATCAGTAGATAGCAAGCATACTCATAACAAATCTTTACAAGTTGCTATACCCAAAAAACTAACTCATACAAATATTTTCTCCTACTAATCTGAATTTAGAAAAAGAAAAGGACTCTTACCATTCTCACTTCTACCACATGTTGCAGGCAGAGATCTGGGAGACTGACTGGGTAAAAATTCTTTGCTTCTGTCAGCACTTGCCAGAGGTCCCAGGATCTCTCCACTGCAGCAGCCCAAAGGTGAACAGTGTCCAGCCAGGAGAAAGCCCTATTTTGGGCACCTAAGCTGTAGAGGATGAACACTTTCCCCTTCTTCCATTCTTAATTCTTTGATTACTCTAATAATTAAATTGACATAAGATTGTCAGGAAGCAACAGTTAGAACTGGACGTGGAACAACAGACTGGTTCCAAATAGGAAAAGGAGTACATCAAGGCTGTATATTGTCACCCTGCTTATTTAACTTATATGCAGAGTACATCATGAGAAACGCTGGGCTGGAAGAAGCACAAGCTGGAATCAAGATTGCCGGGAGAAATATCAATAACCTCAGCTATGCAGATGACACCACCCTTATGGCAGAAATTGAAGAGGAACGAAAAAGCCTCTTGATGAAAGTGAAAGAGGAGAGTGAAAAAATTGGCTTAAAGCTCAACATTCAGAAAATGAAGATCATGGCATCTGGTCCCATCACTTCATGGCAAATAGATGGGGAAACAGTGGAAACAGTGTCAGACTTCATTTTTGGGGGCTCCAAAATCACTGCAGATGGTGACTGCAGCCATGAAATTAAAAGATGCTCACTTCTTGGAATGAAAGTTATGACCAACCTAGATAGCATATTCAAAAGCAGAGACATCACTTTGCCAACAAAGGTCCGTCTAGTCAAGGCTATGGTTTTTCCAGTGGTCATGTATGGATGTGAGAGTTGGACTGTGAAGAAGGATGAGTGCTGAAGAATTGATGCTTTTGAAGTGTGGTGTTGGAGAAGACTCTTGAGAGTCCCTTGGACTGCAAGGAGATCCAACCAGTCCATTCTGAAGGAGATCAGCCCTGGGTGTTCTTTGGAGGGAATGTTGCTAAAGCTGAAACTCCAATACTTTGGCCACCTCATGCGAAGAGTTGACTCATTGGAAAAGACTGTGATGCTGGGAGGGATTGGGGGCAGGAGGAGAAGGGGACAACAGAGGATGAGATGGCTGGATGGCATCACTGACTCGATGGACATGAATCTGAGTGAACTCCGGGTGTTGATGATGGACAGGGAGGCCTGGCGTGCTGCGATTCATGGGGTTGCAAAGAGTCGGACACGACTGAGCGACTGAACTGAACTGAAGATTAACAGGAGAAAACTATATTTGATTTTGTACATAGAAGAGCCCATAAAGATATAAGACTCAAAGAAGTGACCAAAGCAGGCAGCTTTTAACCTTTTAGCCAGGGAAACAATATGTTTGTGAAGAACTGACTAGACAACAGAGTTCAGGTTTGGGGTAACAAATTAAGGAAGAGGTTACAAGGTTTGTTGATACAGCCCTCTTGGCCCTGAATTCCCCATCTCTGGCAATGAGGATAACTTCTACCTTCCTGGTAGAGGGTGGGTATGGGAGACCTATTTCTTGGTTTCAAGGGGACAAAGAGAATAAGAGTGTTCTTTCATGACTGTTTTCTTGAATAACTTTAATTCAATATCATCAATATACCATCGTGATGTATTTTGAGGTTAGTATATTCTTCTCTCCTTCAAAACAAAATGGAGCATAACCTTCACAGCATTGGAGTTGGCAGTGATTTCCTGGCCTAACATCAAAGGCATAGGTAACAAAAGAAAAAATAGAAAAACTGGACTTCACAAAATTAAAAACTTTTATGTACGCTACCAAACCATATGTCTGATTAGAGGTTAATATCCAGAATATATAGAAAATTCCTAAATTTCAATAGTAGCAAACCTGATTTTATTATAAAATGGGCAGAAGGCTTGAATAGACATTTTTCCAAAAAAAGATACCCAAATGGCCAGTGAACACATAAAAAGGTGCTCAACATCACTAATCACTGAAATGCAAATCAAACTGCATGAGATACTACCTCACACTATTAGGATGTCTACTTTCAAAAAAAGATAATAATGTGTTTATGAGGATGAGGAGAAACTGGAACCCTTATGCACTTTTAGTGATAATGTAAAATGGCACTGCTGTTGTGGAAAACAGTATTGCTGTCCCTCAAAGAATTTAAAATAATCTTACCCAATGATCCAACAACTCTATTTCTAGGTATATACTCAAAAAAATTATAGCCAGTCAGTCAGAAGTACAACCTGGGCTTGCAATTGAGATCTGAACTGTGTGTTGACATGCAGGTACCCTTCACACCAAAAGGCAATCCTCTCATGCAGTTGACTGTCCTGCAATTTAACTTAATTCTTTAGTTCTCACACTGTCTGCCCGGGGACAGCGTCTGGTTCCCTAGGTTAAGGGTTGAATCCTCCAAGACTGCCTTCTGCCCACTCGCCCTACCTGGCTATAAATCAGAGAGGTTTCCATGACCTCCTCCTTGGTTTTGGTGATATGAGATGATATCATCAATGGTTTCTGTCAAATATTTGGCATACAGAAGCATTGGAGAAGGAAATGGCAACCCACTCCAGTACTCTTGCCTGGCAAATCCCATGGGCGGAGGAGCCTAGTAGGCTGCAGTCCATGGGGTCGCTAGGAGTCAGACATGACTGAGCGACTTCACTTTCACTTTTCACTTTCATGCATTGGAGAAGGAAATGGCAACCCACTCTAGTGTTCTTGCCTGGAAAATCCTAGGGATGAGGGAGCCTGGTAGGCTGCCATCTATGGGGTCGCACAGAGTCGGACAAGACTAAAGTGACTTAGCAGCAGCAACAGTATTATCCTGACACCAAAGCTAAGGAGAGGTAGAAGGATAAAAAAGGAGAGAGAGAGGGAGAAATAAAGAAGGAATAAAGAAAAGAAAAGCTGAAGAGAGCAATAATCTCATGAAGATTGATGCAAAAATCTTTAACAAAATATTTGAAAATATAAAGTACTTGGATTTGATTAATTTACTATTACAGAACTCAGAGAAACATTTTATATACTAGGTTACCAGTTGATTATAAAAGAATGTAACTCAGAAACAGCCAGATGAAAGGGCGAGATGTGGGGACAACGTGCAGAGCTCCAGTACCCTCTCTAGGTAGACCACTCTTCCAGGATTGTCAGGAATTCATCAACCAGGAAGCTCTCCACACGGTGTCCTTTTGAGTCTTTATGGAGACTCCTTTATATAGTCACAATTAATTCAATCATTGGCCACTGGCTATTGATTCAACCTCCAACCTTTCTCCCTTCCAGGAAGTTGGAGGGGAGGGGGTAGATACTGAAGGTTCCAACCCTCTAATTACATGGTTGGTTCTCCTAGCAAACAGCCTTCCCCTCCCTCACCCCCCCACTGCCATCCCCAGGTTGCTTAAGAGCTTTCCAAAAGTCACCTCATTAACATAACAAAAGACCTTTACTCCTATTACCGTAGGAGATTACAAGGGTTTTAGGAGCTCTGAGCCAAGAACAGATCAAAGACCAAATATATTTCTTATAAATCTCAATATTACATACTTCTTTGGAACACTGGTCTAGGACTCTATAGTTCTTTCAGTTTTTGCAAGGGGGATTTCTTCATTGCTTTTGTGGGAAAGCAGCTGAAGGTGAAAAAGAAGAAAATACACTAAGTGATTCTAAAAGTGGCCCTAGATTTTGGGGGTGTCGTATGGTAAAACAAAAATATACAGGATCTTTCTAAAACTAGAAGCACAAACCAAACCCTTTGTCTCCTTTTTTTCTTAACTGATTGATAGGGATAGAAAGCATAGTTATACAGGTAGTTGTAGAAGTCCTGGTAGGAGACTATAGATAGAGGAGGAAACCTAGGAAACCTTAGGAGGCCACTGTAAGTTAATGATCGCTTGAAAAACCTATTGGAACATTGTTCAATGAAGCAGACTTGCTTTTATAAAACCATGAGCAAAACCACAATATATGCCCCAGGCCATTAGATGGAAGAAAAATGTTACCACCCTTCCTGCATACCATAATTCTAGACCTCATAGTACATGCATGCTCAGTTGCTTCAGTCGTGTGATCCTTTGCAACCCTATGTACTGAAGCAGACATGACTGAAGCGACTTAGCAGCAGCAGAACTGTAGCCTGCCCGGTTCCTCTGTCCATGGGATTCTCCAGACAAGAATACTGAAGTGGGTTGGCATGCCCTCATCCAGGGGGATCTTCCTGACCCGGGGATGGAACCTGCATCTCTTATGTCTCCTGCCTGCATTGGCAGGCAGGTTCTTTACCATTGGGACCCCCTGGGAAGCCCCTGACCTCATAGGGTCAGGCACTTTCCTGCCTAATATGAAGGAGGAGCTAGTGATGTATGCCTTATGTCTGCATCTATGTCTACTTGAAAAAGGGGGAACGACCCTTTTTCGTTATAAGCTGTAACCCACTCAGTCCTCTGGGCAGAGCTCCCTTGCGTGCCCCTTGGCATCTCTTACAAGCATCCTATATTATTAGTAAATCTGCTTCTTGCCTGTCACTTTGCCTCTCACTGAATTCCTTCTGCTCTGAAACATAAAGAACCTGAGCCTCAGTAAGTTCAGACATCAGGTAAGTGTGTTCTAATTAAAAGATCATGAGTTCAGGTCCCAAGCAGGGTTTTAGCTGGATTTGAGTTCTGGCCATGTGGGTTTGAGTCCCAAACTAGGTTTTGGCTAGGTTCAAATCCTGGCACACGGGTTCAAGTCCCAGTCTGAGGTAAATGGTTTCAAGACCATTTGCTGCTGCTACTGCTGCTAAGTCGCTTCAGTCGTGTCCGACTCTGTGCGACCCCATAGACAGCAGCCCACCAGGCTACCCCGTGCCTGGGATTCTCCAGGCAAGACCATTTAGGTTTTATGCATTCTTTCCCTTGCATTTCTAGACTTGTGTCCTGTCTCATCCCTCTTCTTTTCCTATCTCAACACTCTACCTTCCCACTTTCCAACTCTCCTTGCACAGAGGTCGCCTTCCATGGTAGATAGAATAAAGGCCCCCCAAAATGTCTGTGTCCCTGTACCTGGAACCTGCAGATTGTTGTGTTACATGTCAAAGGGGATTTGAGGTTCAAATGGAATTAAGGTTGCTAATCAGCTGACCTAACGATAAGGAGATTATCCTGTATTATCAGAGTAGACCCAGTGTGGTTACAGTGGTTCTTAAAAGTGGAAGGAGGCCGAGGAGAGTCAAAAAGGGAGGTGACTACAGAAGAGCTCAGAGTGATAAAGAATCAAAAGGAGTCAACTCACTTTTGTTGGTTTTGAAAATGAAGAAAAATGCTAAGAGTCAAGGAGTGTCAGCAATCTTTAGAAGCTAGAAAAGGAAAGGAAACATTTTCCCTTAGACCTCCAGAAGGAATATCTGCCAATATCTTGATTTTAGGTTAGTGGGACCTATTTCAGACTTCTACCCTCCCTAACTGTAAGATAATAAATTTATATTCTTTAAGCTAGTAATACTAAATTTACAGTAATATGTTACAGCAGCAATAGAAAACTCACACGCTTTCCCTCTCAGCCTCCTAAGGACAGCTATGCCTTTTCCAGGGAACATAAACAGGCATTAGGACATAGACTTTTCCTGGATACTCAAATGAAAATGGATCATTTAATCAGTTAATGGCAGATCTGTCAGCTAACAGCAGAGAAACCCTTAATAATAGTGGTGTAAACAAGATAGGTGCTTATTTCTGTTCACGTAGACGGCAGCCAGTTCACAGCTGACATAGTAGCTTTACAGTATCAGTAAGGACCATCCCTTACTGCTCATCCTGGAGTGTTAGGCCATATGTTCAAGGTGGAACCCTGTGCTGAACATGACTACCTTCTAGGCCAGCAGCAAGAGGAAGGGGAGGCAAAGAGCACATCCCTTTCCTTCAAGGACAGTTCTGCTTATGTCTCAGTCGCCATAACATAGTCAGATAACTGTATCAAGCTGCAAGGGAACCTGGGAGTTTATTTTTCAGCAAAATGTACTCAACTAAAATTCGGGGTTCTTGTGGTCTTTGTTAAATAGAAAAAAAAAAAATTGTTACCACTGATGAAGACAAGGAAAAGTGGTATTGGAAGCAAGCTCTTCCAATACCAGAGACTTCCAGAGACTTGTGGTCTCTGCCACAAGTTACTGTGTGATCTGGTTTAGATTGAAATCCAGCATCATAGCTGACCAGTCTCTCATAGCTCCCTCAGGTCCAATGAGGATTTGGAAATTCTGTGATAGTCTGTATCCTAGTGTGATAAATTCTAATTTGGAGGAAATATTAACTTCCCATCGAGCAGTTTCCATGATCCTATAGATTGTGGCTCCTTCCATCTTTGGATGAATGGAAGAGTTACACTATGCTACTGGATAAGTGGGTTCGATCCCTGGGTTGGGAAGATTCCCTGGAGAAGGGAAAGGCTACCCACTCCAGTTCTGGCCTGGAGAATTCCATGAACTGTATAGTCCATGGGATCACAAAGACTTGGACACAACAGAGTAACTTTCACTTTCTTTTGCTTGGCCCTGTGAAGTTTTACGAGGCTGTAAGATGTTTGTTTGATTTGGGGCGTATAATTTACCTGTGGGTTAAATTATATTTAAATGATTCCATCCCTAACCATGCTGATTAAATCATTGTTGTGGTTAAGGCCTCCCTTTTGTTTGTTTGTTTTTATATGCAACATCTCTCCCTTGATCTTCAAGCATTTGAACCTAGAGTTCAGAGATCTTCCTGGCCTCAAAATTCTTTCAGCCTTCCTTCCCATTTTATTGTCTCAAAGCCCTTTGAAAATAAATTGAGAGAACAATTAAAAGTGTTAGTCACTCAGTCATGTTCAGTTCTTTGGGACCCCATGGACTGTAGCCCACCAGGCTCCTCTGTCCATGGAATTCTCCAGGCAAGAATACTGGAGTGGGTTGCCATTCCCTTCACTAGGGGATCTTCCTGACCCAGGGATCAAACCCAGGTCTCCTGCATTGCAGGCAGCTCTTTACCATCTGGGCCACTAGGGAAGCCCCTGAAACAGTTAACTATCAATTTATACTGTGCGCTGTTGGGTTGGCATTTGCAGTATTCTTTATAAAATAACATTCTCTATGCAGGGACCTCTTTGTCCACAGAGAGTTCTGTCTAATTATTTCTGTTGTCTTGAAGAACTAGATATCAAGAAATAAAAACCAAAGAAAATAATTCGTAGACTTTTGCTTTTTTGGTAATTAAATAAAAATTGTTTCCTGATTTTCGTGAATATGTAAAAACCTATGTACTGAATTTATTATGGGTTATTTTTCTTTCTATAGGTTTTCTATGTGTCTTCTTTCTATTTTGAAATTGTAGCTTGAGCCTACTTTATCCCTAGATAAAAATATTCTCCAAAGCTAGTGGAAGTCGTGGTTTTTAATATAATATCTTCCGAACAAGATTCAATTGGTGTTGACTAAAGCAGTGTTTAATGCTTCTCACTTATGGGGTCATGCACTCTAGTTAAATTGCAGCTCTCAGACATTGCTTCAGTGACCTAAAGGGCACATTTACACAGACAGTCC
This sequence comes from Ovis aries, assembly GCF_016772045.2. Lineage (NCBI taxonomy): Eukaryota > Metazoa > Chordata > Mammalia > Artiodactyla > Bovidae > Ovis > Ovis aries. The sequence goes on from NC_056060.1 coordinate 43,019,406, forward strand.
AGAAATAGCATATGGCACCTTGACGTGGAGGAAGACCTGATCACAACATGGGGGAAGTGGGCACTGAAAATGAAATAGGATACTTTCTGAGGCAAGAATAAAGTGAGATGGGAGGGGTCAGAAAATAATTAGAAGAGAAATGAGATTGGGATAGGATTTGAAGGGGGTGGGGGGCAAGGAAGGAAAGAGGTCTGGCAGAGCCAGAGACAAAGAACCCATCTCACCATCTACATAGGCATAGAACTCCACTCTCTAAAGCAATATCTAACAATAGCAGTACCCAATAAATAACAACAGTAATTATGCATACGGTCACCCTTACCATTTTGAATTTATTTCATAAACTTATTTCATAAATTCAATTCAGTTCAGTCGCTCAGTTGTGTCAGACTCTTTGCAACCCCATGGACTGCAGCACACCAGGCTTCCCTGTCCATCACCAGCTCCCGGAGCTTGCTCAAACTCATGTCCATTGAGTCAGTGATGCCATCCAACCATCTCATCCTCTGTCGTCCCCTTCTATAATAAATTTCATAAATTAAGATAAATTTGATAACTTGCTTTCTTCCTGTGGCAGTTTGTCTTAGCTGATTTAATGATGCCCCCTGAGGAAAGAATGGAAGGGGGAGAGATAGGGAGGAAGAAAAGCGATCCTCGCCTCTCTGGTCTCCCTGCCCCTCAGACACAGTGCTGGATTGGGGATGTAGACGGCTGCAGAAGCCTGGCCTGACTGCAGTCGTTCTTGTGGGATCTCCCAGTTACGGTGAACCCACACATTTGGCAGCTGGTGATTTCTCTGATGTATTTTTCCTCCTTGTTTTCTTTCCTAGTGTATCTGAAACCCACCCAGCATTCCAATGGCCAGCAACAACACCGCCAGCATAGCACAAGCCAGGAAACTGGTAGAACAGCTGAAGATGGAAGCCAACATCGATAGGATAAAGGTGAGGATGGCGTCACCCACAGGCTCAGCTGGCCTTGTCAGAAGTATGACTTGTAGCCAGGTGTCCATTTGACTACTCTTCTATGGAGAGTAATGAAACCAGAGATGGTGGGAGAGAAACGTAATAGTTAGGCAAAAGTTCATTTTCTAATGTGCCTTTGCCCTCTCTGGAATTTTCCAGAATAAAATGATAGTATAAATTAAAGCTAGTTCGCTGAGTAAACTTCAAAGCAGAGCATAGGCTCATGGCTGAATTCTAGCCAAAGGATTTGGAGAAGCCGCAAAACATAGCAATCGACCAGTTCACTTCTCTGACCTCGTAAAGAAATCCTTCTCACTCGGGTTTAATTTTTTCTATCCTGATGTATGTTCTAATTTTTAGTGTCTATCTTCAGGTCTAGCCCTTCTATCCACCATTTTTATTTTTACTTTTTTTCTCTTTTATACTCTTAGATTTTTTTCTTCAGAACACAAAAACCACACATGGTCTCCCTGAGAAGTCAAACAGCATAAAGGTTTCATGGAAGTTAGTAATCTACTTATTTCTTTCTCTCACTCCCCAGATCTAACCTGATAGCTTTGCCTTAAGTTGAATCTAACATATTGAGCCAGGACTCTTAATAGAAACCTTTTGTTGGCAGATTTTCAATGTAAATTAACTCACATAGATAGGCAACGATGGCACACGGCCCCACCGCGGGGCCGGCTCACCCAACTCCCTCCCCTCCCACGGAGGGCGGGGGAGTTCTGCTCTGCCCACGTGCTCTGGCAGTCGCCACGGTGGCCACTGCGCACTCGGGAGGGGCAGCGGCTGGGGGCTCCTGTACCCCAAGGCTCCCTCTCGGATCGCTAGAGAAGGCGTTCTCACCGAGGGTGCGCCGCAGGTAGTAAATTTTTGTCAACTATCAAAGCTTCACTTCCTCAGAAGACCTGAGCATTTTATGACATAGAACTCAGCAGTGTATTTCATTTTATTAAAATTAGAACATTTTTCCAAATACCTTTTTTAAACTGGAAAATTTGTCCATACCTGCCTTAGGAACCTGAACAATCCAGCCCTCCTTTGGAATGTGCTTCTAGAGCAAGGGTCAATAAATTATGGCTTATGAGCCAAATCCAGCCCACTGTCTGTTTTTGTCAATAAAGCTTTATTAGCACACAGCCCCATACACTCATTTACATCTTGTCTGTGGCTTCTTTGATGCTATAACAGCAGAGTAGAATAGTTGCAATAGTTGCAACACTTAGCTCAGAAAGCCTAAAACTTTTGCTCTCTGGCCTTTTAGAGAAAAACTTTGCTGAACCCTGGTCTAGAGGAGTGATTCTCAGCCCACCTTCAAATCACCCTACATTCAAATCACCCAGGGAATTCTATAAAAAGAACCATTTCTAAGACCACAGTGTAGACCAGTTAAATTAGAATCTATGATTCAGACAACAGTAATTTTTTATTTACGTTATCAGTTAGTTTTAATATATAGCTAAAGTAGAGAACCATGGTTCCGTGGGAAGAGGTTTGCTCCTTATAACTCCCATCAGGTCTGTGCTAGAGTCTGAAGGGAGAGCTTATTTTCCTCTGTAGGTAAGCCGAGCAAATAACCTTAGACATTTTCCCATCTATCCTTAATTTCCTTTATACAATTTGAATCCTGGTAATGAGCCACAAAATGTAAACAGCTTCTTTCTTGCAATTGCTTTAATTCTTCTTTATTTATAATGTGATAAAGGGTCCTTAACATCTATTTTGCACCTTCACTACCTTCCTCTTCTGCATTTTCCCCTTTACCTGTTCTTTTTTATTTCCTTTCTTAAAAAAGTACCATGTGGCAAGTGGGCATAGTACCTGCTGGGAGGAGTGAGGTCACGCAAAAATTGTGGCACCCAAAAGAGTCATTCAGTTCTTTTTTTCTCCCTGCTGGGAGGTGTTCTGTGTGTGGGCCTCTGGAAAATGCCACTTTGCCTTTTGGGGTGGCCCAGTGAAGATGAGAGTGTTTGCCAAGCCCCGATATGGTTGGCATTTTCTGGTACAACTCAGCATCCCCAGGCCCAAGTCCTGAAGCAGGATGTAATGGTGTAGGTGGTATGAGAAGCTGACAGTGGGAGGAACAGCCCAGAAACAGACCTTTTCAGCTGTAGGTCAGACCATCATCACCTCTCACCTGAATTACTGACTGCACAGTGCACTTAGCTGACCTCTGCAATCCCTTCTCAACCCTAGTCCATCCCCACCATCACTTACCGTCCATGTGGCTGCCAAAGACCACAAAGCAAAGACTTGCTGCAAGAAAAGCCCATTAGGTTCCTCTCCTACTGAACATCTTTTCATGACTCCTATCACCTGGAACTTGAAATTCAAACTCTCCAGCAGAGTGTGTGTAAGGTCCTTCTGGCCCCTGCCCCTCTTTTCAGCTTCAGTCCCTTCCCCTCACCCCCATGCCATATTGAACCATTCTTAATTCCCTTGATGGGAATTTCAAATGACTGGAACATTCAGTTTCCTCCTCTTTACATTTCTGCTTTCCCAACTCCCATGACTCCTTGAAGACTCAATCATTATATCCTTTAAGATGCTTTCCCAGACCTTCATCATAAGAGTGGACTTTGGCTATTTTTCTGTTATTTATTCCTTTATCCAGTACATATTTTAGTGAGAGCTTTCTAAATTGCCAGGCCTTGTTAGGTCTTAGAGATACAGAGCTGGATAAAGATAAAGAAATGATTCTTGCTCTCAAGGATCGCCTAGTCTAATAAATGGTTACCAAAAAAAATGAACATGACCTATTACTGATACAAGTAAGACATCCAAAAAGCATAATTACCAAGTATCATCAGAATGAAGCCGATACCTCACCCTGATTACCTTGATATACTACTTGTGAAGAGACCAAATAAAGCAGTATCTCTTTGAGACATAAAGCATTGGCCTAATAAACTGAACAGTGAGTGATTGCCTTCCTACCTGATTGTAACTTTCAAAACTCTCAATTCCTCTTGACATCATTGGACCCAAAATTGTTGGAAATAACAGCGGCAGCCTATATTTCAGCATTTGTTCTGCACATCAGAGCCAGGCAGGCATGCTATGGTGAAGTGTCAGGTTATTTTTAGTTTAGCTCTTGGAATAAAACTGCCACTGGTTTAGGACTAGTTTATCTGCCTTTCGGAGTCCCTTTCAGGGTTTTGAGCGTTCAGGTTTCTCCACCTACTTTCCATGCATGATCCTGTCAGCAAGAAGGAGCTTCTCTCTGAAGATCCCAGGTTTGTGATTTTTCGAATCACAGCAGTGGCCTCTTCAAGCTATAAAGGCTGCGGTGGCTTGATGTCCCTCTGGCAGAGCCTAGTGTAGCTGAGGCAATAGGGAGCAAGGAAAAGCGGGCACAGCTGACACCAGGGGTGTCCAGGGTCCCTTCCGCAAGGAGTGGCCTTATCCCTTCTGTGGCCTCCAGAATATCCTTGGCTGCCTAGAGTAGTCTTACTATGGGAGGGTCTGAAGAGCATATTCCTTTTTAAGCCTTCTTGTTTCCTATCCCTTTGTATCACAGATCCTGGGAGATTTGGGCTAATGAACCCATTATCTGTTCATAAGCCTCAGGCATATATAAATTATACTCCCAGCCTCTCTGTGTTTCTTTGTTAGCATTTCATTCAAGGACAGAAAGGAAAGAGAAGCCAAAGAAAGCTGGGACGGGCTGGGGAAAGGGGCAGAGAGAGGTTTTGGAGACTGTGACACTCAGATGTATGAAACAAGATATGCTGCTGTTGAGCAAAGGCTGGTGAAAGAAAGCTTGTCCTGAGAGCACAAGTCAAGAGAGCACGTGTGAAAGCAAAGGACAGTAAGACTTCAGTGACTCTATTTATTCGTCACTATATTAGGACTCTGGGTTTCTAATGATAGAAACCTAACCCAAGCTGGCTTAAGCAGAAAGAAGGGATTGATGATAAAAGATACAAGGCGTCTCAGAATCTGAGAGCAGAAATGTAGCTGAGTGAGCATGGGGAGTCAGAACTGAGAAGCCAGCAGGAACTGTGGGGGCTCTGGGATGTCTCTGCTTCTCTCAGCCTCTTTCCTTTCCCGGGAGGAATAGACTTCTCAGCTGCCTGTTGCATGTGGCGGACACAAAATGGCTGCCCACAACTCCCAGGATCACACATCGCACTTTCAGCTCCATGAAGAAAGAGGTAGACTCATGTCATCCCTTTTAGTCTCACTTCCTAGAGTGGTACATTTGTTCTACCAAGGATGAGCCATCTGCAGCTTCAATCAACTAAGGCTTGAATTAAAGCACATTGCACAAACATGGCTCCTAGGAACCCACCCACCCGTAAGCATGGGAAGGGTAGTTAAGGAGGGGTGAGAATCATCATAAGCTGAAAGGAAGCCCTTTAATACATGGCGTTGTTGGCATCATGAATAATATACATGTAAGTGCAAAAGAAAGCCAAGGCCAGGAGCATGGGTGAAATGATTGCTTCTTAACTAATTGGATGCTCCTTATATTGGCTTCACATATAAATGCCAAAGTTATTTCTCATTTCTCCCAAATGGTTCCAATAGACCTTTCCAACTGGCATTCTTCACTGTCTAGAGAATGTGCTGTGCAGATTACCGTCTCTCTGGTTATTCTGAATCCCTCAGTGAGAGCACTCTTCCTCTTATTCTTTTCCTATTTGTTGTTGTTCAATTGCTCAGTCATGCCCAACTCTTTGCAACCCCATGGAATGCAGCATGCCAGGCTTCCCTGTCCTTCACCATCTCCTGGAGCTTGCTCAAACTCATGTCTGTTGAGTCAGTGATGCCATCCAGCCATCTTGTCCTCTGTCATCCCCTTTTCCTCCTACCTTCTTTCTTTCCCAGCATCAGGTCTTTTCTATTCTTTTCCTATTTATTGTAGACTAAATGCTTGTGTCCCTCCCCATATTCATATTCATGACTTCCCTGGTGGCGCAGACAGTAAAGCATCTGTCTACAATGTGGGAGACCTGGGTTTGATCCCTGGGGCGGGAAGTTCCCTAGAGAAGGAAATGGCAATCCACTCCAGTACTTTTGCCTAGAAAATCCCATGGACGGAGGAGCCTGGTGTCCATGGGGTCGCAAAGAGTCGGACATGACTGAGCGACTTTACTTTCCACATTCATACATTAAAATCCTAACACCCAAATGTGGCAGTATTTGGAGATGGGGACTTTGGGGAGTGATTAGGGGTCATGCAGACAGAGCCCTCAGGAATGGAATTAGTGCCCATATAGAGGTTCAGCAAGCTCCCTTGCCCTTTCCACTTTGTGAGGTTACAACAAGAAGATAGGCATCTATGAACTAGGAATTGAGACCCAACAGACACTGAATCTGCCGGCACCTTGATCTTAGACTTTCCAGCCTCCAGAACTGTTGTTTACAATCCACCTGGTTTTGGCATTTTATTAGAGCAGCCCAAATGGACTGGGACAATATCTGAATCTGACTCCTCTCTGACAGGTCACCTTAAATCCCCACTTGTTCATGAATCTTTTCTATTCTGATCCTACTTATTAGTCAGTTTATTAAATAATTTTTCCTTCATCAGATAAATTACACAGTCCTCAACGTCAAAGACCTTATTGTCTACTTCTTGGTGATGAGATAGGCAGACAATGAGAAAACACTTTTTTTTTTCAGTGGATAGCTTTACGTTCACCAGGGCTTTCCTGGTGGCACAGAGGGTAAAGCGTCTGCCTACAGTGCGGGAGACCCGGGTTTGATCCCTGGGTTGGGAAGATCCCCTGGAGAGGGAAATGGCAACCCACTCCAGTATTCTTGCCTGGAGAATCCCATGGACAGAGGAGCCTGGTGGGCCACAGTCCATGGGGTCGCAAAGTGTCAGACACGACTGAGCGACTTCACTTTCTTTCGCTTTAAGTTCATGTACTAAATGTGTCATATAACAAGACATTAGGAACTGTATTTTGGATGACATTTCCAATTACATTTATGGTTTGGGAAATTCCAAGCATGATGTCACTGGCCAAAGAAAACTCATCATATAGAAGAAAGTTCAGTAAAATGCCAAAAAGTAGGGCAGAATTGATCATTTTAAAATAGGTAAATTGTTTTATGTCAAGTATATGAATATAAGAAGCCAGTATTTATAGTATACCTTTCTTTTTGAAAACAGCTCAACATAAAAAAAAAGACTGATTTTCATAACTGAAAAAGTTGTTTAATTATTGAACCAAATGTAAACGTTTCTAGTAATCGAATCATCTTTCTGACAATCAACTCATAATACATTGGAACTGAACTTCAGGTAAAGTTGTACTGAGACACAAGTCAGTTAGACATCCTGCTTCATTCTAGAGAGGGGACAGACATCCTAGGTTTGGGACTTTTTAAATACTTCTCCAGCATTTGAATCAAAAGTTTTAACATCTCTTCCCTAAAATTCTTGCATTCAGTTTATTAGGAAGAGTAAGTTTCAACCTTACATATAGGCCAAACTGAGACTATTTTCAGGGTTAACAAAATAGGTATAATATGTCTGGAACTTATAGAGGAAAAGGCTGTGTTCAAAGATATCCATTTTAATTCATCTGATTTGCTGAAAGTGGAACAAAAAATTTAAATTGAATCCAGGCATACATTAATAATTGAGCATAAAACTTCATTTTTATGAGGGTTGATACAATTTTCAAAGTTCAGTAGTTGTTTGTTAAGCACCAAGTGTATTCTTAGCCTTGTGCATTATACGTGGGAGCTAGAGAAGCAGTACTGCTAAACCTTGATAATTCAAAATCCCTAGAAAATGAATTTTTCTGAATAACCTAGTTTTCAGGCCAGAGGAAGCTCTTCCTTCTTCAAAATATAAATTAAATTGAGTAAATATCATGTACTTTTCTTGATGACTGTTTTGAAAATTAATTCTATTATTTCCTTTTTAAAAAAAATCCTATTGACGTGCATCATCAATCTAATATCACCTTGGACAAACAGGGAGGGCAAGATTATTTAGAATATTTCTACTTTATTTTACAAATTTAAAATGCTAGGTATTTATTCATAAATTTTACTTTCTCTAATATCACAATCAAAGTTTGATCCTGGCTGCTTTCCACGGTCATAATGGAGAGATCCTTTTGACTCACCTTTGACCACCAGCAGTGATGTGGGCCCCTTGGTGATACAGGACGTCATGGTGGTATGCTGCTTTCCATTTCTGGCATTCCTAATGTTGCTCAGCATACCGACTGTTGTGTTGTCAGTATAATTCCAAGACACAGGAAAGAATACAGACATTTCTTCTGCATTTACTAAGGATCAAACTAGATGTTTCAATTTTCCCTTATTTGAATTACATATTGATAATTCAATGAATGATAAAGCCTTTACTGTAGCCAACAGCTTTTGACCTGAGTAAAAACATCTTTGTAAACAAATGCAGGTCAGTCTCTCTAGCATGAAAATTTTATGATCTCTTCCCACAGGTGTTACAGTTTCTTTTGCCTTCAGCTGTCTTGCCAGGCTTGTGACAGGCAATGTTCAGGGTAACTTCTCATTCTAAGGCTCCATCCCAGTGTGATCTTTGAAGTCCTTTTAGGAGTCAATTTGAAACTGTAAATCCTGGATGGCTCCAGTAGTGCAGGCCAGACAACTGAAGGAGTGATTGAATGATTGATACCCTTAACACATAGGCAGATGTCCATGGGCGCAGGCAGTGATGACCCATCAGTGGGTTGCAAGCATTTTGCAGCGTTAATTTTAAGGTGTGTTTCAGGATTCAGGATGTAATGAAGATGGAGCTTACTTAACCCTTACTTACAGTTTAAATTCTCAGGTCTGGTTTTTATTCTTACTGACAACTTATACTACTCAGAGCTGTAAATGTGTCTGCCAGAGTAGATTCCTGTTTTTCAGAGCCCAAGATTATAATCTGGTGGTTTTTATTGGGACTGCCTAGAGCCCTCCTTCTCTTTCTCACTGATTCTCAGCCCCAGTCCAGTTGGGTGAAGTGCCTGGGTAGCTGGGTTTCAGCAGCTGTCAATCTAGGGAGATGCTTGCTCTTATCGAAAGTACATTCCTTCATTACACAGTAGATCTCATCTCCCTTATCAGAGACATGCTCTGGCAGTTTGCTGCTCATTCTGAATCACCAGTTTTGATTCTTTATTTCATCATTTCCATCATCATTCAAATATAGTGTTATTTGTACATCTTAAATGAAATTTAAATTTCTTCTCTTGAACCCCTCATTTCCTCCTCTAGCAACTACCTCATTTGTTTGCTCTGCTTTGAAGCTTAACTTCTTGAGAAAGTTGTTCATACTCAGTATTTCTAATTTCTCTTTTCTTTAGAAAAAATATTTTTACTCTGGAAGTAACCTCAAAGGTACAGAAGAGTTTGAAGTACAATGCAAAGAATTTTGTTTTCCCCTGAACCATTTGAGAAGAGTTGTCAACAGGTGCCTGTTACCTCTGGATACTTTAACATTTCCTATAAGTAAAAACATTGTTTTACATATTCATAATATCATTATGTACAATTAACATTTATACATCACCACCTTCTACTCCTCAGACCCCACTGAAGTATTTCAGATAATCCCAATGATGTCCCTTTTAGCAAAAGCACCCAGTTCCAAATCATGGGTTGTATTTAGCTGTCCTGTCAGGCACAGTTCCTTAGACTCTTAGGACATGGACAGTTACAAAGATTATATAGATTTATAGAGTGTCACTCAATTTTGGTTTGCCTGGTGTTTCTCTATGATTTAATTAAAGTAACAGAAATTTGACATTAATATCAGAGAACTGGTGGGATATCCGTCTCACTGCTTCCTTCTGTCAGTGATACACGATTTCATATTGTCACTTACTGGTGGTATGAACGTTAATTACTTGATTAAGGTGGCGTCTTCCAAGTGTCTCCATATAAAGATATTTTTTCTTGGTAGTTTACCCTGCTGTACTTTTTATTTTCTTATAAAACAGACTGTCATCTAACATCCTCCATAGCTATTTATTATGTTTTATTTTCTGTTCTCTCCATCCTCCTACTCAAGTACTACATAAGCAATTTGATTATGCTGTACATTGGTGTAGTTTGATTCATGGTTCTTCATTTGGGAATTGAGTTACTTGAAACTGTGGATTTATAGTTTTTATCAAACTTGGAAATTTTCAGTTATTATGTCTTCAATTATTTTTTCTTTCCTTTCTTCCACACACTATATTTCTCCTCTCCTCCATAGACTCCAATTGTATGATTATAAGGCTGCCTGAACTTGTCTCCTAGCTCAGTGGTCTCAGTTTGTTTTCAGTCTGTTTTCTCACTGTGCTTCACTTTGGAGAGTTCCTGTTATTGTCTTCAAGTTCATTATTAATCTTTTCTTCGGCAGTGTCTAATTGGTGCTAATTCCATCCAGTGTGCTTTTTATCTCTAAAAATTTGATTTAGGCCTTTTTAGTATCTTCCACCTAGATAGCATATTCAAAAGCAGAGACATTACTTTGCCAACAAAGGTCTGTCTAGTCAAGGCTATGGTTTTTCCAGTGGTCATGTATGGATGTGAGAGTTGGACTGTGAAGAAAGCTGAGCGCCAAAGAATTGATGCTTTTGAACTGTGTTGGAGAAGACTCTTGAGAGTACCTTGGACTGCAAGGAGATCCAACCAGTCCATTCTGAAGGAGATCAGTCCTGGGTGTTCTTTGGAAGGAGTGATGCTAAAGCTGAAACTCCAGTACTTTGACCACTTCATGTGAAGAGCTGACTCATTGGAAAAGACTCTGATGCTGGGAGGGATTGGGGGCAGGAGGAGAAGGGGACGACAGAGGATGAGATGGCTGGATGGCATCACCAACTCGATGGACATGAGTTTGAGTGAACTCCGGGAGTTGGTGTTGGACAAGAAGGCCTGGCGTGCTGCGATTCATGGGGTCGCAAAGAGTCGGACACAACTGAGCAACTGAACTGAACTGAGCTGAGCTGATGTCTCTTTTAATCATGTTTTCCTTATCTCTATTTCCTTGGTCATGTAGACAGTATTTACAATATCTATTTTAACAGCATCCTTATCTATGTATTTTATCATTTATGTCAATTCTGCATCTTTTTCTCCTCATTTTTGGATTAATTTGTATTAATTTTTTCTTCATTATGGGATATGTTTTTCTCCTACTTATTTGTATGCCTGGATTTTTTTATTACATTCCACAATTTGTGAATTTTTTTTGTGTGTGGCATACTGGAAGTTTTTGTAGTCTTTAAATATTTGGATGTTTTGTTCTGTGGTCCAGTTAAATAACTCAGAAACATTTTGATCTGTTCTTTTAAACTTTAATAGGTGGGTCCACCTCAGCTGTTAGTCAAGGCCTACTTGGCACCACTACTGAGGATACCCTTTCTAAGACCCATCAATCCCCTATGTGTATGAGATCTTTCTACTCTGTCCAGCAGAGACACAAACTACTCCAGCTCTGTGTGATCACCAGGGACTACTTCACTTGATCCTTTCTGAAATTCATTTCATAGTTTCAAGCAGTTTTCTCCCACATATGTGCTGATCAGTATTCAGCTAAAGACTCTAAAGGAATCCTCTGGAGGCCTCCAGAGTGCGTGCTTGCTCTCTTTCTCTCTCTCTCTCTCTCCAGTGACTCTGTGTGTGTGTGTGTGTGTGTGTGTGTGTGTGTGTGTGTGTGTGTGTGTAGGTTTTTCTTCTCTGTCACTCCCTCATCAACTCAAGGAGGTTTCTGAAATCTGTTTGGGTAGCCCCTCCCTGTGCTGTGGCCTAGAAATCTTTTCAAGCAGTAAGCTGGGACATGGGGCTTATCTTGCCTCCCTTCTCTCAGGGATAACTGTCCTCTGCTGCCTACTGTCTAATGTTTTAAAAAACATTTGTTCATTTTTTTTTTCCAGTTTTTAAGTTAAAGCAGGAGGGTTTAATTAGTCCCTGTTCCTCCATCATAGTCAAAATTGGAAGTCTAGAATACTACATTAGTTCTGCAAGGACGGGAATTTTTATTTTGTTCCCTAATTATTTCAACCTTCCAGAATTGTGACTAGCATATTAGGTACTCAGTAAATATTATTTGAATGGAGTATTTGTTGATTAAGATTATATTTGAGAACTTTTTCAGCAATTATTTGAGTCTTTCCTATGTGCTGGCACTGATGACATAGTGGTGAATAAAATAGATATGATTCCTGTATTCAAAGAGCCAAATGCCTGAAGGGAAATATCAAACATCAAATAAACAAGCAAGAGTTGTAATTATAAATTGTGATAAGTGTTTTTCCATGAAGGAAAAGAGTGAGGAGACAGAATAGGTGAGGAAAGTGATGACTTCATCATTATTGGATAAGATAATCAGTCAAAACTCTGCAAAGAGGCAATATTTCAACTGACTTCTGAAGAGCGAGGAGGAGCCAGCCTGGTGAGGAGATGGTTCCAGGGACTTGTATGTGTGAAGCTTCGAGGCAGAAAAGAACTTGGAGCTTTCACAGAATTAGAGGAGACCGGTATGGGAGGGGAAAACGCTACAACGTGAAATTGGAGAGATGGCAAAAGTAGGCAGGACTCACAGGCTGTTTTTGTGATGTCTTGGCTTTCTACAAACTGCAATGAGAAGCTCTTGAAAGTTTTAAATAGGGAGTGATATGAGCCAATTTATATTTAAAACTATTTTTCTAGCTGCAGTATGGAGAATACTACTCCTGGCACAGTTGTAAAAGAGAAGTTATATACAGCTGAGATTCTTAAAATTTTTTGTGCCCCTAAGCTTATTTGGCTGTCTGCTGAAGCATATGGTCTCCTTCTCAGAATAATGTTTTTAAATTACAAAGGAAATGAATTATACTAAAATATAGTTCGTCAGAATATTTTTAGGAAAACTTTTGTGATACAGTTAAACATAGATACTTCTTTGTTAACTGATTAGGTTATATAAGAATGGGTATGTACTTACAAAATGAAAGAACATAAAATGTTGATATATCTATACTAACTAATATGATGGAAAATATCTGATTTTTATTGATGACTAAATCACAGAAACTGTTAATGCTACTTGTATTGTCTACATCTATAATGGAAAGAAATGTTAGATTTCCATTTGAGATTGGTGAAAATAACAATGTCATTTTTTTTATCTTTGAACTTCACAGACCACACCCTGAATTCAGTTCATCAAGCCCGTCTTAGTCCATTTGAGCGACTATAAAAGAATGCCATAAACTAGGTGGCTTATGAACAACAGAAATTTATTCCTCATAGTTCTGGAGGCTAGAAGTCCAAGATCAAGTTACCATAGATGTGACATCTAGTAGGAGCCTGTTTCCTGGTTCATAGAAGACCATCTTCTCTCTATGATCTCACATGGGTAAAGGGGCAAGGGAGTTCTCTGGGGTCTCTTTTTATAAGAGCACTAATTCCATTCATGAGGGCTCTACTCTCATGACCTAAAAATGAAAATGAAAGTCGTTCAGTTGTGTCCGACTCTTTGTAACCCCATGGACTGTAGCCTGCCAGGTTCCTCTGTCCATGGAATTCTCTAGGCCAGAGTATTGAAATGGGTAGCCTATCCCTTCTCCAGGGGATCTTCCCAACTCAGGAATTGAAAGTGAACCAGGGTCTCCTGCATTGCAGGTGGATTCTTTACCAGCTGAGCTACCAGGGAAGCCCCTCATGACCTAATCACCCACCAAAGGCCCCACCTCCAAACACCATCACATTGGGAATTAGATTTCAACATGAATTAGGGGGGTGGGGAGGAGACACAAACATTCAGTCTATAAAAGATCCCTTGGAAATTTTTAGTTAAGAGGTTATTTCAGTAATTGTGGAAAATAAGTTGGAGGCTTGGACTAAGGCATTTGCAGAAGAGGTGACAATAAGGGGACAAAGCTGAGATGTTTTTATGGGAGCATCCCTGTACAGTGTGCATGTACTCAATGGCTTTGGTAGGAGAGCTGGATTTGGCACGAACACAAGTCTCATCTTTCCTCAGGGTGTGCTGGCAGCTGTCACCTTGGTAGGAGGGTAGGGTTGGAGGTGAAAGGGATAAGACCAGGGTGAGAGGGAAGCCAGGGCTTCCTGCCTGCTCAGTGGCTGCTACTGCCCTAATGGGGGTGCAGGCAGGTCCCAAGTTGCTGGAGCAGACGCTCTAAGGGTTGGGTCCAAGCGGGTTCTATTCCCTTGAAGTGTGAACTCTCCCCTATCCCAGCACCAGCACCCTTGGGAGCAGTGCTGGAGCAAGAGGGGCCCATTTGGGCTCTCAACGTCTGTCAGGGTACAAGCTGCTGTGGTACAGCCTCAGTTCAAGGCTGTTTCTGATGCACTGCCAGTAATGGCTGCCCCCGCCCTGCTCACACAGCACTTCTGGTCAGAACCCCCTCTGCGTCTTAGAGCAGAGTTCTCTACGTCATGCAGTCCTCACTCCAGCGTAGAGTTATGACATGAATTAAGCAGGGCGGGAACATTCACTCAGCTCAAGCTGGGGTGCTCTGGGGCAGTCATGGGAAACCAACCAGCCACCAGTGCAATTTCAATCAGCCCTCTCCACTCTGCTTCAGGAGAAAGTGAGTGCATACGTGCATTCCTCCCAAGTAGACAGAGTCTGGGCTTCCCACAGCCCTCATGTTAGTCCTCCCAGTCATCCAGTCAGTCAAGGGAGCTGGTCTTCACTGGGCCAGACCTCAGGACTCGTGCCTGTAATATGTAGCTTGAACCATTTATTGCCCAGGGAGGATCTCCACCCCTATAATCTCCCTTTTCTTCTGAGTCCCCTGCCTGAGCCACAGGTCCTGACCTGATTGCTTCTCTTCCCTTCCTACCCAATCCTGTGTAGATCTTTCTTTCAGCCTTGGTTGTATAGGAGACTTTGCTAGTTTCCAGTTAGTTTTCAGTGCCACATGTAGATGTATTTTTGATGTGTCTGTGGTGGGAGATAAGTTCCAGGTCCACCTACTCTGCGTCTTGATCATCTCTAAAATTTAAGATATTTTAGTAGGAACAATCAACAGAACAGAAAAGAGAGAGGTTACCTAAAGTTATTGAGGAAATCTTCATGGAAGAACTAGGCCTAAGAATGTGAAATGTGAAAGAATCTCATGAGAAATGTTAGCAGGGATGGTTAGAAAGCCAGAAGATTTGCCAGGCAGGCTATTGCCGTAACTCATTGAAAGGTAAAGGATAAAGGATAATATTAAGGATTAGAAAGAAAGAGCATTCCTAAAAATCAAGTCAAGAACACTTAGACTCAAGACTCTGGTACTCACGAGCTGTAAACTAGGGCGAACACTTACCTAATGAAACCTCAGCTTCACATATTAAAAATGAGGATAATAATAGCTTGTGACCTGTAGTGTTATTTTAAGGATTAAATAAATACTGTGTGTAAAGTAACATGTATCAAGGGCAGATAAATATTAGCCATTGTTCTAATTACCACTAGGATTCTGACATTGTATTGGACCGTCACCCACAGGAGATTGCAATCTAGTTGAGGAAACATGATAGAACACATAATATATTTTCAGAATGAAATTGTTCAGAATCAAGTTTCCAAATACAAGATCTGAGCAACTCTAAGCTGTTAACACATTATTAACCAGAGACATATTAATTCCTCTCTTGTTATCCAAATGTTATAGACCAGAGATGTTTCAGTATGCCCTTACATAACAAATCACCAGCCACAGGCATTAGCTTCTGCAAAAATTCCTCTGTCAATAATATGTTAAATTTTGCCCTGGATAGTGCTTTCTGTACCGTAAAAAGACTGAAAATTCCTGCTGCAATGAGTAGGGACACTGCTGTATCTCTTGTTAACAAGGAAGTTTTAGACATTACTATTGTCTAGTCTCTGCTGCTTGCATAATAATGACTATGACTCAAACAATTAAAAAACCAAAACAATAAAAAAGAAATTGAGATTCTAAAAGTCTGTTCTTTGCTTTCATTTAGAGGAGCTAAGACAAGAACAGGCTGTTTCCTTTCATTCTGTCATAATAGCATTTCAAAAAGATGCACAAAGAATTTCAATTGACCTTTGGAACTAGCCCTGCATTTGAGTAGTTTGTATGCAGAAGGCTGTTTGAGTTGTTTGTATATAGATGGCTGTGGCTTAACGGCTATACATTAATGTTCAAATTCTTTTTCTGCAGCATACTTTGCTATATGACACTGAACCACTCCTGCAATGTGTTAAGCCTAAATTTTTAATCTATAAAAGGAGGATAACAGATCAGTAGAGAAAACTTAATGTCTGTAACAAAATAGAAACACAATAAAAATACTTTAATAATCAATGTAATGCCTATGAAACAGTGAGGATTTAAGCCAAAACTTATAACAAAGACAAAGAAGTTTGTTATATAATGAGGTATAGGTCAATTTACTAAAAGGATACAACAATTATAAATATATATGCATCCAAAATCACAGTGCCTAAATACATTAAGCACATATTAACAGAACTAAACAGAGAAACAGATAATACAATCGTAGTTGGAAACTTTACTACCTTACTTTCAACAATGGGAAGATCATCCAGACAGAAAATCAATAAGGAAATGTTGAACTCTACTTTAGACCAAGTGAGCCTAAAACATATATAGGACATTGCATCCAACAGCTTCAGAATATACATTCTTCTTAAGTGCACACAGAACATTCTCTTGGATAGGTCAAATGACAGATCATAAAACAAGTCTTGGCAAATTTAAGGAGGCTGAAATCATACCAAGAATCTTTTCCAATCACAACTGTATGAATAACAGGAACAAAGCTGGAAAGTTCACCAATATGCGGAAATTTAAAAACACACTTGTAAACAACCAGCCAATGGATCAAAGAAGAAATAAAAAGGAAAGTTAAAAGGTACCCTGAAACAAATTTAAAAAAAAAAAAAAAAGGAAACACAACATATGAAAACATATGGGATGCAGCAAAAACCAGTTCTAAGAGGGAAGTTTATAGTGATAAATTTTTAAAGGTGTCAAACAACCTAACTTTATACCTCAAGTAACTACTAACCAATTTTAAGCACAAAGTTCGTGAAAGGAAGCAAAAACAAAGGTCAAAGCAGAAATAAATGAAATAAAGACCAGAAGGACAAAAGTCAGCAAAGCTAAGAGCTATTTTTTGGAAAATTTAACAAAATTCACAAACCTTTGGCTAGACTAAGGGAAAAAAGAAAGAAAACTCAAATAAGTAAAACTGGAAATGAAAGAGACATTATAACTGATATCACAGAAATACAAAGGATCATAAGATTCTACTATGAATCATTAAATGCAACAAATTGGATAATCTAAAAGACATGGATAAGTTTCTAGAAACATGTAACTTACCAAGACTGAATCATTGAAAAAGAAATAGAAAATCTGAACAGACCAATTACCAGTAAGGAGATTGAATCAGTAATCGAAAATTCTCACCAAAGAAAATCTCAAGACTAGACGACTTTCCTGGTGAATTCTACCAAACATTTAAAAAATTAATGCCAATTCTTCTAAAACTCTTCCAAAAAACTGAAGAGGAGAGAACACTTCCAAATTAATTTTACAAGGTCAGCATTACCCTGATACGAAAGCCATGTAAGGACACTATAAGAAAACTGTAAGCTTATATCTCTGATGAATATGAATGCTAAAATTCTCAACAAAAATATTAGCAAACCAAACTCAACAGCACATTATGTGCTACATCACATTGATAGAATGAAAAGCAAAAGTCACATGAGCATCTCATTAGAGAAAATTTAACAAAATACAACATCCTTTCCTGTTAATAACTATCAATAAATTGAATATAGAAGGAATGCACCTCAACATAATAAAGTCCATATATATCAAGCCCACAATTGACATCATACTCAATGGTAAAAGATTAAAAGTTTTTCTTGTAAGATCAGAAGCAAGACAAGGTTACCCACTTTCATGACTGTATTTAGCATAGTACTGGAGTTCCTAGCCAGAATAACCAGGAAGGAAAAAATAAATAAAAGGTATTGAAACCAAAACCAAAAAAGGAAAATTGTCTCTGTTTGCAGATGATGATCTTATATAGAGAAATCCTAATAATGTCACCCCCTCAAAAAAGAAAAAAAAAACCTGTTAGAACTAATAAATGAACTCAGTAGCAGAATGAAAAAATCAACATACAAAAATCAGTTGTGTTTAAGACTTTGATGGCAAACTATGCATTAGTTCTTGAAGTCTCTGCCCCAAAGTGACTCATATCACTCACTTCTGCTTATGTCTCATTGAGCAAGTCTGATGCCTTTGTTGGGTATGTATAACCCACATGTAGGAGGGGCAATGGATCTTTTCAGAAATAATCCTGTCTCCCCACTCTTAGAGAGGACTGTCTTCCAGTAGTCACTCTGAGTTGCTGTTGTAGTAGGACACTGATGTGGGGAAATGTTTGTGTTGATTTCTAGAGTAAGTGTATTACGTCTTGTAAGAGACCGACTCTTGACTTTATGGTTTTGACCCCAGATGGCATTCTCCGGGTAGATCATCATCCACCTAGGCCCAAGATGCAGTTTCAAATGACTTGTAATTTATTTCCTCATATTCAGTTCCCCTTCAGTAGTGAAAATTTGCCACTGTCAAAGCTCATCAAAGAAAGGTACTCCAGAAGACATTCAACAAGGAGCTACAGAAATGTTATGAGAAATGACAGCATCACTGAGATCACTGACCAACCTCCCAGGGGAATTCCTTAAAGCGTGTGATGCTTGGTTGAAGTAACACAAAAAATATGTGTAATAAATTACATATAATATTATCATATATATAAAGTTACATGAGTACATATATAATACCTCCTCTTATATTTGTTAAAAACAAATCAACATGGCTTTAGGCATCCCTAGCTCAATTTCTGAAGCAGAGAGACACAACTACAGAGTGATAATAATGGATAGCCTGTGTGAAAAGCTTATAGTGTTGTAGGCACTAAGTGATATATGTGGTTCACCTCATAAGCCCTTGCAGCCAGGGCTGGGACTGGGATGAGGGAAGGAAGCAACCTGCCCGGGACACAGAATTTAAGGAGATGCCTGGACAAACACAAGGTTGATGCTTGCTTGACCCTGACCATGAATGCCTCCTTCAGTGCCTCACTCACCTCTCCCTAACCCCAGAACTGCTTGTAGCAACCCTATGAGGTCAAGATCATCAACTCCCTTCTTCACAGATGAGGAAACAGTAGCTTTTGAGGATGAGTATTTTGTTTGACTTGAACCCAGGCAGCATGGACACCCAAGTCTGAGCCTTGACTCACTGAGCCTGCATCAGTGCCTTCGTCGACGCCTTAGCTAAAGTTTTGGTTGTTTTTGTCGTCTTTTCCAGGTGTCCAAGGCAGCTGCAGATTTGATGGCCTACTGTGAAGCGCATGCCAAGGAAGATCCCCTCCTGACACCTGTTCCGGCTTCAGAAAACCCATTTAGGGAGAAGAAGTTTTTCTGTGCTATCCTTTAAGTCTTCAGGAGGAACCTGAGGAGCCTCGGGGCTCCAGGGACACTGATGTAGAGTTTTTAGCAAAGTGGGCGCCTTTCTAGTCCACAGCATTTAAAGAGAGGGAGGAGAACCATCCTGGAGTCTCCAGGCTTATGCATGTTTAAAGAACTGGTCCCCTTTATGAGTATGAAAGCTGATCCACACCCCAAGTTAAGAGATCTGATGTCTGGAGAACTGCCTAGAGGAGGGGAATATGTAAAGATAAAATTGATGTCATTTCTTTCCTGCTATCCCTCCCCAAACCTTATGTTTCTGCTTCATATTTAAAAAAATAAAAATTAAAACAGACAGCTGTACTGAGCTCAGATATGTATGACCTTCTTGGAATGAATATTGCCTTTAGAGTACCCTTTGACAAGCTGAGTCGCCCACTGTAGCCGTGGTTCGGTTCAATGGCGTTGATGTTTCGTCTTTGTTTCTTTTCTTTTTCCCTTTTCCCCACCCTTCCCTCCACCCCTCTCCATTAGAGTAGTGAAGAGATAGGCTGGATTTGTCTGTAAGACTGAACTCGAAGGATGAGCACCCAAAGGGTTTAGAGAGATTTCCCCGTGGTTTATCCTCATGGTAATAACAACAACAAATGCCGGTTATCTGTGTTCTCTGATCACTATTCCTAACATTTGTACATGATAGCTTTGATTCTGCGAGTAAAAGTAAATCATGTGTTGTGACTGGTGCTTTCATATATTTGTGACAGTTTTTGAGTAATACTGCATGAAAATGTCCCCATGTTACATCCATTCAGAAGTTCTATTGTTTTACTATGAAGTTCGGAAAAAGAATAAAAGAGAAATAAAGCTAGGGAGGACAAGACTCAGTATCTTGAAAACTGAGATGACTTCAGAGCCTTAGCCATGCCTAAAATACCTCCTAGTTAACAGAGGCGTCAGTGCTTCTTCAACGTATTTTCCAGAATCCAAAGCATTTTGATTTGATCCAGGATCCAGGGCAGCACACCTACCAACAAGCAACAGAAGCAAGGATTCACCTTGAGTTGGGAAGTGCTGTGGTCACAAAGTCAGAGCAAATTCCCTTTTTCCCTGAGTCACCAAAATTCTAGAGTGAAGAAGGCTTTCTGTGCTCTTCTTAACAAGAAAAAACATGGCCCTCACTTGTTCAAGTATCAAGAGGAATAACCCTTGACTCCAAATCAAATCCACTCTCAGAATCCAGCTGTTCACATGCCAGCGAGGAAGGGTCAGATGCCACCCCAAGCAGCTCCACCGGAAACAGTTCTGGCTCTTTTTTCCGCTGAGATAGCCTTTGTTTTTCACCTAAATTCTCAATAGAGTCTTTTCTTTGTGTTTGTTCTCCGCTTTGTTGGTTAGAGTCTCTCTGCCTTTGTTTACAACTTCCTTGCCCCTCTAGCTTTCTCTTCCCAAGAGATGTGTTGTAAGTGATTTTTTTCTTTGTGGCTCCCGTCCACCAGTAATGGGAAACTTGGAAGTCTTTCTCGCTTTTTTCAGTGTTGTTTCTAGGCAGATGAGGGCTCTCTTACAACTCTTTTTTTATTTGGAAATTCCAAAAGATGATTTCTGAATTAATTTTATTCTCTTTCCATTCTCTTCCTCCCATCAAAAAAAAAAAAGGAGAGCAAGGAAGGAAAAAAAGAAAAGAAAAATCTGCCCAGGGACAGATTTTGAAAGAAACTTGATAAACACTTTGCTTAGCTTCCTGTATGGGGATGAGTATAAAACAATAAATAAATTCAATTAAAACTCATGTTGGGGGGGCAGGGAGAATATTAAGACATTGTGAAATTCATGAATGCACTCCTGTTACCAAATACTTCTGTTCAAACTTTTGGATTTTGTTACAGTCAGTGGGACTCTGGTGAAGATTTAGTGGGGGAAAAACCCTGGCAGAATATTAAACTACAGTATTGTACCATTGGCTTACTAATACTGTGGAATCAACTAAAACCCAACCATATTTTAAAAATAAGCCAAAATATGAATTGAATATGTGTTCACATAAGAACAAGTGTGAATAAAGCACTCTTTGGTGGTGATTAAAGCATCATTGTAATACCCTGATACCTTTTATAATCCACACCATTTATTTTTCTCAGAAGGAGTCTCTATATTTTCATGTAAAGCTAGATCTTTGGAGCAGTTAAAATGGAATTAAAACTCATAGGAATACAGCTCTGTTAATTAAAAGTTAAGGAAGTGTCAAACTGCGCATGATCTTGTTTATTGAAGAAAGAAGGCAGAAAATACACAGGTATTCTGAAATTAGGTTTAAGAAAACTTTGGCTCATTCATAATTTCATGTCCTACAAAAGGGCATTATAATCCCAGAGTTTTTATATGAGTTTTAACTTATTGGTATTTTTACTTTTTAAGGAGGAAATAATCTTTTGATTACTTATGCCTCTAATGAATTTTAATTCTTTTAGAAATTTAACAATCATTTTCACCAGCATAATTTTATCTTAAGGGGTGACTAATAGGAAAGCTTAGCTTAATTAGTCAAGGCCCTAATTTATGTATATAATATATTGGGTAGTAATGAAAATCTGCCATGAAATTCATTAACCATTAATAATAGCCCTCTACTTAGAATGCAAACTCTATTAAGGAAAAAACCAATCTTGTATCATCCTCAGTATTAAATCTTTCTTTTTTTCTTTCAATTTTAAACCAAGTGCTATTTAAGTCAGAGCTTGTGAATAAGTACTTTGAACTGAGGCTAACTTTGCTCATAATATTTGAAAGAGATTGCTTACCAAGGAAAAATTTTAAACCATTTCTCTGTATACTTATAATCACAAAAAGAATTTTGAGAAATCAAGCAGGCTGTCTTATGGGATTTTTTGTACTTTTTTTTTTTATAAATATTTGCTTCTAGCTGCTCCTGGCAATGGTGAATTATTATACATATACATTAATGTTTTCCCAGCCCTAGAACTGTTCACATTTTTCCTATATAAGATCTATGGAGTATATCTTTCAAAGAGAGAAATGCAGAAATGTTAAAGCAGAAAAACCTGAATGTGATGTGTACACTTTCATCCCCCATAGACAATGTATTTGTTTTAATAAATGGAATTTTCAGATTCATTTCCATATGCAGTTGATTTTATTGTGAAAGCCTGTGGACCACCTCACACAACGATTCTATGGTTAATTTGGGAAGGATGATAACACATAACAAGATGGATGAGGAAATAGAAATCCATGGATTTTCTTTAGGGTTTTGTTAATAAAGGCACCCAAGGAGGCAAAAACTCACATGAGGCTCTTGAAAAGCCTTTCTCCCAGGGGATAGTGCCTGGGGACAGAGAAAGGATACAGGGAGGCATCCAGACTGGCAGGCTGGACTATGAAGACAGATGAGCTGCATTCACACTTGGACATCCTATGGGTATGTCACACGGGGATTTTTTCTTTCCAAAAAGAAAAAAAAAATTGAACAGAGAACGTGCTGTTCTCTGTAAGCTGCTCGTGGTTTAAAAGAAGCAGTAGAGAAGATAAATGCTTAGGACTCTAGACTCATGGCTCCTTGGAGATATTCTCAATCAAGAAACCCTTCTGTATGTCCCCCAAATTATGCTAGTGAGTCATAGACCCTGTTAGTAAGAAGCAGGGGCTTCCCTGGTGGCTCAGAGGGTAAAGAATCTGCCTGCAGTTCAGGAGACGCGGGTTCAATCCCTGGGTCAGGAAGATCCCCTGGAATGGGGAATGGCAACCCACTCCAGTATTCTTGCCTGGAGAAGGAGACTCTGGACCTCAGGAAGTGTGCCTGCAACAAAAGCATCTTTGAACCTCTGATGAAGGGGCCACTTGGAGTTTGTGCATTTATTTACTTCATCATTGTTTCTCAGACTGTGGTCTCTGGATCCCCTGCTTCAGAATCACTTGGAAAGTTTATGGCTAGTTCAGAATTACTAGCGATGGCACTTAAGACCATGCACGGTTGCATGCTACGGTCTGAGGACCACTGATTTAAGTACTTACAACAGCTGGCTTTTCATCATGCCTCACGAAAGGCACACACTCACTGTCAACATGCCGGCCCTTGTTCCCACAGCTGCAGGAAGTGGTCGCCCTAGAGTGAACCGTGGCTGAGAATTTCGGCCGTTCCTGGATGTGAGACACTGGGAGGAGGAAGCTGGTGGGTTTTAACTCTGCTCCTGTTCCACTGAGCCCCTGGGGAGGATCGCCTCCAGCTCTGGTTCTTTAATAAGCTGCTCACATATTAGATAGTGCTCACAGTGACGTGGGAATTGGAGCTGGGTCAGCTCCAATCCACAAATTGCAAATAATTTGCCAAGGGAAATCCCTTCCCCTTCGGTTCTGCCCCAAATCTACATTCTCTTCTATTTAGAACCAGGAGATTCAGGCAGAATTTATTTTTAATGAAGGGGGTCACGGGCTCCCAGGCCTTTCCTCAGTAACAATCCCTATGTTTCTCCATGTCCATGATAAAAAAAGCCTGGAGGCAGGGTGTCCTTCTTCATCAAGGTGATGGAAAGATGGTGCCCGGTGACCTTGGTTCATACTGTAGGCAAGCAAGAGCCCATCCACGGTGAGCTGGAAAACAGGAACGGGGCCCCAGAATTCCGTGTGATCTTGGCCGAGTCCTTTAACCTCTCCATGCTAAGAAATGGGGGCAGCGTACTTGATTCATTTGCCTTGCACAGTTGTCTAAGCCAAATGAAAAAGAGCAGGTTAAGGGCATCATGAAGGAATAGGTGGTAATCACTGGACCCTGCTTGCACAACTTTCAAAGAGAGGAAAAGTCTAGATGGTTCCTGCTCTTGACTCGCTGCCTTTTCTCTCTACCCCAGGGTGCCATGGTTTAGACCCTCAATGCCTCATGTCCATCCACTGGTATAACCACTCTGACTCTCATCTCCTCCCACTCTAAGCCATCCTACTTACCCCTGAGCATTCATTAATCAGGACCCTCCTCTGGTTACAAGCGGCAGAAATCTAGCTGAAACTGGCTAATCACTGGAGAGCTCAGAAACAGACCCACTTCAGGCTCGGCTGAATCCAGGTACTCAGATGATACCATCAGATGTCTGTCTCATTCCCTTGTCTCTGCTTTGCTCTGTGCTGGTTTAACTCTCAGACAGACTCTTCCCCTGCAGATTCAGAATAGTTTCTGCAGCTCCAGACTCACATCTCACCCATTGAGTAATCACAGAAGAAAGATCACAGCAGTACCAGCAAAAGTTCCTGGCTGTATCCTCGAAACTTCCTAAGATTTTTATTGGCTGGATCTGGTTCATGTGCCCAGCCATCTGTGAACCTGAGCACACAGGCAGGACAGTGGGTCCCAGAAAATTGAAGCACTTGTGCTAGAGAATCAGAGATTGAAGGTTAAAGGCAAAAATAACTGGTACCAATCACATCTTGCCAGATTCACTGATGTAACTTAGGCCTCCCCACATGCAGCCACCCAGAGCAATCTGGCTCATGGAGCTCTTTATCAGCCTCTCCAGTCCACACACAACTGCCTGACTGGTAAGGCCCTGGGGAGTCAAGGTCATCCGGCTATTCCTACTTTGTTTTCTAAACTCTGCTCTGGTTCATCCTGTATCCTATAAATACAGCATCTTCAACCCTAGCTCCATGCCTTTGCTTATGATGTTACCCCCTCAGGAATGCCATGACTCAGCTCTTCCAGTAAACAAATCTCTTTCAGTTTCAAGCCCAGTCTGAATTTGATGCTGCCTGTGAACGACTTCAGGGAATGCTTACCTCCTTCCTCGCTCAACTCCTGTTGTCCTTGTCCTCATCACTGAATAGAACAGGATTTGAGTTTGAGGCATTGTGCTAAGGCAGACCCCACAGGCCCTGCCTTTGTGGAACTTGTGCTTTAGTGGACAAGTAAACAGTAATTATCAGTCATGGTGAGAAGTTCTCAGACACAGAAAGCAGAGGGGAGGAGGGCAGAGGTGGATCACCAGCCACAGAAGGTGATGTTGGAGTTAATGGCTTATTATATGAGAATCTTGTCTCTCTGGGTGAACTGTCATTTTCTAGGGAGCAGAGAATGCTAGCTGGGCAGGTCTCTCTTTAATCCTCAGCACCTAGTTCAGCAGCTGGGAACACAGGCAGTACTCAGCAGTGATGCCTGATGGATTGAGCACAGGGCAGATGTCTGCAGAGAAGTGGGACGAGGCAGAGACATAGCTACAAAAGTCAGTCTTGTTGTGAGCTTCCCGGAGGCAGCTGAGAAGGAAGCGCTCCCCCACCACCCCCACAAAAATCAGTGTGACCTCTCTTCTCCAATTGGTGCTGGCTCTATGACCCCACAACTTCATCCTTTTTAGCTAGCAACGTCTTGGCCTAAAAGATACCACTGCTTTCCAACCTGGAAGTGAGATTTGGGGGCCCCTGTGGGCCCCGGGGCCAGAGGAAATCCTGCTGACTACATTGCCTTAATTTAAGCTCTCAGTTCAGTTCAGCCTCTCAGTCGTGTCTGACTCTTTGCAACCCCATGGACCGCAGCACGCCAGGCCTCCCTGTCTATCACCACTCCCGGAGTTTACCCAAACTCATGTCCATTAAGTTGGTGATGCCACCCAACCATCTCATCCTCTGTCGCCCCCTTTTCCTCCTGCCCTCAATTTTCCCAGCATCAGGGTCTTTTCAAATGAGTCAGCTCTTTGCATCAGGTGGCCAAAGAACTGGAGTTTCAGCTTCAACATCAGTCCTTCCAATGAACACTCAACACTGATCTCCTTTAGGATGGACTGGTTGAATCTCCTTGCAGTCCAAGGGACTCTCAAGAGTCTTCTCCAACACCACAGTTCCAAAGCATCAATTCTTCGGTGCTCAGCTTTCTAGGGAGGGCCCATTCAGCTCTCTACTGAGAACACAGTCTTTAATTGCCCTCCACTGTGTCGACTTGTGGCCCTTTTCAAAAACTGAAGTATAGTTGACTTACCATGTTGTGTTAGTTTCTAAAGTGATTTGTAGTTTTAGTTTGTAAAGTGATTCAACTATATATGTGTGTGTGTGTGTGTATATATATATATATATATATATATATGTATATATATATATATATGTTCTTTTTCAGTTTCTTTTCCAATGTAAGCTATTATAAGATACTGAGTATAATTCCCTGTGATATGCAGGGTCCTTGTTTCCATGTGGCTTTTTAGATTTAAATTAACTAGAATTGAGTAAAATGAAATATTCAGTTTCTCTGCGCATTAACCATATTTCAAGTCCCCAACAGCCATGTGACCAGTCTATTGGACAGCAGAGACACAGGACATTTCCTACATTCAGGAAGTTCTATTAGCAAATGCTGCTCCAGAGCAATTGTTAGCAATCTTTCTTCCACTCCATGCAATGGACAGAATATGCCTTCTCTTTGTGCCCAAATTTTGACGACAACACACGCACAAAGGGAGAAATTAAAAATACTGTAATAAACCACATAATTCATAATAATTGGCCATAGGTCATGGTAAATCATGATATGAAAGAGACAGGCTATAGATAGTCTATCATTCCTGGAGTCCTCTAAGCCATAAACTTACCCCTGTCTTTTTCATTCAAAGAAGTACAGTGATAATAACCATGATGACAATGATAATAATAACAGCAGCAGCAACAGTAAAGTGAACACTTACTAAGCACTTAACTATGTACCAAGCATGATACTAAACATCGTGTAGACATAATTGCATTTAATTCTCACAATAACTCTGTGACATGGAGATTATTGATCTCCCATAGCAGGCATCTTTCTTGCCTCATGTCATATCCGGTGACCCACTTCTGACTGCAGCTGCAGCTGCAGTAGAGACTCCTCCTTCCCTGGAATGGGGATGGGAGTGAATTGCCCTCAGAGATAACCCTCAACCAGTAAGGGATGAGGTGCTCCCCTTTCAGAGGCTAATTTAGGGGTACACTTTGTAGGACTTCTCAGACGGTCTTGGGCAGGCCTGAGTCTCAATTGACCAGGCTAGTAACCAATCTAATAATACATAATATTGGTTTTTTCCTCGTTATCTGTTTCATTTTCTTACCTCCTTAATTTCTGCTTTCTGAGATCACTCTCACCACCAGTCCCAATGAGTTACCTGCACTCAGACTCTGCATTAGGGCAACTCAGACATATTCATTCCCATTTTATAGGTGAGGAATTTGAAATTTAGACCAGTTAACACTTCCCAGAGTTCCCACTGTTATTAAGTGGGAAATTGAGGCCATGAACCTAAATCTGTCTTAATTCCAGAAACTTAACTCTGAGTTACTATAATACACATTAGAATGCAAGTGCATCAGAGAGAGGTGATTAAAAAAAAAAGTTCTGAATCTGCTCCTATTTATAGAATAAGCAGATTGTTTGTAAACGTCAATCCTCTGAATCTTCTCTGGAATGAAGAAATCAGTGAATTCTTTCTTGACAATACTTGCCTTTTCTTCACTGTAGTCATTGGTACCTAGGAAGTATTCACCTGGCTCAGAAAATATTTCCTAGTATGGAGAAGCCTTTGCAAGGAGAACCAAAAAGGCTGTTTGTAACAGGGAAGTTCTGGAGTGTTTCTTTTCTTTCAGGAGAGGGAAAATCCCTTCCCTTCCAGGAGCTGCTCCCCTGTGATCTCAGAGCCCAGTGACCTTCCAATTGTCAGAAGCAGGGTCTGAGTGGCAGTGGAGGCTTCCAGGCATTTCAATGGCGAAAAGCCCAGCCAAGAGCTCTTGCAATGTAGCAGCTTCAAGGTCTCGCCCAGTCTGTCTTTGGGAAAGGATGAAAACGGTGCTCATTTCCTCCCCCCCCCCAACCCCCACGCCATTTCCTGTCCCTACTCCAAGAATGTGCAGTATCCCCCTCAGACTAGGAACACAGAATCCCAGCACAGATCAGCAGTCACTGCTGCTCTGGCATCTGCATGCATGGGAGGAAATTTTACTGTTCTATAATGCTTGCAAAAGCAAACTGTCACCTAAGAAAGAGGTCAGCATGAGGTACTCATACATCCCACTGCCAAAAATCACCACGTCCTCCTGCAGGTTATCTCCATTTATTTTACAACAGCAGTTCTCAAAGAGTGTTCCAGGAACTCATAGGGGTTCCTGAGAGCCTTTTAGGGGGTTTGCAAAATTTTTTTATAATAATACCAGGGTGTGTGTTGCTCTCATTCATAATAATACTAAGATGTTATTAGTAGTTGTTCTCATTCATGAATGTAGGGTGGATATTTGAGAGGCTCCATGATATTGATGGGGCTTCCATGATAGCTCAGTTGGTAAAGAATCTGCCTGCAATGCAGGAGACCCTGGTTCAATTCCTGGGTTAGGAAGATTTGCTGAAGAAAGGATAGGCTACCCACTCCAATATTCTGGCCTGGAGAATTCCATGGACTGTGCAGTCCATGGGGTCACAAAGAGTCGGACATGACTGAGCGACTTAAAAAAAGATATCGATGTCACAACAGACTGAAGGCAAACACACATATGAGAATTTAGCAGTCTTCTATTAAGTCAGTCATTAAAAAGATTTTCAAAATTGTAGAACAAAATAAAAACAAAGCCATTCTTCTCATTTTTTTTATTTTGGACAACATAGTTATGTATGTTAACATGTAATGGGTTTATCATTGTTATTTTCAATGAATTAATAGATGCATAAGTTAAAAATTTTCAGTTTTAACTCCTAATATGGTAAATAGCAATAGATATAATCCACCTAATCCAAATCCTTCATAATTCAAGGAGGTTGTCAATAATTTTTAAAAGTGAAACAGAGTCCTTAGACCATAAATTTTAATCTTGCCTTATCAACAGTTTTCTAATCCAACTCCTTATTTGGCAGCTGGGAAAATTTAAACATCATTTTAAATCATATCACTATTTCCTAGCCAAGTTGTGAGTAGAATATAAGAAGAGAAATGATGATTTGATTCAAAAGGGGGAGACAAAAGAATTTTAGGTTGTCCCCTTGGATACTGTTCAAATGTTTTCTAGGAAAACATTCCTGAATTCAATTTTACAATTAAACAGCATGTTAAGAGATAATTTTCTACCTAAAAACAGGTAGAATCATGACTGTCAGGCAGGTGTAAAAGAAACACATGGCAAACATTTAATTCACTGTTGATAAGGAAACGAGGCGATGTTATAGTAGGTAAAAGCAAAAGTCAGAGACATTGACAGATCAGAATAGCGAAGTGGATTTGCAATGGATATAGAATTAGCCTCTTTCACAAAGAGGGAGAGAAGTGAATTGAACCTCCTCTAGACAGACTGTAGTTGCATGTCTAAGAGTTATTTCACATTGCTATCAGTTATCTACAACTCATAGAGTCCTAAAACATCTCAGAGGCAAAGAAAGGGACAGAGCCTCTGGGAACCAGAATGGGATAAACCCAGAGGAGTGTGCTTTCCAATGAAGCACAATTTTTCCCCTACAGTTGAGATGCCTTTTGATGCCAGCCACTGAGCTAATCTGAGTAAGAAAAAAGTGGAATTTGGTGTGTACCCTGCTCTCCAGTCCATGGGGTTGCAGAGTCTGACTAAGACAACAACTGCTCTCAAAAGGCTCTTTCAATCCATCTCTATTACCATGTGCTATAGACTGGATGTTTGTGTTCCCCTCAGATTCATATGTTGAAAATCTAAGGTCCAGTGTGTTTGTATTTGGAGGTGAGCTCTTTGGGAGATGGTTAAGTCATGAGGGTATAACCCTCATGAACAGGGTTAGTTTATAAACAAAACCCCAGAGCTCCCTCATCCCTTTCACCAGTGTGAAGATGAAGAGAAAAGACAGTTGTCTAAGACTCAGGAAGCAGGCTCTCTCCAGACAGCCAATCTGCTGGCACTTTGACCTTGGACCTTCCAACCTCCAGAACTCTGAGAAACAAATTTCTGTTGCTTATAATTCATCCAGTCTATGGTATTCAGCCCAAATGGGCTGCTGTATTCTATGGTAGGGTAGCTTGAATAGACTAAGACATCATATAACCCACCACTAAAACTGGATCATACCCTAGCTCTCATACACAGATATTTAGATATTTCTTAGGGTTCATCACCATCTTCTGGGTGATAAAAGCTGCCATCTATTTTAGTGCCTACAGTGTTTCAGGTTCTTGACATTCTCCTTAAAGCCCCATCAGATAGGTAATAGCATCTCTCCTTTTACAGATGAAGAAAGAGAAGCTGAAGAAGTTGTCATACACACACCCAAGATCTCAATCTCTAAGGGTCTGTTTAGGTTCAACCTTGGTGTATCAGGCTCCACTTTTGCTCTCTCCCCTAGTTCAGTGCTGATCCAGCAGAGCCTCTCTGGCAAAACTTGCACTTTGCAGCCAATATTCACACCAGAAAAGAGCAGTTAGTTTTGTTGAACCTTGAGAATCATGTGTTTTCAATAACCTCTGAATTTTCAACATCTCTATGCTCAGTAATAGAGATAGTAGGACCTCAAAGAGGTGTTTATTTCCTTCATCTTTCTTGGAGGCTGAATATTTCTAGATGGGTCCCAGGGAAAAAATTTTACAAAGATATTCTCTCAGAGAGATGTAGAAATTACAGATGGAGTCCAAAGTTTGAGTCAAGAGATAGTTTAAAGCAGGAGTTGGCAAACCACAGTCCGTGGGACAAACCTGGCTGGGTTTTTTATGGCTATAGATGACACCACCCTTATGGCAGAAAGTGAAGAGGAACTAAAAAGCCTCTTGATGAAAGTGAAAGAGGACAGTGAAAAAGCTCAACATTCAGAAAACTAAGATCATGGCATCATGGCACTTCATGGGAAATAGATGGGAAACAGTGGAAACAGTGTCAGACTTTATTTTTTTGGGCTCCAAAATCACTGCAGATGGTGACTGCAGCCATGAAATTAAAAGATGCTTACTCCTTGGAAGAAAAGTTATGACCAACCTAGATAGCATATTTAAAAGCAGAGACATTACTTTGCCAACCAAGGTCCATCTAGTCAAGGCTATGGTTTTTCCAGTGGTCATGTATGGATGTGAGAGTTGGACTGTGAAGAAAGCTGAGAGCTAAAGAATTGATGCTTTTGAACTGTGGTGTTGGAGAAGACTCCTGAGAGTCCCTTGGACTGCAAGGAAATCCAACCAGTCCATTCTTTTTTTTTACTTTATTTTACTTTACAATACTGTATTGGTTTTGCCATACATCAACATGAATCCACCACGGGTGTACACGTGTTCCCCATCCTGAGCCCCCCTCCCACCTCCCTCCCTATACCATATCTCTGGGTCATCCCAGTGCACCAGCCCCAAGCATCCTGTATTCTTCATCAAACCTAGACTGGCGATTCATTTCTTATATGATATTATACATATTTCAATGCCATTCTCCCAAATCATCCCACCCTCTCCCTCTCTCACAGAGTCCAAAAGACTGTTCTATACATCTGTGTCTCTTTTGCTATCTCACATACAGGGTTATCATTACCATCTTTCTAAATTCCATATATATGTGTTAGTATACTGCATTGGTGTTTTTCTTTCTGGCTTACTTCGCTCTGTATAATCGGCTCCAGTTTCAGCCACCTCATTAGAACTGATTCAAATGCATTCTTTTTAATGGCTGAGTAATACTCCATTGTGTATATGTACCACAGCTTTCTTATTCATTCATCTGCTGATGGACATCAAGGTTGCTTCCATGTCCTGGCTATTATAAACAGTGCTGCGATGAACATTGAGGTACATGTCTCTCTTTCAATTCTGGTTTCCTCTGTGTGTATGCCCAGCAGTGGGATTGCTGGGTCATGAGAAAGTTCTATTTCCAGTTTTTAAGGAATCTCCACACTCTTCTCCATAGTGGCTGTACTAGTTTTCATTCCCACCAACAGTGTAAGAGGGTTCCCTTTTCTCCATACCCTCTCCAGCATTTATTGCTTGTAGAAATATAGATAAATGGAACAAAATAGAAAGCCCAGAGATAAATCCACTCATCTATGGACAACTTATCTTCGACAAAGGAGGCAAGAATATACAGTGGACTAAAGACAATCTCTTTAACAAGTGGTGCTGGGAAAACTGGTCAACCACTTGTAAAAGAATGAAACTAGAACACTTTCTAACTCCATACACAAAAATAAACTCAAAATGGATTAAAAATCTAAACGTAAGACCAGAAACTATAAAACTCCTAGAGGAGAACATAGGCAAAACACTCTCTGACATAAGTCACAGCAGGATCCTCTATGACCCACCTCCCAGAATACTGGGAATAAAAGCAAAAATAAACAAATGGGATCTAATTAAAATTAAAAGCTTCTGCACAACAAAGGAAACTATAAGCAAGGTGAAAAGACAGCCTTTGGAATGGAAGAAAATAATAGCAAATGAAGCAACTGACAACTAATCTCAAAAAAATGCAAGCAATTCCTACAGCTCAATTCCAGAAAAATAAACGACCCAATCAAAAAATGGGCCAAAGAACTAAACAGACATTTCTCCAAAGAAGACATACAGATGGCTAACAAACACATGAAAAGATGCTCAACATCACTCATTAATCAGAGAAATGCAAATCAAAACCACAATGAGGTACCATTTCACACCAACCAGTCCATTCTAAAGATCAGCCCTGGGTGTTCTTTGGAAGGAATGATGCTAAAGCTGAAACTCCAGTACTTTGGCCACCTCATGCGAAGAGTTGACTCACTGGAAAAGACTCTGATGCTGGGAGGGATTGGGGGCAGGAAGAGAAGGGGACAACAGAGGATGAGATGGCTGGATGGCATCACCGAATCGATGGACGTGAGTTTGAGTGAACTCCGGGAGTTGGTGATGGACAGGGAAGCCTGGCATGCTGCGATTCATGGGGTCACAGAGTCGGACACAACTGAGTGACTGAACTGAACTGAACTGAAGCTAAAATTATATTTTCATTTTTAAATGGTTGGAAAACAAGAAAAATTATATTTGTGACCCATAAAAATTAAATGAAATTAGATTTTGGGGTCCATAAATTAGGTTTCATTAAAATACAACCATGCCCACTCATTTTATATTTTCTGTAGCTGCTTTTGAGCTACAATAGCAGATCTGAGAAATTGTGACAGAAACTATAAGGCCTACAGAAGTGAAAATGCCTATTATTACCAGAAAATGTTTGCCAACTTCTGGCTTAGAGTCACTTTCAGTTTGAATGTTGAGAATAATTCCCCAGGGACCCAGAGTAAGTAGTTTTGAAGGAGTTCAACACGACATGACCTAAATATGGCAAGTTTCAGAATTGCTTGGGAGGAAATTCTGTTATTGCAGGGATGTTGGTAAGAAGGCAAAACCCTATTGGAGGCTTCAAATTCTCATCTAAGCACCACTTTAGGTAGGTTCTCCTGCTGGGTTTCCTGCCTTTGGCACCTCTCTCATTCCTTAGCTGTTCCGGTTTATGTCCTGTGGAAGCTCCGCTTGCATTTACCATTAATTACAATAATTAAAATTAACTGGTGCCTCCTGTGTGGGAATTTTCCGGTCCCTAACAAGACGCTTCCAAAGGCGTCTTGTTTCTCAAGAGCACCCTCTGCTGGTCAGTTCTCAGAAGGCACCTCATCGTCACATTCACAAGCTGCAGGTGGGTTTTGCTGCCGGGAAGAAGCGACAGGCCGATTTTCATCTAGAAACAAAGGCATTTGGGGGGATTGTCTCCATGCCTGGCCAAGTTTTTCACAGCACACAGGCATTAACTGAAGAAACAGAACTTGGTGAGAGAATAAAACTCACATTGAATGCAAACTAACAAACCCCTAGTTAGGCTTCAGAGGCCTGGAGTACACACAGGCCTGTTAAAAGCTGACTTTCAAAAGGCCTGTTACTATGGCAAAGCTGTGTTCATTACCATTTACCAGTAAGGAAGGCTGATAGTGTCTTGATAAGGGAAGGGCAAGGTCTGTTTTATTAAGACTTTGAGGCCTGGTTGAAGGCAGATCAGAGAAGCCTGATTAGGATTGAGAGAGGATTGTGGTATAACAGATTAAGATTGTGGGCTACAACCATGTAAGGCAAGTCTAGGAATGTAAATTTACACTGTCTGCTGATGACTTGAGACTTTGCCAGAAATTTCTGCAATGAAACAAAAGATTTGCAACTTGCTTTTCCAAGGTAAGAGTCTCTGGACTAGTAAAGTTATGCTAATGAAACTGACTTGTTAATGTAGACAGGTTGGGGGATTGCTAGTTTGGGTTCTAGGCTGACTGAAAAAAAAAAAAAAAGCAGAACTTAAAAGTTGAGAATTCTGTTTTATTTGACAGGCAAAACAGTAGTAAGCCCAGGACTCAGTCTCTCAACTCTGAAGGACTGCTTCAAAGAGGTAAGGGAGAAACCAAGAGTTTTTGCAACAAAGACCAGGTAGTTGGAATTTCAAAAGATTACTGTTAATTTACCAAAAAAAAAAAACCCACCTTAGATATCTCAAGTTAATGAATTTAGCACTTTTCTTTGTAGGGGAACATGTGAGAGTCTGGACTCACTTAAATCATTTCTTTGGTATGCACCTCAGCTATCTAGGGCCAGTATCCTGTTCTTGGGGACAGCTTTAGTGGTCTTGATAGCTGTAACGTCCTTTCTTTACTCCCATGGCAAGCAACATTTTTCATTCACACATCTTAAGATGTTGAGTGTCCTCTAAGAGGCCTAGTGTGGGTGGGAGGTGGGCATGCCTAATGCCCTTGTGACTCCAGACAAAATGTCAGCGCTGCTCTGAGTTTTCACATTTCTTTGGGGGTGAAGGAAACTTTGTTACTAACTCATGCTTGGAGGTGGGCACTCTGCAAGTACAAGGGAGCTACTGCTGCTGCTAAGTCGCTTCAGTCGTGTCCGACTCTGTGCGACCCCATAGACGGGAGCCCACCAGGCTCCCCAGTCCCTGGGATTCTCCAGGCAAGAACTCTGGAATGGGTTGCCATTTCCTTCTCCAATGCATAAAAGCGAAAAGTGAAAGTGAAGTCGCTCAGTTGTGTCCGACCCTCAGTGACCCCATGGACTGCAGCCTACCAGGCTCCTCCGTCCATGGGATTTGCCAGGCAAGAGTACTGGAGGGGAGTGCCATTGCCTTCTCCACAAGGGAGCTAGAGCTGATGAAAAAAAACAGACCATGTCACTCCAAAATATGCCTCTGACATAAAAAATTATTTTGAGCTGAAGGCAATTAAGAAGCTGCAAACCCAGGAAAAGCTCTCCCTTGTTTGCCTGAAGACAGGAAATAAAATTCTCCTTTTACTGGATATAGACTCTTATCAGCCCATAGAGGGCACCAGAGGAACCTCTAAACAAACCTTGTTAAAGGAACTCTTATCCTTGTTAAAGAAGATACCTGGGCCTCCTTGAAACATCCTTAGTCCAAACTCCTTTGTGTTGTTAATTCTTCACACATTTACTGTTTAGTTGTCAGAAAAATATAAACGTTTCCTACTCTGGTCACTTGTTTGAGTCTTCCTTCTCTGGTGAGGAATCCCACATATCTGTAAAAAAAATTTTTTTTAATTTGTATGCTCCCATCCTATTAATCTGTCTTTCTCAGTTTAAGTTTCAGACCCAGCCAGGGACCCCAGGATGTCCCGGGG
The DNA here is from genome assembly GCF_016772045.2 of Ovis aries. NCBI lineage: Eukaryota > Metazoa > Chordata > Mammalia > Artiodactyla > Bovidae > Ovis > Ovis aries. The sequence continues at coordinate 43,055,359 of NC_056060.1, forward strand.
GGGGGGGGGGGTTCTCCTCCCCCAGCACCTGTCAGAAAAAAGGTTAATGTCTATAGACTGTGTGAGTGCCAGTTTGATAGGAGTATATGCATTGGGCCCCGAGGGGGCCAGGGTGAGTGAGAGACCACCCCATTCTCCTCTGCAGAGGCCCTGCCCTCACTGAAGAGATCCTGAAGGTGCTAAGGACAGAGCCTAGGCTTGGCTGGATGCAGCGAAATGTCAGGGAGCCTGCACAGGGTTGGCGTGAGACCTGGGATTCCAGGGGTGATGGGAAGGAACAGGCTGTGGGAAGGTGTCCTAGGCCTGAAGGCCAGAAGGCTCCCAGCATATCCAGTGTGCTTTGGGAACAGGCAGGAAAGGAAGTCTGGGGCTGGCCTTATTTGCAAAGGTGTTGAACTTGATCTTTTAGGTGGTAGGAAGCCCCTGAAAAAGTTTTAGCAGTGAAGTGCTAAATGTGCTAATGATTTTACTTGCTATTTAGAAATGTACTCCAGTTTGGAAGCTGTAATAACAAAAACAGAGTGAGGGCCTTCCCTACGAAAGTGAGAGGAAGATTCCAGAGGAAGAGGCAGGATCACCACACCCTGGAGAGCACCCCAGATGGAGGAGCGGAAGGTGAGGAAGAGAGAGGGTTCTCTAGCCTGGATGCTGCAGGAGACTTTGGTTCCATTAGCTGGGATGGAAATGCAAGAGAACAAGTTCATTATGGATAGCGCCTCTTTGGTATAAGGAGTATTTGAGCTGGTTATTTTTTAAAAGCAGCAGATTCCGGGTAAGCTCTGAGAGTAATACAAGTTACCCTTTTATAAGGTAAACTTATAAAGGAACTGTCCATTTGCAAGGGTGTCTCCCTTTCTGTACCAGGAAGAGAAGGGTGACCCTAAACCACTAGAAACTCATCCAAGGAGAAGGCAGCAATTTAAATCTGCATCACAAACAACCGTGCTTTTCCTGGCCGTTCTCCCCATGACTGGCCTTCCCCACACCCATTTTTTGTTTTTAGTGAATATGAAGATGGTATTTCTAAGCCACCTCTTAGAGAGTTACTTTTTCTTTTTTCATGGGTTTCTCGCATGTCCGCATACACCAGGTACTACTGCTGCTAAGTCGCTTCAGTCATGTACGACTCTGCCCACCAGGCTCCCCCATCCCTGGGATTCTCTAGGCAAGAACACTGGAGTGGGTTGCCATTTCCTTCTCCAATGCATGAAAGTGAAAAGTGAAAGTGAAGTCACTCAGTCGTGTCCAACTGTGCGACTCCACAGACGGCAGCCCACCAGGCTCCTCTGTCCATGGGATTTTCCAGGCAAGAGTACTGGAGTGGGATGCCATTGCCTTCCCAGGTACACCTGGGAATTAACTTGCTTGTGTTTTTCTCACTAATCCATCTCTTTGCCAGCAGGGCCCCTGCTGAGACTTTAGAAGGTTAGAGGTAAAAGATTTCCTCCTTCTCCACAGAGGTGATCGATTCAGCTTTGCAATTGCTGGCTGTGAGGTGCAGAGGATGAGGCTAGCCCGGAAAATGCAGAATGAGAGCTTCTCTGGGAGGTGGGTTTGCACACTTGGGTTCAGGCTTCTTCAACAGCTGAAGCTACAAAGTAGCTGTAGTCAGCAAAGGAGAGAGTGAGTGCACATGGCACACAGGGGGAAAAACCCTGAAGGAAACAGTGATGGCTTTGCCGTAGCATCAGTGGCTGAGCAAAACCAAATCCTTACAAGGTCCTGTGCTTCTTTATCCAGGGACCGAGCCTCTGGTCAAAGGACAAGAAAGTGTCTTCAAGCTTCTGTGGACAACTAGGGGCCTTGTGCCCTGCCTAGTGGAGAAAGCTGTCGACCACATGGAGGATCAAGCTGGTTGAGAGAGCAACAAGGACTCACCCACCTCACAGGACAGAATGAGGAAGACAGAGAAGGTAATTAGTTTGTATGGAACAGAGGGTTTGACCTATTTTTGCCTCTGAATTTAATCAACTTAGTGGCTGAAAGGTTGGGAAACAATAGAAGTGGGAAGGAAATTGTACCAAAAGAAGCTGCCTCTGGGGGATCCTGCCGTGTGAGCTGCAGGAAAGGCAGGTGTGTGCTCTTGTGGTTGTTCCAGTCTCGGTGGTTGAACAAGGACAAGTGAATGGCCCTGGAGGAGGCGGGGCTGAGCTGGGCCTCAAGGGTCTGAGTATGGACTTCTGTGTAGAAGCTCATGGGAGCCCAGAAAGGTCTCTAACAGCTGTTCCCAGTCTTGAGAGTGTCACCTGGAGGGATTGTTGAAACGCAGCTTGCTGGCCTCACTCTCCTAGACTCGGAGTCATTACATCTAGGGTGGGGCTAGAGAATGTACATTTCTAACAAGTCCCCAGGAGATGTTGGTGTCGCTGGTCCAGGGATCACTCTTTGAGAACCACTGGTCTATCAAAGAGTAGTGTGCATACCTGTACCCAAAATGATGGTAGACAGGTGAATACTGTAACAGTTGTGTATATATTTTCATGTGTATTTAAAAAGTACCACTTGCCTAAAAAATTCATGATTTAAAAAATATTGTATTTTAGAATAAGACTAAAGTGGATATAAACAAAAAGCAAGTCAATTTATATAAAAATACTTAGCCAAAAAGTAGTATAGGTAAAATGTGAATACAGGATAAACCAGAGAGTGGTATGCAAATAACTAATGTTTAATAAATATGAACATAAAAAGGAAATGACCTTACATTTATACTTACTATGTAGTTAGGGGTCAGGGCAAATGTTCAAAAATTAACAAATAGAAAGGCATGGACCTTGCACAATCAGAACAGACACAGTCAAAAGCAGTGAGTTATCAGTAGGAGTGAAGTGAAAGTCACTCAGTCGTGTCCAACTCTTTGTGACCCTATGGACTGTGTAGTCCATGGAATTCTCTAGACCAGAATACTGGAGTGGGTAGCCATTTCCTTCTCCAGGGGATCTTCCCAACCCAGGGATCAAACCCAGGTCTCCCACACTGCAGGCGGATTCTTTACCAGCTGAGCCCCCAGGGAAGCCCAAGAACACTGGAGTGGGTAGCCTATCCCTTCTCCAGCGGATCTTCCCCACCCAGGAATCAAATCAGGTTCTCCTGCATTGTGGTTGGATTCTTTACTAGCTGAGCTACTAGGGAAGCAAAGAAGAAGGGAATGCAGCTAATTTCAGCCCAGGGCTGCTGATTGGGTCTCCTTTATAGATGAGGGAACTGAATTTTTGATAAGTTGTTTTCCAAGATCATAGTCAAATTAGTAGCAAAGCTACAATCACTGTAATATATAGAGCATTGCAGCCATAACTGCAAAATGTGCCCACAACGTGTGTGTGTGTTAAGTTGCTTCAATTGTGTCTAGTTCTGCGACCCTATGGACCATAGCCCACCAAGCTCCTCTGTTGATGGAATTTTTCAGCCAACAATACTGGAGTCAGTTGCCATTTCCTCCCCCAGGGGATGGTCCCAACCCAGGAATTGAACCCACATCTCTTATATCTCCTGCATTAGCAGGTGGGTTCTTGACTGCTACCAACAGCACCACTGGACACTGACATGGAAAGGTGGACACACTCCTCTGTCAGCACTATCCCTTCCACCCAACCCTTACCCTCAGAAATAGAGGAGCTTCTCCCTTCATACAATGGCCCTCCTTCCTCTCCTATGGACCACCCAGGCCCTCCACAGAGGTCATTGGCCCACATGTACAAATGTATATACAAGCCCTGTCTATAAATCATTTTGATTGTTTGCATTTGTTCAGCAAATATTTCTAGAGCGTTGCTGGAGCCAGGACACTGTGCTCGATGCAGGATACAAACCCTGCCCTCAGGTAGCTCACAGTCATTGATGGTAGCAGATAAGAAAAGAGTACATGGAGTCATGATGGGCTGAGGGAAGTTGCATACCACCAGATGGAGAGAGGGTGACCCAAGGCACCCCAAAGCGGTGACCTGACCTGGGTCATGAGGGCAGGAGGATATGAGGCTATTCCAGGCCAAGAGGGGAGCAAATACAAAGAGAAGGAGAAGTCATGGTGTACTGTGGGACCAAAACTGACTCAGTCTGATTTAAGCACTGAGTGTGGGAGGGTGTGATAGGAAAGGAGCGTAGCATGTGCCAGGCACTGGTGTAAGCACTTTGCACGCACACACACACACAGAATTTTTGTAAATCAATTCATATATACATATACATGTGCAAATGAATTAATATGTATCATTAACATATGCACATATCATGCACATATGTACAACATATGTTGATACATATAAATTCATATACACATATGTATACATGTGTCCTATATGTAATGTTGATGAATAAGTAAAGTTAATTTTACTTTAATTTTTATTACTCATTTGTTTTATTTTTGGTTGTGCTGGGATTTCATTGCTCCTCACAGGCTTTCTCTAGTTGTGGGAGATGGGGGCTACTCCTAGCTGCAGTGTGCAGACTTCTCATTGCAGTGGCTTTTCTTGTTGCAGAGCGTGGGTTCCAGGCACAGCCTGTGGGCTCAGTAGTTGCGGATCTCGGGCTCTGTAGTATGCAGGCTTCAGTATTGTGGTAGACACCCTGGCCTAGTTACTCACTGGCATGTGGAATCTTCCCAGACCAGTGATTGAATCTATGTCCCCTGCATTGGCAGGTGAATTCTTATCCACTGTACCACCAGGGAAGTCCAGTAAAATTAACTTTAATATTCACAAGCCTACCAGGTAAGTACTGTTATTATTCCTGTTTAATAGACGAGAAACATGAGGCACCAAAAGCTTTACCAGTCTTCCCAAGGAAAATTATTAGTAAGTAAAAAATTGGTAGTAAAGCTATTAGTAATTTTCCAAGGAAAATGACTAGTAAGTGGCACAGCTGTGATTTGAACCCAGGCCATCTGATGCTAAAACTTGAACTCTTTTTATACTGGACTGATAGAATAAGGGTGGGAAGAAATGTAGACAGGCTTCAGACTGTGGGCCCCAGATCCCATGTGGAACAGACAGGCCTTTATCTTGAAGCCTGCCAGCTTGAAGGATTTTAAGTAATGGTGCAACAGGATTCATATATTCAGTCAGTCAACACATATTTTATTAAGTGCCTATAGTATGCCAGGTACCATATACTAGACCCTGGGGACAGAGCAGTAAACAAGGTAGAAAGGATCTCTACAATCAGGCAGGGGGGTTTCTGCTAGCAGTAGGTACAGTCATTAAAAGAAAAAGTCCACAATTAATTAAATCCTGACCACGGTGTGGAAAAAGATTTTGCCTGCTGATGTAGGAGCCGTGGGTTCGATCCCTGGGTTCGGAAGATCCCATGGAGGAGGAAATGGCAACCCACTCCAGTATTCTTGCCTGGGAAACCCCATGGACAAAGAAGCCTGACAGGCTACAGTCCATAGGATCACAGAGAGATGGACATGACCGACTACGAACATAGACAAGATGGTGATAAACTGAAGAGCAGATCAAGGTTGGGTGGAAGTGCGCAGCCAGGGGCCCAGCCTGTTCTAAGGATCTGGTGGCAGCTTCCTGAAATCAAAGAAATGCCATCTTATAGCTGAGTAGATGGGAACTGGGCAAAGGGAACTGGGAGGGAAAGCTTAGAGGGAGTTTCAGCCTGGAAGAATTGCATATGCTGGGCGTCTTCACAGCCGGCTGGGTCTGGAGCACAAAATCAAAGAGTGGGGAACGGCAAAGGAGACAGAGGAATGGGCTTTATTTGGGGGAACACTGAGCTTGAAGTATCAAGAGGATACACAGATTGAAATGTCCAGTGGGCACTGGGTACAGAGATTGGGTACAAGGATCTGGGTTTCAAGACAGAGGTTTGACCAAAGGGTACAGATCTGAGAGTCAGCGAACATGGCAATTAGAACTGTAAGAATGAATAAGACCATTAGGGAGTGTTTGAATAGAGAAAACAGCTGAAAGTGGTCCCCAAGACAGACAAGGAGGTAAATATATGGATTCTTTGGGGGCAGAAAGGAGCCCCATCAGCCATAAACCATCAGAAGTGGGTCCTCCTACCCCTGACCTCAACCCCCATCCCAGGCCTCACACTCACAGACAGCCTCACATACAGACTTTTAGCTTTATTTCTACATGAGGCTAGATCTGCAGTCTTCTTATCTATGTGTGTGCGTGTGTGTGTGTGTGTGTGTGCATGAAAAGTGTTAATTTGCCATGTATTAGGCATTTAATATATAATACTACAATTTTTACATGGCTTGATGTTCCTTGATTTTGAACACATACCCAAACCCTCAAAAACCGGACATAGTCTGACCTCCCATAACTTCAGGGAGGCCCTGAAAGGGTAGGCAGGACTTTCCATGTCTTCAGTATCCCTCCCAAGCGGCCCAGTTCCTTCATTGTTCCAGCCTCCAGGGTTTTCTTTTCCAAGAAGAGTCTCTCTGAGGCTGGGTGGCCCTTGCCAGCAGCCCCCTTAGTAACACCGCTTTTGGGTCTCAGCCCTCTGGAGTCCTTCCTCCACCCCCACCCCCACTACCCCTGCCACCTCTTTTAAAGCTGGAAAGAGAACCAGGAATGACCAAATCTTGGGTGAAAGAGAACCAAGGTCAAAGAACATGTGAATTCTAATTCCAGGGCCTTTTCATCTGCTTCCTCTAGGTGGCTGAGCCTTTGTTCAAATTTGGGAAAATAGATTGTCAAATTTCAATTGGCAATAATAAATAGACTTGTGTTCTCTTAATCAGATTTTCTGTGATGATCTATAATAGAGATCTCAAGTTTTCAGGCTATATTTGTGCAAATTCATGAGGGTGAAATTAAGAGCCCAAAGCCCTGAATTTTGTTCCCACTTCTGCCACTAACATTCTGTGAGCAACCAAATGGCATCTTTGGTTTGTTTTTTTTAAACGAAGTGTCAAATCAGCAAGTGTGTGTTGAGAGCCTGCTTGATACAAGGCTCTGTGTTAATACCATGGGAAAAAAAGTCCTCAAGCTCAGGCAGTGGAATATCGGGTAAGGGTATAATGATTCCAGTATACATGACCATAGTGCAGTGTCCAAAGGTTGGCAGTTGATCTGTGCTCTGCAGTGGCTCAAAGAGCAGGAAAGATGCCTCCTAGCAGAGGTAGCATTTGAAAGGACCTTAAAGATCAGGAGGTCTTGAGAAGATGAGCATGATAATGAGGGCCAGGGTAGGCAGGGAGGATGGACAGTGATGGGCACAGCTTTCCAGGCAGAGAAACAGCATCAGCAAAGGCACAGAAGCAGAGAAGTCTGGGAATTGTTCTGTCATGCTTATAATTGTTACTGACCCACGATGAGTTAAGTAGAGAACCAAGCAAAAGCTTTTAAAAATTATATAGTAATATAAGGTAGTAATTTTTCTGTTCAAACTAATAATTTCTAAAAAATGAACTTGTGTTTGTGTATGTCCTTTTATTTCATTTTTTGTTTAGTGTTAAAGTTTTTTTTACATTTTACTGTGTTTTAGGTGTAATTTTTTATTGAGATCTAAATGGCAGGGTACTTTGTGTAAGCCTAAGATGTCCAACAAGTTGATTTGACACATTTCCATGTCGCAATGCGATTGTCACCATAGCATTAGCTAACACTTCTGTAATATCACATAATTACATTTCTTTTTTTAAATGAAACAAAGAAGAATATTTTCAATGATAAAAGGTACAATTCACAAAGAAAATAGACATCATAAACCATTAGACACCGTAACAATAAAAGAACAAAGATACATAAAACAAAAATCAGGAAAAATATAAGGGAAAAGAAAAAATAATCATAGTGAGACATTAACATTTCTCTGAGAATACTTTATCAAGTGCAGAAAAAAAAAGAATTAGGAGCATCTTGAATGATGTCATTAATAATTTAAATATAGATTTATATATAATTAATTTATATTAATCATATCCCATACAAATATCTTTAAAATTTTGTGTCTCACACATTGTTATTAGATGTCCATAGGACATTTTTAGAAACTGGCAAAAAGATAAACATTGCTAAATTTCAAAAAGTAGAATCCTTTTTTGTGCGTTTGATTCAGTTATATGTATACACACATATTATTTTTGAAATTATTTTCCATTATAAGTTATTATAAGATATTGACTGTAGTTCCCTGTGCTATACAGTAAACCTTTATTGCTTGTTGCATATCTATTTTTTAAAATTAGAAATCTAGCATTCTATTCATACAAAGTCAAACAAGTGGGATCAAAATGTCAAATTTTTTAGTTAGGAAAAATTAATAAGTTTTCTAAAATACATATATTATACATATTATTTATATTTATGTATATAAAAGTTTTTCCACTATGCTTGATAAGGCTTGAGAAAGAACATTTAAAAAAAAGAGATGGAGAAATAGGAAAACATAAACTAAATGAAACGGGAGCACTGAATATGAAATAGAAAAGTGAAACAAGCTTCAATTCAGTTCAGTCGCTCAGTCGTGTCCGACTCTTTGCGACCCCATGAATCGCAGCACGCCAGGCCTCCCTGTCCATCACCATCTCCAGGAGTTCACTCAGACTCATGTCCATCGAGTCCGTGATGCCATCCAGCCATCTCATCCTCGGCCGTCCTCTTCTCCTACTGCCCCCAATCCCTCCCAGCATCAGAGTCTTTTCCAAGGAGTCAACTCTTCTCATGAGGTGGCCAAAGTACTGGAGTTTCAGCTTCAGCATCATTCCCTCCAAAGAAATCCCAGGGTTGATCTTCAGAATGGACTGGTTGGATCTCCTTGCAGTCCAAGGGACTCTCAAGAGTCTCCTCCAACACCACAGTTCAAAAGCATCAATTCTTCGGCACTCAGCCTTCTATCCTCATAAGTCCAGTTGTTTTTAAACATGGTTGCTCATTAGAAACACATCTGGAGCTCTGGCAAAAAAAATAATGCTCTGGGCATTTGTATTTTTCAGAAAATTCCAAGATAATTCTGATATGCATATGGATTTTAAAAAGTGATTATAGGCTTTTCTATTAAATGCTAGATTTGGTGATATAGAATTCTATAATTTTTCTGTTGACCAATCATGATACAATGATATTAAGTAATAGTTACATAATCACAGTAGTAAAAGATGTTTGTCAGTTTTCACAAAAAATAAAAGGTGATTACAATTGCAAGCCATAATGGGAATGTGATTAACCTAACAATATAAAATAATTGCATTCAATTTGAGGGGTCAAGCAGAGTGATGTGGTCAATGGAAGTGCATACATGCACAAGTTTTCATCAGGTCAGCCAGCCTGTCTTTTGGTTGGTGCATTTAATCTATTTACACTTAAGGTAATTATCAACATGTGTAATCCTATTACTGTTTCCTTAATTGTTTTTGGGTTCCTTTTGTTTTCTGCCTAGAGAAGTTCCTTTAACATTTGTTATAGAGCTGGTTTGGTGGTGCTGAATTCTCCTAACTTTTGCTTGTCTGTAAAGCTTTTGATTTCTCCGTCAAATCTGAAGGAGAGTCTTGCTGGGTAGAATATTCTTCATTGTAGGTTTTTCCCTTCATCACTTTAAATATGTCATGCCATTCACTTCTGGCTTGTGGAGTTTCTGTTGAGAAATCAGCTGATAGCCTAATGGGAGTTCCCTTGTATATTATTTGCCATTTTTCTCTTGTTGCTTTTAATAGTTTATCTCTGTCTTTAATTTTGTCAGTTTGATTACTATGTATCTCAGTGTGTTCCTCCTTTTATCCTGCCTGGGACTCTGTGCTTCTGGGCTTGGTTGATTATCTCCTTTCCCGTGTTAGGATTCTATTATCTCTTCATATATTTCTCAGGTCCTTTCTCTCTCTCTTCTCCTGGGACCCCTATAACACGAAAGTTCATGTGTTTAATGTTGTCCCAGAGATCTCTTAGACTTCATTTCTTTTCACTCTTTTTCCTATGTTCTGCAGCAGTGATTGCCACCATTCTGTCCTTCAGATCATTTATCCATGCTTCTGCCTCAGTTACTCTGCTGTGGATTCCTTCTAGTGTTCTATTCATCTCTGTCTGTTTGTTCTTTAGGTCTTCTAGGTCTTTGGTAAATATTTCTTGCATCTTCACAATCTTTGCCTCCATTCTTTTTCCAAGATCCTGAATCATATTCCCTATTGTTATTCTGAATTCTTTTTCTGGAAGGTTGCCTATCTCCACTTCATTTAGTTGTTTTTCTGGGGTGTTATCTCTCCCTTTGTTGTGACATAACGTTCTGCTTTTTCATCCTGATTAAATTTCTGTAATGTGGTTTTGTTTTAGTTGCTGTGGGATTGTGGTCTTCCTGCTTCTTCTCTCTGCCCTCTGATGGAGGAGGCTAGTGTAAACTTTCTTAGAGAAGGGACTGGTGGTGGGAAAAACTGGGTCTTGCTCTGGTAAGCAGGGCCTTAGTAAAAAGTTATGTGAAAGTGAAAGTTGCTCAGGTGTGTCTAACTCTTTGCGACCCCATGGACTATACAGTCCATGAAATTCTCCAGGCCAGACTACTGGAGTGGATAGCCTATCCCTTCTCCAGGGAATCTTCCCAACCCAGGGATTGAACCCAGGAATCCACATTGCAGGTGGATTCTTTACCAGCTGAGCCACGAGGGAGAGGGTAGCCTATCGCTTCTTCAACAGATCTTCCCGACCCAGGAATCAAACCAGGGTCTCCTGCATTGCAGGCAGATTCTTTACCAACTGAACTATCACGGAAGCTACTCAGTTAGGTTCAGTTCAGTCACTCAGTTGTGTCCTACTCTTTGCAACCCCTTGGACTGCAGCATGCCAGGCTTCCCTGTCCATCAGCAACTCCCAGAGCTTACTCTAACTCATGTCCGTTGAGTCAGTGATGCCATCCAACCATCTCATCCTCTGTTGTCCCCTTCTCCTCCTGCCTTCTATCTTTCTCAGCATCAGGGTCTTTTCCAGTGAGTCAGTTCTTCACATCAGGTGGCCAAAGTATTGGAGTTTCAGCTTCAGCATCAGTCCTTCCAATGAATATTCAGGACTGATTTCCTTTAGGATTAACTGGTTGGATCTCCTTGCAGTCCAAGGGACTCTCAAGAGTCTTCTCCAACACCACAGTTCAAAAGCATCAGTTCTTCAGCACTCAGCTTTCTTTATGGTCCAACTCTCACATCCATACATGACTACTGGAAAAACCATAGCTTTGATAAATGGACCTTTATTGGCAAAGTAATGTCTCTGCTTTTTAATATGCTGCCTAGGTTGGGCATAACTTTTCTTCCAAGGAGCAAGCATCTTTTAATTTCATGGCTGCAGTCACCATCTGCAGTGATTTTGGAGCCCAAGAAGTTAAAGGAAGCTACTCAGTAAAGTTTTAATCCAATTATCTGCTGATGGGTGGGGTTGCACTCCCTTCCTGGTAGTTTTTTGGCCTGAGGTGACCCAGCCCTTGGCTCTATGGTCAGGTTAATAGTGACCTCCAAGAGGGTTTATGCTAAAGGGTACTTTCCCAGACAGCTGCTGCCAGTGCCCCCATGCCTGTGGTGAGCCCCTGCCAACCCAGTCCTCCACAGGAGACCCTCCAACACTAGCATGTAGTTTTGGTTCAGTTTCCTGTGGAGTCACTGCTCCTTTCCTCTGAATTATGGTGCATGCAAGGTTTTGTTTGTGCCCTCCAAGACTGGAGTCTCTGTTTCCCCCATTCCTGTGTAAGTCTTGTGATCAAATCCTGCTGGGCTTAGGTCAGATTCCCTGGGGATCCCCAGTCCCTTTGTCAGTTCCCCAGACTGGTGAAACCTGATGTGGGGTTCCAAACCTTCACAACAGTGCAAGAACTTCTTTGGTATTGTTCTCCAGTCTATGAGTCACCCATCCAGTGGGTATGAAATTTGATTTTGTCATGATTGTGCCCCTCCTACTGTCTTGCTGCCGCTTCTTGTCTTTGGACATGGGGTATCTTTTTTTGGTGGTTTCCAGCATCCTCCTGTTAATGGTCACTCGACAGCTCATTTCGACTTTGGTGCTCTTGCAGGAGGAGATGAATGCACATTCTTTTTCCCTCTACCATGTTGAACGGGACTCCTATATTTTACTATTGCAATCAATTGGGAATGTTTTGAATTGATCCTTTACCACAAACAGTTTAAGAAGCACTGGGGTTCAAGCAGTGCCAAGTCTCTAGCTCCATATAGTGTCAAGTGTAAAACAGAACTGAGAAAAGTAAGCTTGAAGAGGTAGTTTGCGGTCTATTGCAGGGGATGGCCCTTTAAAGGTCTATTTGTGGGTTCAGAGAAGGCAAGGAGACAGGAATGAATGGAAGGAGGATCTGAAATACACGAAAGCTTCTGATTTCTAAGTGTTGGCTTTAATTTTAAATTTTTATTAGTACGCATGAAACAAAACACATCTGAGGGCCGCGTGTGGGCCCCCAATTTGCAGGGTGATGTGGGCAGATGAGGCTGAGTTACTCAGTGAAACAGGCCACAGCAGAGGATCAGCCCTGCAGCCCCTGGGTCCCAAAGGCCTTGGAAATAGATCTCTGTCACTGAGATGGTACAGGAGCAGTGAGATATTCCCAAAGAACTAAGGGCAGCACAGCAAAGAGGACCTGGAAACCTAGCTTGGACACGAGGGGGCCAGCAATGACTTTTGCAGAGATGGACAGAAATGAGAGCAATAATCAAAGACTGGACAGAAATGAGACCATCCTGGGGTACCAAGGAGGGCTCATTGAGGACACTGACCCACCAGCCACTCCTTGGCATTTGAGAATGTCCCACCCGTAACTCAGGCTAAACCCTGGGAAACGAGGTCAAAACAGACTCTGTCAACAGACTCATTGGATTGTAAGTTGATTGTGATTCAGCTCCTACCACCTACCACAAGAGGAAAGGAGGTCCAAGCAGAAGTTCAGCTCACAAATGCAGACTGTTTTATTTCGCTTTCTCCAGGAATGCTTGGGTCAGACAGGCTGGGACCTATTTTATTTCCCATGAGCACTGTCAAAGAGGCCCATTGTCAGAAGCAGATCTGGACTTAAAAAAAAAAAAACAAATTCCAAATACTTCCAGACTGTGAGGAAAGAGTACGAAAAAGGCAGCATCTTTAAAGACACATACTATGCTGAACTCTGAAGCCTCAGGCTGCCAGAAAATTGGCTCATTGGGGGAAATAACTCAAACCCTCATTAACAATCTGAATTATTTATTCCTACATAGTCATTAGTGGAACTAATGAGGTCAGGTTGCAGGTTCCGGCACCATCCCTGGGAAGACTGGGTAATGACAGATGGAGAGGGAAGCAGGAGAGAGCAGGCTGCCCTGGGCTGAACACCACCTGTGCCCAGGATGGAGTGTCAGGCACCGAACATGAAATTTCCCCGGAGGCTGCTGCCACTGCTCTCATTTGCCAAAGCTGTTAGGTAGGTAGAATAGGGAAACAGAGTCCAAAATGGCGGTGGCTAAAAAGGTCAAAGGAAGGTCCGAGGACCAGAGTGAAGACTTCAAAGAAAACAAACAGCGCTTCTGGCTATGCCCAATTTGCATAGAGCAGGCCCAGGTGGAGGAAAACATATAAAAGGAGGAGCCAAAGCGCTTTCTCTCTCTCTCTCCCTCCCCCACATGCTCCTCCACTCTCTTCCCTTCAAGTCTTTGGGCTGGCATGCCCTCACACTTCGAGGATGGATTCTCCTGCTATCTTCTAAATAAAATAGAGCTGTAACACTGATTTGCCTAAGAGCTATAACACGGTTTGTCCCGAGAGCTGTGACGCGCCAAGGGCTTTAATGTCCGTCGCTCCAAATCTTTGTTGTGACGAGACAAAGAACCGAGGAACATATACTCATGTGACAAAGCTAAGTAAGAATGACACAGCAGATATGGGAAAAGTAAACAGAAACAAAGTGTCCAAGTGCAGATGAGTATGAAGAACAAAATTTTTCCTCTTCATTATTAAAATCCAAGATAGTAGCACATGTGCCATATTTTCTAGGGAACTTTGTAAAACAAAATGCCAGTGGTTCAGCAATCAGAGAAGAAAAAGAAATAAAAGGAATCCAAATTGGAAAAGAAGAAGTAAAACTCTCACTGTTTGCAGATGACATGATCCTCTACATGGAAAACCCTAAAGACTCCACCAGAAAATTACTAGAGCTCATCAATGAATATAGTAAAGTTGCAGGATATAAAATCAACACACAGAAATCCCTTGCATTCCTATACACTAATAATGAGAAAGTAGAAAAAGAAATTAAGGAAACAATTCCATTCACCATTGCAACGAAAAGAATAAAATACTTAGGAATATATCTACCTAAAGAAACTAAAGACCTATATATAGAAAACTATAAAACACTGATGAAAGAAATCAAAGGGACACTAATAAATGGAGAAATATACCATGTTCATGGATCAGAAGAATCAATATAGTGAAAAAGAGTATACTACCCAAAGCAATTTACAAATTCAATGCAATCCCTATCAAGCTACCAGCCATATTTTTCACAGAACTAGAACAAATAATTTCAAGATTTGTATGGAAATACAAAAAACCTCGAATTGCCAAAGCAATCTTGAGAAAGAAGAATGGAACTGGAGGAATCAACTTGCCTGACTTCAGGCTCTACTACAAAGCCACAGTCATCAAAACAGTATGGTACTGGCACAAAGACAGACATATAGATCAATGGAACAAAATAGAAAGCCCAGAGATAAATCCACACACATGTGGACACCTTATCTTTGACAAAGGAGGCAAGAATATACAATGGAGTAAAGACAATCTCTAACAAGTCGTGCTGGGAAAACTGGTCAACCACTTGTAAAAGAATGAAACTAGATCACTTTCTAACACCGCACACAAAAATAAACTCAAAATGGATTAAAGATCTAAATGTAAGACCAGAAACTATAAAACTCCTAGAGGAGAATATAGGCAAAACACTCTCAGACATAAATCACAGCAGGATCCTCTATGATCCACCTCCCAGAATTCTGGAAATAAAAGCAAAAATAAACAAATGGGATCTAATTAAAATCGAAAGCTTCTGCACAACAAAGGAAAATATAAGCAAGGTGAAAAGACAGCCTTCTGAATGGGAGAAAATAATAGCAAATGAAGCAACTGGCAAACAACTAATCTCAAAAATATACAAGCAACTTATGCAGCTCAATTCCAGAAAAATAAACGACCCAATCAAAAAATGGGCCAAAGAACTAAATAGACATTTCTCCAAAGAAGACATACGGATGGCTAACAAACACATGAAAAGATGCTCAGCATCACTCATTATTAGAGAAATGCAAATCAAAACCACAATGAGGTACCACTTCACACCAGTCAGAATGGCTGTGATCCAAAAATCTGCAAGCAATAAATGCTGGAGAGGGTGTGGAGAAAAGGGAACCCTCCTACACTGTTGGTGGGAATGCAAGCTAGTACAGCCACTATGGAGAACAGTGTGGAGATTCCTTAAAAAATTGCAAATAGAACTACCTTATGACCCAGCAATCCCACTGCTGGGCATACACACCGAGGAAACCAGAATTGAAAGAGACACGTGTACCCCAATGTTCATCGCAGCACTGTTTATAATAGCCAGGACAAGGAAACAACCTAGATGTCCATCAGCAGATGAATGGATAAGAAAGCTGTGGTACATATACACAATGGAGTATTACTCCGCCATTAAAAAGAATTCATTTGAATCAGTTCTGATGAGATGGATGAAACTGGAGCCGATTATACAGAGTGAAGTAAGCCAGAAAGAAAAACACCAATGCAGTATACTAACACATATATATGGAATTTAGAAAGATGGCAATGACGACCCTGTATGCAAGATAGCAAAAAAGACACAGATGTGTATAACGGAATTTTGGACTCATAGGGAGAGGGAGAGGGTGGGATGATTTGGGAGAATGGCATTCTAACATGTATACTATCATGTAAGAATCGAATCGCCAGTCTATGTCTGATGCAGGACACAGCATGCTTGGGGCTGGTGCATGGGGATGACCCAGAGAGATGTTATGGGGAGGGAGGTGGGAGGGGGGTTCATGTATGGGAACGCATGTAAGAATTAAATATTTTAAAATTAAAAAAATAAAAAATAAAAAAAATAAAAACAAGAAAACAAAAAAAGCCAGTGGTTTTCCTGAGCCAAGGAGAGAAATTGGGGCCTGCATCTCACTGGAAAATAGATCTGTTTCAAGTAAGAGTCACAGTGGAAGAGCTGAGGAATATGTCTTGACTGATAGTGGCTATATTTCTCACTTTCTTTCTAATGGGCTCTTGCTGTTTAGAATTTATTTTACTATAATGGAAAAATTCCCCAAATGGTTCTCCAGCTCTTTCAGAAATGCTGAGTAATAAACAGGAAGTATAAGGATAAATAGTGTACAAGATGACTCCCCATCCTTAACAATGATGGCTGAATAGAGGGGAAAGGGTAATTTGCAACAGTTAACCCCCTCTCCTATGCATGATAGTATATCTGGCAGCCTGCTCTGACATTCCCTCTGCTCCCTAACTACTGCAGCACCTCCTAACTGGCCTCCCAGTTTCTTACTATTTTTCTTTTCCTTCTTCTTCTTCTTTTTTTTAACATATTGGCTGTGCTGCATGGTATGTAAGAAAGCTTCCCAGCTAGCGGTAAAGAACCCACCTGCCAATGCAAGAGACTTAAGAGACGTGGGTTCGATCCCTAGGTAGGGAAGATTCCCTGGAGGAGGGCATGGCAACCCACTGCAGTATTCTTGCCTGGAGAATCCCATGACAGAGGGCCCAGGGGGCTATAGTCCATAGGTTGCAAAGAGTCAGACACGACTGAAGTGACAGCATGTTCGCATGGTATGTGGGATCCTAGTTCCCTGACTAGGGATCAAACCCATGTCCGCTGTGGTGGTGGACCACCAGGGATGTACCCAGTTTCTTACTCTTTACCAGCTGCATTCTGTTCGCCACCCAGTAGCCAAGAGGATCGTAAAGCCCAAGTCAAAACTCCCCACCCCTGCCACCATTTAATACCATCAATAGCTTTCTTCTGCACTTAGAATAAAACCTAGACTTCTTGGCTTCAGGGCACCCCTGACCTGTGTCATAAATGAAGTCAGATGCTAGCTAAAGTGGTAAGGACAGATTTTAATCAGTTACACATTTTCCAACGGGAAAGAGTCCATCATGAATAGAACTCAACCTGGATTGGTAGAGGTGCATGGGTGTTTTAAAGGGAGAATGAGGAGTAGGGAGAGGAGGCAGACAGGAGCTTAATACAACCAGGGAAGTGCAAGATTACAAATGGGAGTGCGTATCAGTGGAACTAGGCTAGCTGTGTCTGCTGGTCAACCACTGTGGATGTTAGGATTTTACCATCCAATAGAGATTGAGAGACGAAGGCCCTGTCCTCAGACGATGACCAGAACTAACAGCAAATTTCCTGACAGCCTTGAGTTTTCTCAAGTAGGTACTTTAAGTGGAGGCTTCCCTGGTGGCTCAGAGGTTAAAGCGTCTGCCTCCAATGTGGGAGACCTGGGTTCAATCCCTGGGTCAGGAAGATACCCTGGAGAAGAAAATGGTAACCCACTCCAGTATTCTTGCCTGGAGAATCCCATGGACAGAGGAGCCTGGCAGGCTACAGTCCACAGGGTCACAAAGAGTCAGACATGACTGAGCAACTTCACTTCACTTCAGGGTTATCTTAGGGATATGTGGCCTTGAGCTATTAGAAAACATATGTTTGTTTATGTCTTTAGAGACCACACTTAAGACCTAGTCAAGGAGGGGGCTCAGAGGAACCTGACTCTAGTTTTTCTGAGAAGAGAATCTTTGTCACCTTCCCTTTCCCTATCATTATCCCCTCCCCACTTAACACCCACCCACCCACCTTGCTCATCTCCTTTTTCCACCATGTCCTGCCTTCAGCTCCATGGTATCATGCCCTTCCTGCAAAAGGGATTTTTTGCTCATGCTATTTTCTCTGCCTTTTTTTTCCTCATTTGGACATCCAGTAATAGCTCATATTTTATGGCTCAGCCCAAAGGTCACCTCCTTCAAGAAGTCTCTCCTTGCCACCTTGTCTAAATCAAACCCCTTTCTGTTCTTCTCTGTCTCCTTTGCCTTGTTCTGTTTTCTGTCTCCCTGTTGGGCTGAAAATTCCATGAGGATGAAGATCAGATCTGTCTTCATCATCTCTATATCCCAAGTATCTAACTGGTACGGAACAGATGGCTTGATGAATGAATAAATGGATGACTGGCCTCCACCCTCACCCAGGTCTCACTTCCTCTTGGATTGACCCTCTGTGAGGTATCTGAGGTTTACATGTCATTGGAGCACAGGATAGTTCTGTGAGACTTTGAGGTAGAAAGCAGAGAATCTCGTGTTCCTGAATCAAAATAGAATTTAACTTACAATGTCCTCATATCTGAGAGCCAGTGTGGGATTCGGGCAGATCTGGAGGAGTTCCTCATCCCCTCCCTCCTTCCCAGCTTGCTGGCTGTGCTCCAGTGCTGAGGTTAACAGCGAGGAACCCTGGGAAGTCTGGCCCCAGCATGAAGCCTGCATTTGGAGCTTGCTCAGTAGGACAATGGCCTTTACAAGACGATCAAAGGACCTTTGAGAAACCTGACTTCTCAACACTATAGGGATCCCTGTAGTAGCAGTCCCTGTCCAACTCCTAGCATCCTGAGGAAAGCCTGCTGCTGCTGCTGCTGCTAATTCGCTTCAGTCGTGTCCGACTCTGTGCGACCCCAGAGGCTCCCCCATCCCTGTTTGCAGAAATTTGAAAAAAAAAAAAAAAAAGGAGTGTTTAGTCAGTACTATGCTTACTGAAGGGTTTCCCAGGTGGCTCAGTGGTACCAAATCTGCCTGGCAATGCAGGAGACATAGATTCTATCCCTGGGTCAGGAAAATCCCCTGAAGGAGGAAATGGCAAACCCACTCCAGTATTCCTGGAAAGAGGAGCCTCAAGGGCTACAGTCCAAGGGGTCTCAAAGAGTCAACCACGACTTAGCAACTGAGCACATATACATATGCTTAGTGAAATAAGTCAGATGGAAAAGGACAAATACTGGATGATATCACTTAGATGTGGAATCTAAAAAACAAAACAAACTAGTGAATATAACAAAACACAAGCAGAGTCATAGAGAACAACCAGTAGTTACTAGGGGAGAGGGAAGATGGAAGATAGGGATCGGGGATTAAAAAGTACAAGCTACTATGTATAAAATAAATACACTACAAGGATATATTGTACAGTGCAAGGAATGTAGCCTATATTAAACAATAACTATAAATGGAGTATAATCTTTAAAAATTGTGAATCACTATGTTATGCATCTGAAGCTTGTATAATATTGTAATTCAAATACACCTCAATAAAATAATAATACTTAAATATTTGAAAAACAGGAAATAACTAAGCTTTTGTGGGTGAGTCAGAGAGTTAGCAAATGTACCTGAGGGCTCACTGGGGTGTTGAGAAGAGGAAAGAGGGAATAAGAGTATCCACAGGAGATCTGGCAAGTTACTTATTTACTTAATATGATTTATTTGACTGTGCCAGGTCTTAATTGCAGCACTCAGGATCTTTTTAGTGGCAGTATGCAGGATCTTTAGTTGCCGCATATGAATTCTTAGCCGGGGCATGTGGGATCTAGCTCCCCGACCAGGGACTGAACCTAGGTCCGCTTCATTGGGAGTACCAGGGAAGTCCCTAAAGTGAATTATTCAATCTGTATGTTAATATATGAGATCATAAGCTCTGCCATATTCATTACTTACCTGGTTTCAAGTGTTCAGAATTGGCTCTTTTATAATATTTAGGGGAAGCTTCATCAAAATTCTATCACTCAAATGTTGATCTCTGTTGCCCTGCTTCCAAATCTGCCTCTTTCCACATCCTCTCTTCTCTGCCTTTTGGATCATGACATTCCTGATTTTCTTTCTCCTGCCAACCACTTTTCTCATGAAAGCACTCCCTCAGGTTTTCCTAAGATGCAGTCACTAGCTCTCTTTTCTTTCCATGGTTTCTCAAGGAGCCCATCCTCATGGTTCAATTACAGCTTTACATTAACAGCTCCTCAGCTGACATTTCTGCCTGGACCACTCACTCAGGCTCATTCCAGAATCTCAGGAGTGTTCACAGGTGTAGGCAAGGAAACATCATAATTTTCCCTCTACCCTGTGAGTTCTTGGCTGAGACCCCTGTAACAACAGTAACAACCACAACAAAACAGATGAACTAGAGAAAACCAAGTCAATTATTAATACATGCAGCACACATAGGCGAGCCTAAACCAAAAGTAACTCAAAATAGTGGATTAGAATTCTAGATTATAGAGTACCTTCAACAGAGGACGATTCATCTCTAGACAAATAATAAGACAGAGCAGTTTTAGTCTTCCAAACTGAGGGAAGGTAAATATACGGGAGGAAAGTAAGGGAATGAGGTTTGTTTGCAGGTTTCTCTGTTGCATCTCTGAGCTGATGAGAATCCATCTTGAGTAAAAGGAGAATTTATATCCTCAGTCAGTTCAGTTCAGTTGCTCAGTCATGTCCGACTCTGCAACCCCATGGACTGCAGCGTGCCAGGCTTCCCTACTCATCACCAACTCCCAGAGCTTGCTCAAACTCATGTCCGTTGAGTCAGTGATGCCATCTAACCATCTCATCCTCTGCTGTCCCCTTCCGCTCCTGCCTTCAATCTTTCCCAGCATCAGGGTTTTTTCCAGTGAGTCAGTTCTTTGCATCAGGTGGCCAAAGGACTGGAGTTTCAGCTTCAACATCAGTCCTTCCAATGAATATTCAGGACTGATTTCCTTTAGGATTGACTGGTTTGATCTCCTTGCAGTCCAAAGGACTCTCAAGAGTCTTTTCCAACACTACAGTTCAGAAGCATCAATTTGTCAGCATTCAGCTTTCTTTATAGTCCAACTCTCACATCCATACATGACTACTGGAAAAACCATAGCTTTGACTAGATGGACCTTTGTTGGCAGAGTAATGTTTCTGCTTTTTAATATGCTGTCTATGTTGGTCATAGCTTTTCTTCCAAGGAGCAAGCATCTTTTAATTTCATGGCTGCAGTCATCATCTGCAATGATTTTGGAGAAAAAAATTAAGTCTGTCACTGTTTCCATTCTTTCCCAATCTATTTGCCATGAAGTGCTGGGACAAGATGCCATGATCTTCGTTTTCTGAATGTTGAGCTTTAAGCCAGCTTTTTCACTCTCCTCTTTCACTTTCATCAAGAGGCTCTTTAGTTCTTCACTTTCTGCCATAAGGGTGGTGTCATCTGCATATCTGAGGTTATTGATATTTCTCCCAGCAATCTTGATTCAAGCTTGTGCTTCATCCAGCCCAGCATTTTGCATGATGTACTCTGTATTATAAGTTAAATAAGCAGGGTGACAATATACAGCCTTGAAGTACTTCTTTCCTGATTTGGAACCAGTCTGTTGTTCCATGTCCAGTTCTGTTTTATATCCTGCCTTTAGGCAAAAAAGGGAGGGAACTTTTTCTGGGTTTGCTGCTTCTCGATTACCTTCAGCTCAAAGTAAGTTTTATGTCAAAGAAGCATACCTATTTTATGGTGACATACTCTGGTTTCTTTCACATTTCCATCAACCATCACCTCAAACTCAGCAGGTCCCAAACTTGCTTCTTCATGTTCCTCAACTGGTTCATTTCTCCCAGTGCTCCTGTTTCTATGACTGCAACCACTATTTTTCAAATCTCTGATGTGTGACATTCCTGAGGTCTCCTTTAAGCCATCCCCTTTTCATCCCATGCTGAGTCCCACCAACTCTGGACTGTTTCTTTCAACCCTCTCTCTGGTATCTGTCCTCATGTTAGGACTATTTCATTTGTAAGTGAAAAAACCCCAACCCTAGCTGGTTCAAGGACCCAAAGGAATATATGGGCTCACATATATGAAAAGTAAGACATTTTCAGAAATTGTCTTTCTCCACTTCTTGGTTCTGTTTTCTTCACGTTGTTTTCATTGCCAGGCAAGGTTTTCTCCTGAGCATCAAATGTGAAAGGTGGATACTTCATGCTCCCTAGATGGCTAAGGAAATTCCTATTCATTCCTATTCCATTTCTACCGTTAAAATTGAGCTTCATAGGCCTGCTTTTTGCTTTTAATGCTAAATCATGAAATTCCAGAGCCTGACCTTCCAAAAAAAAAAAAAAGGAATAAAGATATTCTATCTCCAAGGAAGAAGAAAGACTCTCTGTATTTACAATTTGTTTTAAAACGAGATCTAATTTAATGGGGCATTAAATTGATAGCATTCATTAGAATATCAAACTTGTCTTTCTAGACAATAGAGACTTCTGTAGAAGTGTTATTAATTTGTTCTGTTTATTGTTTTTGGAAGAATAATTTGAACAAAGAGGTCTAGTAAATCTGCTAAGACTTTTTAAAAAATGTTGCAAATCATGAAAATAACCTTCAAAGAGTAACCTGTATCTCTGATTTGTTGTTTTACTTGATAGTGAGTTGGCCTGGTAATAATATTGAAATTTCCACCTCTGCATTTCTGAAACCATGCAAACTCTCACAGATACTCCGGGCTTCATGAGCCATGTGGTCCCTGTCACCAGCATTCAACTCTACCCTTTAGCACCAGAGCAGTCAGTGAGCACATGGTTGTGACTATGTTCCAATACCACTCTATTTAGGGACACAAAATTTGAATTTCATATAATTGCCATGTGTCATGAAATAATCTTCTTTTGATTTTTCAACTATTTAAAAATATATAAACCTTCCTTATCCCTCATGTGTACTGAGTACTCTGTCTAGAACAGTCTTGACCCTGTGTATTCATGTGGCTAACTCCCTTGCCTTCTTAGGTCTCTACATTTTACCTTCTTTTTTTTCTCTCATATTTATTTATTTGGCTACACCAGGTCTTAGTTGTGGTACTTAGGATCTTTAGTTGTGGCATGTGAATTCTTGACTGGGGTGTGTGTGATCTAGTTCCCTGATCACGGATCAAACCCAGGGCCCTTACATTGGAAGCATAGAGTCCTAGCCACTGGACCACCAAGTCCCTACATTTTACCTTCTCTGTGAGGCCTAACCTGACCATCCTCTTGAAAAATGCTACCTGTATCATTTCCCACTGCCCCTGCCATCCCCATCTCTCCTCCTTATTCCCCTTATCTGATTATGACTACCCCATAGAATTTATCACCTCCTAAAACATGAAATAATTTACTTATTTATAATCATATAGTTCATCTTCCCTTGCCAGATGGCAGGCTCTCAGAGGGCAGAGGTTTTTGTGTGAAAGTGCCTAAAAGACTTCCGGGCATGCAGGCAAGATTGAAGAAGTTTGTTGAATAATTAAACAGATGGATTAATGACCTATCAACCCCTTGGCCAACTATTAGATTGGGGTTCAGGTCATTTGATTTAAAAAAAATAGTCAATTTCTCCTTCTTGATGTACATAAAGGACTTAATTTTCAGAAATGGAATTGTCCAAGATTTACTTCCTATTGGACACTATAGGCCAAAGGACTCCTTCAAATGCAGGGGGGAAGAAAAGACAAATTTTTGTAAATAAAAAAGTTGAATGCTTATAATCTTCTATACTTCTTTTCCAGGATTAGTTTTAGCCCCTGCTCGAGTCTGGTGGTTCCTGCAGCATTCTGTGTGTCTGAATCCTCTTCCAACCTTCTCACACCTGGGGGTGATGACCAGGGAGTTTCAGGTGGCTGATAACTTTGGGCCTGAAATAGAGAGACATGGTCAGGAGCAAAAAACTTAGTGTTTTGCACTAAGGAGTCAATTCCAAAAAGCAAAATTTAAAAGCTGCTTATCCCCACTCTTTAAAGAAATGCACTATCTGTAGTTGCATTAAGCATTCCTTTATTATTTTCCCTTTGTTTATGGGTTCTGGTCATTTTTCTTAATTTTTGGCTGGTACCTCATTAATTATACAATTAGTATAAACCACAGTGTGTGACTAGGGCCACAGCTCTGATCAAATTTTGTTTGAGGCAAAACACTTGGAGGTGATTTTCCTGATTTATTCAGTAAACATCTTATTTGGAAAATATAGATTTTTTCACAGTTCCTCCTTAAAGCTGTATTCTGACCTGATAGCACGCTTTGCACTTCTCAAAATGTATCACTTTATAACTGTAGATCATAAGCACTTATTTACATGCATATTTTTGCTTTTATACTTGAACTTCCATGTGTAGAGTCTTCTCTTGTGTTGTTGGAAGAGGGTGTTTGCTATGACCAGTGCATTTTCTTGGCAAAACTCTATTAGTCTTTGCCCTGCTTCATTCCGCATTCCAAGGCCAAATTTGCCTGTTACTCCAGGTGTTTCTTGACTTCCTACTTTTGCATTCCAGTCCCCTATAATGAAAAGGACATCTTTTTTGGGTGTTAGTTCTAAAAGGTCTTGTAGGTCTTCATAAAACTGTTCAACTTCAGTTTCTTCAGTGTTACCGGTTGGGGCATAGACTTGGATAACTGTGATATTGAATGGTTTGCCTTGGAGACGAACAGAGATCATTCTGTCGTTTTTGAGACTGCATCCAAGTACTGCATTTCAGACTCTTTTGTTGACCATGATGGCTACTCCATTTCTTCTGAGGGATTCCTGCCCGCAGTAGTAGATATAATGGTCACCTGAGTTAAATTCACCCATTCCAGTCCATTTGAGTTCACTGATTCCTAGAATGTCGATGTTCACCCTTTCCATCTCTTGTTTGACCACTTCCAATTTGCCTTGATTCATGGACCTGACATTCCAGGTTCCTATGCAATATTGCTCTTTACAGCATCGGATCTTGCTTCTATCACTAGTCACATCCACAACTGGGTATTGTTTTGGCTTTGGCTCCATCCCTTCATTCTTTCTGGAGTTATTTCTCCACTGATCTCCAGTAGCATATTGGGTACCTAATGACCTGGGGAGTTCCTCTTTTGGTATCCTATCATTTTGCCTTTTCATACTGTTCATAGGGTTCTCAAGGCAAGAATACTGAAGTGGCTTGTCATTCCCTTCTCCAGTGGACCACATTCTGTCAACACCGAAATCAGATTGATTATATTCTTTGCAGTCAAAGATGGAGAAGCTCTATACAGTCAACAAAAACAAGACCAGGAGCTGACTGTGGCTCAGATCATGAACTCCTTATTACCAAATTCAGACTCAAATTGAAGAAAGTAGGGAAAACCGCTAAACCATTCAGGTATGACCTAAATCAAATCCCTTATGATTATACAGTGGAAATGAGGAATAGATTTAAGGGCCTAGATCTGATAGATAGAGTGCCTGGTGAACTATGGAATGAGGTTCGTGACATTGTACAGGAGACAGGGATCAAGACCATCCCCATGGAAAAGAAATGCAAAAAAACAAAATGGCTGTCTGGGGAGCCCTTACAAATAGCTGTGAAAAGAAGAGAGGTGAAAAGCAAAGGAGAAAAGCAAAGATATAAGCATCTAAATGCAGAGTTCCAAAGAATAGCAAGAAGAGATAAGAAAGCCTTCTTCAGTGATCAATGCAAAGACATAGAGGAGAACAACAGAATGGGAAAGACTAGAGATCTCTTCAAGGAAATTAGAGATCCCAAGGGAACATTTCATGCAAAGATGGGCTCGATAAAGACAGAAATGGTATGGACCTTACAAAAGCAGAAGATATTAAGAAGAGGTGGCAAGAATACACAGAAGAACTGTACAAAAAAGATCTTCACGACCCAGACAATCATGATGATGTGATCACTAATCTAGAGCCAGACATCTTGAAAAGTGAAGTCAAGTGGGCCTTAGAAAGCATCACTACAAACAAAGCTAGTGGAGGTGATGGAATTCCAGTTGAGCTGTTTCAAATCCTGAAAGATGATGCTGTGAAAGTGCTGCACTCAATATGCCAGCAAATTTGGAAAACTCAGCAGTGGCCACAGGACTGGAAAAGATCAGTTTTCATTCCAATCCCAAAGAAAGGCAATGCCAAGGAATGCTCAAACTACTGCACAATTGCACTCATCTCACATGCTAGTAAAGTAATGCTCAAAATTCTCCAAGGCAGGCTTCAGCAATACGTGAACCGTGAACTCTCTGATGTTCAAGCTGGTTTTAGAAAAGGCAGAGGAACCAGAGATCAAATTGCCAACATCCGCTGGATCATGGAAAAAGCAAGAGAGTTCCAGAAAAACATCTATTTCTGCTTTATTGACTATGCCAAAGCCTTTGACTGTGTGGATCACAATAAACTGTGGAAAATTCTGAAAGAGAAGGGAATACCAGACCACCTAACCTGCCTCTTAAGAAACCTCTATGCAGGTCAGGAAACAACAGTTAGAACTGGACATGGAACAACAGACTGGTTCCAAATAGGAAAAGGAGTACGTCAAGGCTGTATATTGTCACCCTGCTTATTTAACTTATATGCAGAGTACATCATGAGAAACTCTGGACTGGAAGAAACACAAGCTGGGATCAAGATTGCCGGGAGAAATATCAATAACCTCACATATGCAGATGACACCACTCTTATGGCAGAAAGTGAAGAGGAGCTAAAAAGCCTCTTGATGAAAGTGAAAGAGGAGAGTGAAGAAGTTGGCTTAAAGCATTCAGAAAATGAAGATCATGGCATCCGGTCCCGTCACTTCATGGGAAATAGATGGGAAACAGTGGAAACAGTGTCAGACTTTATTTTTTTGGGCTCCAAAATCACTGCAGATGGTGACTGCAGCCATGAAATTAAAAGACACTTACTCCTTGGAAGAAAAGTTATGACCAACCTAGATAGCATATTCAAAAGCAGAGACATTACTTTGCCAACAAAGGTCCATCTAGTCAAGGCTATGGTTTTTCCAGTGGTCATGTATGGATGTGAGAGTTGGACTCTGAAGAAGGCTGAGCGCCGAAGAATTGATGCTTTTGAACTGTGGTGTTGGAGAAGACTCTTGAGAGTCCCTTGGACTGCAAGGAGATCAACCCTGGGGTTTCTTTGGAAGGAATAATGATAAAGCTGAAGCTCCAGTACTTTGGCTACCTCACGCGAAGAGTTGACTCATTGGAAAAGACTCTGATGCTGGGAGGGATTGGGGGCAGGAGGAGAAGGGGACGACAGAGGATGAGATGGCTGGATGGCATCACGGACTCGATGGACGTGAGTCTGAGTGAACTCTGGGAGAATGTGATGGACAGGGAGGCCTGGCATGCTGCGATTCACGGGGTCGCAAAGAGTTGGACATGACTGAGTGATTGAACTGAACTGAACTGAACTTGAACTTCCTGAAAATATCTAACTCATTTGTAGGCCCCACAAATGCTAACACAGTGTTTAATTATAATCTGTTGAAATGAAATTTATATAATTGGCTTACCCCCCAAGAACTTCAATAGTTCCCAGTAGCATGGCATGAAAGATCCTTCTTGCTCAGGTCCTTGCCTCTGTCCAAGTCTCATCAGCTGTCATTCTGTCCTACCCTCCAGCTCCCATAAGTTCTAGCCCCCCTGGGCCATGCCTTGCCTTTGTATATCCTCTTCCCTCAAGACAAGTTACCCTTTTGACTGCATGGTGAACTTACCACCTTCAAGTCATAATTTAAGCTTGTTTGTCTGTTTATTGCTTTTCTTCCCTCTAGGGCTTATAAACTTCATAAAAGTAGAGGCTTGGTCTCTCTGGCTCACTGTTGTCTGTCCAGTATCTGAAAGCAGATGGGGACTGAATCAGGAAGGATCTTAAATATGATAAGGAGTTTTGATGATTGCTAGAAGGCAATGAGGACCCACTGAAAGATACTAAGCATTAAACTGTTATGGACAGGTTTTTGTTTTAGGAGGTTTTTATTTTACAAAATCACTATCATTGCTGTGTGGGGGAGTGGGCTGGAGAAGGCAAAACTGGCTCTAAGAAATCAGATAATTAGAGCAAGCAAAAATTATGAATCCCTGATTTGAGGTAGCAACAGTGAGGTTGGGAAGAGGTGAGGAATTTGAGAGGCAGAACAGCAGGAATCAAGGAGCTACTGGATGTTGTAACTGCAGTCAGAGGGAGTAAAGGGTAAGTCCAGGTTTCTGGCTTCAAAATTTCGTGGTTGCTAGACATGTCAGGAACTATCACGTAGTATTACAGTTGTATGTTTATCTATGGACCACTCCTAACAAGTCATGTGTATGCATACTCAGTCGCTTCAGTCGTGTCCGACTCTTTGCGACCCTACAGACTGTAGCCCGCCAGTGCATGGAATTTTCCAGGCAAGAATACTGGAGTGGGTTGCCATTTTCTTCTTCAGGGGATCTTCCCAACCCAGGGATCAAACCCAGGTCTCTTGCATTGGCAGGCGGGTTCTTCTACCACTAGCGCCACCTGGGAAGCCGAAGGAGTCATAAAGTGGTGGTTTGAGTGAGTGAAGTCACTCAGTCGTGTCCGACTCTTTGTGACCCAGTGGTCTGTAGCCTACCAGGCTCCTCCATCCATGGGATTCTCCAGGCAAGAATACTGGAGTGGGTTGCCATTTCCTTCTCCAGGGGATCTTCCCGACCCAGGAATCGAAGCCAGGTCTCCCACATTGCAGGCAGATTCTTTCCCGACTGAGCCAGGAGGGAAGGCCCAGTCATAAACGGACCTTGCTAAAAGTCTTTGTATTAGCCTTGTTAGAAGAGCACCTATTATGTAGGAGGCATATAATTAAATGAATGAATGAATGAATACACTGAAAATACTAAACAGTTTGTATGGTCCAATAAGAGGTATGGCCCATAGCAGAAATTCTAAGGATACTGTTCTTTGCGTGCTGTTATCAAGACCGCGAAGAAAGCAAGCGGTAACTATGTTTCTCAGTTGCTCTCTGCCTATTGTACAACTAGAAAGCTGACAATAAAGTTTATTTAAGCGTCGACGTGCCCCGACGTGGCCCCGCCTCCCCAGCCAGAGCCGCGATTGGTGGGCATTGTCCAGAGGCTGCCGTTCCTAAGCCACGATTGGCTAAGGCCGCCGTCATTTCGGAGCTCCCGGTGCCCGCCCGCCTTCTCGTCGCGTCACCCGTGTCTGCGCCTCCTGCTTCTCCTTGCCTTGCCTCGCCTCGCCTCTCCCGGCCGCATCCCGGGGGACCGGAGCGAGCAGCGGGGACCATGTTCCGACGCAAGTTGACGGCCCTTGACTACCACAACCCTGCCGGCTTCAACTGCAAAGGTGAGGCGGCGGCCCCGGGCCCGCAGCGCGTCCGTGACCGGCCGGCCGCCGCTTTCTCAGCGCCGGCTCCTGGGCTCTCCACCCGGACCGTCCGCGGCCTTGTCTCCCCGGCGCCCCTCTCCTCTTGGCCCCGAATACCTCTGCTTTCTCCCATCCTTCCTTCTCCGCTACCCACTCTTGCCTCGGCATCGCCACTTTCTGCACTTGCTAAACTCCAGACACCACCCCCACAGCCCTCGCCCGCGCCCTCAGCACTCTAGAAGGAAAGTCTTCGCTTTTTAACTTAGCCCTTCAGCCCCGTGTTTCACGGGTGATTGGGCGATACCCTGAGCACCTGCTGGGGTCGGCACAGTGCTGGAATTCGAAGAGAAAAACCGAGTAACTTGAAGACTCGTTCAGGGAACTAAGGAGGGGAGGGATTAGGAATAAGGGCAGTTAGAACCCATCCAGTAGTTTGAGCCCAAGACAAAAATGAAGTCCAAGACAGTGTTGGGGTGAGCGCGTGTATTAACGAGCTAATTACAGTGTGGGGGTTGTGGGGGGGGGGAGTTAATAGATGAGCGGGGCGGTTGAATTGTAAATACAAAGGTGTTTGGGATTTCACAGCTTGAAACTGTAGAAAGTATTAAGATTGCTACCCACTGCTACTCACCTGTCGCCCACGACTACTTATTTTCTTCCAGAATTCTTGGCCTG
Organism: Ovis aries; assembly: GCF_016772045.2. Taxonomy (NCBI): domain Eukaryota; kingdom Metazoa; phylum Chordata; class Mammalia; order Artiodactyla; family Bovidae; genus Ovis; species Ovis aries. The sequence goes on from NC_056060.1 coordinate 43,085,146, forward strand.
TGGTAGATTAAGTTTGAAAGGGATCACGTAACACCTGGGATGTTAAGACCATTGTGTATTCTCAAGACTTGGGGAAGCTGGAATTTGAACTCAAGCTTGAACTTGAAAATTGAAGATGATTTCCAAGCAGGATGACAGTGTTTTGTCATCTCCTGTAGAAGCATGTCATCTTACAGAATCTTGTTTTTCTGCTTTGCCTTTTATTTAACAAAAAAGGTTCAGTAGGAATAGAGCTTAGATATGGTTTTGAAACTTTGAGCCTCAACTTTTTCACTGGTAAAATGGGGATATTACTTACCTCAAAAGCATATGGAAGGATTAAATGAAACCACATGCACACTATTTCATGAATGTGTTTAATGTCCTTAATAGCAAATGACAGTGATAGTCGGTATCCTTGTTGTGATCGCCATTTAATTTCTTGTACTTTATTGTTGCTATTAATTTAACCTTGCACAGTCCATTCTCCCCCTTTTCCTCACAGGAACTGAAATAATAACTGACACTTAAGTAGCAAAATTGTGTGCCAGGCACTGTTTTTATTGTTATTTTATTAAATCTTTCATAACAAGCCTATGAGGTAAGTCCCCATTTTGTAACTCAAGAATCTGAGGCACAGAAAATTTAATTAGCCCAGGTTCACACAACCACTAAATTTCTGGAGCCAGAATTTGAATTTGGGCCAGAATATGAACAGAAGTTAATTCAAAGTCTGTACATTCAACTCCTACTTCAAGCAGCTCAAGTAATTTATGATTTTGCAGTTTAAAAAAAAAATTCCACAAGACTGTTTGTGGAGAAGGAAGTGTTTTACCTAGTGCTTCTCATGGGCTTCCCTTGTGGCTCAGCTGGGAAGGAATCTGCTTACAATGCGGGGAACCCTGGGTTCGATCCTTGGGTTGGGAAGATCTCCTGGAAAAGGGAAAGGCTACCTCTTCCAGTATTCTGACCTGGAGAATTCCGTGGACTGTATATAGTTCATGGGGAGGCAAAGAGTCAGACACGACTGAGCAGCTTTCACTTTCTTGTGATTTCTATGGTGTTTTTATTACAGATGAAACAGAATTTAGAAACTTCATTGTTTGGCTTGAAGACCAGAAAATCAGACACTATAAAATTGAAGACAGAGGTAACTTAAGAAACATCCACAGCAGTGACTGGCCCAAGTTCTTTGAACAGGTAATGAATTAGAAAGTAAAATATACCAAGAGCTTGTCTATGAAGACAGCTTTTAAAATAATATAATTTTTCTTTTAAAATAATATAGCTGAATAAAATGGATGTTTTATTTGCAGGGCAGGAAGAGAGATGCAGACTTAAAAAACACTTGAATACAGCAGGGGAAAGAGAGGGTGGGACAGACTGGAAGATTAGGATTGATGTATATACACTGCCATGTGTAAAGTAGATACTGGGAAGTCAGTGTATATAGTGCAGGGAGCTCAGCTCGGTGCTCTGTGATGACCTAGATGGGGGATGAGTGGAATGGGGGGTCGGGTAGGAGGGAGGTCTAAGAGGGAGGAGATACACACACATACACAGGCATAAGTAAGTCATTGACAGCAGAAACTAACACAACATTGTAAAGCAATTATACTCCAAACAATAATAATAATAATAATCAGTGTTAGAAAAGCTTGATTTCAGGGATGGAATTTTTTTTTTTTAAGCATATTCTCTCTTCCTACCAAGCATTCAGTATTAGATAGAAATAGTATGGTGAACCATCAGGCATGAGGGCGGGGGCAGGGGTATAGGGGATAAAGAGTTTGATCTTGATGGAACTAGGGAGCTCTCACAGTTTTAGGTGATATGACTGGACTAGTGTTGCCACTCCTCAGCTTTCCCAACCAATCCCTGGCTTCTCGAAACTGTCAGCATTAAGGTAATGTATCTGGAGAGCAGGCCTTTATCCCCAGTACTTAGATAAGTGCCTGACATTCAACAGAAGGATCTGTTTCTTTCATGAAAATATATATTTATAAGTGTGTATTTGTATACATATATGTTCTGAATATAAATGAGTGATTGATATGTCAGTATTCATTTCTGCATTTTCCCTATAGCAAAATTTATTCAAATCTTCTAGGGCCCTGTACCTGACTAGCAGGCTGCCCATTGAAAACAAGCTTTATAAACTATTAACTAATAAAAGTAATGGCACAGTTAGACACTCAAAAGAAATAGTGTAGTCCAAAAAACAAAGAGACTTCTTAATTAAACAGTGATACATATTATATAAATAGTAAAAATGGCCAAAATAAGATTTTTTACATTACATTAAAATGTAGCAGAAATAGTATTATATTAAAATAAGACATTATTAACATGATTGTAAACTAAGGTTCTCTTGTGTTTTCTTATATTTAATATACACAGTTCTCCTTTGTTGTGTACTATAGAAATAATACTTTTTAAAAAATGGTATTATCTTATTTTTGTGGGTGGAATAACTTTTTCATTGACCTAGTTTAATTTTAGTAACATTTTTGCAGAAAACAGTTTTTTTCAAATTAGAATAAAAATTACATTTTACAGTGTCATTATATTAAACATTTTATCAGCTCTGTTACTTTGATGAGATCTTTTCCTTTAAGAATTTGAAAATGATGATGTATGGCAAAACCAATACATACTGTAAAGTAATAACCTCCAATTAAAATAAATAAATTTATATTTTTTAAAAAAATTTGAAAATGATTTAATTTTTCATTGACTGGAGCAGAGTGTTTAGGTAGCTAACTTTCTCCTTTTGTGGACTAGGGAACTATGTAAGTTACATACTATCTCTGTGACAGTGAGTAAGTTTATTAACCTTTCTGTGGCTCTAGATTTTTATCAATAAATGGGGATAACAGTGGTATCTTAGCTCAGGAGTGGCATATTGTTAATGAAATATACCTTCAGCCTGTCACAGAGGTGCCTGGCCCATCGCAAGTGCTATATGTTTGTTGATATTCCTGCTTCTGCTACTAATACTGGTACCACTAGATCATTTTCCTTTACCCTTCAAAACTATATTTTGAAATTTTTGACAGACTTGTTAAGACTTTGAAATACATTATTAGAATTTTATATTTGCTTTTATCACATTTTACTTACTGGTCTACTTGTGTACAAGACGATACAGAGTTCCACATGTAGGAGGGTGTTGAAGAATAATAAACTTTCCAATGAAAAAGACCCAGAAATGACAGTAAAGTAGTATGACCTAAAGATAAATATATTGGAACTCTCTTTGGAATGATGATGTCATTGCTTAAAGCATATTTAGAACTTCTTTTGGAATTACTTTTAGATCAAGAGACTTATTTTGAATATTGGCAGTTTTTTTATGCTTTGAAGGTGGGTTTGCTTTTTGTATCATGACTAAATCTTGTGAATGAGGTGCCTTTTTTTTTTTTATAGAAGCAGGTGAATAACATTTTTGGTTAGAAAATAAGTTATGGTTAAAAAGTGCTGATTCATTAGGTATCCACCAAAGGATTTCCAGAAGGTTTGAGTTATAGCATTGTTGTGGGATTAGATTTTAAGCTCCTGAGATATTTACTTTAAGGACATGCTCATTTGAATATATTGCTTCTGATGTTTATTCAAAACACCAGTGTGTCACATAGCTTACTCTGTTGGACGCGTTCCAAAATATGAAAGCTAAGGTTTAGATAATAATTGGGTTTTGCACTCTCAGACATAAATCACAGCAGGATCCTCTATGATCCACCTCCCAGAATTCTGGAAATAAAAGCAAAAATAAACAAATGGGATCTAATTAAAATCGAAAGCTTCTGCACAACAAAGGAAAATATAAGCAAGGTGAAAAAACAGCCTTCTGAATGGGAGAAAATAATAGCAAATGAAGCAACTGACAAACAACTAATCTCAAAAATATACAAGCAACTTATGCAGCTCAACTCCAGAAAAATAAACGACCCAATCAAAAAATGGGCCAAAGAACTAAATAGACATTTCTCCAAAGAAGACATACGGATGGCTAACAAACACATGAAAAGATGCTCAACATCACTCATTATTAGAGAAATGCAAATCAAAACCATAATGAGGTGCCACTTCACACCAGTCAGAATGGCTGCGATCCAAAAATCTGCAAGCAATAAATGCTGGAGAGGGTGTGGAGAAAAGGGAACCCTCCTACACTGTTGGTGGGAATGCAAACTAGTACAGCCACTATGGAGAACAGTGTGGAGATTCCTTAAAAAATTGCAAATAGAACTACCTTATGACCCAGCAATCCCACTTCTGGGCATACACACCGAGGAAACCAGAATTGAAAGAGACACATGTACCCCAATGTTCATCGCAGCACTGTTTATAATAGCCAGCACATGGAAACAACCTAGATGTCCATCAGCAGATGAATGGATAAGAAAGCTGTGGTACATATACACAATGGAGTATTACTCAGCCGTTAAAAAGAATTCATTTGAATCAGTTCTGATGAGATGGATGAAACTGGAGCCGATTATACAGAGTGAAGTAAGCCAGAAAGAAAAACACCAATACAGTATACTAACACATATATATGGAATTTAGGAAGATGGCAATGACGACCCTGTATGCAAGACAGGGAAAGAGACACAGATGTGTATAACGGACTTTTGGACTCAGAGGGAGAGGGAGAGGGTGGGATGATTTGGGAGAATGACATTCTAACATGTATACTATCATGTGAATTGAATCGCCAGTCTATGTCTGACGCAGGATGCAGCATGCTTGGGGCTGGTGCATGGGGATGACCCAGAAAGATGTTATGGGGAGGGAGGTGGGAGGGGGGTTCATGTTTGGGAATGCATGTAAGAATTAAAGATTTTAAAATTTAAAAAATAAAAACTAAAAAAAAAAAAAAAAATTGGGTTTTGTTTTTTGATACATATTTTTATTTAACTACTCTGTGTATTGAGACCTAGAATCATATGGTTTAGATTCAGGTCCCTGATTTCAGTTGTGTAACTGTCAGGAAGTGTTGACCTATAGGCTTTGGTTTTCTCATCTACAAAATGAAGTTATCGTAGATCAGTGATACCCTGTCTGCAATCTGCAAAAGTAAAACTTTCATAAACCATGATGGAAGTACTTAATTTTTTTCCTAAGTAGTATATGCTTAAATGGGTTATATAATTGCATCAAAGGTTTAGTAATATAAATGTTGCAAGAAATTCTTAAGAGATACAAACTCAGGTCTCTTAATTCTACCGTGTTTTATTTTGTGACTTTATAGTAACAATGAAGCAATTTTCTTTTTCCTTCACAGTATCTCAGAGATGTTAACTGTCCTTTCAAGATTCAAGATCGACAGGAAGCAATTGACTGGCTTCTTGGCTTAGCTGTTAGACTTGAGTATGGAGATAATGGTATGTTTTGTGGGGAATATATTGTTTCAGAGAGAAAGGGTGGGAAAGGGGGTTAAAAATGTAGGGAACTTGCCCGTTTGTCTTAGATTGTTTTACCTTTGATTCATTTTAAGTTTTGTACATCCTCATCTCACTTTGCAGTATCTGATTAAAATTTTACTTTTTGTTTGTAGTCATTCTGGATTTTCTCTTTTAGAATTTGAAGGTGATGTCCTCTCACAAAGTCACATCACTTCAGTTAATTTGCCGGCTCGGCACAGTCTGGACCTTAGCCTTCAAGTTCACTTTTTGCTACTGTCCCAGAATTAATAGGATTTCAAGTCTTGGTTGCAGCAGCCAGTTTCACTAGAGACTGAAATATACATCTAATGCAGATATGCACAATAAGCCAAAATATATTTATTATTCATGTTTAACATTATTTTATTACAGATACTGATATCATTGGAAGATTTTGAATATTAATACTTATTGTGAAAATAGTTTTCCAATAAACCATTTTCTCTCATTAGGCCATTTCATTTTGAAAGGCCTGTTAACATCTAAATGTAAGATCCGATTATCTTATTTTATCTCCATCTTCTGCATTTATGTTGTTCTCTTTCTTGCGACTATCAGTTCCAGTCTTAATCATTTGCTTTTGAAGCCTTTTTAATGCCTTTTGTTGTTTAGTCTTTAAGTCATGTCTGACTCTTTGGGAATCCATGGACTGTAGCCTACCAGGCTCCTCTGTCCATGGAATTTCCTAGGCAAGAATCCTGGAGTAGGTTGCGAGAAATGCTCCAGATTTGGTTTCAGCGTCTTTGGCCCTCTTTTCTTCCCATCCATCTTTTCCTTTGTCTGCTGTATCTTTCATTCTGCATCTCCACTGCTGTCACCCTAATTCTAGCTCTTGTCCCTTTCTCCTGAGATTATCGTAACACCTTTCATAGTAGTCTCCCATCTGTGTCACCCTCTGTTTTCATCCACATAGCCCCCAGCAAGCTAATTTTTTAAACATAAATGTTTTAGGATGCTACACTTTGTCTCCAAAGAATAGTTCCTTTTATATGTTCACAAACACCATTGCTTTCCCATTTTCTACAGAAGGAATTCCAGGCTCCTTAGCATGATATTCAAAGCCTTTAAACTAGTATTCATATACTTGCCACCCCAGCCAAACTGCAGTAATGCTGTTTCCTCTTTCCATCTCCTTTTTTCCCCCTTCTTTCTTTGCTTTCACTTTTCCTTTGGCTAATATGCCATTTCAGTCTGTCTGTCCTTGTAAGATCCAGCTCAAATGCCAGCTAGCAGCAATGATACTTACTTCTTAACTTTCATAACTTTTACCTCAATACCTTTTTAGATCATTTTCACTTTCCATTTTGCTCGTCTTACTGGCCTCACTAAATTGTAAGCTGATACTCAGCCTTGTTTTCTACATGGTACCTCTGTGAATTTCGTGTTGCTGCTGTAACATATTGCCATGAACTCAGTGATTTAAAAGACAGTATCTTACAGTTTTGGAGGTCAGAAGTCCAACACCTGTATCAGGACTAAAGTCAGTTTGTCGACAGGGCTGGTTTGTTTTGGAGGCTCTAGGGGAGGATTCATTTCTTTGTCTTTTCCGTCTTCCGGAGGCTGCCTGCTTTCTGCTCCCTTTGTCTTCGAGTCTAGCTGCATAGCAAGTTCTAATCTCTGTAATTCTGCTTTCATTGTCACCTCTTCTCTGACCTTCCTGCCTCCCTCTTCTAAGGATGCTGTGATTTCATCGTGCCCACCTAGATAATCCAGGGTAATCCGCCACCCCCAGTTTCAAGGTCCTTAATTCAGTCACACCCACACAGTCCTTTCTGCCACGTAAGATACCATATTCATAACTTCTAGGGATTGCAGTATGGCCGTCTTTTGTGGGGAGGGAGCAGTCATGATTCTCTCTGCCACAGTGCCTGGTGTAATTTCTTGTGTACAATAGATGTGCTTATCAATTTTAATAAATCCTTGGTAAGTGCAGTATATTAACGTAAGTACAGGTATTTCTCAGTGACAGCATGGTTTCTTTTAATGTGTAAAAAAGCTGAGTTTGTATCTGAAACACTGCCCCTTATCAGTAGGGGGCACTGTTGCTCTCTTATGGCTTTACGTTGGTGAGTTCATTCTTCTTGACTTTTAAGTTATTTAAAATTTTTATTTTTGATAAATTATGAATTTTTATTATTTATGCCATAATATTTTGTAAAGCCTTTAGCTTGCTTGTCAATTAAGGTGGTTAAAAGCTAACTTAAGTTCTTCTAACTTTTTTTGATAATTTAAAATTTACAGATATGTTGCAGGAATAATAAAAAGAATTATTACATACTCAAATTCTGCAGGCGTTATTAACATTTTACTTCATTTGCCTTATCCTTTTCTGTGTATTCACATACTCCTAATTTTTTTCTAAACCATCTGACACTAAATTGTAGATGATTTCTCTTTTAAGTACTTAAATGCACATTTCCTAAAAGAAAAAGTCATTGTCTTACATAGCTGCAGTATGCTTATCATAATCAGATTAACTTTGATTCTCTGCTGTTGTCTGTAGGTATTACTCACATTTCAGTGTTTGTCTCAGTAATGTTCTCTACGGCAAAAACAAGCGAATAAAAACCTCCAGAGCAATCCTGGATGGTGTGTTTTGTTCATTCTCGTTCATCTCTTGTGTTCATTCTCCTGCACTCCGGAACGATTTACTCAGTCTTTGTGCTTTAGGACAGTGACGTTTATTTTGTAGAATGTCCTTCAGTTTGGGTGTGTCTGATGGTTCCTCGTGGTTGGGTTGAGAGTTTGTAGTTTTATTAAGAATAATACAAGTTATGTTGCATTCTTGTTAAGTACCTCATATTAGGATGCATGTGTTAGTGATATACCTAAATGTTAGTCATTTTGCTGATCACTTCGGTAAACTTTCTTCAGTGTAAAGTTACTGTTTTCCCCTTTGCGATAAATATGTGTCTTATTTTTTTCTTTTTGACTGCACCTCACAGGATGCAAGACCTTGGTTCATCAAACCCCATGCCCTCTGCGGTGGAAGACCAGAGGCCTAGTCACTGAAATTCCTTAGATACATATCTTGGAAAAGAGATACTTTGAGATGATTTCTCTGTGCTTTTCTTCCTTAAACCTTAGCTTTAGTATCCATTTGATGATTCTGGCCTGAGTCAATTATTATTGATTATGATGGCCAGAAAGTGTTTTTCTAATTCCATCATTCTCCATTTTTTTTGGCTTTCCACTGAAAGGCCTTTAAGAGCAGTTTCCTTCTTACCAATGGATGTTTTTATTCAAATCAGTATAGATATGTGAATTCTTATTTTACTCAGTGGGTTTTAATCCTTATTTGTCATCATGTATTTAAATGTTTGTTCCAGATTTGGCTAGTGGGGACTCCTTTCAGCTAATTTCTATCTGACTTAAATTTTAATGCTTTTATTTTCCCTTTTTTTTTTTTTAAGCAAATCATAAAAGCACTGTAGCCAAAGATGTCTTTGGGGGCATTAAATTTAGTGAATTACTATTAAATATTTTTATTTGTAAAATCTTAAAATATTATTTTTCAAGTAGAGCTAATAAAATCTATTTTTGGAATTCTGTATTTTAAGACTCAAAAGTGTAGCTTTGTGTATCATGGTGTATTTGAAGTGCTGTTTTTTCTAGAAAGCAAAGTTTTTGATTCTGTATACAGCATTGAAAAGAAATTTTGGTAAGAAACTTCTTAGTGAGTTTGTATTTAACCTCATGTGACCTATATTTACCCACTTCCCATTCTTCTACCCCTCCGAAGTTTCAGAGGAAGCTGAAAAGCAGACTCTCTCTCTCAAAATTTAGATACTTTAAGAAACATTAATGAAAAGGTATTTGTGTTGGATAATCATTTTAGCTTAATTAAAAAAATAAACTCGCATTGTCTTGTAGAGTTTTTTAATAGCAAAAAGTAATTTTGAATGGATGAGTTGTCTATGCTTACAAGCAATTTAGCTTAGTTAAATTCAATAAATAAGCAGTGTTTATTTTACCTTAAGTTGAAGTCCTACAGATTGTATTTTTGCCTATCTTTACAGCTGAAAAATACAACAAGGACTTGGTACCTGATAATACAAAAAATGCTGACAATGCAGCTAAAAATGCAGAGCCATTGATCAATTTGGATGGTAAGTTTATAAATGCATAAAAATTATCAACATTTTTTGTTTCTTAAATGTTTTTTACTTCTAGAATGAAGTTTGGGTTTACTTGGTTTTAGTAGATTAAGAGTGTTTCATGCAGACAGACATTTGTGTTCATATTTTTTATTCTCTATGCTGTTTTTTATTGTTGTGACAGTGTCCTTTCTCCCTTATATAGTTGAATACCTGAAATTTAAAATGCTTTTCTTTCATCTGTCTGTAGTAACTTGGGCATTTGATTTGTATTTAATCATAGTGGTGATTGCTTTCCTAGGTGTAGAAAATATTAAATCTAATGACTATGAAACAGGTGTTAAATTTTTTCATTTTTATAAGTCCCAGATGTCTTTAGTTCTTTCTCCTTTTAAAAGTATGATGATTCTAATTACTTAGGTTATGTTAAATATTCTTTTGCTGACTGATGTTAACTTGTTATTTATGAGTTACTCTTATGAATTAATAAGCTACTTGGACACTCTAGGGCTGCTGCTCAGAGAAAAGGTTTTGGGAAAACCGTCCTTTGAAGGGAATCTGTGTGTTAAAATTAATAGCTTTGTGAGAAAAGTTAATTAAAAGTGCTACATAAATGGGCCTTGCAGAGAAAGTTACAGGACAAACCTCATGTAAGTTAGTCATTTATTGGGTTGTTCACTTTGGTTAATTAATAGGAAGACCATTGATCACATCAATTTACCTAATGATGATGCCCCATACTACTTTTGTCAGCATTAATTTTAGAAATTGAGATTTTTTTTGTTATATATGCTTACATTTATGTCTGTAATTACATGCTTACAGAGGTATAAGTTTCCATTTTTAATCTTTTATAGTAAATAATCCTGATTTTAAGGCTGGTGTAATGGCTTTGGCTAACCTTCTTCAGATTCAGCGTCATGATGATTACCTGGTAATGCTTAAGGTCAGATTCATATTTTTGATTCATACATGTAACAATTTTAAAAACTCATTTATAATTATATATTTGTATATAATTTTTAAAATAATCATTTTCTAAAAATAATTGATATTTAAATCTGTGGTTGAATGAGTAAAATGTGGAGGAATGTAGGACATAAACCGGATTTAATTAGTTCATTGGTTTTATATTATCTAACAACCAATATCAAAGTATTTACTGTGTACCTGCCTCTGTGCTAAATCTTTTGCAAAGATGATCTCATGCAGTCTTCCCAACAGTCCTAGAGCTGGTTAACTGGTATCTTTTTAAAAATATGTATATGAAGAAACAGACTGAATGATAATAGATAAATAATGTTCAAGCTGACACAGAAAATGATAGGATTTAAACTAGACACTTGACCTTAAACTAGACACTCGGTCCAGTCTTCTTCCTATCACCCCACCTCTTTTTAATTAGTCCTTCTAAAGATTCATGGTCTGTAATTCATTAAGATCATGGAAAATGCCAAACTAGTAAATGGTGCATTTGGTCAAAAATATATACGCCCAACTTCTTTGAGTAATGAATGTTTCTGTCCTCCAAGCCCCCCATGCTAGATAGGCCATTCAGTTCAATCCTTCCATCAGGGAATCTGATGGTCTGAAAGATGTCTTATTTCTGAGAGGAAAAATCTACTCTTGCTTCAGACGATTCATGCTGAGTAACTATGATAGTCTTGTGGGGGAGGGACAGGGGAGTGGTCCTTAGGATACCAGATTTGAAAGTTATTTTAGAAATTATTATTGATTTTTATGAGAAATTAAAGAGCTTTAAATTACTTTAGGCTACTTTGCAGGAAATTAATCTCACTCTCCCCACAAGAGATTAAGCCATAATTTATTCTCCTTTTTAGAATTATATTAAGTGACAGTTGTAAGAAGGGGAAGACTATTCTCTTCCTAGATTAGTATAATTCTGCTGAATCTGAATGTTAACTTTGATTGTCTCAACTCCAATTGGATGCCAAGAGACAAAAGTTGTTTTTAGTGAAATTTAGCTCTTTCAAAGGCTTGTTTCTTTCTTGGGCAATTACAGAAATTATTTTGGGATGGTTCTACAGTGGTTGTGTCAGCCTTAATCATAAACAGAGAGAGGAAAATACTGTATTTGGGATGCTAAAGTATAAGTCAGTTACAATCAAAAACTATAAAATTCTAATCCTAACTGCATGTTTATTCTTTTGAGTTAATTGAAGCAAACAATACATGACAATATGGACATCTTCATAGGTTTGCTAGGTGTGAGAATCAGTACATTAACTGTTTGGCAACTGGACTATGTAATATATTTGCAGTGACTGTTAGATTGGTTTAGTTATTTTTCAAATGTATTTTTCCAGGTTTTTATTAAAAATAATTTTTCACACTTTCATACTTATTTTGGGGTTTTCACTATCATTCACTAAAATTCCTTAAAATCTTTTCGAGTGTGCAAGTACATGCATGCACTTGTGTCTGCAGTGATAAAATGTGTTGATAATGAAAAAAATCAATGTGTCCTATGAATAATATGAAAAAATTTTACTATAATGAAGAACCCAAGGACAGTATTATACACTACTCTTTGTGTCAAAGATTATGTGCGTAACACACGCATGTGCATATATCCCTGGTGAGCTTGTAATTTGATAGAGACTGTGTGAGTATGTAGAAGGATCTGGTAGCAACAATTGTTTTCTGAAACGATGACTGAGGCTTGGATAGAAAGGAGACCTACTTTTTCACCGTGTATCCTTCTTTATTAAAATTTTTTACCACACACAAATTACTTATTAAAAAATGTAATTGTTATGAATATCATTCCACATTATTAAATGTTAAAAGTGAAAACTTTCATTACAGTAGCTATTTTATTTAACTTGCTGGCAATTTGGTACTGAATTAGGTATTTCTAATTTCATCATATTGAGCATCCTTATTCTATATATTTAGAGAAGAAAAGATAACAGCCAATAAAAAGTAGAAATAATATTTTGGGGAATTTTTAGGCAATTCGCATTTTGGTCCAGGAGCGCCTGACACAAGATGCAGTTGCTAAAGCAAATCAAACGAAAGAGGTACGTTGTGTTTTTTTTAATCTAAATAAATTCTAAATTATTACTGAACGTTTTTTGGGGGGTTTGAACTTTGCTTGACAATGCTTGAGATATTCTGTGTTAGAACTGCCCAGAGAAAGTACTTCAGCAGGGTTGAATTTGATTCTTAAGCAAATTGTACCCAGTCATATTTGAGTGAAAAGTGAACTTCACATTTATCTCACTTCATTACTTTTAAGAAGCTACCAGTAGCACATTTACAGCCTACCAGTAGAAAACCACTGTGTGTACTCAGTTAATTTAAAAGAACTTACCCTTGTGAAATTTACTGGGTTATTTTGACTAACTACTAGAAAACAGGACACATCTCCTCTTTGTTACTCGTTAGTTTTCCTTTTCTGCGTAAATCTTTATCTTCACCCTTTTGTTTCTTCAGAGAAATCTCATTTCCTACCATAAACCATGATAATGATAAAGTAACTTGTTCATAATTTTAGGGTAGTTTTCGATGGATTGTACCAAAAATCCAAATGTCCCTAAAGTCTTCTTGAGTATGGGTCAGTGTAGACAGTGTCCTCGGGTTAGCAGCTGCAGATATCTGATAATGCCCCTTCCTGCTGCATAGATGAATGTCTTGGTTACAGTCTATATTCTGAACCCTGGTCCTTCGTCATGCCTCCCTCACCCTCTAATTCCCCAGTGTCTGTTGTCCTCTGACCTCATCTTTATCAAAGCCTGGTAGTTTTGAAAGGTTATTAATGCCAGGGCAGGGTAGTGCCCCTCTGAAAGACACTCAGTTTCTTTTAAAGGTTTTTATTGGCTTATTAATTACGTATGAATCAGGCCACTGGAAACTAAAGATCAGCTTATTTCACCCCCCCTGCAGAACAAACAGTAAGTTGTTTTGGCATAATAAAATCATTCATCATCATTCAGCAAAACTATGCCTTTGGTTTGGAAGGCAGTACAGATAAGGCCATAACCAAATAATCTTTGCTCTTATTTGCCAAGTAAAATTCAGTTTATTTTCAGTGTTCCAAATAAATCCTAACTTCAGTGTCATCTCAGAAGATACTGTGCTACAATAGTAACAGTGGAAGAGTTCTATAGTTTCTTGTTTGCACTCATTCATTACATCGGATTTGGGGCATGAAGTGAGAAGTGACAGTTCAGCATTTGTAACATTGGAAGTATTGACGTTAACTGGTAATAATTTTATACAGTATATAATTAGCAGAAAGTCTAAACCGCCTTCCTGATTTTTGATAGTTATTGTGAACTTTATATGGTTTGGCATCATACCAAAGATGGTGATTATGATACAGGTGCTGACTGGTTAACTAAATGGTTTAGATTCTGTTCGTTTTCCTAGACCATTTCAAAGTAACTTTTAAGTAATATATAATCTGATGTCATAACCAGAAAAAAAGTTATGTATTTTTAGATTTGTACAGTTCATAAAGACAATATGCTCAAACAAAGTTGAGGAAGCTTATGAATAGAAGTGATCCTGTTGGTTCTGTACACTGGCTGCTCACTGTCACTAAAGTGGGATCAGAGCAGCCCTGTTCAGCCTTTGCTGCATAGCTGTAATGATAGCACTGCTGCAGAAAGGAGCTATGCTTTTATATTGCCTGGTTTTTAAGGATTGGATTGTGTTACGAAACTAGCTTCTTACTACATGGAAAAAAGCCTTTTTTGGGTGGGGTTTTTTTTTTTTTTTTTTTTGGTAGTAAGAGAAAATTCTCAGGCACCTTGCCACTGCAGCTAAAAGGGCTAAAATAACAGGCTAGCTAGCTGCTTTTCAGTTTGAGGTAAGAAAATAGAAATGTATAACTATATATAGTCTGATTTTTGTCCTTTTTCCTTAAGGGTTTGCCTGTTGCCTTAGACAAGCATATTCTTGGTTTTGACACAGGGGGTAAGTGATTTTTAATTCAAACTTTTTAGAGACTTGGTGATTATTTGGGGGAAGTAAGTGAATAAATGCAAAAGTTACTGATTAATCCAGTGTTTCTTATGAAACAGATGCAGTTCTTAATGAAGCTGCTCAAATTCTGAGATTGCTGCACATAGAAGAGCTCAGAGAGCTACAGACAAAAATTAATGAAGCCATAGTAGCCGTTCAGGCGATTATTGCTGACCCAAAGACAGACCACAGACTGGGGAAAGTTGGAAGATGAACACTTTAGGATTTCAGCTTCTCACCTACTTAGTACAACTGGGAACCATGTACGCTTTGGCATGTGTTTGGAAATGTCATGTTTTCAAGGGAAGAATCCCAGAAAATTGACTCTGTTCTAGAGATTTACCATCATTGCTTTTTCTTTAATAAAGTTGGGAAGGCCATTTTTTTTTTTTGACTGTGTGTTGTTTTATGTATCTGTAAAAGTAATCTTTCTCCCTTGTGGTTCCTGCCACCACCCCCCCAACTTCATTATAGACAACACAAATCCTTAAGTCATAGGAAAACTTAAAAATATATTTTTATTGGAGTAATCTAGAAAATTTGAGAACTGTTACATCTTTGGTATTTATATATAAATGTAATTTCTGTGGGTAATCCTATAGAGGGATTTACAGGATCAGAAAATACAAATTGAAACATTCTAGCACCTTTTAATATAAATAGAAATGCATTGATGTAGAGGTAAAAAAAAAAAAACCCTAGAACTTTTGTTGGGAAACTATAAATAAGTTGGTTATTTCCCATCAGTTCTGCATTAGCCTTCTCTTAACTATGTCAGGGTTTATGATCTTTTAGGATTGTATTTTTATACTGATCACGTGTGCTTTAATTTCTTGTCCAGAAAGCAAAAATCAGATTTAGGATCTCAGCATGCTCTAATTGGTTATTAGTTGAATGAATTTGACCTTTTAAATATGATATAAATGTTTATGGAAAGTTGCTTATATAAGCAACAATTAAAATTCTGTTGCCTTTCTTAATCTTGAAATAACTTGTTTTTTAAAAAATACAGTAGTAAAGATTGAGGTATAAACTTTTCACAAAATATACTTAGTCTTTTTGCACCGAAAATGTTCATCTTGTATGTCCAGGAACTTCTAATGACCAATTCCTTTTTCACTTTCACCTTTGTTCCTGATAAATGTTCTTTAGGGTCCAGATTCCAATTGTAAATTCCAAGTCCATATTTACTTTCTTCCTGTGGAGGGAGGGAACAGTATGTGAGTATTTTATATCTAATTTGCAACAGCAAGTCTTTTTAAAGGGGAAATACTCTGGTAGGCTGACACTTTTTGTATACAGTTAAGCTTGGTCGGCTTAAGGTAGCAGAATGGTCACCCCTATGTGTTAGCCATTAGCTTTTCTAGCTCAGAGTGGCTCTCACTGGTGGTGGCAGCAGGCCAAGGGTGATCAGCTACTAGATCTATCCTCCTCTACCCAGCTGATCCAAAAGGAGCTGCCTGAGCAGCTGTTTACCTGGGCAGTAGGGGTAGACTGCAGTTATCCCATAGAGGTGAGATCGCTGCTCTGGGAGATACTCATCAGTAAACTGGCCGGTGTCTCTGTTGACTGCTATAACACCATCCCTGGTAACAGAAAGGAAGAGTGAATTCATAGGATTTAAGACTGGGGTAGAAAAAGTCAGTTTATCGATAAACGAAATCTCTGCCAGACTTCTCAAATACATTTTTAAAATTAATTTAACTGTAACTTTTGACTTGGATTCTGAAGATCCGTCTATATCAGTGATTCTCAAAGTAGTCCTCAGATCTATATTATCTGGGAACTTGATAGCAGTACAGATTCTTTGGGCTCCTACTCAGATGTCATGCTAAAGTTTGAGAACCACTGTGCAAATCAGAATTGCTGGGGGTGGAATGGAAGAACATATACTTAATGTTTCCCAGTTCCTCTTGGTGAACTAGTGTAAGGTGTAGTATTTTTCATTCTCCTAGGGAGCAACTAATATGTCCATAATGTCATTTTTTATTCTCTGAAGATCAGATTCAGACTAATGTCCTTGCCTTTTGGATAGTTTATTACCAAGTAGTATTGCTCACATGTAACTTAAAAATGGCAGAGCTATTAAATTTCTGGGTGATATAAAAGTATGCTTTTAAAAGTCTTCAGTAACACTTGAATATTATCTACTAATGAAGAAAGAATGAAAAAAAAAAAAGCTCAAGCATAGGGCTTAATTTCTAAAGTCACTTACTAACATGGTACAACAAGTGCTGTGTCCTCCAGAACAGTTTGCCTTTTCAGGCTTGTCCAGAGTGTTTCAGGCTCACCTTCTCCAGTCGGTGTGGTAGAAGTGATCTGCGTAGCTCACAATGTTGAAGGGGTAGTTGAGGTTGCTTTGAATGACACGCCGTCCAGTTCCATCAGGTAATATACACTCCAGTTTTTTAGTTCCTTTTAAAACAAAGAGATCCTTTTATATGATGAAAAAATTTTTTTTCTTTTACCAAAAACAGTGGCAAGTAAAATTCATTCTCAGAGAAAACAAAAGTGGAATATTTTATCCCCATTGCAATAATACAAATTAAAAACTGTGAAATTTTCCTGTTCTATTACCAGTCTTCAGGTTGTTTAAATTCCAATAAAAACTAGAATGGTCTTAAACTCTTAATCCTCTTTTGGAAAACAGGATTGCATTTACAGAAACCTGGCTAAGTTTCTCCCAGAGGAGGAAATAGAGATAAAGTTACATCAGTGTTAAAGAAGTTTACATGTGAGCTCATACACTGCTAAAACTTTTGGATAAATACCTGCCCTTTGTAAGCAATGTATGATAATAGCCAAGGCTGCCTTTTAACTTAAATCCTTTTTTTTAGACTATATTATTTTCTAGGCAGGAATAAAAAGTAAAATGCTAGCCTGACTTGTATTTTTCAATGTAAATATTTTAATAGCTAAACAAGACAGGAATTTCCAAGTGTGACCTCATGGACTGTGTATCCCACCAGGCTCCTCTGTCCATGGAATTCTCCAAGCAAGAATACTGGAGTGGGTAGCCATTCCCTTCTCCAGGGGATCTTCCCAACCCAGGGATTGAACCCAGGTCTCCTGCAGTGCAGGCAGATTCTTCACCAGCTGAGCCACTGGGGAAGCCATTTTCTCATGGAACCCTTCAGTAAATTTCAAATACCTATTAAAAATATCACTTGTTTTAGGCAGCTGGGTTGTAATATTGACCCACCTGCATTTTTGTCCCTTTTATTAGAATCAAATTCCTTAAGAACAGCTTTATTTTTTAGTATCGAATGAAACATAAAGTATCTTTTCAGTTGTACTAATAGTAACGAAATTACACAACAGAGAGAGAGAACCTGGGAACAGGCAGCCCAAATTTATTACTAAAGGAAGCCATCCTGCCACATTGCTTTTCAAAGAATGTCCCCAGCGTAACAGCATACTGACTGTTAGAATAACATAGTTATACATGTTGTAATACTGAGACAAGAAAATAATAACCTCTGTTCATTTATCTAAGCCTGTCAATTCCAACAGTGTATAATACTTATTTTTAACCTAAAAGATGTGCCAAGTGCTTGTGTTGGGAGAAGGAAAGCAGTAAAAAAATAAGTTGGACATCGTACTAGTTCTCAAACTTACTGCCTCATTTATACACATAAGACCTCAGGAAGTTCACTGTCAGAATTGTTACAAAGTGTCCTTTAAAACAGGGTTCCCAAATTTCTGGGTTCCAATGCCTGATGATCTGAAGTGGGGCTAATACAATTAATAATAGAAATACAGTCACAGTAAATATAACCTGCTCAAATCATCCCAAAACGCCCTGTCCTCCCCCGTCCATGGAAAAACTCTTCGACGAAACCAGTCTCTGGTGCCGAAAAGGTTAGGGACGCTGCTGTAAAAGGCATAGAGCATTTGCTGTAGTGTTATAAATTTAAACCAGAAGTTCCAAATGGTGGGATCTGGTTTTACTGTAAAATCAGAGTGCTCACACTGCACGCTGTAGTGTTCTGTATTTGCATTTCATCAATAGTATTACCTGCATCTGCCCAGCAGAGCAGTTTGGAGAAGGGGTCGAAGGTTAAACCATTGGGTAGTCCAATGTCTTTATTCACTAGAATTCTTCTGTTTTCTCCATCTAAGGATGACATTTCAATCTTAGGTGCTTCTCGATTCCAATCTGTCCAGTACAGGTTGCTATGGGTAAATGAAATGGAGAAAGATAAACCTTCCTCAATGCGTTGAATCCAAATTTCAGAGTCAAAAACACTGCTGAAAGTTAAAGCTGAAGGTTATCTTTATATGTCCCAGTTGATGACGTTAGCAATTATTGTAGACAGGAAACACTGTTCTGTTAACCACTGCCACTGTGAAAATGGGGCCAGAGGAATAACACATCTGGTGTCTGAGTTTTGCTTACTTGCACCATTCTACACAGGTAACCCCACTATGGCTTTAACAACTGGGATTTCCTAATATGTTGCTGGAGGGAGACCCACCTCATTCCAGTTGAAGTCGCGGGGTTGGCCTGATCCAAAGTAGCCCCCAGTCTCTCTCACATACTCTTGAATTCTCTACATAACCACATCACAGGCTTAGTAATTTCCTTGTTATTCTGTTATTCATTAGTTTACTGTCTTATTTCCTAGAACGTAGTAGAACATAGGCTCCATGAAAGGACAGACCCTGTCTTTGCCTAAACAGTGCCCGACACCTAGTAGATCCTCCATGAATACTGTTAAATTAACGTGCACTTTTATGCTCATGTTCTGACCCTCCCTACATTGAACTTAGAACCCAAGGGCTTCAAGTGAGGGTCAACAGGTAACAGAGGAGAATTAGGGAAGCCCAGCTGACCCCTGGATTGGATCCACAGCGATGGCACGAGGGTTCACTAGGTCCGTGTGGAAGAGGGCCCGACGCTCAGAGCCATCCAGCCTGGCCCTCTCTATCTTATCCAGGCCGCTGTCCGTCCAGTACATTGTTCTACGGAAGTGGTCGATGGCAAGACCTTCAGGGCTTATTAGACCTGAAATAAAGCAAAGGCAAGACTGAAGCAACTGCAGCTATGAAAGGAGAATCTGAAGCAGAAAGGTCTACAATGTTCCAACAGTTAAGGGGAAAATCTTGAGAGTCTCTAAAAAAACAGACTTACTAGAGGAGTAGGTCCTTTGTAGTTTTCCTGCCATGTCTAGTTCACTCTAGCCTCATAAGACCTCCCCCCAAGCCTGGTGGCACCAAGCGCCCCCAGGGCTGGGGCCACTCCCTGAGTTCCTACACAAGCCCTTCCTGTTCAGAGTCCTATCTAGAAGGTAGATGGGAGACTTAGGCACAAAACAGGCAAATAACCTGGACTGAGTAGAATGAAATAAAATGGGAAGTGTCTTCTGGGTGGAGCTGCTGACCTGAGTTAATGACCATCTCGGGCTCTGCTCCTGGTTCCAAACTGGCGCGGCTAATTGTCCGTCCAGCAACATCTGTCCAGTACACCATCCTCTCCCGGCAGTCATAGTCAATTCCCACGACTATGGAGCCCTGTGTGACCAAAACACAGAATTGGAAGAATTAAGATTCCTTGTACTTCCCCCGACTTCATGCTCAGCCACCTCACTCGTTTGTTCATGGCAGCATTGACCAGCCCTGCACTGTATGGTTTTATGGGCAGCTGGGCGCAGTGGGTAGACGTATAGGCGATGGAGGCTGGCTTCCCTGAGCCAACGCCAGGCTTGGCCACTTACTTCGGCACTGCCTTCATTTTGCAAATGAGGTGACAAAGGCATACAGAAGTTAACAGCACCTACTTCACATGGCTGCTATCAACATAATACCAGAAAAGCTTATGAAGTATCCTAACCAGTGATGAATACATTGTAAGCTTTCAATAAGTATTATTACTGTTGCTGGTAAAAACAAAAGTGATTTCATGAAAAGATCAGCCCATTCAGTGATTAGAGGACAAACGTTAGTCTCAGCAAAGTAAATCTTCAATACTTAACTGGACAAAAACTGACTCTGTCAAATGTAAGCCAGCACTTTTTGAAAAAGCCTGTCTAAAATTTGCCAACATATAATGAAATCAACCCTCCCCTGCCCTGTCAGATCTTTCTGCTATTTGAGGTGCAGACACCCTTACCCTTGCCTCTGCGTCTTACTACAAAGCAATCCTTGGGCTGTACTCTAGTGTGAAAGAAAGTCTGTTAGAACTCGAAGGAACTGGGGAATGGTGGCCACCTGACTTCTGGCTTGGGAGCTCTCCCCTCCTTCCTTATTGCTAAATAAATGACAAAATCCTTTTTTTAAGTGCTGAGTCGGTGATATTCCTTTCCAAAATTCTGCACAGAAGTTGCTTCATTGAATTTCCAGCCCAGACTCCTGCTCTGAGAAGCCCAGCAGATGTGCAAAGCCAACACCAATGCTGTCCCTGAGGTCTTGCAAGCTCCCTGCTTGCCTAACAAAGCCTCCTGGGGCTAGCCTGACTGGGAGAGGAGTCAGGACAAGAAAAGCAGCATTAGGCTACTGTGGGAAAGTGGGCAGTTTTATATAGGAGGATTTTCATTTTCAATTTTACTTGAAAATTGAAAGTTACCTGTCTTGGGCAAGGGGGCACATCCATACAGGCTTCCGTTAACCCAGGGATCATGGGATTTTTAAGCCCGTTAATGATTTCAAGATTTCTTGGAGAAAAAAGTCCCACTTAAATCTTGTAGAGAAACTACAAATCAGCAGCTAGTGTCTGGAATAACACACAATTCAAATCTTAAAAGTGGGGAGGGGAACCCATTATAAGTGTCAGTGCCTTTCTGGTGAACTCCCTTCTCTTTCCTCCCATCTTAGTGAAGAAATCCCTGTTCCAAAATGGAGTGTGTTGACCATAGGGAAGCTGTCAGCTCGGGAAGCAGCCAGCATCCCTTGGGGAAAGCCCTGTCTACTCCTTTCCAGCATCATGTGCTCCCCATATTTTCATCTATGACAGATTCAGAGAAGATAAGAAGCTGGTCAACAGGACCAAAGAGGAGGGAAAGGGTCCACAACAACAAGGCTATCACTAGTTGACTTCCAGAATATGCAGAGATGTCTATGGCTTAAAGAGAATGCTGGGGGCTGGGGTTAAAAATCACTTTCCTTTGGATCCCCATCGCTGCCTCAGTATCCTGACAACTCTGAAATTTGCCTTCCACATAGCTGAAACCCCACACACCAACTGGAGAAAGTGGCCTGGATCAGTCAGATGTGGCTCCCAGCAACAGCACCCCTCCCTTAGGTTCCCAAAGATAACTGCCAAACAGGAGCCCTCCAGGAGCGCCCCTGCACCTCAGACCTTGCCGGGATCTGATAATGCAATACAGCCCCGCCCCCAGGGGAGAAGCCCACTTTACATGCAGCGACAGCAGAGTCTTGGCCATGTCCTTCTGAAGCCTGGTACCATTGAGGGGCAAGTGGCCAATCTGCTGGCCCTGGGCATAGAGCAGGAAGGTGCCCACTGGTGGAGGGGTCACGTCGGGCCGGGGCGTGGGCCGGCTGGTGGGCGGAGCCACGGTGGGTATACCTGCGGTGAGGAAGAGGGAGGTGGAAGGAGCAGACTGAAGGAAATGGTCAGTGGAGAAGAGAAAAGTTTACTTCCCCATTTGCCAGAGTCTCCAGAAACATCAGAAGTTCTTTACTCTGGACAGATGTGCCCCAGATGTGCCTTAAAAGAAATTCTAATTTCCAGGGTTTTTTCTCCCAAAGATCAATTATACAAATCACTGCCAATTACTGGGAAGGAAGACAACAAAGTATTTCCCTTTGAACAAAGCAGAACATCCCCCTTTTTTTAAAAAAGAAAAATATCCAGAGCCAGTGTTGTGTCAGCTTCTCTTTGGGGCCCCATGGTGACACCTGTCCCCTTACACCCCAGGCTCAGAGTAGTGGGAGCAGGCGGTGGCACTACATATTGAACTGAGCTCCAGATGTTCTAATTACAGCAAGCGCTGATGACAAAACCAAACGTTAAATCCGCACTGGGAGCTGGGGCGGACAAGATTATAAATCAGCACAACCCATCAGAGACTTCTTCCACTGGACCTGTCCACCCCTCATTCCCCCACCTTCACCCACATCTGGCAGCTTCCCTACAGGGACCTCAACATGGCAGAGGGGAGGGAGGGCTGCCCTGGGGTGCTTACATGCAGGGGTGATGCCTGGCTGCGAGCGGGTTCCCTGCACCTCTCTGCCGTCCTGGTCAACACACCAGCAGAAGTCACTCTTGCCGTGGCACTGCAGTGGGGTGAAGTGGCCCAGGTCATCGCACTGAGGCACGTACTGGTCGTCCCTGGGGGTGCCCCCGTAGTGCTCCAGCAGGCTTTCCCTCCAGCGCTCACAGACAGTCCGGGGCCTCTGGGTGGGCTCTGAGCAGATGCGGACAAAGAGCCTTTTGAGTGTGAGCCAAGGACAGACTGTAGCATGTGGTTCAAGATCCCCAGGCCTGGCCTCCTCATCTTCTTCCTCCTCATGTCCATAACAAGGCCTCAACCAAGCCCTTGAATGCTGGCCCCGAGCAGCAAAGTGCTCCAGGAGGTTCTCCTGGGGATCGGGAGAAGGGGTTGTCCCGATGCTCCTGTGACCCTCAGGCCAGGAGGAGTGTCATCAAGGCCCAGCCACATCAGGAAAGAACAAGAGGCAGTAACATCTGGGGTGCAGGGCTTGCTCAGCCTGGGAAGGGGCCTCTGCTAACAGCACTTCTGGGGACTCTCCTTGGGGACTCAGTGGCCTACATGATGCTTAAAGCAAATATTTATTCCTTCTTGTTTCAAACTCTGGGACCTGCATCTGAGAGGGCTGTCTTGAGACTGGCCAGTGTGTCTTAGGAAGTATTACTGAACACCCTGCTTACGTGTGGCCCTACGTATCTGTCCGCTGGAAAACTATACTGAGTAAAACTGACTATAATTAGTATGTGTGATCATAGAGTTGGTGGCAAACAACTTGATACAGACTGCGACACTCCAGCTCCTTGAAGTCCTTTGGCTACCCTGCCCTGGGTTTATCTCAAAGCTGAGGCCCCAGCTTCCCACCGTGTTGCTCAGTTCCTCCCTTTCTCCAGCATCTTTCCCCATCCTTCCTCCTTCCTTCCTCACGACTGTGCTGAAACTCTTGTTAGCTTCCGTGGCAGAAGAGCTCCCCTACCAGCAGTTTTTTCCCCAACTGCTTCTACAGGGCTGCCAAGGCTCTGTCTCAGATACAGCAGTCCTCTGTCTGCGAAGACTCTGCTTGAGGCAGTTTAACTTGACAGTCTCCTAAGATAGGATGACCTATAGGAATTGAAGTACTGATTGAAGGTATTTGTCCTTCATTAATTCCTGCAACTCAGAGCCTGCAGAATCACACATCAGACTTACTTCTATCACCACGTGGATGTGTAACAGATCTCAGAGGAGAACAAAAACTGAGCTTTCTCCCCTCAAAGCTTCTCTCCTCTAAACTTTTCCATAGCATTATACAGCATCTCCACCTTTCCATTGCTCAGACTCACTAAACCCTGACTCCCTTCTCCCACTCTACATCTGATATATCAAAAACTGCCAGCTGACATCTCCACATCTCACCACATCTACCCCTGTCGTCTCGTGCCAGAATTACTGTGTATGTTAGCCTTCTTACTGGTTTCCCTGCTTCCATCATCTTTCCTGCTCCCCACCCCCTGCCCTGCTGTAAACTCAACCAGCAGCCAGAAAGAGTCCCTTAAAAAAAAAAAAAAAGTCATCTCATGTCATTCCTTTGGTTAAAACCTCCAATGAGTTCAAAGAACAGCTGGAAACACTACATTTGAGCACCTGGAAAGCCAGAAGATGGTGAATAAAATCTCCAGAGCTCCAACCAAAGGAGCACAACTCCAAGACTCACAATGTTGGGAGCAAGCCGATGCCCTTCAGGTTGCCGCTGGAGCTCATAACCCATGGGAAGCAAAGCTCTTTTTAAAACATCATGGAGAAAAAAGACTGACTTCCTCACCCAAATGTGTCTCAGAGGACCCAGAGAGGAAATACCATTTCCTCAGACACTCGCCATCATCAACGGGTGGGATTCCCTGAAGAAGTTCCCAGCATCGCCCCTGGTCCACATTCCAAACTCAGAGCAGCAGTTCTTGGGGGACCACCCAACAAGGCACACACAGCAGTCAGCCTCTGGGAAAGGAGTACCTCACGTCACTTACACGTGGGCATCTGTCATTGCTTACTATTTCAAGCTGTTTCTCAATCCAATCATGGATTTATTTCTCTTTCTGGCTGGCAGGGTTTTAAATACTTTTGAATTTTGGGCACAGAGTGTTCTCTCACCCGTGAAAGCGGACCCTATTATGCAGATGAGACTAGTCAGAAATGGCGACCAAGGCCAAACCAGCACCAAGAGAGGCCTGGTCATGGGAAAGAGTCTGCACGAAGGAACGTGCCCCTCTTGCTATAATTAACGTCTCATTCTCTTGGCTCCCTTCTGGATCACTGTCCTTAATACATGACTATCTTAATAAATTTAACAGGATTCTGAACCATTCTGTTAGGGCACCTCCCAACCATCTGATTTCTTCAAACCCAGCTGGAATTTAATCAAGACTTTTTAAAGACTAGGCATGAGTGAAACAGAATTTCTCTGTATTTGGCGGGGCGGGGGGCGGGGTGCGGGGGGGGACCTGAAAAATCTTTCCCCAGAAACAGGGGAAACAAAAAGGAATGCTATAGTGGAAGCAAGGGTATATAGACATCTAGAGCAAACATCACCAATGTTTACTTACATGAATCTTAGAAGCACTAATGTCCTGGCCATAACAATTCATATTATGGAAAGGATCAAAACTGGCAATCAAAATCAAAACTGTAATCAAAATTACAAAAATGAAGTAATTTTCCATTTCTTACTCTCATACATTAAAAGCCAAGACTGGTACTTATGGAACCTTCCTCAACGGTAAAAACTGATCTTTGAATAGTGAGCTCATGGATCTGTACAGGAATTACTTTGGTTAAAATGATAATGCTGTGTTTCATTAATAAAGTTCTTCTGTATTAAAAGAAAAAGTTCTTCTCATCTTTGAACAACTCAGCAAAGGAGCAGTAGTCTGCCTTGGCAACCTACAGTTGGCGTGAACTCTTGAGTGCTTGGAAACCACACCCCACACCCATGCAGACAGGGAGTGCTTAGACCATAACAGACAAGTTCATCAGCAGCATCTTAGGTCTCTAAGGTGAACAGAACAGATCCCTGCACCTCTTCTATAGGTGGCAGGAGCAAGAGTGATTCCCCATCGACATATTGGGAAGAGGGCTGGGGTTACTAGCTTAGAATAAACCAGTGGGATCCACCTACAAGGGTCACACTTATTTTCCCCACTGATATTAAAACAGACTTCAGACTATTTCCTGCACTCCACAAGTCAGAGACAAGTGATACAAAGTCACATAGGGAGGCCTCCCTGACCTTACCAGGTGTGCACTGAAATCCATCCCCGTAATATCCAGGTTGGCAGCGGCAGGAGAAGGAGCCAGGGGTATTAGAGCAGGTGGCCAAGGGGTGACATCTGTTTTCCGAGCATTCGTCGACATCTGCAGCAGTCAGGGACAGAGAGGGAGGGAAGGAAGGAGCATGATTTCACTGAACACGTGCCTCAGTGTGCATGGATCGACACCCAGGCATCCCCTTCAGAAGACCCTCATGTAGGGGCAGAAACATACCGGCACCTTAAAGGGTACAGAGGGTACAGAGTGCAAGGGACACGTCCAGTGTAGAAGTCAAATGTGGTCTCTCACACAGAAATACATCCTGGCGTCTTTCCTCTACAGTTCATTCCAGGAGGTTATTACCTTTGAACTAACCTTTAGCTCATAAACCATTTCCTTTCAGTAACACTACAATAAATATAGATAACAATAGTTTATTTTTTCCTTTCTTTATTGGCACTATCTCGATATTCAATTCAGTTGCTCAGTTGTGTCTGACTCTTTGTGACCCCATGAACCGCACCACTCCAGGCCTCCCTGTCCATCACCAACTTCAGAGTTTACCCAAACTCATGTCCATCGAGTCGGTGATGTCATCCAGCCATCTCATCCTCTGTTCTCCCCTTCTCCTCCTGCCCCCAATCCCTCCCAGCATCAGAGTCTTTTCCAATGAGTCAACTCTTCGTATGAGGTGGCCAAAGTATTGGAGTTTCAGCTTCAACATCAGTCCTTCCAATGAACACTCAGGACTGATCTCCTTTAGGATGGACTGGTTGGATCTCCTTGCAGTCCAAGGGACTCTCAAGAGTCTTCTCCAACACCACAGTTCAAAAGCATCAATTCTTTGGCACTCAGCTTTCTTCAGAGTCCAACTCTCACATCCATACATGACCACTGGAAAAACCATAGCCTTGACTAGACGGACCTTTGTTGGCAAAGTAAAGTCTCTGCTTTTGAATATGCTATCTAGGTTGGTCATAACTTTCCTTCTAGGAGTAAGTGTCTTTTAATTTCATGGCTGCAATCACCATCTGCAGTGATTTTTGGAGCCCCCCAAAATAAAGTCTGACACTGTTTCCACTGTTTCCCCATCTATTTCCCATGAAGTGATGGGACTGGATGCCATGATCTTAGTTTTCTGAATGTTGAGCTTTAAGCCAACTTTTTCACTCTCTTCTTTCACTTTCATCAAGAGGCTTTTAATTCCTCTTCACTTTCTGCCATAAGGGTGGTGTCATCTGCTAACCCTTTTCCAACAACACAAGAGGACTCTACACATGGACATCACCAGATGGTCAACACCAAAATCAGACTGATTATATTCTTTGCAGCCAAAGATGGAGAAGCTCTATACATTCAGCAAAAACAATACCGAGAGCTGACTGTGGCTCAGATCATGAACTCCTTATTGCCAAATTCAGTCTGAAATTGAAGAAAGTAGGGAAAACCACTAGACCATTCAGGTATGACCTAAATCAAATCCCTTATGATTATACAGTGGAAGTGAGGAATAGATTTAAGGGACTAGATCTGATAGAGTGCCTGATGAACTGTGGACAGAGGTTCATGACATTGTACAGGAGATAGGGATCAAGACCATCCCCATAGAAAAGAAATGCAAAAAAGAAAAATGGCTGCCTGAGGAGGACTTACAAATACCTATGAAGAGAAGAGAAGCTAAAAGCAAAGGAGGAAAGGAAAGATAGAAGCATCTGAATGCAGAGTTCCAAAAGAATAGCAAGGAGAGACAAGAAAGCCTTCCTCATTGATCAATGCAAGGAAATAGTGGAAAACAACAGAATGGGAAAGACTAGAGATCTCTTCAAGAAAATTAGAGATACCAAGGGAACATTTCATGCAAAGATGGGCACAATAAAGGACATAAATGGTACGGACCTAACAGAAGCAGATGTTAAGAAGAGGTGGCAAGAATACACAGACGAACTGTACAAAAAAGATCTTCACGACCCAGATAATCACAATGGTGTGATCACTCACCGACAGCTAGACATCCTGGAATGTGAAGTCAAGTGGGCCTTTAGGAAGCATCACTAAGAACAAAACTAGTGGACGTGATGGAATTCCACTTGAGCTGTTTCAAATCCTGAAAGATGATGCTGTGAAAGTGCTGCACTCAATATGCCAGCAAGTTTGGAAAACTCAGCAGTGGCCACAGGACTGGAAAAGGTCAGTTTAGATTCCAATGCCAAAGAAAGGCAATGCCAAAGAATGCTCAAACTACCACACAATTGCACTCATCTCACACACTAGTAAAGTCATGCTCAAAATTCTCCAAGCCAGGCTTCAGCAATACGTGAACCGTGAACTTCCAGATGTTCAAGCTGGTTTTGGAGAAGCCAGAGGAACCAGAGATCAAATTGCCAACATCCGCTGGATCATGGAAAAGCAAGAGAGTTCCAGAAAAACATCTATTTCTGCTTTATTGACTATGCCAAAGCCTTTGACTGTGTGGATCACAATAAACCTTGGAAAATTCTGAAAGAGATGGGAATACCAGACCACCTGACCAGCCTCTTGAGAAACCTCTATGCAGATCAGGAAGCAACCGTTAGAACTGGACATGGAACAACAGACTGGTTCCAAATAGGAAAAGGAGTACGTCAAGGCTGTATATTGTCACCCTGCTTATTTAACTTATATGCAGAGTACATCATGAGAAACGCTGGGCTGAAAGAAGCACAAGCTGGGATCAAGATTGCTGCGAGAAATATCAATAACATCAGATAAGATTGCCAGGAGAAATATCTCCCTATAGTACCAATTTATAGATGCAAAAGAACCCAGTGAAGCTCCAACTTCGTTTCTCAACTAACAAACACATTCAGTCTTACATAATCAGAGACTCCTACTACCTAGAATGTCCAAAAACTTTCAGAAAAAAAATTTTTTTAATCAGAAATTTACTTTCCACCTTTAGAAGAAATATAGAAGTATAAGAAAAATATCATCAGAGGATTTAAGACAACACATAGAAAAGAAAATTTAAATTTGTCCAGGTTTTCAGTACAAACAGTTCAGGTCCCAACATTCCTACACAGTACCATGTGGATTAATCTTCATATTTCTCATAGCTGCAACATCCTGAAACTTCAAAGAAAGGCAGATTTACATTCCTTTTATTTGCTGAAATCAGTGCAGGCAGACAATAGCAACACACCGCCCCTACCCTCCACCCTGCTGCCAGGAAAAAAAGTCTGACAATCTAACTGCTGAAACCAATGGCCAGTAGTTGAGATAAGCCATCTTCAGAGACAGGAAGTCTTCCTGAGCAAAGAGGGGATCAAGGGGGTGGATCTGATCAAGGCTCAATGGAAAATAAAGCAGTCACACCCGAGCTAACATACAAAAAATGTTTTAAAATTGTGTGAAGAGGGAAAAAACATGGGACGGGATGATCAACATTAAACCGAGAGAACAGGAGTCACAGGATGAACTCTGTCGAATCTGTACAGCTTGTGACAGAGACACATGGCGCCCTGGAAGCTGGAGACTTAAGAGTCCTGAATGCAACGCCAGTCAGCTGGGGACAAACATGGCTCCGGGCGCCCAGCCTCCCAGGTCCCAGATGGATTCTTTCCTGGGGTGACCAGTGCCACCCCTGCTGTGACCACGTTGCACCGAGCCGCCTCTCCATCACTAAGGGCTTTTCCCATCTACCAGTAAGTAGACGTACTGGACACAGCACAGACGTTCTCTTCAGGGGAAAGGAAAATCTCTGACATCGTAATTAGCAATGTAATCATTTACACTGCTTATCCTCCTGATCTGGCATTTCAGTTCAGTTCAGTTGCTCAGTCGTGTCCGACTCTGCGACCCCTGAATTGCAGCATGCCAGGCCTCCCTGTCCATCACCATTCCCGGAGTTCACTCAGACTCACGTCCATCGAGTCCGCGATGCCATCCAGCCATCTCATCCTCTGTCGTCCCCTTCTCCTCCTGCCTCCAATCCGTCCCAGCATCAGTCTTTTCCATTGAGTCAACTCTTCGCATGAGGTGGCCAAAGTACTGGAGTTTCAGCTTTAGCATCATTCCTTCCAAAGAACACCCGGGACTGATCTCCTTTAGGATGGACTGGTTGGATCTCCTTGCAGTCCAAGGGACTCTTAAGAGTCTTCTCCAACACCACAGTTCAAAAGCATCAATTCTTTGGCACTCAGCTTTCTTCACAGTCCAACTCTCACATCCATACATGACCACTGGAAAAACCATAGCCTTGACTAGATGGACCTTTGCTGGCAAAGTAAAGTCTCTGCTTTTGAATATGCTATCTAGGTTGGTCATAACTTTTCTTCCAAGGAGTAAGCATCTGTTAATTTCATGGCTGCAGCCACCATCTGCAGTGATTTTGGAGCCCCCCAAAAATAAAGTCTGACACAGTTTCCCCATCTATTTCCCATGAAGTGATGGGACCAGATGCCATGATCTTCGTTTTCTGAATGTTGAGCTTTAAGCCAACTTTTTCACTCTCCTCTTTCATTTTCATCAAGAGGCTTTTTAGCTCCTCTTCACTTTCTGCCATAAGGGTGGTATCCACCATTTAGCCCCCATAAATTACTTCACTCTGAAGTCTGAAACACCTTGAATGCCTGACACGACCAAAGTTAATGCCACCTAGAGAGACTCTGCCTAGATGAGCATTTGGCCTGCCTGGATGCCTTCCTTTCACTGACAAAGGCAGGAAAGTGGTTATGAATTTATCTGTAAGGTTAAATTGGTTAGCTCCTCAATTAACCAAAACTAAACCAAATTAATTACAATGGGAAACTTATCTCCAATCTGATCAGTCAGGGCTGTATATTGTCATGTTTCATTATCTTTGAGGTTGGCCCAGTTTGTTGAGAAGGACAATGCCAAGGTCCAGTTGGCTGAAGTTGGTGCCCATTCAGTTCCTTGTGCCTTCTATGATGCTATAAAACCAAACTGCAAAAATCAACATCCAACCAAATACAGGAAATTAAAGCTATTCATAATGCATATGCTAAAAGTACTTCTCATGGTAACAGGAACCCCAGGCAATGGCAGGAAGCAGGAATTCCTGAGACACAGGGCCTATTTCTAGAACCCAGAGATCAGTTGCTTGTGATTACTTTTGTGAACAAAGAGAAAGAGGATTCCCCAGAGGTTCTGAGTTATGTTCTTAAAGCCTATGGCCTAGAATTCCAACCAGACCTGAAAGAGCAGCCATCCTCCCAAAGGCAAAGTTTGGGAAGATAATAACTTACGAATGAACAGGGAAAAAGTCTCTGAAGAGACTGAGAGCATCACAGGTGAACCACTCCCATCCCCTAAAGCTGGAGAAGCTTAGGATTCCCTGAAGCAAGCTCCCCATCTCCTCCTTGGAGGCTCTCGCACCATGTCAGAGAACTGGAGCCCCACCAGCCACTCCAGGGCCTGAGTGCAGAGCAGGCTATCCGCCTTCCTCAGAGGGCCAACCCTGAGGAGTATAGGGGGAACCAGAGCTTTTGCGTAAAGGAGAACTCTTCCTAGCTTCAGGGGATCATGTGTCAGCAGAAAGTATAAAGACACTTTGAACTCCTTAGCAAGGGAGGAGTTTCTTCTTACACTCCTGAGACAGGGAGTGTAAGAACCATCACTGTCAGGGTCTTCAGGTGCTGGTAGGTCAAGGTAGCAAGGTTCAAGGCACAGGAGAGTCTCTGAGAAGTCAGACAATGCCAGATGGCTTAATCTCAGCGCAATTCTCCATTCTATCTGCTCCCAAGCAGCTAAAACACCTCTTTGGAAAACGTGTTTAAAATTATCTATTTTGAGTGCAGGCTTTGGTGCTTCAACATTCTTCTCCCTGCCTTAATTCTGAGTCCACACCCAAAACCCAGCTGAAATCCCTTCAAAACAAGCCCAGCCCCTGGACTCTAGCTTTCCCCTCCTGCCTCCCCTTGTTTGCTTTCGAAACACCCAGTGAAATTCCCTGGCACCAACTCTCCTTGATCCTGCTCCAGACCCCAACAAAGGCTTGAAGGCCCATGAGTTGGCACTCCCCACCTACTCGGTCAGGACCTGGATTCTGGCTGTGCCCATAGGGTCCTGCATGGCAGGACCTGTGAGTAGAGGCAGCTTCTTCCCTTCAAGCCTTGGTCTCTATATTGCTTGTGGCCACACCAACTTTACTATACCTTATCCAGAGTCTGCACTCCTCCCACAAAAGCCATGTGTGAGAACAGTGTAAGAACCCCTAGTCACAGCCCTTCTGTGGGTAATGGGCCATCTGTAACCCAGTTCCTCAACTCACACGTGCTCCTCCCTGAAAAGGTCTCAGCTCACAACAATCTGCTTTTCCATCCAGCAAAGTCACAAAGAGCTGCAGGGACAAACGTGCCTGAGAAACAGCCAGCTCACACCAATGCAGGATCGAAATCAATCCTGACTGAGGGGAGCTGGAAAAGATTTCATTCTACTTGCATAAAAATAATTCCTCCTTGTGACTCAGGCTAGATTGAGAACCCAAAGCCAAGGGCAGCCTCCCCAGGGAAACTGGTTTTTAACAAACTTGCTGAAGACAGAAAAACCCACACACTCTTTCAATGCCAGTTTGATGGACTGAAAACGAATGTGCTCTCTAAGGGTGCTCACTTCACAAAACAGAGCCTTCATCGCAATTTTCCTCCTTTCTTCATCTCAGTTGTCACTGGGACACATGCACCCTGTGACATGCCTTTAAAACTGTGTGCACACACACACACGTTTATACACTTATCCTGAAGGCCACCTTCATGACTAGCCCAGCCTGATTTATGTGCAGCAGAGGCCTTTAGGAAAATGATTGTTATTTTCTACTGCCCCGAAGCTTGGACGGCAACCACAGGGTAACCGACTATGGCAGGCAGCCTCTCATAGATGATCCCAAAGATCCCTTCCTCCTGGTATTCAGGGTCTTCTATAATCCCCTTCCTTTGAGCAACTGGCTTCCAACCAAGACACTAAAGCAATACTGAGGAGACATCACTTTTGTGGTCACTGCCAACCTGCTAGAGAGGCCTCCTGCTGCTGGCTTTGATAAAGGAAGTTACCTTGTGGGAGAGGTCTGAGTGGCAAGAAGCTGAAAGTCACCTCCAGGCAATAGCCAGCAGGGACTTGAAAGTCCTTGGGGAACGGAATCCTGCCGATAACCATGTGAGCCTCTTTCCTGACCTGGACCCCAGATGAGACCCCAGGTCTGGCAGACCCCCTGACTGCAGCCTTGTGAAGATCCTAAAGCAAACGAATGAGCTAGACCATACAGATAATAATACAGCGTACTGTTTTAAGCTGTTACGTGTCTGGGGTAAATGGTTATGTTGCAACAGACTACTAATACACTGGGGAAGCAACAGATTGGCCTGGCCTACGTTTAAGTTTGTGGGTTCCAGAGAGAATCCCAAAAGTAGAGAAGCAGAGATGAAAGAGGGACAATTGAAAATGTCCCTGAAATCAGAAAGAGGGCAGCCATAGCAAAGAATGACAATCCTAGAAAACTCCCAGCATGGAAAAGTAGCTAATTTCAAGGCCCTACTACAACCCCAGAAGGTAACCCAAGTCCTCCAGGACAAGCAGAAGTTAAAAGAAGGGAGAATGATTCTCAAAGGGGTTAGGACAAGCAGCAGCTCACCTACATTAGCATTCTGATTTTAATCCTCATCACATCTAAGCGGCGATTAATTTCAACTTCTTTGTTTTAAACCAAAGACCTAAGGAATGAAAGGCTTTTGAAACACCATCTCAGCTGACCTGAGCAGCCAGACATTTAAATATGAAATTCTACTGACAAGATTTTTTTCTCTGGTTCTCATTTCTGAGAGCCAGTAGTGTGTTAGGTCAAACTGAATGATGAGTTTCCACAAGGGAGGAAAAAGCAGTATTCCTACTGTGGGGCTCAACAGAAATGTGAGAGGTTTGTGCGCATCACCTGAGGCCTCCTCCCACCCCCCCACCACCCCCAGACCTAGAGGGTGCCTCCATCTGTATAGAGTATCTGTTGCAGATGGAGCTCTCTGGCCAGTCAAGTGGGACAAGCATCTGTGACTTACACCTCTACTCCATCCTAACTTGAAAAGCACTTGAGCTCTGCCTAAACCTGGGGGTGTTTTTAGGGAGAAAAAACCACCTCATGGCTGAACTGAGTCACAGTTTTGGGTCATTTCAATATAAACTGTGTTTTCAAGAAACCCATACAGCTAAGCTTCTGTACATCAGAAGTGGAAACGTTCAAGAGCCAGGTTCGAAAAGCCCCACATCTGGAAAGGAACAGAGGGCTGTGCTGCCCTGACATATCTGTTGCGTCAAGAACATGTGGCTTTAGGCTGCTGGTCCATTCAGCCCATCCAGATGAAACCAAAGGGAAAGGGGAGGAGGAGAAGAAGCCAACGGCTGGTGAGGAGGGAGGGGCCAGGCTATGCGATCTGTTTGAGAAGATCTGATCTAGTTAAGAACAGGCTATTTGATCTGTTTGAGAAGGAGGAGAAGGGGACGACAGAGGAAAAGATGGGTAGATGGTATCACCAACTCAATGGACATGAGTGTGAGCAATCTCCAGAAGATAGTGAAGGACAGGGAAGCCTGGCGTTCTGCAGTCCATGGGATCGCAAAGAGTCGTACACAAAGAGTCGCAAAGAGTCGGACACAAGAGGGACTGAATTCCTAGTTTTTCAGTAACAACCTCATACATCTTGAAGTTAAATTTAAACAGTTAGTCCTGCTTTCTGGTTTAGTGATTTCATAAAATATCGTATAAAGTCTTAAAGATAGTTAGATTTCTGGAAGGAAAGCTTTGAGTACTTAGGTATGCATTAATATCCTTTTATATCTGTGGATTTTTCTTCTCTCTCTCCCTCTCCCCTTTCAGGGAGAGAGAGAGAGAGAGAGAGAGAGAGAGAGAGAGAGAGAGAGAGAGAGAGAGACAAAGGAATAAATTACACAGAAAGAATTGTATGCATGTTTAGAGATTGCTTCAAATACCACTTCAAGCAGGGGAATAGCAACTAAAAATTGGGCAAGACTGGAAGTGCTGAATTAAGCCATTAGCCAGAGAGACTGAAGGATGGAGACTTCCTCCCAGGGGAATATACAATTTTCCCTCGCATCCCTCTGAGCTACAGTAGCTCCAGGGAACAGAAGACTGCAAGCTGGCAGGAGCTCCCCACTGCTCCAGGCCCATCTCCTCCAAGGACAACCATCCTCGCTCAACAATCTGGTGCCAAGGCAATCACATTTGGCCTCTGACTCAAAGGACACCTCTTTTTTTTTTCTCTTCCAGCAGTTCCAGGAGGTGTGAGTCAAAGGAAAAGAGAGGTTTCTGAGAGGCCCTGGGGATATGGAGATGTGCATCCAAAGCAACTTTCAGGGTCACTGAGTTGCCCACAGGTACTCACCGGTGCACCGGTGCCCATCTCCAGCATAACCAGGCAGGCAGGCGCAGCTGAAGGAGCCATCTCCATGGTGAATGCACCGGGCCTGGCTGGCGGGAGCACAGTTGTGACGGCCATTCTCACAGGGGTTGGGAGGTGGGGTGATCGCTGAAGAGAGAAGGCAAAGATGTCCAAGAGCCCAGGCCTGCAAACGGGTGAGCCCTGCTCTTTGCAGTGTGATCTGCACACCAACAGCATGGGGACACCTCGGGGTTTATAAGGAATGCAGTTCCCAAACCCCAACCCAGAGCCAGTGAACTGGAACAGGAATTTTAACAAGATCCCTGGATGGTTGTATGCAAATCACAATCTAAGAAGTGCCGGTCTTGGTTTGTGTCTATAATACTAGACATGAAAATAAGTCGTCAGCAAATGTCCTTGACTAAAGCAGAACACTGCTACTTGGCATGCTTGTGTGTACATGCACACACGCACACACACGCACACGTCTCTATGATTGCTGCTACCTTGCTCACTGGATTCAAAAGTGGGTTTTCTCTAAAATCATCTAGCTCTAGCAATGGAGTGACTTCGGAATTCTAGTTCTTTTGGATCCACTGTTATATCAAGTATTTATCTGGAACTCTAGAAAGGGTATATTTATTACCAATGGAGCTTTTGGTCAGTCAAATAGGACAAGCCTCTTTAAATTACAAAATCTATGTCATTCTGATTTGAGAAACACTTGACCTCTATCTAGAGCTGTTGGTATTAGAAAAGTTCATAGTCTTACTACATGATGGGGCCCAACACCAAGCTACACAGCAGTCCTGACAGACGTGAACATCCTTCCATGACTTACACCAAAAATTTCTATTTAGATAGATAAATAGCACAATACAACAACAACAACAAAAACCCAGACAAAAACAAAACCCCAACACACAGGACTGAACTGAGCCATAGCTCTGGGTTCTTCCCATGTAAGTTGTCGGTCTCCTAGAAAACCTTGCAACAGGCCTTCTGTAGAGCCACAGTGCAAACAGTCGTGCATCCTGGGGCACGGGTGGGCACTCACAGATGCAGGTGTGCCGGTCGTCTGCAAACTCGTAACCACTCCGGCACTCACACCTGTAGCTCCCCAGCAAGTTGACGCACACAGAGTTGGGGCCGCAGCGGTGGAAGCCAGTTGCACATTCGTTGACATCTAAGGAGGAGTAAGAACAGAAAGGGCTGCTTAAACCAAAGGCCCCACAAGTGGACGGTCTGCAGACTTGGTATTCTCTCACCCCCGAGAGGTTTCGGTGGGACCAGCGGTCGGTAGACTAAACGGGGGGCAAAGTGAAGGCTGCCTCAGCTCCAGGTGCAGATGCCCACTGCAGACCGTCAAGAAAATAAACGTTTATTTCAAGTCATTCGAGTATGAGCCCCAGGCAGACGTGTTCTGAACAGATATTCTGAGAATTCTTTAAACATTTAAGCAATTCGGAACATTGAGAAGAAAAACACACAGAGTAACCATGTTTCTTTTAAAGTGTAAAGAAATCTCCATGACTGCTTTTGAGATACAGTAACTGAAAGAAATGGATGAAATGGATGTCTGAAATCTGAAGGTAACCAGAAAAATATACTCTTTAATGAATGTAAAAAATACTTGATTCAGGCCCAAAATGACAATATTTAAGAGTATAAAATATCCACAAATTACAATAGCCCTAAATACCCACTCCAAACTACTCTGGTAAACCTAACCAGAATTATGCCTGGTTTTTAAAAAGTTGGTATTTTTCAATGAATAGCTGCTAAACTCATTGATCCATGGAGATGACAAAGCAGACACTTGTCTTCTATGGACAGGATGCTGGGGGCCTTCATGGAGGAACACAGAGCACCAGGGTCTTACCCACGCAACTCCGTCCATCTCCCTGGTACCCAGATGCACACTCGCAGGTGTAGTCCACACCGGTCGCCGGATGGCACCGAGCTGTGGTGGCACACGTGTGGCTCCCATCATAGCAGGGATTCACTGGGGTGGGCTCGGAGTCTCCTGGGTGGGTAGAGAGAAAATACAAAAGCAAAGCACAATCTGGCTGTCATCAAGAGAACGGCCCAGAAGGAAGAAGATCGGCAAGTGGAACTAGCTGTGGACTTGTAAGTTTGAGGCCTGCCTGGAAACCTGACTAAATTATTAATATCTAAAGTGAGGGTGGATCATCTGCATTGCAGTTCTCAATTCCAGAATGGCTTCCTCTCGCCTACTCTGCAGATAACTAACCTTATTTACAGCAGGTTTGTGTCCAGGGAATAAAAATATCCAACACATAGCATCCTTTTATTTAAAAGTACTTTCATTTTATTATCTTCTGTGATTCTCGGGATAATTCTGTGAGGCAGGCTGTCATTCCTTTTATTGGTAATTTTCACCAATAAGGAAAATAAGCAAGAGACATTAGAAAAATTGCCAAAGCTCAGAAAGCTGGGAAATGGGACAGCAAAACTTATACCAAAAATTTCTGCCTCTAAATTGGGCAGTCTCACTAAGTGTACTACTCTATGTTTCAAAATTCAATTAATGAGAAAATCTTGCCTTTTTAAGATTTATAAGACCAAATAAATGGGAATAACTTGTGCCGTATTTACTCTTTAGGATTAACCTTGCCATGGCTCCATCCGACCACTAGGCAGTGATGACCGTTAACATCTGAAATCTTCCCTTAATCTACTAGATTGAGTGTAACAGTAATGCATCTTAAGCACTTATGTGCCAGGCATTGTTCTAAACTATTACCTACTCTATTCTATTAATTACTCATGACTATACTGTGAGGCAATGGCACCCCACTCCAGTACTCTTGCTGGCAAATCCCATGGACGGAGGAGCCTGGTAAGCTGCTGTCCATGGGGTCGCGAAAGTTGATCACGACTGAGCGACTTCACTTTCACTTTTCACTTTCCTGCATTGGAGAAGGAAATGGCAACCCACTCCAGTGTTCTTGCCTGGAGAATCCCTGAGACGGGGGAGCCTGGTGGGCTGCCGCCTGTGGGGTCGCATAGAGTCGGCCACGACTGAAGCGACTTAGCAGCAGCAGCAGCAGCATCCTGTGAGGAATGTATTATCTTCTTTTTACCGCAGCACAGAGAGGTCAAGTAACCTGACCAAGGTCACACAGCCAGAAGAGATGGATGGGTCCAAAAGTCAGGCAGAGGCCATGCTCCCCAAATCATACAGGCATGCTTGGACGTCCCTCAGCCCTCCCCTCTGATTCTCTTGCCAGGAGGTCTGGAAGTATAGCATTCGGGTTATGGTGGCAGGGTTAACTTGATCTTACTGACCAAGGTCCGGAGTCAGTCCCCAGTGCATGCTGCAGTTGACAACAGGGTCAGGTCTTCACTGAAGGCCCCACATGAAACAAAGACCTGACTGCCTCCCATTATTCTCTCTCCATTTTAGGAGAAGGTTTTGTACCAAATTCCTGACCTACCCAGCCAAAGAAGAAGTGAGCTTGAGATACTTTAGTTTATAAATACTGATGACTTAGCCTTCTTGTTCAGTGCTCTCCAGCATCAAAACTGCACCATGGCACATTCCAGCAGAGATTAGTGGGTATACATAATGTCAGGAGCTTACCAGCCTGAGAGGCATTAAAAGGAGGGGAAAAAAAAATGCAGCCCAGAAGTTGATTGGCCAACTTGGACAGGATATACTAGCCCTCCTGAAATTGAGGAGAAAGTGTGAATACCTGCATCATACTGACTTAAAATAGCCTTCACTGACAGGACGGCCACATCATTTGCTGAGTCCAGTGCAAAACAAAACTGTGGAACTCTTTGTCCAAAAATTATTAAGAGTTTCAAGACAGTGACAGCACAGCTTTAAACCAAGTATCAGCCAATTTCTGAGCCTGAGGCCCTATGCTCAGAATTTGGTTTCCAAAAACACTATATTAAAAATCCATTTTTAAAACTGTAAGTCTATTCATTCTCTGTGACTAGTTAGCTTTTCTCCTATTATAGTAAGTAAAGAAGAGCTGTATCCTTTTTAAGACATTTTCTATTTCTCCCTCTCCCTCTTGAACAGTTTGACTCTCTGACAGAGGATCTGGAACTAATTTAGTCATTTAATCAAGAGGAGAAGACTGGTTTTCCTTAAAGGAACAGTCCGTTCAGCTTCAATGCATGGCCCTCTGCCCAAAGGCTCCTCAACTGGAGAGCTGAGCCCTGAACTGGGAGCAAGGGCAGGAAGCATCCCTGGATCCTGTCCTGCAACCCCACCAACACCAGCCAAGCCACATGGGAAGCTCAAACACTTGGGCAAGGCAGGGAGCTGGCTGGTGATTAGGGAGAAGGGGCTCCCTGGGAAGACTGCCTCCTGAACCCTGGACACCCAACTGGGAGCTCCCACGTCAGGTGGGGCTGCTGTTTTGTTTCATACACATTCCAACCAGATCACCGCTCCCTCTGGAAAAAGGGAAAGGCTCTTAAGATACTTGCAGGCACTGAGAGAGGAAAGAAAAGAGGCTGTGTTTTTCTTTTTAATTTCCTTCTTTCTTCCCCATTTTTCTCCTATTTGGATAGAATGAACAGTATTGCTGTTTTACATAGGGGTGGATGGATGAGCAGAGTTGAAACACAAAGGGTAAACATCCACATTCCTTCTTTTAAAATTTGATCTATGTTACAAGGTAGTCCTGGAGTCTGTGGGGTTCACGGGGAACAGCCATGAGTGAGGGATGAGAGTGGGCTCTGGGGCTGGCGTTGGATTTGAGCCCCGGCTCAACTCTTCCAGCTGTGACCAGGCAAATTACTTCATGTCTACACCACTGTCTCTGTAAAAGGGAGTAACAGTCCCTTGACTGGTAGGGTTGTTGTGGGGATTTGATGAGTTAAATTCATGAAAGGTACTTAGAACGGTGCTTGGCATCAAGTAAAACTGTCCTTTACTAACTACCACTACTACTGCTACTAATTATTATTATAATTAGACCTGGGTAGAAAACAAAAAATCATGTCATCCTAAAAGCAAATTAGCAACCTGGTACCCACCAGTTTGTGGGCTTTCTGACCTTTTGCTACTCCCTTAGGGTGTGTCTCGAGGAAAGATACACCCAGAGATCTGTCTTTTCCATAAATGATTCCAGAGTCTGAATGGGACTCTGGCCTAGGAAGTTCTCCCACTAAGTTACTTCTCTTACAGATCAGACTCCTATACCTAGCGAAGGGCTGAACTGGACATTCAAAGGTGACGGTCGTTTTCCCTAGATGTTTCTGTTGAAATCTCTCCTTAAGAAATCAGCAAAAACTGATTTTTCCTTCCTTCTGAGGTACATGTTTCTATAAAGTCAGCTGATATTTTCATGCTATTAATTCACTACATTATAATCCCTTCTTCGGACACTCAGCAGCTGTGCCCCCAACCAAGTTTTCTAAAACTGAACCAACCAAGCACACCAACAAGCTCGGGATTCCTGTTTCGTGTCACCTCTATATTCCACAGGAGAACCCAGTCCTCTTTATCTCCTGTTATCATACTGCTGAAGTGATACCTGCCCAGAGAGCCTAAGGAGGTGGTAAAGGAGGCCTCAGCTCCAGTGGTAAAACACAGAATTGCTGGTTATGAGCCCACCTGTCTGAGGTACAGATTCTGGACTCAGCAGTGTCAGTACTGCTAAGTGTCAGTAGAACTGAAGGGAAACATTCATTCTCATCATGTGCCTCTACTCTTCAAGAACAAAACTGCCTACTGGCTTTCAGAATTAATATTCCCCTTGATCTGACAAAGTCATTTCCCATCAGTAGGGTTCCCTGACGTCCAGGCTCATCCTCTGGCTTGCCTAGAACTTTTTTAAAAGCTTAAACACACTTTATTGTTTAAAATAGTTTTAGGTTATCAAAAAATTGAGCAGAAAGTATAGAGTATCCATAGCCACCCCCTAACCAATTTACACAGTTTCCTCTATTATTACCATTATGTATTAGTATATACATTTGTTATAACTGATAAATCAATATTGACACATTATTATTAACTAAAATCCGTAGTTTACCTTGGGGTAGACTCTCTGTGCTGTACAGTTCTACAGGTTTTGACAAATGTATAATGACGCGTATCCTCTATTATAGTGTCACAGTTTCCCCTGTGCTCCACCTATTCATCCCTCCCTCCCTCCCAGCCTCTAGCAACCACTGATCTATCTACTGTCCCTACAATTTTACCTTTTCTAGAAAGTCTAGAATCACACAGTATGAAGCTTTTTCACACTGGCTTCTTTCCTTAGTAATATGCACTTAAAGTTCCCAGAACAAGTTGGCAGAGCAGAAGGATGAGCGCTCATCTTGTCCCGAGGGAACACCAAAATCGCAGCTAGCTGCTGAACAATCATCAACAGGAAAATGTTGGAACCCACCAGAAAAAGATGACCCATGTCCAGGGGCAAAGGAGAAGCCACAACAGGACAGTAGGAAGGGCCCAACTGTGCCTGAAATCAAACATTATGCCCGCCAGAGGAACTGAGAGCACGCACTGGGACTCAGGGAAAGGAGCAGTGACCCCCCCAAGAGACTGAGCCAGAGCTGCCCGTAAATGTCTGAGGGTCTCCTGAGGAGGCTTGGGTCAGCAGTGGCCCGCTGTGGGGAGAGGGGCTCTGGCAGCAGCAGTCCTGGGAGGCACAGCATGTGGCATTAGTCCTCCTGGAGGTCGCCATTAGCCATACTATAGAGCTGCGGGGTGGGGTGGGCGATCCACAAACTGGAGAACGATGATACCAAAGAAGTTCTTGCACTGTTGTGAAAATTCTAGGCCCCACAACAGACTTCCCAACCTGGGGATCCCACAAAGGGACTGAGAATCCCCAGGGAATGTGACTCTGAAGGTCAGCAGGATTTGATTACTGAATTTCCACAGGACTGGGGAAACAGAGACACTTGGAGGGCCCAACAAAAGCTTGTGCGCACCAGGACCCAGGAGAAAGGAACAGTGACTCCACAAGAGACAGTCAGACTCGCCTATGAGTGTTTGGGAGTCACTGGTGGAGGCGTGGGTCAACAGTAGCCTGCCACAGGGCCAGGGGCACTGACAGCAGCAGTCCTGAGAGGCATGGCATGCTGGTGTAAGTCCTTTTGGAGGAGGCTGCCATTACCCTTTCCATAGATTGGCCTCAGGCCAAACTACAGTGAGAGAACACAGTCCCACCCATCAGCAGAAAATTGGATTAAAGATTTACTGAGCATGGCCTTGCCAAAGCAAGACCCAGTTTTTGCCCCAGCCAGTCCCTTCCATCAGGAAGCTTCCATAAGCTTCTTATCCTCATCCATCAGAGGGCAGACAGAATGAAAAGCACAATCACAGAAAACTAACCAATATGATCATGCGGATCACAGCTTTGTGAGCCATGCCGTGTAGGGCCACCTAAGACAGACAGGTCATGGTGGAGAGTTTTGACAAAAAGGGGTCCACTGGAGAAGGAAATGGCAAATCACTTCAGCATTCTTGCCTCGAGAATCCCATGAATGGTACAAAAAGGCAAAGAGGTACGACACTGAAAGATGAACTCCCTAGGTTGGTAAGTGTCCAATATGGTACTGGAGAAGAGCAGAGAAATGGCTCCAAAAAGAATGAAGAGACGGAGCCAAAGCAGAAAAGATGCCCAGTTGTGGGTGTGCATGGTGGTGAAAGTATAGTCTGATGCTATAAAGAACAATATTGCATAGGAACTTGGAATGTTAGGCTCATGAATCAAGGTAAATTAGAAGTTGTCAAACAGGAGATCACAAGTGTGAACATCGAAACTCTAGCAATCAGTGAACTAAAATGGATGGGAATGGGTGAATTTAATTCAGATGACCATTATATCTACTTCTGTGGGCAAGAATCCCTTAGAAGAAATGGAGTAGTCCCCATAGTCAACAAAAGAGTCCAAAATTCAGTACTTGGGTGCAATCTCAAAAACGACAGAATGAACTGTTTGTTTTCAAGGCAAATCATTCAACATCACGGTAATCCAAGTCTGTGTCCCAATCACTAATGCTGAAGAAGCTGAAGTTGAACGGTTCTCTGAAGACCTACAAGACCTTCTAGAATTTACACCAAAAAAAAAAGACACCCTTTTCATCATAGGGAACTGGAATACAAAGTAGGAAGTCAAGAGATACCTGGAGTAACAGGCAAATTTGGCCTTGGAGTATAAAATGAACAGGGCAAAGGCTAATAGTGTTTTGCCAAGAGAACGTACTGATCATAGCAAACCCCCTCTTCCAACAACACAAGAGATAACTCTACATATGGACATCACCAGATGGTCAATACCAAAATCAGATTATTATATTCTTTGCAGTCGAAGTTGGAAAAGCTCTATACTACTCCATTTCTTCTAAGGGAGTCTTGCCCACAGAAGTAGATATAATGGTC
This sequence comes from Ovis aries, assembly GCF_016772045.2. Classification (NCBI taxonomy): domain Eukaryota; kingdom Metazoa; phylum Chordata; class Mammalia; order Artiodactyla; family Bovidae; genus Ovis; species Ovis aries. Next base: position 43,128,877 of record NC_056060.1, read on the forward strand.
ATCTGAATTAAATTCACCCATTCCCATCCATTTTAGTTCACTGATTGCTAGAGTGTCGATGTTTTCACACTTGCGATCTCCTGTTTGACAACTTCCAATTTACCTTGATTCATGAGCCTAACATTCCAAGTTCCTATGCAATATTGTTCTTTATAGCATCAGACTATACTTTCACCACCGCGCACACCCACAAAAGTCAGCAAAAATAAGACCAGGAGCTCACTGTGGCTCAGATCATGAACTCTTTATTGCAAAATTCAGACTTAAATTGAAGAAAGAAGGGGAAACCACTAGACCACTCAGGTATGTCCTAAATCAAATCCCTTAATAATTATACAGTGGAAGTGACAAATAGATTCAAGGGATTAGATCTGATAGAGTGCCTGAAGAACTATGGACAGAGCTTTATAACACTGTACAGGAGGCAGTGATCAAAACCATCCCCAAGAAAAAGAAATGTAAAAAGGCAAAATGTTTGTCTGGGGAGGCCTTAAAAAAAGTTAAAAGAGAAAAGATATACTCATCTGAATGCAGAGTTCCAAAGAATAGCAAGGAGAAATAAGAAAGCCTTCTTAAGTGAACAATGCAAAAAAACAGAGGAGAACAATGCAAAAAAAACAGAGGAAAACAATAGGTTGGGAAGGACTGGAGATCTCTTCCAGAAAATTAGAGATAACCTAGAGAACATTCAGTGCAAAGACAGGGACAATAAAGGACAGAAACAGTATGGACATAACAGAAGCAGAAGATATTCAGAAAAGGTGGCAAGAAAACACAGAAAAACTGTACAAAAAAGGACTTAATGACCTGGATCAACCACGACGGTGTGGTCACTCACCTAGAGCCACACATCCTAGAGCGTGAAGTCAAGTGGGCCTTAGGAAGCATTGCAAGAAGTGAAGAGAAAGTGAAAGTCACTCAGTCCTATCCAACTCTTTGCAACCCCATGGACTACACAGTCCATGGAATTCTCTAGGTCAGAATACTGAAATGGGTAGCCTTTCCCTTTTCCAGAGGATCTTCCCAACCCAGGGATCGAACCCAGGTATCCTGCCTTTCAGGCAGATTCTTTACCAGCTGAGCCACAAGGGAAGCCCAAGAATACTGGAGTAGGTAGCCTATCCCTTCTCCAGCGGATCTTCCTGACCCAGGATTTGACCCTGACCCAGGGGTCTCCTGCATTGCATGTGGATTCTTTACCAACTAAGCTATCAGGGAAGCCCTAGGAAGCATTGCTATGAACAAAGCTAGTGGAGGTGATGGGATTACAGCTGAGCTATTTCAAATCCCAAAAGATGATGCTGTGAACGTGCTGCACTCAATAAGCCCCCAAATTTGGAAAACTCAGCAGTGGCCACAGGACTGGAAAAGGTCAGTTTTCATTCCAAAGAAGCGCAAAGCCAAAGAATGTTCAAACTACCACACAATTGCATTCATTTCACATGCTAACAAGATAATGCTCAAAATCCTTCAAGCTAGGCTTCAACAGTATGCAAGCCGAGAATTTCCAGATTTACAAACTGTATTTAGAAAGGGCAAAGGAACCAGAGATCAAAATGCCAACATCTGTTGGATCACAGAAAAAGCAAGGGAATTCCAGAAAAAATCTACCTCTGCTTCATTGACTATGCTAAAGCCTTTGACTGTGTGGATTACAACAAACCATGGAAAATTCCTCAAGAGATGGAATACCAGACCACCTTACCTGCCTCCTAAGAAATCAATGTGCAGGTCAAGAAGCAAGAGTTAAAACCAGCCATGGAACAACAAACTGGTTCAAAATTGGGAAAGGAGTACATCAAGGCTATATATTGTCAACCTACTTATTTAACCTCTATGCATAGTACATCATGCACAATACCAGGCTGGATGAAGCTCAAGTTGGAATCAAGATTGCTGGGAGAAATACCAATAACCTCAGACATGCAAATGATACCACCCTTATGGCAGAAAGTAAAGAAGAACTAAAAAGCTTCTTGATGAAGGGGAAAGAGGAAAATGAAAAAGCTGGCTTAAAACTCAGCATTTAAAAACTGAAGATCATGGTATCCGGTCCCATCACTTCATGACAAATAGATGGGGAAATAATGGAAATAGTAACAGACTTTCTTTTCTTGATCCCTTTTCTTGCACTCATCTTCTCCTGCCAGAGCACCAAAATCATAACTAGCTTTTTAACAATCATTGACAGGATGACACTGGAACCCACCAAAAAAGACACCCCACATCCAAGGATAAAGGAAAAGCCACAACAAAATGGCAGAAGGGGAACAATTACAATAACATCAAATCCTATGCCTGCCAGGTGGTGACTCACTAACTGGAGAATAATAATACCAAAGAAGTTCTCACACTGTTGTAAAGGTTCTAGGACCCACGTCAGGCTTCCCAGTGTGGGGATTTGGCCAAGGGACTGGGAATCCCCAGGGAATCTGACTTTGAAGGTCAGTGGGATTTGGTTACAGAGCTTCCATAGAACTGGGGGAAACAGAGACTCTTGGAGGGCACACACAAAATCTTGTGTGCATAGGACCCAGGGGAAAGGAGCAGTGACCCCACAGGAGACTGAGCCAGACCTACCTGTGAGTGTCTGAGGGTCTCCTGCAGAGGTGTGTGTTGGCAGGAGCCTGCTGAGGGGATGGGGGCACTGACAGCAACAGTCCCAGGAGCTGCGTCATGACATAAGCCCTCTTGGAGGTCACCAATAGCCCTACTACAGAAGCCTATAGACTCCAGGACTGGGTCATCTAGGGCCAAACAATTAAAAGGGAGAGAGAACAGCTCCACCCACCAGCAGACAACTGGATTAAAGTTTTACTGAGTATGGTCCTGCCCACCAGAGCAAGAACCAGTTTCCCCAGCAAGTCCCTCCCATCAGGAAGCCTGCACAAGCCTCTTATCTTCAGAAGGCTGACAGAAGAAATAAGAACTACAATCTCATCAGCCTCCAGAACTAATACCACAATCAAAGAAAGCTACCCAAAATGAAAAGAAATAGGATTATGTCCCAGATGAAGGAACAGATAAATTCCCAGAAAAATAACTAAATTAAGTGGAGATAGGCAACCTTCCAGGAAAAGAATTCAGAATAATGATAGTGAATATGATCTTGGAAAAGAATGGAGGGCAAAGATTGAGAAGATGCAAGAAATGTTTACCAAGGACCTAGAAGAACTAAGAAACAGAGGTGAACAATACACTAGAAGGAATCAATAGCAGGGTAACAGAGGCAGAAGAATGTATAAGTGACCTGGAAGACAGAAGGTGGAAATCAATGCTGTGAAACAGAATATAGAAAAAAGAATGAAAAGAAATGAAGGCAGCCTAACAGACCTCTGGGACAACATTAAATGCATCAACATTCACATTATAGGGGTCCCAGGAGAAGAAAGAAAGGACCCTAGAAAATACTTGAAGAGATAACAGCTGAAAACTTCCCCAGCATGGGAAAGGAAATAGTCAATCATGTCCCAAAAGCAGACAGTCACCAGGATAAATCCAATGAGGAATACATCGAAACATATGGCAATCAAACTGACAAAAATTAAAGACAAAGTTAAATTATTAAAGCAACAAGGGAAAAAAGACAAATAACATACAAGGGAAAACACATAAGGTTATTAGCCAATTTCTCAACAGAAACTCTACAAGCCAGAAGAGAATGGCAGAATATATTCCAAGTGATGAAAGGGAAGAACCTACAACCAAGAATGCTCTACCCAGCAAGACTCTCATTCAGATTTTATAGAGAAATCAAAAGCTTTCCATACAAGCAAAAGTTGAGAGTATTCAACCCCTCTAAACCTATTTTACAACAAATGCTAAAGGAACTTCTCTAGGCAGGAAACACAAGAGAAGGAAAACTACAAAAAATAAACCCAAAGCAATTAACAAAATAGTAATAGGATCATACATATTGACAATTACTTTAAATGTAAATGGATTAACGTACCAACCAAAAGACATGCACCAACCAACTGACTGACTGAGTGGATACAAAAACAAGACCCATATGTATGTTGTCTACAAAAGGCCTGCTTCATACCTAGGGACACTTACAGACTGAAAGTAAGGGGATGGGAGAAGGTATTTCACACAAATGGAAATCATAAGAAAGCTGGAGTAGCAATACTCATATCAGACAAAATCGACTTTAAAACAAAGACTGTTATAAGAGACAGAGAAAGACACTACATAATGGTCAAGGGTTCAATCCAAGAAGAAGATACAACAATTATAAATATATATGCACCCAACATAGGAGCACCTTAATATGTTAGGCAAATACTAACAAACAGAAAGGGAGAAATCAACAGTAACACAATAACATTGGGGGGCTTTAATAACCTACCTTCATCAATAGGTCAGACAGAAAATCAATAAGGAAACACAGGCCTTAAATGACATTTTAGATGAACTGGACATAATTGACATTTATAGAGCATTCCATCCAAAAGAGCAAACTACACATTTTTCTCAAGTGCACACAGTCATGTGTAGCCCACACGTGACCACATGCTGGGCTACAAGATGAGCCTTGGTAAATTTAAGAAAATTGAAATAATATCAAGCATCTTTTCTAATCACAATGCTATGAGATTAGAAATAAACTACAAGGAAAAAAACTCTAAGAAACACAAACATGTAGTGGCTAAGTAACATGTGACTAAACAACCATTAGATAACTGAAGAAATCAAAGAATAAATTAAAAAATACCTACAGACAAATGAAAAGGAAAGCAGCAAAAGCAGTCCTATGAGGGAAGTTTATAGCAATACAGTCTTACCTCAAGAAACAAGAAAAATCTCAAATAAACAACCTAACCTTACACCTAATACAATTAGAGAAAGAACAAACTAAACCTAAAGTTAGTTGAAGGAAAGAAATCATAAAGATCAAAGCGGAAATAAATGAAATAGAGACAAAGAACACAACTGCAAAGATCGATGAAACTAAAAGCTGGTTCTTTGAGAAGATAAACAAGACTGATAAACCATTAGCCAGACTCATCAAGGTAAAAAAGGGAAAGGACTCAAATCAGTAAAATTAGAAATAGAAAAGATGTTACAACTGACTCCACAGAAATACAAAGAATCATAAGACTACTATGAACTTATACCAATAAAATGGTATTTTTATTGGAATTACTGGAAGAAATGCACAATTTCTTAGAAAGGTACAATCTCCGTAAACGAACCAGGGAGAAACAGAAAATACGAACAAACCAATCACAAGCACTAAAATTGAAACTGTGATTAAAAACCTCCCAAGAAACAAAAGTCCAGGACTGATGGCTTCACAGGCAAATTTTATCAAACATTTAGAGAAGAGTTAAAACCTCTCCTTCTGAAACTATTCCAAAAAGTTGCAGAGGAAGGAACACTTACCAATTCATTTCATGAGGCCACCATCTGATACCAAAACCAGACAAAGATACCACACACACAAAAAAAAGAAAGAAAATTACAGGCCAATATCACTAATGAACATAGATGCAAAAATTCTCAACAAAATACTAGCAATCCGTATCCAACAATACATTAAAAAGATCATACACCATGATCAAGTAGGATTCATCCCAGGGTTGCAAGGATTTTTCAACATCCACAAAGCAATCAATGTGATACACCATACTCCACAAATTGAAGAATAAAAACCATATGATCATCTCAATAGATGCAGGAAAGGCTTTTGACAAAATTCAGCACCAATTTACGAAAAATACTCTCCACAAAGTGGGCATAGAGGGTACATACCTCAACATAATAAAGGCCATATATGACAAACCCACGACTAGCACCATATTCAATGGTGAAAAGCTAAAAGCATTCCCTCTAAAATCAGGAACAAGACAAGGATGTCCACGCTCACCATTTTTATTCAACATAGTTTTGGAAGTCCTAGCTACAGCAGAGAAGAAGTAAAGGGAATCCAAATTGGAAAAGATGTTAAATTGTCACTGTTTGCAGATGACATGATACTATACATAGAAGATCCTAAAGACATTACCATAAAACTACTAGAGTTCATCAACAAATTTGGTAAAGTTGCAGGTCACAAAATTAATACACAGAAATCTGTTGCATTTCTCTACACTAACAATGAAAGATTAGAAAGAGAAATTCAAGAAGCAATTCCATTTATCATTCCATCGAAACAAATAAAATACCTACGAATAAACCTACTTAAGGAGATAAAAGACCTGTACTCCAAAAAGTATAAGATGCTGATGAAAGAAATCAAAGAAAACATAAACAGATGGAAAGATACACCATATTCATGGATTGGGAGAATCAATATTCCCAAAATGACTATACTATCCAAGGCAATCTACAGATGCAACACAATCAAATTACCAATGGCATTTTTCACAGAACTAGAACAAAAAAAAATCTCAAAATCTGTATGGAGACACAAAAGACCCCAAAGAGCCAAAGCATCTTGAAAAAGAAAAATGGAACTGGAGGAATCAGGCTCTTGGACTTCAGACTATACTACAAAGCTACAGTCATCAAAACAGTATGGTACTGGCACAAAAATAGAAATATAGACCAATGGAACAGGATATAAAACCCAGAAATAAGTCCATGCACCTACAGTCAGTTAATCTATGACAAAGTAGGCAAGGCTACACAATGTTGGAAAGACAGTCTCTTCAACAAGTGGTGCTGGGAAAACTAGACAGCCACATGTAAAACAATGAAATTAGATCATTCCTTAACTGCATGCACAAAAATAAGCTCAAAATGGATTAAAGACCTAAATGTTAGAACAGACACAATAAAACTCTCAGAGGAAAACACAGGCAGAACACTCTCTGACATAAATCACAGCAAAATCTTTTTTAATCCACCTCCCAGAATAATGGAAATAAAAGCAAAAATAAACAAATGGGACCTACTTAAACTCACAAGCTTTTGCACAGCAAAGGAAACAATAAACAAAACAAATACAAAACCCACAGATAGGGAGAAAATATTTACAAATGATGTGACTGATAAGGGATTAGTCTCCAAAATTTACAAACAGCTTATGCCACTTAATAGCATCAAAACAAACAACCCATTCAAAAAATGGGCAGAGGACCTGAATAGATATTTCTCTAAAGAGAACATACAGATGGCCAATAGGCACATGCAAAGATGTTCAAAATCACTAGTTATTAGAGAAACGCAAGTCAAAACTACAATGAGATATCACCTCACACCGGTCAGAATGGATATCATCAAAAAATGCACAAACAATAAACGCTGGAGAGGGTGTGGAGAGAAGGGAACCCTCCTGCACTGTTGGTGAGAATGTAAACTGGTACAGCCACGATGAAGAACAGTAAGTATGCAGGTTCCTTAAAAAAACTTAAAATAGAGCTACCACGATGAGAGAATTGACAGAACTTTGTGGTTTAATGTTGGAGACACATTTAAAAGAGATACATACACCCCAGTGTTCATTGCAGCACTGTTCATAATGGTCAAAACACGGAAACAACTTAAATGTCCACTGACAAAGGAAAGGATAAAGAAGATGTGGTGTATATCATATACAATGGAATATTTCTCAGACATTATAAAGAATGAAATAAGGCTGTCTGCAACAACATGGATGGACCTGGAGAGTGTCATACTGAGTGAAGTCAGTCAGACAGAGAATGTCACATGACATCCCTTATATGTGGAATCTAAAAAGAAATGATACAAATGAACTTACAAAACAGAAAGAGACTCATAGACTTAGAAAACCAACTCATGGGTGCTGGGGGGAAGGGACAGTTAAGGACTTTGGGAAAGTCATGTACAGACTGCTATATTTAAAATGGATAACTAACAAAAATCTATTGTACAGCACATGGAACTCTGCTCAATGTTATGTGGCAGCCTGGATGGGGGGTGGGTTTGAAGGAGAATGTATACATGTATATGTTTAGCTAAGTCCCTTCACTGTTCATCTGAAACTATCACGTCATTAATTGGCTATACCCCGATACAAAATGTTTTTGGTATTAAAAAATAAAAGTAAAAAGTAAAAAAAAAAAAAGTAAAGTGACAAACACTAAACAAAAAATTATTCCTACAATTATACTAATACCACAAACATGACTATCAAAGAACATAATCTCAATATCACAGTCCATAGCTTATTAATTAGTCTATAAGCTTTTTCATCTTAATTTAATGACAGTAGCCTTAACTTCTCACTAATCTTTTTCTCTAACTCCTTAATCAGCATCATTATTAATTTTTAACAATATGACTCATGATTAACATTAATAGCTAACCAATTTCGCCTACTGAAAGAATCATCAGTTTGAAACAATATTTACCATACTAATTATATTAGAAATGTTCCTAATTATAAAATTCACAGCCACAGAATTAATCTCATTGTATATTTTATTTGAAGCAACAGTAATTTCAACACTTATTATCATTACCCAATGGGGTAATCAAACAGAACATCTTGAAGCAGAACCTTCTCATTTTATACCCTAGTAGGAGTTGTTCTTCTCTTAGCAGCACTAGTATATATTCAGATCATCTCAGGTTTGGGACCTCCTGGAAGTCCAGGGGTTAAGCCTCCAAGCTTCTACTGCAAGGGGCGTAAGGGAACTAAAGATCCTGCCTAGGATTCTGCATGCTGCACTGCATGGCCAAAACAAACAAAAACTGTCACAGGCTCACTAAATTTTCTAATACTTCAATACTGAACACTAGCAGCACCCAACTCCTGATTCAACATTTTCACAGGAATAGCATGTATGTTAGCCTTTACAGTAAAAATACTCCTCTCCAGCCTTCACCTTTGATTACCTAGAGCGCAGGCAGAAGCCCCCGTTGAAGGATCCATAGTCCTAGCAGCTGAACCAGTAAGATTCTGAGGCTGTGGTATATTGTGAATCACAACAATTCTAAACACACTAGCAGGTTTTATAACATACCCCTTTTTCTTACTCTCCTTAGGAGGAATAACCATAACTAGTTCAATTTGTTTACGCCAAACAGACCTGAAGGCACTGATTGCGTATTCTTGTCAGTCACATAGCACTTGTTCAGTTCAGTGGCTCAGTCATGTCCGACTTTTTGTGATCCAATGGACTGCAGCACACCAGGCTTCCCTGTCCATCACCAACTCCCAGAGCTTACTCAAACTCATGTCATGTCAGTGATGCCATCCAACCACCTCATCCTCTGTCATCTCCTTCTCCTCCTGCCTTCAAACTTTCCCAGCATCAGCAGTTTTTCCAGTAAGTCAGTTCTTCCCATCAGGTGGCCAAAGTATTGGAGTTTCAGCTTCAGCATCATCCTTCCAATGAATATTCAGGACTGATTTTCTTTAGTATTGACTGGTTGGATCTCCTTGCAGGCCAAGGGAGTCTCAAAAGTCTTCTCCAACACCACAATTCAAAAGCATCAATTCTTTGCTGCTCAGGTTTCTTTATAGTCCAACTCTCACATCCATACATGACTACTAGAAAATCCATAGCTTTGACTAGATGGACCTTTGTTGGCAAAGTAATGTCTCTGCTTTTTAATATGCTGTCCAGGGTCATAGCTTTTCTTCCAAGGAGCAAGCATCTTTTAACTTCATGGCTGCAGTCACCATCTGCAGTGATTTTGGAGCCCCAAAAAATAGTCTTTCACTGTTTCCACTGTTTCCCCATCTATTTGCCATGAAGTGTGGGACTGGATGCCATGATCTTCGTTTTTTGAATGCTGAGTTTTAAGCCAGCTTTTTCACTCTCCTCTTTCACTTAACACCTTAAAGGTTATATAGGAGCCACGAATCTAATAACTGGCCACAACCTCACATCATCCACATTATTCTGCCTAGACAATTAAAATTATGAAAGAATTCACAGCCAAACAATAATTCTAGCATGAGGTCTTCAAACATTCCTCCCATTAATACATGATGACTACTAGCAAGTTTAACAAACCTAGCTCTAACCACCAACTATCATTCTAACTGGAGAACTACTTGTGGTAGTATCATCCTTCTCATGATCAAATATCACGATTATCTTAATAGGAATTACCACAGTACAATAATTACTGCCTTATCTTCCTACACATATTAATTGTAACACAATGAGGCAAATATAACATACCGGTAATATTAAACCATCATTTGCACAAGAAAATGCCTCATAACCTCTCACATTTTACCTTTCTTACTCCTATCATTAAACCCTTGAATCATTTTAGGGTTCTTATACTATAAATATAGTTTTTTTTAAAAAAACATTAGATTGTGAATTTAGTAACAGGAGACTAAACCTTCTTATTTACCAAAAAAGTATGCAAGAACTGCTAATTCATGCTACCCCATATAACAGCATGGCTTTTTCAAACTGGATAGTAGTTATCCCATTGGTCTTAGGAACCAAAAAATTGGTGCAACTACAAATAAACTAAACTTATTTACTTCTTTCACACTACATATTTATACTAACTGTATCAATTATAATAACAAACGCCAACATCTACAAAAGTAATATATATCCATCCTACGTAAAAACAACTATGCTTCTATCACCAGCTTAATTCCAACAATATTTATTCGTATATGTCAAGAGATAATTATCTCAATCTGAACCCTTAAATCATCACTTAGCTTCAAATTAGACTATTTCTCAATAATATTTGTTCTAGTAGAATTACTTCTCACATGATCAGTTAAGGAATTTTCAATATGATATTTAAATACTACTTTTTCTTATCACAATACTAATTCTTGTCACTGAAAACAATCTTTCACAACTTTTCACTGGGTGAAAAGAAGTCAGAATTATATCTTTCCTTCTTATCAGGTGATGATACGGATAGGCAGACGCAAATATAGCTGCTCTTCAAACAATTTTATATAATCACACTGGAGACATTGGATTATATCAGTAGTATAATTTCTATTTAACTTAAACCCATGAGACATACAACAAGTCTTGATGCTTAACCTAAATCACTTACTCAAACCTACCTCTAATAGGACTTGCGTTGGCTGCAACTAGAAAATCTGCCCTATTTGGCCTCTGTTCGTGACTTCCCTCAGCAACAGAAGTCCCTACTCCCATTTTAGCCCTACTCCACTCAAGCACAGTAGTTGTAGTAGGGATTTTTCTACTCATCCACTTTTACCCTTTTTAACAGAATAATAAATTTATCCAAACAACATTATATTTGGATAAATATCACTACATTATTTACAGCAATATGCACTCTTACTCAAAATGACATTTAAAAAATTGTTGCCATCTCTACTTCAAGCCAATTAGGCCTTATAATCATTAACAATCAATATTAACCAATCTTATGGAACATTTCTCCATATTTGCACACACCCCTTTTTAAAGGCCATACTGTTTATATGGTCTGGATCTATTATTCATAGTCCAAATTACCATGAGTAACCTATGGTTTTTCCAATAGTCACGCATGGATGTGAGAGTTGGACCATAAGGAAAACTGAGCGCCAAAGAATTGATGCTTTTGAACTGTGGTGTTGGAGAAGACTCGAGAGTCCCTTGGACTGCAAGGAGATCCAACCAGTCCATCCTAAAGGAGATTAGTCCTGAATATTCATTGGAAGGACTGATGCTAAAGCTCCAATACTTTGGCCACTTGATGCAAAGAGCCAACTCATTGGAAAAGACCTTGATGCTGGGAAAGATTGAAGGCAAGAGAAGAAGGGGACGACAGAGGATGAGATGGTTGGATGGTATCACCAACTCGATGGACATGAGTTTGAGTAAGCTCCAGGAGTTGGTGATAGACAGGGAAGCCTGGCGTGCTGTAGTCCATGGGGTCACAAAGAATCAGACACAACTGAGCGACTGAACTGAACCTTTATAATAACCACAATACCAATAAGCAGTGATACACCAGTAACAATTATCAATCAAGTACCAGAGCTGTACAACACCCCAATTCCTGTACCTCTTCATCAAAAAACTCATAATTACTTGTATCATAAATAACCCAATTATCTAGCCCATTAAACTTAAATACAATCTCCCCTTCCTCACCATTTAACACACAAAATACTACTGAAAATTCTATCATCAACCTTGAAAGAAATATTCCTAAAACAGTCTTACTAGAGACTCAAACTTCAGAATACTTCTCAGTAGTCATAGCTGACGTGTAACCTAATACTACTACTATTTTGCCTAAATAAATAAAAATACTATTAAACCCTGAAATGAACCACCATAATTCAACACAAGCCCACAACCAATACCACCACGTACAATCAGTCTAAGTGAACATAATTAGGTGAAGGTTTTGAAGAAAACCCCACAAAACTAATTACGAAAATAGTACTTAAACACAATGTATGTTATTGTTCTTACGTGGACTCTAACCATAGCCAATGAAATGAAAAATCATCACTGTTAATTCAGCTATAAGAACGCTGGGGCTTCCGTGGTAGCTCAGTGGTGAAGAATCTGTCGGCCGGTGCGGGAGACACGGGTTCAATCCCTGGTCTGGGAAGATCCCACATGCCACAGAACAATTAAGCCTGTGCGTCCCAACTCTTGAGTCTGTGCTCTAGAGCCCCAGAGCCACAACTACTGAGCCCACATGTCGCAACTACGGAAGCCCGTGTGTTCTAGAGCCCTTGCTCCACAATGAGAAGCCTGCATACCACCAACTAGAGAGTAGCCCCCGGCTTCCCACCACTGGGGAAAAGCCCATGCAGCAACGAAGACCCAGCACAGTCAAAAATTAATTTTAAAAAGAACATTAATGATCAGCATCCAAAAATCACGCCCATTAATAAAAATCATCAACAATGTAATTATTGATCTAGCTCCATCAAATATTTCATCATGATGAAACCTTGGTTCCCTACTGGGCATTTGCTCAGTTCTACAAATCTTGACAGGTTTACTCCTAGCAAGACATTATACATCAGACACAATCATCACTTTTGCATCAGTAACACATGTCTGCCAAGATGTAAACTATGGATGAGTTATCCAATATCTTCATGCAAATGAAGCCTCCATATTTTTTATTTGCCTATTTATTCATGTAGGACAAGGCTTATATTACTGATCCCACACTTTTTTAGAAACATGGAGCACTGAAATCAACTTATTTACAGTCATAGCTATAGCATTTATAGGCTATGTCATACTGGAGGACAAACATCTGAAGGGCAACAGTTATTACTAATCTCCTTTCAGCAATTCCAAATATTAGCACAAGCCTCATCAAATGAACCTGAGGTGACTTTTCAGTAGATGAAGTAAATCTTACACAATTCTTCACCTTCCATTTTATTTCTCCCATTTATCATCGCAGCACTAGCAGCTGTCCACTTACTATTCCTTCACAAAACAGAATCTAATAACCCCACAGGAATCTCACCTCATACAGACAAAATCCCATTTAATTCCTACCGTGCAATCAAAGGGGCTTCCCTCATGGCTCAGTTGGTAAAGAATCTGCCTGCCAACGCAGGAGACATAGAAGACCCAGGTTCAGTCCCTGGGTTAGGAAGATCCCCTGGAGAAGGGAATGGCAATCCATTCCAGTATTCTTGCCTGGAGAGCCCCACGGACAGAGGAGTCTGGCAGGCTGCAGTCATGAGGCTGCAAAGAGCCGGACATGACTGAAGCAACTGAGCATGCACACATGCGTGCAATCAAAGACATCCTAGGTGCCTCATTACTAATTCTAATACTAACAACATTAGCAGTATTTTCACCACTTCCTAGCAGGCCTACACAACTACACCCCAGCAAACCCTCTCAACACACCACTTCGTATCAAACCAGAGTGATATTTTCTATTTGCAATTCTACAGCCAATTCCTAATAAATTAGGACTATTGACCCTAATCTTTTCAGTTTTAATTCTAGTATTTATCCCAATGTCTCACATATCCAAATAATGAAGTGTAATGTTTCAACCTCTCGGTCAATATGTATTTTGAGTACTAGTAACAGAACTGTAACACTGACATGATTTAGAGGACAACCTATAGAGCACCCCTTCATTATTATCCAACAATTAGCATTCATATATTTCTTTTTAATTCTAGAACAATGCCAGTATGGCTTCCCAGGTGGTGCTAGTGGTGAAGAATCCACCAGCAATGTAGGAGACCTGGGTTCAATCACTGCGTCAGGAGGATCCCCTGAGGAGGACACAGCAACCCACTCCAGTATCCTTGCCTGGAGAATTCCACGGACAGAGGAGCCTGGCTGGTTACAGTCACACAGAGTTGGACGCGACTGAAGAGACTCAGCACGCATGCACACACATGATGCCAGTAACTAGCATCATTGAAAATAACCTCCTAAAATGAAGAGTCTTTGTAGTATATCTATATAAACCAGAAAAGGAGAATAATACGTCTCCCTAAGACTCAAGGAAGCAGCTCCAGCTCCACCATCAGCACCCAAGCTGAAATTCTATTTAAACTAGTCCCTGAAGATTTGTTATGGGATATTTATAAGATTTACATTTACTAAGTATCATCTCAGTGTTAAAATAACCTCTTTTTACCATAAATTTCTATGTACTTCATGCATAACATGTATTACCACATTAATAAGTACAAATACATATTATACATAATACACTACATGTATAATTATTTGTTATTTACCCTATCTTATAAGCATGCACATGAACCTACTGATAGTATATAATACACTATACATAAATTCATTATTTACTCCATGCTTAAAAGCATATATGTTATATTATTACATGGTACATATTATTGGGTGTACATAGTACATTAAGTCAAATCAATTCTAGTCAACATGTGCATCATATCCAATAGACCACAAGTTTAATCAGCAAGTCACATGAAATCATAAACCCCTCTTGGCTGGCGTCCCTCCTCTTGTTCCAGACCAATAACCTGGGGTGGTTTCTATTAATGTCTCAACTTCATCAGATATCTGGTTCTTTGGGACCTAAAATGACCTGCCCTTTCCTCTTAAATAAGACATCTTGATAGACTAATGACTAATCAGCCATGCTCACACATAACTTTGGTTTCATGCATTTGGTATATTTTTAATTTTTAAAGGCATGCTGTAAGTTGCTGTATAACACAGGGAGCCCAGCCTGGTGCTCTGTGATGACCCAGAAGGGTGGAATAGGGGGGCAGGGAGGGAGGCGATACACATACAATTATGGCTGATTTGCACTGTGGTACAGGAGAAACCAACATAACACTGTAAGGCAATTTTCCCCCAATTAAAAATAAATGGGAAAAAAACCCATAAAGGGATGCTGTGACTCAGTTATGGCCATCTGAGGCCTTAACACAGTCAAATAAACTGAACGTTAATTGAATATTATTAAATATTATTTACCAACATCAACTACAAGGTGTTACTCAGTCAATGGTCACAAAACAAGGAAATTGCACACATGTACATACATGTACAGACTGAACAGGTAAATGACCTATTTAACAAACTCCCCTCATTCCCCACTAAATCCCATGCTCTACAAGTCCTTAATGCCCTGTCAAACCCCCCAAACAGGGCAGAGACATATAAATACATAGAATTTAATCTATCCAACAATGTAATGTGCAAAATAAAATAGACCTAGAAAATAAGCATTAATCATACCGAAGAACTGCTTACATATTTACTATTTATATAGACAGATATCTCCCAAGATCCATCAACCATTTTAATAAAAAGTTTAACACTAAATTTAGCATAAATCACACAAAACATTATATACATGTTACTTCACTATATAAACACAACTTGTCAATGTAGCTTAAAACCTAAAGCAATGCACTGAAAATGCCTAGATAAGTTTATCAATTCCATAAACACATAGGTTTGCTCCCAGCCTTTCTATTAGTTTTTTTTTTAATTGAAAGATAACTGCTTTACAATATTGTGTTGGTTTCTGCCATACATCAACATGAATCAGCCACAGGTATACATATGTCCCCTCCCTCTTGAATTTCCCTCCCACCTCCCACCCCTCTAGGTTGCCACAGAGCCCCAGTTTGAGCTCCCTGCATCATACAGCAAATTCCCACTGGTTATCTATTTTACACATGGTAATATAAATGTTGCCATGCTATGCTCTCCATTCATCCCACCCTCTCCATCCCCGCTGTCCATCAGTCTGTCTCTGCATCCACATCTCCATAAAACTACATATGCAATCATCCACATCCAATGAGAAGGCCCTCTAAATCACTAAGATTTAAAGGAGCCGGCATCAAGCCCACTAACAGTAGTAGTTCATAACGTCTTGCTTAACCACACCCCCATGGAAGCAGTAGGAATAAAAATAAAGCCATAAAGAAAAGTTCAACTAAGTTATATTAACTAGGGTTGGTAAATTCCATGACAGCCACCAAGATCATATGCTTAACTCAAACTAATAGAAATTTAGTGTAAAACATGTTAAAGAGAAATATAAAGTTAAATTTCAATTAAACTGTAAAAAGCCATAGCTAAATAAAAATAGACTATGAAAGTGACTAGTATTTCCTGACGACATGACAACTAAGACCCAAACTGGGATTAGATATCCCACTATGCTTGACCCTAAATCCAAATAATTATAACAACAAAATTATTCACCAGAGTACTACTAGCAACAACTCAAAACTCAAAGGACTTGGCTATGCCTCACAAGCCTCTAGAGGAGCCTGTTCTATAATCGATAAACCCCACCAACCCTTGCTAATTCAGTCTATCTACCACTGTCTCTAGCAAACCCTAAGAAAGGAAAAAAAAGCATAATTGTCACAAATAAAAATGTTAGGTCAAGGTATAACTGATGGGGTGGAAAGAAGTGGGCTGTATTTTCTATCTCAAGAATATATTTCTCACTACATGAAAGTTTTTATGAAAACTAAAAACCAAAGGACGATTTAGTAGTAAATTAAGAATAGAATGCTTGAGTTTCCCTGTTGGTCCAGTGGTTAAGAATCCGTCTGCCAATGCAGGGGACATGGGTTCGATCCCTGGTCCAGGGAGATCCCATATGCCTCAGGACAACCAAGACTGCGTGCCACAACTAGGAGCTCACGTGCTGCAACTACGCAAGCCCACGTGCCTAGAGCCTGTGCTCTGCACCAAGAGAAGACACTGCAAAGAGAAGCCCAAGCACAGCAACTAGACAGTAGTCCCCGCTCGCCACAACCAGAGAACGCCTGCGCAGCAATGAAGACCCAGTGCAGCCAAAAGTAGATATTTGCTTTTTAAAGAAAACAGAATGCTTAATAGAATAAGGCCATGGAGCACGCATACACTGCCCATCACCTTCCCCAAGCACTGCAATAAACACCAAGCATATGAGAAGAGACAAATCAGAACAAAGTAAGTATACGGCAAAGTGTGCTCAATAAGTCAAAACATGGCTTGAAGAGAAGCATCTAGTTTATACTGGGAAGATTTCATAATTTATGAATACTTTGAACTAAGTCAAGCCAAACCCCCACAAGTTTTACTAATATAAGCAAATTAAATAAAACATCCACTCAACATTTAAAGTATAGGGGACAGAAATTCAAAATATCTTCTGGCACTATAGAGAAATTACAGTAAGAGATTAATGAAAGAAACATTAAAAGTAACAAAGAGAAAAGTTTACCCCTTGTATATTTTGCATAATCATTTAACTGGCAAACATTAACAAAGAGAAGTTAAATATCCTGAAACCAGAAGAGCTACTTATGAACAAACTCATCTATGTAGCAAAATAAGATATATAAGTAGAGGTGACAAGTCTAACGAGCCTAGTAATAGCTGGTTCTCCAGGAAAAGAATTTTAGTTCAACTTTTTAAATTACCAGAAAATTTAAAACCTTAATGTATTTTTAAATGTTAATATAAAAAGGTTAGATTTTAGACATGGACACAACCTTATCTAGAGGTTAAAAACACCACCACATTGGCTTAAAGGCAGCCACCAATTAAGAAAGCATTCAAGCTCAATAACTTTATCTTCATACCAATAATAAGCAAACTGACTCCTAGCTTTATACTGGACTAATCTATTGACCAATAAGGGCAACAGTGTTAATATGATGATGGAAGTAAAAGTCACTCAGTCATATCCAACTCTCTGTGACCCCATGGACTGTAGCCTGCCAGGCTCCCCTGTCCATGGAATTCTCCAAGCCAGAATACTGGAGCGGGTAGCTGGTTCCCTGCCTTCTGCAGGAGATCTTCCTAACCCAGGGATGAAACCCAGGTCTCCTGCATTGCAGGCAAATTCTTTACCAGCTGAGCCAGGAAGCCCAAGAATAGTGGTGTGGGTAGCCTATCCCTTCCCCAGCGGATGTTCCTGACCCAAGAATTGAACTGGGGTCTCCTGCATTACAGGTAGATTCTTTTGTTTTTAAATTAACTTTAATTGGAGGTAATTTCTTTACCATATTGTGGTGGTTTTTGCCACACATCGACACGAATCACCTGTGGGTGTACATGTGTCTCCCCATCCTGAACCCCCCTCACCTCCTGCCCCACCCCATCCCTCTGGGCTGTCCCAGAGCACCGGCTTTGAGTGCCCTGCTTCATGCATTGAACTTGCACTGGCCATCTGTTTCACATATGGTAATATACACGCTTCAATGTTATTCTCTCAAATCATCCTACCTTCGCCTTCTCCCACACAGTCCAAAAGTCTGTTCTTTACAATTGTGTCTCTTTGGTTGCCTTGCATATAGGATTGTCATTACCGTCTTTCTAAATTCCATATATATGCATTAATATGGGCTTCCCTGATAGCTCAGTTGATAAAGAATCCACCTGCAATGCAGGAGACCCTGGTTTGATTCCTGGGTCAGGAAGATCCACTGAAGAAGGGATAGGCTACCCATTCCAATATTCTTGGGCTTCCCTGGTGGCTAAGCAGGTAAAGAATCTGCCTGCAATGCGGGAGACCTGGGTTTGATCCCTGGGTTGGGAAGATCCCCTGGAGAAGGGAAAGGCTACCCACTCCAGTATTCTGGCCTGGAGAATTCCATGGACTATACAGTCCATGGGGTCGCAAAGAGTTGGACATGATTTTCACTTCATGCATTAATATACTATATTGGTGTTTCTCTTTCTGACTTACTTCACTCTGTATAATAGGCTCCAGTTTCACCCACCTCATCAGAACTGGCTCAAATGTATTTGTTTTTATACATGAGTAATATTCCATTGTGTATATGTACCACAACTTCTTTATCCATTCATCTACCGATGGACATCTAGGTTGCTTCCATGTCCTAGCTACTGTGAACAGTGTGCAGGTGGATTCTTTACCAGATGAGATACCAGGGAAGCCCTCAATAACTTTATCTTAATACCAATAATAGGCAAATCAACTCCTAGCTTTATGCTGAACTAATGTATTGACCAATAGAGGCAACAATGTTAATATGAGTAACTAGAAATATTTCTTACATAAACTTATATCAGTAACTAATAATATACTGACACATGCATGCATGCTGTCCCGTCAGTCGTGTCCAACTCTGCAACTCTATGGACTGTAGCCCGCCAGGCTCCTCTGTCTGCGGGACTCTCCAGGCAAGAATAGTGGAGTGGGTTGCCATGCCCTCCTCCAGGGGATCTTCCTGATGCAGAGCTCAAACCATAGTCTCCTGTGTCTCCTGCATTGGCACGTGGGTTCTTTACCACTAATGTCACCTGGGAAGCCCAATATACTGCTAATTAACAGCAAATAAACACAACTCAAGATTATTCAGTAATTATGCTATTAATCCAACGCAGGCAGGCACTCAAGGAAAGATTTTTAAAAAGTAAAAGGAACATAGCAAACAAAAACACATCACCTCTAGCATAACTAGTATTAGAGGCCCTGCCCGCCCAGTGACAACTGGTAAACAGCCATGGTGTCCTGACTGTACAGAGGTACCATAATCATTTGTTCTCTAAATAAGGACTTGTATGAATGGCCACATGAGGGTTTTACTGTTTCTTACTTTCAATCAGTGAAACTGGCCTCCACGTGAAGAGGCAGCAATAGCAAAATAAAACAAGACCCTTTGGAGCTTTAATTAACTAACTCCCGAGAAAACTAACTAAACCACTAAGGGATAACAAATTTTTATATGGGTTGACATTTTTGGTTGGAGTGTCCTCAGAGAATAAAAATATCTCCAAATGACTAAAGTCTAGACTTACTAGTCAAAATATTATTCCTTATTGATCCAAAAATTGATCAACAGAACAAGCCACCCTAGGAATAACAGTGCAATCCTATTCTAGAGTTCATATTGACAAAAGGTCTATGACCTCAATGTTGGATCAGGACACCCCAATGGTGTAACTGCTATTAAAAATGTGTTTGTTCAACAATTAAAGTCCTACATGATCTGAGTTCAGACCAGAGTAATCAAGGTTGTTTTCTATTATATAGTTCTTCCAGCATGAAAAGACAAAGAGAAATAATGCCCACTTGAAAAAACTGCCATATACACACACACACATATAACCAATTAATGATGTAATTTAATATATACAAAATATCACCCAAGAACAAAGTTTATTAAGGTGACAGAATCTGGTAATTGTGTAAAACTTAATCCTTTATAACCAGAGGTTCAAATCCTTTCCCTAACAAATGTTTATAATTAACATCTTAATATTCATCATCTCTATTCTTTTAGCTGTGACATTTCTCACATTAATTTAGCCAAAAATCTTAGGTTATATGCAACTTCCAAAGAGACCAAATATTGTCAGACCATACAGCCTATTACAACCTATTGTTGACACAGTCGAATTAGTTATTAAAGAACTGCTATTCCTTAAGGAACCAGCTACATCTTCCATTTCTATACCAGTCCTAACTTTAACCCTAGCCCTAATCATATGAATTGCTCTACCCATACATTATCCCCTCATTAATATAAATCTAGGGGTAATATTTATACTAGCTATGCCAAGCCTAGGTCTATATTCCATCTTATGATCCAGATGGGCTTCCAACTCAAAATATACATTAATCAGAGCCTTATGCGCAGTACACAATTTCATATGAAGTAACACTAGCAATTATTCTTCTATCAATCCTTTTAATAAATGGATCTTTAACCCTCTCAACCCTCGTCACAAGAACATTTATGAATAATCTTCCTATCACGACCCCTAGCTATAATCAATTTATTTATTTCCACTCTAGCAGAAATTAACTGAGCCTGAGCCCCCTTTGACCTAACTGAAGGAGAATCTACACTCGCATTGGGTTTCAATGTAGAATATGCAGCAGACACATTGGATATATTTTTCTAAGCAGAATATGCCAACATTATTATAATAAATACTCTCACAATAATCCTCTTTCTAGAATATTCCACAACCCCCACATACCAGAACTACATACAACCAACTTTATTATAAAACACTATCCACAATTTCTTTGCTATGAACTAAAGCATCCTACCCTCGATTCCCATATGATCAACTAACATACCTACTCTGAAAAAACTTCCCACCACTAACATTGGCTCCCATGCCTATGACACATCTCACTACCTATTATAACATCAAGCATCACCCTCCACAAACGTAAGAAATGTATGACAGGGACTTCCCTGGTAGTCCAGTGGTTAAGAGTCTGCCTGCCAATGCAGGGATCACAGGTTCAACATCTGGTCCAGGAACTAAGATCGCCCATGGCCTAGGGCAACCAAGCATATGCAGTGCAACCACTGAGCCCA
The DNA here is from genome assembly GCF_016772045.2 of Ovis aries. Classification (NCBI taxonomy): domain Eukaryota; kingdom Metazoa; phylum Chordata; class Mammalia; order Artiodactyla; family Bovidae; genus Ovis; species Ovis aries. The sequence continues at coordinate 43,150,559 of NC_056060.1, forward strand.
CGCACTCTGGAGCCCATGCTCCTCAACAGGAGAAGCCACCAAACGAGAAGCTCATGCACCGCAACTGGAGAAAGCCCGCCCACAGCAACAGACTCAGTGTAGCCAAAAATAAAGACAAAAAGATTCTTTAAAAAAAAAGTCTGATATAAGTTACTTTGCTAGAGTAAGTAACAGAGGTTTAAACCCTCATATGTCTAGAATCATAGAAATTGAACCTGCCCTTAAGAATTCAAAATTCTTTGTGTTACCATATTACACTATATTCTATAGTAATGTCAGTTAAATAAGCTATCAAGCCCATTCTCTGAAAATGTTAGTTTATATCCTTCCTGTACTAATAAAGGCCATCATCTTTATCATCATCCTAACAATCATTATCTCCAGGGCTGTAACTGCAATGACCAGCCCCCACTGACTACTTATCTGCATCCAATTCAGGCACTGGATCTTTGTCCCACCTTGATTTGGTGAAATCCTTATCACCCTTTAACTAGCTTAAATGTCACTTCCTTGGGGACATCTTCCCTGAAATTCCCAACTAGGCTCACAGCACCCTGTGCTTATCACTATCATAACAAATATTTGTCAGCATCATTCTCCCTCCTAACTTGGCCACGCCTTGATCACAGGTGTGTCCCCAACACAGATGTGTGCACACAATTGGGTGTTACAACAAACCAGCCTCATGTATAATGCTCTATTCCCGATCTTGGCAGGGACACTATCTAAAAGCCCCATTTCTACCTCTGTCTCCACCTCAAGGACAGGATCCTGCTTTATTCATCCTTACAACCCAGCACCTAACAGAGCCTGGCACTCAGTTACCCTTAGTAACCTGTGTAAATCGTTCTGAGGCACTAAAAAGGAATGAAGAGAGAGGTTCAATCTAATTTTTGCCCAGTAAGAACAGAAAAGGGAAACCATACCTTCAACGGGGCCAATTTGATTGGTCACGGCGAATCTGAGCACTTTTTCTTCATCCGAGTACAAGGCAAAGACCCGGTCAACATTTAGCTGCTGGGTGACGGGGACGGCCCAGTGTCTAGGGGCATGCCTGCACACCTGGTAAGTGATGTTCTGGTGGATGCGGTAGGACTGTGTTTGGTTGATGGCACCAGACATGAGAGAGTAGGTTCTGGTACTTGTGGAGGTCACAGCTGCAACAGACATCATTCAGTCAAACAAGAAAATTTGCAAATATTAAAAACAGAGGTTTTTTTATGTGGGTTGAGTTTCTTGGCACAGTTTTTATGTAGTTGCTGGAGTATGTCCCCCTCAGAAGTTCCTGAGTTTAAACGGGAACCTGTGAGGCAACCTCAAGAACCGGAGTAAAAGTAAAACCAAAGCACTGAGGGCAGGAGATATAAACCCTGCGGTCACTATTCACAAAGCATCCACTATGTTATCTGCCAGCCATTCCCAGCACTCTATATGCACTGCCTCATTTACTCCTCACAGTAGCCAGTAAGGTGGACCCTGTCATCTTGTAAGGAGAGCCTTACAGAGGTTACGGAGTAGTTAAGAAGTGCTACACAAGGCTGGTAGCACAGAGTGGTAACTGGAATTCAAGTTGGCCTGACTCTACTTCCCAAGTTTTCAGCCAATCCATCCATCAGTGCACAGAAAAGAAGCTTTCCAACACCTTGCACTCAAGTCTGAAGGCTTCTGGGGAAAGGAAGTGTGGGAGAGCGTCTTTTATCTCCATCTGAATGCAGAGCAGGGAGGCCTGACAGTTTTCTGGCCATCAGTCACCCTGTGCCCAGGCCAGGTCTCTGCTGCCCATTCTCTTCCCTATGCCTTTTGCCTGATTTCATCATAGAAGAAGCAAAGGCACAATCAAAACCCTTGTGCTGCAGGACAGGAGCTGAGATCGGGGCAGCATCTTGAAAGCAGGTGGTGTTTTACAGAACACATCACACTTAACATGTCACCCAAGTAAGGCAGAAAGAAAGCGGGTTATTATTCTCGAGATGAGCAAACAGGCTCTCTGATGTAAGTGACCTTCTTCCCCAAATTCTTTAGACACATTATGACAAAAATTCCTATCTTCTGACTCCAAATTTAACAGTAGTTTTACAACACTGCAGCTCCAAACAAGGTTAGAGAACAAGTATAAAGTCCAATAATCAGTACTTTTCCATGGTCCAGAGAGGACGAGAGTTAAAAACCATACATAATTATACCATCCCTTCCCACTCTGCAGACAAGGTTGTAACTGATTATGTTATTACTTGCAAGTACTGGGTAGGGATGTTGATATCCTTGTGTTACCACAGCCAGCACCTTTCTCACACTAACAAAATAACAAGAATAATCAAACCAATGTTGAACTCATTTCATGGGCCACGCACTGTTCTAAGGACCTTCCATGCAGTCACTCACATCAGCTTCATAACTCTCTTGTGAGATGTGTACCATCCCCATTTAACAGATGTGAGAACTGGCGGCATGCACCTGAGTCTGCGTGGTGGTAGAGTTCCTTGTAGGGAGCCATGTGGGCGGAGAAGTTTGCCGGGATGTAAGGCACCTGGCCTTGAATGTTGGTCTTAATGCTCAAGTAGTTCTCTGGGTCCAGCCCCTCAGCAGTTTGAGTGATTCGAACCCTCTCCTCTCCTGGGTAGAAAGTAACTTCCACATCATGGATAAAGGTAGCACCTGGAGTGTAAAATAAAAATTCAGCCCAAGAGTGAAAAGAAGCATTGTATCTTTCAGCAATAATCACCACTGCATACTTCCACTTCCCAATTTCTGCTGCTGTTGGAGACAGTACCTAAGGAGATCTGATAACCAGGATAAAGTACTATCAGCTGTTGATTTCATGAGTTTCCCCAAACTTTCTGTTCAAGAGTGTGGTTCCATCCTATCCCATTTCACACTGCTTCTCTTTGTAGGAACTTGTTTTCTGTTAAAAATAAACCCCTATGAACATCCTCGTTCTCTTTCTAAGGCTGCCAGACTTAGCAAAACCAAACAAAACTCCCCAGGACACCCATTTATATTTGAATTTCAGATGAATAAAAAAACAGATTTTTAGTATAAGTTATGTCCCATACAATATTTGCGGCATACTTACAGAAATTATTCAAATTAATCATTGTTTATCTGAAATTCAAATGTAACTAGGTATACTATATTTTATTTATCTACTTTTGACTCAAAGTTTTATCAAACCTTGATTAAAAGCAAGACCCTACAAATAGCTATTGAGCTCTATAGCTGGAGGTGGGCAAAGAACTTTTCTCTCACACTTTACGTGTAATAAAGATAAATCCACTGGGGAACAAGATGTACTGAGGTGAGAAGCCAGGATGTATTCTCTACACACTTGCTATTAAAGGGTGGGCCTCAGACCAGAATTATCTCCTGGAAGCTCACTAGGAAAACAGGATCCCAGATACCCCTGGCCCCCCTTCTCTGCACCTTTCTCCTCCCCCTACTTAATCAGAACCTACCCTTTCCTGAGGCCCCAGGGGATGTGCATGTGGGTTAAAGTCTAAGGAGTGCTGTCTATACCATTATAGGTACAGGTCATCAAGGGACAAGGAGGAAAGGCACCCTTCCCCATGAAGTGAAATCACCTCCAGGTGCCCTAGAATTTTCACGTGCATCCCAATTTGACAGATATGTGCATGACAACTCAGTTACATGGGGTGTGACACACAGGCTTCAACAAATGGGGTAAGAGACCATGAATGATCCCAATGGAGTCATCCTGCTTCTCAGAACAACCTGGAAAGCATTTAGAAGGAATCATGGGGTCTTAAAAACAGTCCTGCAAGGCCAAACCATCCCCCACTACCTTGGACAGAACATGCCCACCCGTGTGGCTCTGGAGCAAGTGAATCCTCTTCCACTGAGTGGAAACCCAAGCTTCCAAGCCACCAAAGCAGCAGTGACCATGGTCTTGCTCACCTGTGAGGCTGAAGCCGTTCTCCCAGCCTGGTTTTTCTAATGCAAAGAGCCAGCCAAACAGACCTCCGATCGGCGTGAGTGGGAGAAGGGCCTGGGCAGCAGGCTGCGGGATGTGGCTGATGGCCGTGTAGGCTCTGCCGTCGTTGCCCACCACGTAAGCGTGCAGATCCACGTCGGTGAAGTGCACGGGTGTATGGCCCACGAGGAGGTGCCCACTCACCTTCCCATTGACTCGATGAGGTGCCCCTGAGAGATAGCATACCCTGTCAACCTTGACCATCATCCAAGCGCACAGATAAAGCCACCCACCAACTCCCCAGTCTCCATCTTCAGCCCTTTTCCCAACTCCTTAACACCCCACTGGCCATCTAGGTACCAGACAAACCTGCCTTCCATCTCTCTCCTCCCATCCTCCCTCTCTCCCATCCACTTTGACTCTAACGCACTAGCAAAATGGGAGGAAACATTTCTGGTTAATCCTCAAATTGGGAAATCAGCTCAAACGTGTTCATTCCTCAGATATTTATGGGGCACCTGCAAGTTGCTAGCACTTTGATTCAAACAGTAGTGACACAATGTCCACAAGCAGAACTCATGGTGGCCGCTAGAAACAGCAAGTGGCAGGAACAGACCCAGAGCAGCCCCCTGCCCCAACCAAGCCATCACCCCTCACCTTCAGGTAGACAGTGCTTCCCATTCCCGTAAAACCTGGACTGGCAGTGGCAGCAGAAACCCGTGGCGTAGTCAGTGCAGAAGGCATGCCGGGAGCAGCGCTCGTGGTTGTGTTCACAGGTCTCCTTGTTGGCAGCATTGTATGTGAAGACTGGAAAGTAAAACAAACTTGCATGAAAAGGACTAAGTGATTCCGGCGTCGTGGCTGCCAAGCTTCATCGTGGACACAGCATCTGCTCCATAAAATCCATTTAGAGCGTAATAAACAAATGCAGTTTCGATGTTTAAGAGACAGGGATGACATTCAACGCAGGGGGAATGAACTTGCTTGGTCTTCTGGCAAGAAGCACTGCTGACTGCTTGCATCTGGTCTCCCTACAGAGCTGGTGAGCACGGATGAGGCTGAGACCCTCTGTGTGGGGATAGGAAAGCCAGCCAGGAAGTAGGTCTTAGGCTGAACTGTACAAAACGGCCATTTTCTGGGTCAAAAAATGGCCAAAGGTCAGCGATTTTATATGGTTCTAACTACTAGCAATGAGTTTCTGAGAGGATGACGAAAGAGAAAAACTAACGAATGCAGTCTCATGTCTAACCATTCTTCTCTTCTTTTTGGTAACCCTGAACTTGAGAGAGAATAACCTGTAGCTTGTTTTACTACCCAGGGGGGAAAAAATTTTTTTTTCTGAAAGAGAAGAAGGGTGTTAAAGAAAGAACACACATACACACACACCCCCTAAAGAATGCGCATGGAGAGGCAGGTCGAGATGGAGGAGGAGCAGCAGGGAACCTAGGCGTGAAAAGTTCTGGGCCTTCGCAGGGTTTCTTGTGGTGGGTGTGACCCAAGAGAGATGTCTGGGCAGTAGTGGAGAGCCTGGGCACAGGCACCCCTCTCTAGAAAGCCACGTGGCCCCAGGTAAGTTCAACGCTCCAGTAGCTGTCCCTTCCATCTCCTGCTTATTCTGCCCATTAAGAAAAGAAAGAGGACCATTTGTGCTGCCAAGAAAGAAAGGAACTGGAGCAGATTCCATTGTCACTATAGCAAATGGCCACGGAGCTGGGGTGTGGCCAGGGGGACTGGCAGACAAGAGAAGCCTTTCTCCGGACACTGGGGACGATGCCAGTCCCGAGCATGGCCACCAGGAGGCAGAGCGGCTGTGCACACCTCTGCCGCCGCATCCCCTGGAGCAGGACTTGGGCGGAGACTCCCCGAGCGGACTGAGGAGGGAAGACGGCGCAGAATCCAGGACTAGACTCCGGAGCTGCTGTGAGGAACACGGATAACCTGCTCTTTGGAAAAACTGAGTGGCAGCTGCATTCCAGGACTAGGTCTGAAAAGGAGGAAATGGGAAGGGGAGGAAGAAATGGAAAAACCAATATGACCCAGTATTCCAGAAGAGAACAGAAGACAAAACTGGGGGGCAGTGGGGGGAGGGGGCACCACCATAGAAGCTAACAGTGGGGCCGGCATAAAGACTTGTACCAGCAAGTGAGGATACAGCCAAGTGAACATCGAAACAGTGCCTGATAAATCCCAGGTACTTTAAATGCCAGGAACTTAATTTGTTCAGTTTGCGCAAGAGCAGGGACTTTTTTCAAATTCCTATATGCAGATAAACAAGTTTTGGCACAGATCAAACTGACTCTCCTAAAGTCACACAGGTGGCCAACGTGGGATTTGAACCCAGAGACACTTGCTCCAGATTCTTAACAGCTGCACCTGACCACCAGCTGGTGGGGCCCAAGGACGTCTATTCTGAGAACCAGGCAAAGGAGCTGGTCAGGTAACCAGCGTTAATCAACATAGGCTTCGACCAGTAGAGTCTGAGTCACACTTCATGTATCAGACGGAATGGGAGAAGACAGCAGAGATCCCCCAGAGGGCTCTCTCCCTGACAGGAAAGCACAGAGAAGAGAACTGAGCAGCAGCAGCCACTTCTGGACAGTGTTTCCAGGTTCCTTTGAGAAAGCAGAGAGCTGAGGGTTGGCAGGACAGACGATCTTGACTCAAGTGGAATATCTGACTGGGAACAGAAAATAAAGTTGGTGAATCAAGATTTGGTACTGGGCCTTGAGCACATGGCTGAGAAATTCCAGCTCGTTAAAAATAGAAAACTAGGCATCACTCTGAACATTTGGGAAAAAATAAGAACAGGAAGCTGACACAAAACTCAATGCAGAAAAATAAGACATAATAAAAAAGATTGTAAAAGGTGGCTATGAGGAAAAAACTATGCATCATTATTTACCATTGGTTTAATAAGAAAGAGGGGAGGAAAGCCCAGTCCGAGTAAAAATAAATGAATGTAACTTGTCAAAATCTCCTATTCCTCCAGCTCAGAAAGTCATGACTAAAGTGTTAAGAAGCAGCCCCTGGAAGGACTGGCACACGTGTGAGTGTGTTCATGGCCTCAACTGCCATCAGGACCCTCCTCTCCTGGAGCATAAGGGAACTGGGTGGCAAAGCATCCACGTCAGACACTCAACAGCAGCCTGGCTCAGATGGCTCCACGGAAACCACAGAGATGTAGAGTCTGTTCCTTCCTCTCCAAAATCAGGATGACCCCCCACACACACACACACATACCCCTCATCACCAGAAATCACACTGTTTCTCAGCATACTTCTGGATGCAAAGGTGAAAAGGTAATCTGATGCAGGACTAAAGGGTAGTCATCTTCAGGAAATTCAGGTTAAAAAACTTGGTATAGATGAACCTATTTCCAGGGCAGGAATAGAGACGCAGATGAGAGAAGAGGTATGTGGACACAGGGGGAAGGGTAGGAGGGATGAATTGGGAGATTGGGATTGACACAGATACACTACCATGCGTAAAACAGATAGCTAGCGGGAACCTGCTGTAAAGCCCAGGGAGCTCAGCTCGGTTCGCTGTGATGACCTAGAGGGGTGGGATGCGGGTGGAGGGAGGCCCAAAGAGGGAGGAGATTTATGTGTGTGTGTGTGTGTGTGTGTGTGTGTGTGTGTGTGTGTGTGTGTGTGGCTGTTTCACGTCATTGTACCGCAGAAACTAATGTTGCAAAGTGTTCGTATTCCAATTTTCAAAAACACAGTTCTGCCATCACATTAATAAATGATGGGTTTGTATTCAGTTCAGTTGCTCAGTCGTGTCCGACTCTGTGACCCCACTCTTTGAGCCTGCCAGACTCCTCTGTCCATGAAATTCTCCAGGCAAGAATACTGGAGTGGGTTGCCATTTCCTTCTCCAGGGGATCTTCCTTACCTAGGGATTGAACCCATGTCTCCTGGATTGCAGGCAGATTCTTCACCATCTGAGCCACTAGGAAAGTCCTACAGATGTGTAGAGTTGGGTTAATTGAACTAAACTACTAGGTGGAGGCATAGCTACGCTATGGGTAAAAAGAGAGGCTTGGCAGTGTAGCCAGCAACATACAAATGCAACTGTGCCAAAGTTTAAAAGTTTATGGGCACACTGTCTGCATGTTTCCGACAAAAAATAAGTTAGGCCCCCATGAAAGTCTGTTACATGACTGACTATAATTATAATGGGTTAGCTACTGGTAGACTGGTTTGGGGATCTTTTAAAACTGTGTATGTAGAGGGGAGGGGAGCTGCATGCTCAGGATGGGACTTGCTGAGCCAGGAATACAAGCTGTGCTTTCCAGACCGTGCAGGCCACACCAGGGGGAACGTGGGTATGCTCGTGGTCAGAGGAACATCCAGTTCCTTTTCTGTACCTGCCTCCATGTGCAGATGAGCACATGTAATACTGGCAGTGTCAACCTAGGTGAAAGGCAAAGGCTACCATTTTCTTTCAGTAATTCAAACAAGTATTTACCAAGAACTCCCTATGCACCTGGCCCTGGAGTAGGAACTGAGGATACAGCAGGGAACAAGAGAAACAAAAATTCCTGTCCTGGACTTCCCTGGTGGCACAGTAGATGGAAATCCGCCTGCCTTGCAGGGGCCATGGGTTCAATACCTGGTCCGGGAAGAGTCCACATGCCTCTGAACAGCTAAGCCCGTGCACCACAGCTACTGAAGCCTTCGTGCTCTAGAGAGCCGGTGCTCTGCAGCAAGAGAAGACACTAGCAATGAGAACCCTGCACACTGCAACCAAGACTAGTTCCCCCATGCTGCAAACAGAGAACGCCCTCGTGCAGCAACAAAGACCCAGCGTGGCCAGAAATAAATTTAATTAAAAAAAAATAATTTCCTGTCCTGAAGCTTATATCCCCCTCCCTAGACAACAGTCAACAGACAGGTAAATTATTTGGCATGAGGGATAATATCCAGAGCTATGCAGAAACTTAAGTCAGGGAGGGACGGGAGGGCGAAGGTGACTCTGGGCAGAGGCCTGGAGGAGAGGAGGATGAGTGAGGGCAGGCACGCCCTAGCAGGCAGGCAGGCATGTGGGAGAAACAGGGGCAGGGAGAGGGGATAAGGCCGGAGAAGTAGCTCTGGCCACTTCCTGTCAGGCCTGGAAGGTCGAGGGGAGGATCTGGGTTTTAGTCTGAGCGAGGTGGGAAGCTGCTGGAGGGTTTGGAGCAGACGGGTGATGCTGTGTGGTGGGGAAAGGGGCGGTGGCTTGGTCGTCGGAGGTGCTCATGGAGGGGCTGGAGAAGCGACCAGATCTGGAGTGCTGTGAGGTGGAGCTGATGGACTGGACAGAGGGAGAACAGGAGGAGGAGTCGGGGGTAAGGCAGAGAGAGGGGAGGCGGGTGGGGAGGAGAAGAGGAGCAAGAAAGGGCTCCACAGGGATGTTCATTTCCTGACGTGGGAACTGGAAGCCTGGAGCGGCCACTTACTGGAGGAGGTCTGTGGGAGGTCAGTTCTGGCAGCACCTTTGAGGCGCCTGGGAAGCTCCACTCTGGCTCTGACAGGTACTTACATCTTCAGCATGGTGCCAGGATGAGGGAACGCTGCCTTCCTTCCTATGAATTCTGGGAACTGCTGCATCAGAATCACCTGGGATCCCAACTAAAAATGCAAATTCCTAGGGCACACCTTTGACCTACCAATTCAGACTCAGTGGGCAGATCCCGAGTCTGCACCGTAGCCACTCCTGGGGTCTCTTATGCCCATGGATGACAATGGTCAGCATATTTGCAAACCGTCCCTTTCTGAGTTGGAGAATGCGGTTTCATGTAGTGAATGAATTTCATCTGACCAATTAATTAGCAGCTCCTGGGGTGGGTGGGTTTCAGGGAATGCTTTAGCATTCACTCCTGCCCTGGCTGAGAAGCAGGACGCTGCGCTGGATGGCCCACTTAGGCTAAGTCTCCAAGTGTGGAACGTGAAGATCCTTAATGGAGGAAACCAGGTGCCCAGGACCCAGGTCTTTATCCGGGCAAGAAAAGCCAGACTTCTGGCCAATGTACTTCTCAAACTTCTATGGGAACTGCAGGTAGATTCAAGGATGCTGAACCCCATGGAGGTGGGGAATCAGTGTCTGAATCCCAGATGGATGAGATGTGCAGTGAGTACCTTTTCTTTCTCAGTGGTCATTTCTATGCCTCTTTATCTCACAGTTGTAAATGTGTTTTCACACACTTCTTCCTGTTCCACAAAGACTATGTGATCTTCTGGCTCTAAATCCCACACTCCTTCCCTCATATCAGCAATACTCAATTGAAGTGGACTTCAGAATCACTAGGGACCTGGCTTAAACAGGCAGATTCTGGGTCAGAAGGTGGAGGAGGGGTGTGGAATCAGCATTTTAAACCAGGGCCATGAAAGAAAGAGCCACAAGTGGACTAGAGCCACACTTCAAGAAATCTAGCTTTCATCCCACAGATTCCTCTCTCCCAAATTTTACCCACTGGGCAGGCTTCACTCCAGACGCTCTGGGGGCCCACGTTCTGCCTGGCGGCTCCTGTCACAAGGGAGGGACAAGTCTGCTGGCAACTAGGACCTCACAGGAGGGTGGAGGGCAGCCAGGTCTGAATAGGCTCAGTTTGCAGCAGTTTTGTTAAATGAGGTTAGACAATTGCTAAAAGAATCTCCGTATGAGGATTTAAAAAACGTCATTTCTTTTTTTTTTTTTTTTTCGTTAAATGTTTTTTCACTCTTTTCCTATCCTTAACGGAAAGAAAAAATGAGGGTGGAGTCACGGGGCTATATCAGGAAAAAGAAAGAGAGGCGCTGCCAGGGCACTTGAGACTTGTCCTAACTGGGAGATTTTCACACAAATGGAAAACTCGTCCTCTGCACTTATTCTGATCCATCCTTCAGTCTTCATTTCTCCAAAGATCTTTAAGCACTCATCTTCAGCCTTGGCCCAGCCATGTGGAAGACTGGCAGGCTCCAGGGTACAGACCAGATTCACCGTGCAAACGGGGACCAAGGGCTTTCCTGAGCTGGCCCTGCCTCTGGCAACTGGGCTGACCTTTCTTTAACAGCTCTTCCTGCTACCTCAAGATAAAGAACCTACATTTTTCACTGCAGGACAGAGTTTTTCTAAGTTTCCCACCTCACAGCATAATAGACGAATTAAGAAAAACCACATCCAGCTTTATAATGAAAAACAGTAGCAGGCTTTTCCCTCCAGTGTTCATTTGTTTTTGGTGTATATGTATGGTACATAGTGAAGCTGGCTGGGCAAACAGGTATTAGGACCCTGTTTTTTGTTGAGGGGAGGGTTACATCTGACCCTCGAAGGCTCTCCCTTAAGGTGTCTTCAGCGGTATGGGCGACCCTCTTGTTCACATTCCCTTAGCAACCTGGGGGTGCCCCCCACCCCTGGAGAGGGGCTTTTGTGTCTGGAAGGCTGGGTTGGGCAGCAGAGCCTGTTTGAGTTCATCCCAGGGTAGAAGCTACTTGAGACACATCCCTAAGGCCTTTCCCAAGGCCAGAAGCCACAGGGAAACCCTATTCACATCTTGGGCCTTCCCTGCATGACTGCCATCCAAGTACAATCAACAGGATCGCAGGCCAGAGTGAGAACGCCTGAGGGTGCTGAAAGCCAGGTGTCGCCTTTCCAATTCATCATGCAGACTGAGGTCAAATTAAGCTCCTCATTGCACCACCTGGGCAGGTAGGTTTCAGAATCTTAAGAATCTCTATGGCCCCTGTGAATCAAGCTCGTCCCTGCTGCCCACAATACTGGCTCCAGGCAGCAAAAGCCTTGCTGGCAGCTGCCTCTTACACCTACCCTCTATAACTCTCCTCTCTCTCCCCATTTCCACCTTATAACCTCCACTCTTGTCACTCCTCTGTCCAGAATATGCCCCAGTTTCTCTCTCCCAAAACTGAGGCCTTGACCTCAAGACCTGGCTCAAGTCCTCCTTCTCCAGGAAGACGTCCCTGACACACCACAGGTGGATCTGCCCTGCATGGTGCTTGCTCTAACCTTCCATGGCTCTGCTGCAGTCCTGGCCTGCCTCTTACCCCAACAAATCATTCAGTACTTCAGGCTTCCGTCTCCTTCTCTGCACTGTGGGAAGGATCTACTGTGCAGGGCAATTCTGAGGATTAACTGCGCTAGTGGCATCCAAGCAAAGTTCCCGCTCAGAGTCCAAGTGGACACCCAATAAATATGAGTGAAGACTTCCACTAGTGCCCTGATCAGAGGAGGGTCAGGTAATTTTTGGTTTGACAACAAGTTTCCAGAGTTGCTTGGAGAAACAATACCCCTGAAACAGAGAAAGTTTGTGCAGCCAATTTACTGCTAGTTTTATGGTCTACAAAAAGATAAAGAAAACAATAAGCTTGAGGCTAGAACTAGAGTGAAATTGGGACATTCTTGCCTGGTGTGGACATGATCTAAAAAGAATCTAGATTTCTCAACAAAAACTCTATAAAAATAAAATTTTTTTTTTCCTTAGGGACTAAAGAGAAGGGAAATCTATTTAATTTCTTGGTTTAGCAAGTTAACCACTATGAAACTTAAAGGCGAAAGTAAAATCTACTGGGCCTGGTGCTTCCATGCCCAATTTTAATTCTTGCAACTCTTCGATGAGGTCCCAGGCGGCGCTAGTGGTAAAGAACCTGCCTGCCAATGCAGGCGATATTAGACTTAGGTTCGACCCCTGAGTTGGAAAGATCCCCTGGAGAAGGGCACAGCAACCCACTCCAGTATTCCTGCCTGGAGAATCCCACGCACAGAACTGGGCCACAGTCCACAGGGTCGCAAAGAGCTAGACACAACTGAAGCAACGTAGTACACACAGCACACACACATTATCTCTGCTTCACAGCTGAAGAAAATGAGACTCCAACAGAGCAAATGTCTTATCCTAAACCACATAACAGAGCTGGAAATCAAACTCAAGTCCATTGAAAACCAAAATCCACACTCCTCCACTCCATCATTAGAAAAAGCTGGCAACGTGGCTCAAGGCTGGCATTTTAGCAGGCAGTGTTCAACGTGAGTCTTGCCCACCCCATCCACTAACTTTCCCAGAGGGAGTCCACTTTTGCCTGATAGACTTGGGGGATGCTAATGTTTTGTTTGAAAAAACAAACTTCACTACCAAGAAAAACCAAGTAATTAATAACTGCATGGTTCTATACAGTCAGCCCTCTGGTGTCCACAAGTTCAGCAACTGCATATTCAAGAAGCTGAGGATTCTGTGCTGTGTTTAAGATCCACGGTTTTAGGAACCCACAGCTGGGGGAGCTGAGGTTGTAGAACCGGGGATCCGAAGGGCTGACTGAGGGCCTTGAGCATACAGATTTTGGTTTCTGCATGGGAAGAGGGGGTCCTGGAATAAGTTCCCCGAGGATACTGAGTCTTCCTAAAGCCTGAGATGAAATCAGAGGTTCAACTATTTTTCATTTCTGCTTTCAAGTTTTAAAGCTTTCTCTCTCTGCTAATATGGTGGCTGATTTTTCTTTTTCCAAAGTTCAAAAACGTATAGATTTTTCCCCCTAAATGTCTCATTGTATTACCCAGATGTTTCAAACGCATGTTGCCATTTCCGAGATGTCAGGGGTAGGCGTTATCTAGCAGCTGGTAAATATCATAGTTCATGCCCCACGAGAGTTATGGCTGCTGCCTCTGTTCTCTATGGCCAGTTCCCTTGGCCTCCTACAGTTACGCCGCTTCTCTCAGCCCCTCACAGCTCAAAACAGGGCGTGCAGCCCGTTCTTAACCCTTTAACAAATCACTCTAGGGATCTGCTTTCTAATATTCCAAGCTCTTCTCAGGGCAGGAAGTCACAACCCACAAATGAAAAGACCACTTTGGAGCATATCTTTACCTCAAAATCTCTTTGGTCAACAGAAACCAACACAATATTGTAAGCAATTATCGTCCAGTTAAAAATAAATATTTTTTTAAAAAAAGAAAAAAACAAGTCTTTGATACTTGGCTTTATATTTTCTTTAGATATATGTCACTTATGCTGAAAATTCAGGAGACTAGACTAAAAAGGTGTGAAGGTTCTGAAGCCTCCCCATAAAATTTGCATCTCTCTCTTGAGAGAAAGGCAGTCCTTAGGCACAAATTAAAGCACAAGTACTTAACAAGCCCACTCTTCCTTCTCTACCACCCCACCCCCATTCCCACTGCTTTAAATCCTCTATAATTAGTAAAAGCAGCCACCACTTATTAAGATCTAACTAGTACAGACACTAACCTAAGACCTTCATTATCTCTTTCAATCCTCTCAACAAATTTAGGAGAAACTAGAGGTTTGGGGTTACATGAAGCCAGCATGACAGCCAAGATTCAACCCTAAGTCTGACACCAATGTTCTCCTTGTCATCATTACCCAGCGTCACCACAGTCACGAAATAGTTTCATCCCCCCACCTCGCAAAAGAAGCGCTTCTTCAAGCAAATTCCTGCAGGTCAGGGGCCACTGCAGAACCACCTGAAAGACCTTTTGCTAGGTCAACCTGTTTTACCGTAAAAAGTATGGGAAACAGGAAAGGTGAAGAAAAAACACAAAGGTTCTAAAGAATGCTTTCACCTCTGACCTCTTCCCTCCTGTCAGAGGTCAGATGAGCAGTCCCTGGAACAAATGGGATAAATCTGTGGCCAGTTTCCCATTCAGGTGTTCACATAAAGCTGACCTGACAAGTCTCGCCTTCAAGAGAAGGCGACATGGGCTCCGTGTCTATATTAATTAACCGAGGCCTCCCCTGGGCATTTCTCTGCTGGCCCCTCACTCTGGTCAGTGAGTCATGAAATGAGGACAAGGCTCCAGGGAGCTGAATAGCACAGCTGCACAGCCGTGAACCAGAAATGACAAGACACAGGTGGTTCGAAGTTTTCTCCCCAGGGGTCCCCTCTCCCACACACTCCACCACCATGTCCCTAACTGAGGGGAGCACTGAGGTCATCCCATTACGGAAGAAGAATCTGGAATGTTCATCCCAGCCAGAACAACTCATCACTTGAAACTAAAGCCCGAAGCCCTCTATCACCATAATATGTGTGAGGCCTCAAAAACGCTTTACCTTTGTTGAACTTTCAGACTAAAATACTTCATTCCACTTGAGAGCGTAGCTGGCACGAGCAACCCCCAGTTTTTCCCCACGTGCTTCAAGAAGCCCCTTTTTTTAAAAAAAATATTATTAATGGTCAACAGATTCCAAACAGAATTTGCCTGCCAAGATTTCTTTGGCAACGAAAAGATACTTGGGTTTTAAAAATAAGTCCCCAGCTTCTTTTTGCTAAACTCTTCATCTACACGCTTGAAAGAAAATTCATGAGTCTCTGCAAGACCAGCATTTTTTTTTTTTTCAATGAATTCTTAGCACCCACGGTTCAAATCCACTTACCCTCAGTGTTGGAGCTGATGTCGTCCTCCACCCCGACCACTTGCCTCCGGTGACCCAGGTGCGGGGCGTGGTCAGGCCCAGGGTAGTTGGGAAGGGCCGCCTCTCCTCCGGGATGGGCTGGAAGAGCATCCTGGTCCGCTGGCCCAGCTCCTCCCTCTAGGGAGGGCGGCGGGGCTTCCCCGGGAGGAGCAGGTGACTCTCCTTCAGTCTCTGGAGGAGCAGGGACTCTGGTCCCTGGCTGTTGAGAAGACTCGACTCGCTGTTTTAAATCCGGGGCATTGGTCTCCCCCTGAGGTCTCCTCTCTTCGGTGTGAGGGTCCAAGGGGGAAGCTTCTGTTTCAGGCCCACCCCGAGATGCTGAACGTGGCACAGGGGAGGCCAGGTCAGAATCTGGAGCAGAGATCCTACCTCCTAAAGAAACATCGATTGTGCTGTGGCCATTTGATGCCTCCGCTGGCTCACTAGGCGGGTATTCAATTTCCTCCTCATTCTCATCATATTCATCCAAAGTGTCCTGAGTGTAGTCATCCTCCAGGGCCACGGCATGGCTGAAGGACTGTCCCAGAGGGGCCCAAGGATGGGCTTTGGAAAGGACTCCTCCAACGGTCGCTGGCCTGACGTTGTCCAACGGGGAAGTGCTGCCTATGTGAAAAGCCCACACTCCAGGAATGCCCAGGTTGCTGTGTCTAAATAGAAAGGAAAAAAGATATTGTAGCATACGTGTCCACCCACCACCTTCTTACAAAGGTGAGCAATTTATTTGAAAACTGAAAGACTATTCAGATCAGATTAAGTTTTCACTGGCAGGAAACCAAACAAAACCAGACTTACACGATAACTGAAAAGCATTATATTGGAATTTTGATGCAAACAATCTCTTATTAAACAATGGGTTTCAAAGGCCATATGCCTACTGCCGGACACTCAAAGCAGAATTCTGTACTACTTGTTTTATCTAAATGGCTATATGAAAACACCTAGGGAACAAGGGCTTCCCTGCTAGCTCAGATGGAAAAGGATCTGCCCACAACATGGGCGACCTGGTGTTCAATTCCTGGGTTGAGAAGATCCCTTGGAGAAGGGTATGGCTACCCACTCCAGTATTTTTGCTTGGAGAATTCCATGGACAGAGGGGCTTGGCAGGCTACAATCCATGGGATGGCAAAGAGTCGGACACAGCTGAGCAACTAATACTCCCTGATGACTCAGTGGTAAAGAAGACTCCTGCCAGTGCAGAAGACATGGGTTCAATCCCTAGGTTGAGAAGATCCCCTGGAGAAGGAAATGGCAACCCAATCCAGTATTCTTGTCTGGAGAATTCCATGGACAGAGGAGCCTCATGGGCTACACTCCATGGGGACACAAAGAGTTGGACATGACTTACCTACTGAACGCAAGCACACACACACTTTTAACAAACTCAAGAAAACATATGCTTAAACATTTCTGCCAAACACCTAAATAATAATGAGTCCTTTTTATTTAAGAGCTAATTACATGCCAAGTGCTTAACATTCTTCAACACAACTTGCAAGGTAGGGGCAGTGATATGCCTGATTTTTCAGAGGAGAAAACAGGTTTAGAGAGGTTACCTAATCTTCTTAAGGTTGCACAATAATAATTGGCAGAGTTTGGACTTGAATTCAGTAATAACACCAAAGCCCATGCTCTGAATATCCACGTCATGTCAGAAAACCAGTACACTATAATCAGTCCACATCCTAATTATTTTACACTACAGAACGTTAGAAACATTTCGCTGTTTAGTCACATGGATTATTCAATTAACTAATTCACAAACCCTGGTAAATCAATGTCAAAAAACTCAAAGAAATAGAAATACCTAAGGATCAAAAATGTTGAGCAAATGTAGAACAAAGGTAAGGGGGGTGGGGATAAGAAAGCAGGTTAATTAACTGCCACGGGTCACAGGTGAGAGATGTCCAGAAACATCTGGAGCCAGGGGGCTCACTTGTACACCTCCACTAGAAAAGGACACAGGCTCCATTCAGTCTTCCAAATATCCCAGCGATCCATTATTTTAGTCAATGATACATTCTAAAGAGAATAACCCCGCAAACAATTTTTTAAAAAAAGGAAAAACCCGAAGAAAGAAAGCGTCTGGCTGGCTTAAATACACCCATTTCTATCCTCTCTGGTATATGGACCAAACACCAGGTGCTCAGTCTCTCATGTTGTGGGATTTTCTCCACAGTCAGTCCATGAAAAGTCAGTTAATGACTAATAATATAACGGGAAATTCATTGACTCATATGAGGACAAGAGAATTTTGCTCATTTGGGCTGGTATTCCTCACCTCCACGTGGATTTCTATAGCAATAATATTTATTAACACAGTTCCAAGAATCAATCAGTCAGTCCCCACCCCTTCACATGTTGTTACCACCACTGCAGTTGTAATTAGTTTAGGGAAACGAGTGTAGAAAGAAAAACTTTTGATCCTTTGTGCAATATGCTATGTAAACTTGGTAAGTTCTAAGAATTAAATGCTGGTGCTTTCTGGCAAGCAAGCAAGGAATGTTAAAGAAGATAAGAGAGGACTCAGAAGATCTGAGGATGTTGAGTTTATTATCACATCGGAGGTGTTGCAGCTGTGAAATTTCTTCTTGAGGTTAGAAACAGAACTATAAAAGCTTCAAAGAGTAGGAAAGCACAAATTATGGCAGTTAAAAGCTAAATAAAATAGCCTTCTACTTAAATATGAATCACTACCCTGGCTTTTGTCATTGTGCATGATAGGAAAGCAGCCAGTTTGAGTTTATCCTAAAATCCAAGGTCATTTGGAAAGCTTAGCGATAGAAAGAACTTAATTTATTTCCTAGA
Source organism: Ovis aries (assembly GCF_016772045.2). Classification (NCBI taxonomy): domain Eukaryota; kingdom Metazoa; phylum Chordata; class Mammalia; order Artiodactyla; family Bovidae; genus Ovis; species Ovis aries. The sequence goes on from NC_056060.1 coordinate 43,168,693, forward strand.
AAGAAAACAAGGCTACAAAATGAGATGGACAGTGCCTTCCTCCCTGGGGTATTAGGAGGATTAAGCTAGAAAATCACATAAAATGTTCAGCATGGGGCCCTGCATATAATAAGTGCTTAGTAACTACTGTTTTCTAGGAGACAGAAAAGAATAATCTCAAAAAATGCAAATGTGTACATTCATATTTAAATGTGCAGAAGGAGAATTATTACAAACACACTATGAATTATATAATTTATGACCTCTATATTTATAAGACAAGTTTGAGGAAGAAAACTTTATTGACTAGGAGAATAATTTTTTTTTTAATGCATACTGAAGCACTGAGGGGTGAGTGGCATGATGTGTGTCACTTACTTTAAATTAGAAACATAAAGGAAAAAATTATTAAGATGGCAAAATGTCAACAGCTTGTAAATCTAGATTACAAGCTGCATATTTTTGATATTTAAAATAATGAATGCTGGAGAGGGCGTGGAGAAAAAGTAACCCTCCTACACTGTTGGTGGGAATGTAAATCAGTACAGTCACTATGGAGAACTGTATGGAGGTTCCTTTAAAAACTAAACACAGACCTGTCATATGACCCAGCAATCCCACTTCTGAGCATATATGCAGAGAAAACCATACTTTGAAAAGATACATGCACTCCAATTTTCATAACAGCACTATTTACGATAACCAAGACATGGAAGCAACCTAAATGTCCATCAACAGATGAATGGATAAAGATGTGGTGTATATATACACAATGGAATATTGCTCAGCCATAAAAAAAAAATAAAGTAATGATGAAAGTGAAAGAGGAGACTGAAAAAGTTGGCTTAAAGCTCAACATTCAGAAAACTAAGATCATGGCATCTGGTCCCATCACTTCATGGCAAATAGATGGGGAAACAGTGGAAACAGGGTCAGACTTTATTTTTGGGGGCTCCAAAATCACTGCAGATGGTGATTGCAGCCATGAAATTAAAAGACGCTTGCTCCTTGGAAGGAAAGTTATGACCAACCTTGACAGCATATTAAAAAGCAGAGACATTACTTTGCCAACAAAGGTCCGTCTAGTCAAGGCTACGGTTTTTTCCTGTAGTCATGTATGGATGTAAGAGTTGGACTATAAAGAAAACTGAGTGCTAAAGAATTGATGGTTTTGAACTGTGGTGTTGGAAAAGACTCTTGAGAGTCCCTTGGACTGCAAGGAGATCCAACCAGTCCATTCTGAAGGAGATCAACCCTGGGATTTCTTTGGAAGGAATGATGCTAAAGCTGAAACTCCAGTACTTTGGCTACCTCACGAGAAGAGCTGACTCATTGGAAAAGACTCTGATGCTGGGAGAGGTTGGGGGCAGGAGGAGAAAGGGACGACAGAGGATGAGATGGTTGGATGGCATCACTGACTCAATGGACATGAGTTTGGGTAAACTCTGAAGTTGGTGATGGACAGGGAGGCAGACAGGGAGGCCTGGCATGCTGCGGTTCATGGGGTCGCAAAGAATCGGGCACGACTGAGCGACTCTACTGAACTGAACTGAATACCATTTGCAGCAACATGGATGGACCTAGAGATTATCACACTAAATGAAATAAGCCAGACAAAGAAAAATATCATATGATATTACTGATACATGGAATCTAAAAGAAGAGAAGACACAAACGAACTTACTTCCAAAACAGAAAGACACAGACACAGAACACAAACTTACAGCTACCAAAGGGGAAAGTGGGAGAGGGATAAATAAGGTGTTTGGGGGTAACACATACACACTACTATACATAAAATAGATAACCAGTAAGAATCTATTGGATAGCACAGGGACCTATATTCAATATCTTGTAATAATGGGAAGGAAAGAATGAAAGGGAAAGGGAGGGAGGAAAGAAAGAAAAGGAAGGAAGGAAGAAGGGAAGGAAAGAAGAAAGAAAAAGTAAAATAGAAGATTAAGTTGGGGAATCTTTCTAACATTTGGAGGTAGAAAAGGCCTTCCTAAGAATAATACCAAGACCTGAAATCATAAAGGAAAAGGCCAATAAGTTTGACAACCCTAAAGTTATACCTTTTAGATTGTAACTACCTTTAAAGATGAACAACTGAATAAAAATATGGATGGCACTTAAGAGAAAATATTTTTACTAGCTTTTTCTTATTTGTAAAAGATCTCTGTAAAACCTCAGCAGAAAAGAGCAAAGAAATGGCTATTAACCATTGAAAAGATGCTCAGTTTTACCATAATCATAAAAATTAGAGTGAAAATATGAACATTTACACCTATCAGATTCACAAATACTAAAAAGATTAGAAGCCTGTAGGAAATGAACATTGTTGATCATAGCTCTCTGTAGGATTGTAAGCTGGTGCAGGGTTTCTGAAGGGTGAGTGATTGGTTAACGTGCACTAAAATGTTAAACTGCATATACCTTTTCTCAGCAATTCTACTTTTAAGAATTTATCTTTAAGACAAATGAGCATCCAAACAACGTGTATTATTTTGTTTACTGCCACAGTAATTATAAAAGGAAAAACCAGAAATGTTTAAATGTTCATCAGTTTATCGTTTTAATAAGACAGGCCATATATGATACCATGTTTTATAGGCTTCAAATAATACTATGAAGATATCTTACTGAAAGATGTCCATACGACAGTGGTGAATGGGTAAATGGCCTCCGCTGCCTCCTATACCCTGCGGAGGTGTTAGCACCTAGTCCCATGCTCTGGAACTAACTGTTCCTCCATCTAGCCTAGGAGAGTGCAGGCTGCTAGTATACAGGGCCTAGGCCTTAGACATCTTTGTCTTTCCAGCACTTGGATGATGTCTGTAAAGCAGAGAATCCATGGGCTCCAGAGATGAGGGTGGCGGAACTAGGGCAGAAAAAGCAAGGAGCTAAGTTTTCTCCAGAGTCAAGACTAAAAGGCAGCCTCAGTGGAGCCCATAAGATACCCAATGTGAGTCCTGAGAATGGGAAAGCAAGCCAGGATTCAGCATTAAAAAAAGTAGTTCAGAGCTCCAGACTCGTGCTTGAATTTTGGCTTTGCCACTTCATAACTTCAAGATTATAGGCAATTTAACTTTCCTAAGCTCATTTGTCACATTGACAAAGGAACAGAACTTACCCCCTGAGACTCTTGTTGAGTTTTAATTAAGAGAACTTCTGGAAAGTGTTTAACATAATGTTGGCAAACAGTAAGCTCTCAATAAATGTCAGCTCTGAGTAACCCTGTTTGGCTATAGGGCCGCTCTCTGGTCTCTGAGTAGAGCGGATGGCATGCAAAAGTGTAAGCTGTTCCAGTACCCAGTAATCTCATTCTGTCCAGCTTGTAGACCAGTATTCAGGGAAGCATAAAAGCAGAGATTTTTTTCTTAAGCCCAGAAATGAGTAAATATCAACTGATGCCAACCCAGATACTGAGCATGATATGGACAAGCAAAGTGGGCTCACGTGATGGGACTAAGGAATGTGCCCAGTTCCAGGCATTTCATGAAAAACCCATCAGGACGATTTCAGATAATGAAGCCATTGAGAAAATCCAAGACTTCCAAAACCCTAGCAATCTGTTTGTTAGTTTTTCTCTTTTTTTTTCCAAATTACACAACCCTTAATTTAACTTTTAACACCTATCTGTTTAAAAGACTAACTCACAACATTTCCAGCTGTGAAACGATTAACCTGGAAAAACCTCAACCTGGGCAGTTATATTACTGAATATTTTTATGTGGTTCCAAGAGCAATGTTTTCCATAGCAAGCCTCAGTGGCTGTGCTAACACACACACACACACACACACACAAACACATACATATATTCACACACATAGTTTGGTTTCTGGTATCCCTAGCCAATATGGCAGGAAAAATAATGAACCTTTTATATTTTGGTCAACTTGCTCCTCCCAGGGTCTAGCCTAGTTCCTGGTTTTGACATTGATGCCTTGCTTAATTAGCAACTACCAAGATACTTAATGGTCTTAGAGCCACTGAAGTTTGGTAGCTCCGAAGAGTCCTTACATTCCAACAGGAAAGGGCTTAAGCTCTATGCTACTTACTGGTAGAGATTTTTCACAGACTGTTCAGTGCTAGTCAAGCTGAAATATGGTCCCTGTCTATTCAGGTCATCAACCTCTCCTCGGCAGAAGCCCACCCGGGCAGGAAGCTGGAGCTGGACGTTGTAAGACTCTTTGGGGCGTGTTCCAAAGAACTGAAGGCCATTGGCAGGATAAAGAAAGAGGGCGTAGGTGTCAGATTCATCAGATGCCAACACTGCCTGGAAAGTATTCAGCTGTGAAAAAAATAGACAATATTCTTAATAAATCAAACAAACAACAACAACAAAAAAAACTGCAAGCAAAGCATTATGAAATGCAAAGTGTTGTCCCCCTTCTCAGGATTTCTCTAAATTGTTTTAACATAATATTCTTTTAAATTTCCTCTCCAAGTTATAAGCATAATTACATAAGCTGTATTATTATAATCATCTTTTATCAATTTAGATTAATAGTTGAAATATGCATAGGTTAAAACAAAAAAAAAAAACCACAGAGGTTAGGACTTCCTTGGTGGCATAGTGCCTAAGAATCTGCCTGCCAACTTAGGGGACACAGGTTTGATCCCTGGTCCGGGAAGATCCCACATGCCATGGAGCAACTGAGCCCATGCACCACAGCTACTGAGCCTGTGCTCTAGAGCCCACGTGCCACAACTGCTGAAGCCCGTGCACCTAAGGCCTGTGCTCTGCACTGCCATGAGAGGCCCACACACTGCAACAGAGCATAGCCCCCACTCGCTGCAACTAGAGAAAGCCTGGGCAAATCAACAAAGACCCAGCGCAACCAAACATAAAGGACTTTTTTAAAAACACAGGTTAAAAAAATAAAACTATTTTTCAAGGTTTCAAACCTTTATCATCCAAACTTCTTTCAGAGCTGAGAGTAAATAGGAAAATTAATGTGTACATTCCTGTAGTCACTGCCCTAGTTTACTGCTCTGGGCACTTATCGGGATCATTCATTCACTCATTTACTGAATCCCCTTTATGGGGAGGGGTGGTGTGAGGCACTAGCTGATCAAAAGGCCTCATTACTGTTCTCACAGCCTCACTCTCTATTCTCTTCCATCTACCTTCTGACACCAGCACCAGAGTTATCCTATCCTCATTTCTCAGATGAGGAAAACAAGACATAAAGGCTAAGAGCTCTGCCTAGGGTTAGGCTGTTAGTATGCAGTGGCAGGCCAGTCAACTCCAGGGTCCCTGCCCTGCACCACCAGGTCATGCCAACCACTCCTTGGCCTGCCACGCCAGGTGATTTATAAGCTGCAAACTCTCTTTCCAGGCTCACATCCACTGTATCTTCACCAGATTATTTAATATTGCCCATCTGTCCCATGTACTTTGATGCTTCTAAACATTTATTTACTCACGTTTTCCTGTGCCTAGAAACACTCCTGACCTTCTCATACTGACCTCTGAGGGGTTTTTGAGATTCCCTGTAGATTTATTGCTGTTCTCTGACCCTCCACAACATCTTAGTGAGTGTTTCTAGTTAGCAGTCACCTAGTTTAGCCTGGTTAGCTGTTTACATGTTTGTAAACTTGATTCATTAATTCATTTGTACATTAATTCAGAGAGCCAGGTGCCAGCTAAGCACTGGACAGTATGCTTGGTGGCAAGAAGCAAAGGGGCAAAGGATGGAAGCCTCCAACCAGGACAGTCTCAGAGTTTACGACAGGGAGCAGCCATGGCTGGGATTCCAAGAGAGTTGCTGGAGAAGGTAGTAGAGGCCAGAGAGGAAGGCGTGGGCCCCAGACCTCAGGGCTGGAATGGGCAGGCGTCGCAGAGGCTGACTGTGAATAGTAATAAACACTGAAGGAGCCAAAGCAGACCAGAAGGACAGGCCAGGAGCCTGAACTAGCCACAAACGCAACACCCAGGTCCTTATAGAATCACTCCTTAAAGTTCAATTTACTCTAGTATTTTCAACAGGACACCTTTTTTTTTTTTGCCTTTATCTACATCCAGCTATCTCCCTCACAACACACAAATGATCAGTTAATGGTATTTGAGTATCTTGTAAAAAATGTTATATGAAGGCCTCTGAGGACACCCCTCTCACTAAATCCCATTCTTTTTGCAACTTAGCAGGGAGCAGGAGAGGTATTTATAAATACCACTACTTCCTAAGTAATGTGACTCCTAGAAACATTCTTTACTGGTAAGGAGCACTGTCTCCCCATTTTGCTAGACACACAAAGTTAGGCAGAAAGAAACATATCGCATTTTACTAAATAAAACAGCAGAAAATAGGTATGGGCCTGTCCTGCGTCCTTCCCCAAATGGTGGCCAAGCTCTTTTCTAATGTTAATTATTGTTTTTTGATGTTTAATTTCAAAGTATAGTTTGGATGGTTCGCTTACAAGATAAAGTTTAGGTGTTAAAATGTTTTCCAGAAAAAACTCAAAATATTATCCAACTTTTCTTCCAGATCGCCAACATAGAAAAGGTCACCTAGCGTGGCTTGGCTTTTTGCTTTCCTTTAAGTTCAGAAACTTAAAGACAAGGGGAGGGGGGTGCCTCATATATTTGTTATTGTTTTCGTTGTTGATTGTTTCAGCCGGAAAGCTTGACTTTTCCACAAACAAAAGGCAAGGGATGTTTTCTAGAATTTCTCAAAGCTCGGAAGCCATAACTTCTGCCAAATGTAAACAAAAGCCATTCTGTATCATGTCCATACAGAATGCATACATGATCGATTAATGGCGATTCAGTAACTTCAGAGTTTTACTTTACTCAGAATAAATAAAGTTCAGCTAGAGAAAGAAAGGTACTCAAGGAAAGAGACTCTGTTTTAAGAAGCAAAGCTTTCAAAGCTTCTGGCATTGATTGCCCACAATAAATGTCAGATAGGAGGAATCCTGGTTCTACATCTAGAGAAGCTCTGTGAGATAAGGAGGTCCTATAGATTGTGAAGGAATTGAATGGGATAGGAAAGGGAAGGGAAAAGTAAACAGAGCTGGGAAGGGAAGAGTCTGGCTTTTTACTGTGGGGTCTGGGTATTTAGCTAGTCAACAAATTTTATTCATTCTTTCAGCCAGTGAGCAAATTTATTTCAATGAAAAGTTATTCAATGTCTTTATATGCCATCCTTGAGACATGCACTTATTACAGGTGGCAAGCATTTATTTAATCTACTTGTCTTCAGTGAAATAGGCAAATAGAAGAAGTTTAAATAGAATTTAGGATCCCAGAGTACCAGCCAAAAAAGTCTGGCTGTTTAAAAACCACCCACACACCAAATGATCACGTTTAAAGTTCTCCCTCAGTTCCACAACATTCTACACCTAATCGCTAAAGAGCCTGCTTCATGATGTCCTGCAGGGCTCCTCTCCCTAGAACACTCCTTGACTGGCTTCCTAACCGGAAAGGTCTACACATTCCTGGAGAAAAGACTTCCCAAGAACCCTACATGCTCTGTCCCTGAAGGGAAAGCCTCAGATGGGCTGCCAAACCTCACAAAAGGGTCACCAGTTTCCAACTTCCTCAGGATCCCAGGGAGGAGAGGAGTAGGGCCTGTGCTGCAGAGCTCCAGGATCCACCTTCCTGCTATCAGAAAGAGAAAAGCCAGAGCCCTCAGCAGAAATCAGACAGCTTCGGGCTCTCCCTTCCAGGTGCAGGGCATCACCAATCAGTGCTGACTTGATGCTTGGCAAAGCCAGGCTGATGGATACAAAGCATGCTCCTCAATGAGTTCCCAGTTTATTCAATTTACTTAATTTCAGCCATCTGGCCAAATATCACGACAATACCATCCATGTCCCGAAGGGTTTGCCTAAAGTGGCTTACAAAAATTATAATGAAAATTAAGAAGTAGGGTCACAAAGTTCCCCTTCCTGTCTTCTTTAGGGCCTCATGCTTTCTATACTGGAGAAGGCAATGGCAACCCAGTCCAGTACTCTCGCCTGGAAATCCCATGGACGGAGGAGCCTGGTGGGCTGCAGTCCATGGGGTCGTGAAGAGTTGGACACAACTGAACAACTTCCCTTTCACTTTTCACTTTCATGCATTGGAGAAGGAAATGGCAACCCACTCCAGTGTTCTTGCCTGGAGAATCCCAGGGGCGGCAAAGCCTGCTGGGCTGCCGTCTATGGGGTCGCACAGAGTCGGACATGACTGAAGCGACTTAGCAGCAGCAGCAGCTGCTCTCTATACTCCTAGCATTATTAGCTTCTCGTCTCCATTGTTTGGTGTGAATGCTAACCTTCATTCCTTAGCATATTTCTCTATCTACCATTACCTATACATCACTGTCACTTGTATGATTTTCCCTCATTCATTTTTTCTGCCCTAATCCTACAGATCCTGCCAAAAATACCAAAATTAATGTCCAGTACTATCACATCCCTAATATTATAACCTTCCTAACACTTGGTCTTTAGCAAAACTGCAGCATTTCTTTAACCAATTTTCATATATGTCTCTGTTCTCTATGTCCGCATAGCCAGATCTCAGACACAAGCTAAACTCTCTCAGACTGTACACCTCCCTTCTTTGGGACCTCAGCTTCAAAATTCAAAAAAGCTACAACCATGTCCTGCTTTTACTTCTCATTTTCTCACTGGATCCTACCCCCGCCCCACTGGATCAATGACCATCATTCTTTGAAACACGTTGGCATATATCACTCCCGAGGTGAGGCCTCCACTAGGAAGCCTTCTGCTCATCTTATTTTACTGCCCACATCTGCCTTCATCCATATCTCCAGCCTTAGCTCTCTTGGCCTTCTCCCAGGAAACATCCTTGGTCAGCACAATCTGTCCTGTTGCTCCATTCTCGATATCCGTCATTTCAGCCCAACTTAGATAAAAGTTGACAAAACATACCCTGTACCACACAGATCTGTGAAGCCCAGTTTTCTATCCCCCTTCATCCCTCAAATAACAACACCCTCACCCGCACCACCCTCGAGAAAAAGACACAGCTAAGGTAAACATTAGTCCTCTTTATGTCTCCTGTCAGTAAGTTCTTTGAAGGTCAAACTGACTCACTGGAAAAGACCCTGATGCTGGGGAAGACTGAAGGCAGGAGGAGGAGGAGATGACAGAGGATGAGATGGTTGGATGGCATCACTGATTCGATGGACAGGAGTTTGAGCAAGCTCTGGGAGTTGGTGATGGATAGGGTAGCCTAGCGTGCTGCAGTCCATGGGGTCTCAAGAGTCAGACACTACTGAGCAACTGAACTAAACTGGGACTTTGCTCTGTGATGTACTTATGACAATTCAAGGCACCTCAGACTGCGCTGACAAACACTATTTGGTCATAGCTTTTTAGATACAGTAACACCTTGACATTCCTACAGCATCAGGTACCATATCCTGTCACATCCATCAAGAATGTCCAAGGTGAGAAAGGACAACATCTGAAACAGTTTTAAAAGGTAAAAATGCCTTTCCTCTGACATCTTCAAGTCTCTGATAACTCTGCAACATGTTATATGCCAAGGTTTAAGAAGGTCATGTAGAATTCACACAGTCCTTCAAGCAAAGTAGATTACTATTTGGCAGAATCTATTTCCAAAGAACTATTAAAACAACAACTCATGTCACAGGGCTCTTTAAAGTATTCAGAAGGAACCTTCAATGTGGGTAATTAAAAAAACATCCTCTCTCCAAACAGAATCTTTATCTCCTTTCTAAATGAAACATTCTGAAGCCAGCTCAGCATTTGGCAACATTCCTGAAGATTAATTTTAATTAGAAAAGTAAGAGATGGATTCTACAAATCTTCCCACGCTCCGCCCCCACCATAAAGAGGTCCAGACAGAAGTTGCAATGCAGAAAACCTTGTATTTAAAGAGTCCTTAAGTAAAAGACTCACATCACAGTATCCTTTCAAGATAGGGAAATCAAAGAACCAGAATCTGGTCCTATATCAACCCCATGTAGGGGAACACAGATCTGCTGAGCAAATGCACCTGCTAAGTCTAAGGGACTATGATGGCTGCTTTAAAATGTCACCTTAGTGAATTCTCACAACAGTCCTGTAAGTTAGGCATTGCTACCTCATTTTACAGGTTAGTAAACTATGACTGAGGCAGGATCATTGCTTCCAAAGTCACTGGATAACCTTTCATAAACTACTTTCAAAACGTTTTTTGTCATTATCTTCACATCAGAAGCATTATTTCCATGCTACAGATGAAACAGAAAAATATTTGTCTGCATTATAATTTCCAGTTTCAAATAAGTTCTGATAAAATTGGACTCCCGAAGCTCTAAGAGTGACTTCATCACCGCATAGGTTCTGTGCAACTGCTCATCTCTCCAATTCATCTCACTCAGCTCAACATTACCTTTTTTTCTCTGTTGAAAAAGTAAGACAGATGCAGCTGGATTCACTTCAGACCACTGGAATACTAATTTGGAAGTAATAAGGCATCAATAGTATCCTTGGCAAAATTCATTCCAAGTCAATTCTTCCTTTGAATGAGATATGAGTCCAAGGACTCTTCTGGTACTAAGATCACATCAAAACAATAAAACAAGCCTCATTTACTGGAAGTGTTTGGAAAAGGCATAACTATTGTGTCTGCCTACATCACTTGTGCCAACAGAATGGGCCCTGCATGAAAACTCTGGGTAGAAGCAACAACAACAAAAACCTAAGAATCAACAAGTCTATACTATAGGGACTTCCCTGGTGGTCCAGGGACTGGCACTTTACGCTCCCAAAGCAGGGAACCTGAGTTCACTTCTGGTCAGGGAACTAGAGCTGAAACTGGAACTAGATACTGAAACTGAGAGTTCACATGCCACAATGGAGGATCCCACACACCACAAAAAAGAAAAAAAAGTCTGTATTCTAAACCTGCCTTTGCCTTACTACGTACAGAATTCTGCACACTCACCTTAACTTACTAGGTAATGGCAAACAGTGAGTCTTTCTGTACTTGTCTTGCAGCAGTGTTGTGAGAAGACAGCAAGATAAAGTGTTGTTATAAGAATTAACAAGATATCCTGAATAAACAACACATATAATCATTGTCTAAGTAGTCAGCCTTTCCTTTGAACCCTTATCTTCTCAATAGTCAGAAAGAGCACTCTTTGAAAAACAAAAACTTCTATTCAAAATCCTTCAAGATCTGCCCAGTGCCAAAGAACCAAGTCCAAACTCTTAGCAGAGCATGATCTGCCCCTACCCCATGGCCTTCCCAGCCTCATCCCCACCACCCTTCCTGTTCAGTAACAGGACCACGTGTAATGCCCCAAAACACATTAACAATATAGTATGTAGGTGATACATCATATGCTACCCCTTCTATAGGGAATGTTCAACTCTGCTCAACTCAGATTCAAAGACAATTGCTCACTGAAGCTTTCCCAGATTAGGTTCCCTAACCAGTGAGGGGTGGAGTTAGTCTCCTTAAGATGTCACTTCACTTCTATTGAATCATAATCAATATTAAACTCTGAGATTCTTGAAAGTAAAGAATGTGTCCTTTCACAGTGCCTACGCATCCTGACTTACAGTAAGTGTGCAAAAAATTTGCTGGATAAATAGATCTCAACTATGTTTAAATATAAATTACTTATACATACATATATTAATATATCACATATATATGTTTAGAAAAGAAGATTGGAAGATAATAAAATAGCAGTGGTGACCTCTGATTAGTATAATTATAAGCTGGATTTATTTTCTAAACTTTGTATTAGAGATATGTTAAACTTTAAATATGTTTTTTAAACTTATCGACAAAAATAAATGAATGAATCAACATACTTACCTTATTTATCTTTATCCAACCCTCCACCTAGCCCAATGCCCTGCATAAAGAAGGTGCTCAATATATGTGTTTGAATTAAATATACTCTGTTGAATTGAATAACTGAAATGTCAAATCTATGCATTAAAAAGTTATTCAATAAACAAAACTAGATGTTTCAAAACAATTGGCTAAAATCAATTCAAATGATTTTTTAAATCTCTAGATCCCCTTTGCTTAGTAGAGTCTTTAGAAGATACTCCTCTCACTCAGGGAACACAGTAAGAATGGCCACCATCTTGAATCATCCAGGGAGAGTGTGCAAGCTACTTAACCTCTCTGAACCTAAAGGAGGATATGTACCGCTTCTATATAGCTAAAAATCACATTGATGAGTTAAAATTGAGATAAGCTGAAAGAGTTTCAGCCCTTGGAGTACGACATTTTAGATTTAGGTTGAATTCCATGGAGGAAGCCCATACCTTCCCCAGGAATGAGGCAAGCACCCTTTTGCCAAACCACCCTGACCCATCTGATAATCCATTTGGAGTACCTCAGTGAATGAATGCATGCAACATACTTACCTTCTTTATCTTTCTCCAACCCTGCACCTAGCCCAATACCCTGCACAAAGAAGGTGCTCAATATCTCAGGTAGAGACTATACAATGGATCAAGGGCAGTCTCCTGTAAAGTAAGGGAGCATGTGACCTGGTACCTGAGTGACAGTTTGGCAAAAATTATCAAAAACTTCATATAAAATATATCACTCTGGCCTACCAATTCCACTTCCTGGAAAGTCAAGTGGTGACATGGCATAAAGATTTAGCCTAAAAAAGAAAAAGTGCTTCACAAATTTATAATGATGAAAAATTGGAAATGACATTGCTGACCACTGGGCACAGTGAGAAATCCACTGGATGGAATATACAAACATTAACGATGATGTTGTAGAAATATATTTATTGACAGTGAAATATATTCACAACTTACTAAAAAAAGTTACAAAACAGTATGTGGAGTGTGAATCCATCATTAATAGACAGAGACACATACAGATATGGATAGGAAAAAGCTCTGGCAGGTGCACACAAAACTGTTTAATAGTGGTTATCTTAAGTGGCAGGAAAATGAGTGGCTGTTCTTTTCAAAACTGCCTGCCATCTTCTGATGTTTTTCCTTCAGTGAACATATAATTAGAAACAATTCTTATATATATGAGGTGATTCTAAAAATAAACAATCAAACCATAAACTCCCTCCTGCATCTGCACTGGGGCACTCACATCTCCTAAGCAGTTCTCCTTACAAGAGTGACCACCTCTCAGACCCTCAGAGAAAGCCTGGAGAAAACCAAGCCACTTCAGCCCCGGTGCCAACAAACTGTACCTGAGGTTCATCAGGGGAGCAGACTCAGGAGAAACTTCAAGCCTGGGTTCCAGCCCAGAATTCAAGCCCATCTTTCAGTAAGCGCAAAGGCCAAGCATCCCTGGTCGCTTACCTCTCCCGAGGGCGGGGCCCCACGCTTGGCTTCTTCGTAGGCGCCCACCTGCTCCCAGGTGGCCAGAAAGGCGTGGGTGGGAGTGAAGTGTGCGCCGGAGAGCGGGAAGCCTGTGCGCACATAGTTGGCGGCCAGGCCCAACACCGCCGGAGAGGTGTCCTGGCGGTACAGGACCCGGCCCCTGCCGCCACTGGTGTCGATGTCGGCCAGGAAGGGGGCGATGGCCGGGAAGTCTGTGGGGAAATCGTCGTCCACATACTGGGTCTCCCTGGGGAAGTCCTGGGTGGAGATGATGCCGTTGGTGCCCACCTGGGGAATGAGGGGGACAAAAAGGTGACCGTAGGAAGCCCAAGGACGCAAGAGCCTACCCTGGCATCGCAAGGAGGGAAGGAAGCCCTCGAAGCATGAAACTCCCCACTTCCCCATCCTCTGGAAGTCTGACTCCTGGTTCGGAGCCACCAGTGCAACTTCAGCCGGCATCGTCCCCCCGCCCCACCACCCTATCCCACACGTACAGTGCAATTGGTCCAGGAGCCCTAAATTCCTTCACATATCTTTTCATTTCCCGCACAACCCTGGGGAAGAAGCTCTGGGTTCGAGGAAGGAGCACCCAGTTCTGCAAATCTGCACGGCCCTCTCGCTGAACTTAACTTTAGACCCCACTGGCCGCCTTAGGAATCCCACCTTCTTTTCTGCCTGGGACGCTTATGCGGCTGATAACAATTCTTACCGTCCCCTTGTAGCAGGGGAAAGCAGTGCGTTTGGCAAAGGCAAAAAGCCAGGTCCCACCCCAAGGGCGCTCGGGGACAGCAGACGATGCGGACTATTTCCTCCCCTCGGAAGGCAGGGGCCCGGTGAGATCCACACTACCAATGACCCCTGCTCAGAAGCTGCTAGAAATCTGCAGAGTCCCGCACCATGAAGAAGCTAAACTTACGTAGAGGTCGCTGAATTGGGCGTCGTAGAAGCGCAAGGAAAGCGTCAGCTTCACGGCGGCTGAGCTTTCGTCGTCGCCTTCCTGCAGGAGCTGGTCCCCTCGCGACTGCCCGTAGGGGAAGAGCTCGCTTGGGTGCAGCGCCGCGGCCCGCGACAGCAGCAGCAGCAACATTAGCAGCAACGGCGGCGGCGGCAGCGCCGGCCGCCCGGCCGCCCGGTCCGCCCGCATGCTTGCTCGGCCCTGGGCTGCCGCGCGACAGACCACGTCCAGCCCGGCCCGCCAGCCCACTAGCGGCGCTGAGCGGGCCTCGGACCTGGATCCCCGCGGGTGCCGGGGCGGGGCGGGACTCTGGGCCCTCCCAAAGCGCTGATTGGCCGCGGCCTTGGGCCCGGACCCAATCGCCGGCTCTGAGAAAGTTCGACAGCGGCCACCACATCTGGTTCTCGTTAAGTTCTCTAAGGCAGCGGTCACCGGAGCGGCGGGGGCTGGAGAGGTGAAAGCCCCCGCCAGGGGTGATCGGAATTACTTCTCCTCCGCCTCCGCTCCCCGAGAGCTCGCGGGGCGGGGAGGTCATCTCCGCCCTCCTGACGGGGCTACCCGGAGATCCTGGCGAGTTCCGCCCTGTGGACCAAATGGCCCACACGGTTCGAAGGCGGCGGCGCTGCAGGAGATGACCTCGGCGCCAAGGGGGACCTCGAGGCGGCGTGTGCAGCTGCCGGCTGGCGCAACGTGCCCCGCCAGCCTGGCAGGGCGAGGGTGGTGGGGGTTACGGTTTGAGCCCTGCCCTGGGGTCCCAGGCGCCCGTCGAGCCGAGAAGCAAAAGGCATTGTCGCAGCCACAACTTCCCGCGCGGCCGCTTCACTTCACCCAGAGACGCGTTGCGGAGAACTGCGGCTTTGTGTGAAGCCTGGGGATTGACTCCTAAATTCCATTCCCCCCCCCCCCCCCCCCCCCCACCCGAAGGTTGCCTCCCAGGCGGACGGCACCGCCCGGAAGGACTGGGCCACCGGGCCGAAATGCCTGCCAGTCCGAGTCAAGAGCGTTGTTTACCTTCCCCGGGGAAAACCGCACCCGGGAAGGGCATGAAACGCTACAGTGTGCGATCGGCTCTGTTTGGGGCGTGAAATAAGGCATCCGGTTTGGACACCAAGCAGAAAGGGCTAGGCGCCACGGTGGAGAGACCCTGGGTCGGGCATCGAAGCTGCTCTTGACCGCTGCCACAGAGGTGGTAACCCGAGCTCTCCGCGAAACTGGAAACCTCACAACCGCCAAACCAGATGCCCTGAGAGTGTGGGGGAACCCCATCTACCATAAATGTACCCTCAGCGAAGCTCCAGTAGCTGGAAGAGATTTTACTACCAATTTGATTATCAAGAGCTTGAAATTTCCCAGATAGTCTGTTTTCTCTCTTGGGATCTCCCTGGGGTCTTTGGAAGCAAAGGTATTTTAAAAGAAGGGAAAAGTAAACCCTTGGAAATGCCTTTAGGAACGCTCAAGAAACAGATTTCCTTTTGTGGGTGTTATTCCCGTTATACAAATCCTTACCAGCCCACAGGGCCAAGCCCTGAAAACTTTAAAAAGATCAGACTGGGAGAGTCACAGAGTTAACACAAAATGGAAAACTGGCCTAAAGTAGTTTGCTTCCTCAAACTGTGAAGACCTATATTTGATGTTACAAAAATGTATTTGTGTTTGCATATATTATGTTCTCCTTTCTTTTGGAGACAGATTATTTTTATCGTACTGAGGAGGAAATAGCTCAAAGACATTAGGTGACTTGACTTGCCCAAGTTCACCTAAAGTTACTCTGTGATATGAAATCCTTCACTGATTTCTGTAGCTCTTGCAAATCTCTCAACTGAGAATAATCATAGTTAACATTTATGAAGTGGTAATAAGCCAAAAGTTAGTGAGTCAGGCAGACCCTAAGATGGCCCTCAATGACCCCCATTTCCTAGTGTTCACTCCCTTGTATAATCTCTTCCCCTTGAGTGTAGGCTGGCCTAATGACTTTTTTTTAAAATATAATTTTATTTATTTATTCTGCTTATTTTGGTTGCACTGGGTCTTTTTTGCTGCGTGGCCTTTTCTCTAGTTGCAGTGAACAGGGGTTACTCTTTGTTGTGGTGGGTGAGCTTCTCATTGTGGTGGCTTCTCTTGTTGTGGAACACGGGCTCTAGGGCACATGGGCTTCAGTAGTTGCAACTCCTGGACTCCAGAGCACAGGCTCAACTGTTGTGGTGCACAGGCTTAGTTGCTCTTGGTGTGTGGGATCTTCCCACATCAGGTATTGAACCCATGTCTCATTCATTGAAGGTGGATTCTTTACCACTGAGCCACAAAGGAACCCCCTGCTGCTGCTGCTGCTGCTAAGTCACTTCAGTCGTGTCCGACTCTGTGCGGCCCCAGAGATGGCAGCCCACCAGGCTCCCCCGTCCCTGGGATTCTCCAGGCAAGAACACTGGAGTGGGTTGCTACTTCCTTCTCCAATGCATGAAAGTGAAAAGTGAAAGTGAAGTCATTCCGTCGTGCCCAACTCTTAGCGACTCCATGGACTGCATGCAGCCTACCAGGCTCCTCCGTCCATGGGGTTTTCCAGGCAAGAGTACTGGAGTGGGTTGCCATTGCCTTCTCCAGGAACCCCCTAGTGACTTCTAAACCAAAGAATGTGGCAACAGAGTTGAGTAATCATTTCCAATATTAGGCTAAATCTGTCTTGCTGGCAGACTCTTTCTCCCTGGTTTTGATGAAGCAAGCGATTATGCTGGGAAGGCCGGTATGGCAAGGAACTGGGGGCAGCCTCTGGCCGACATCCAACAAAGCACTGAATTCTGCCAACAACCATGTAAGTGTGCCTGGAAGGAGATCCTTCCCCAGTCATATCTTGAGTTGTTGTTGTTCAGTTGCCCAGTCGCGTCCGACTCTTTGCAATCCCATGGACTGCCACATGCCAGGCCTCCCTGTCCCTCGCCGTCTCCTGGAGTTTGCCCAAGTTCATGTCCATTGCATTGGTGATGCCATCCAGCCATTCATTCTTTGCCACTCTCTTCTCCTTCTGCCCTTAATCTTTTCCAGTATCAGGAACTTTTCCAATGAGGAAAAGTTCACTGGAACAGATGGAACAGCCACCTGTTCACATCAGGTGACTAGAATACTAGAACTTCAGCTTCAGCATCAGTCCTTCCTATGAGTATTCAGGGTTGATTTCCTTTAGGATTGACTGGTTTGATCTCCTCGCTGTCCAAAGGGCTCTCAGGAGTCTTCTCCAGCACCACAGTTCGAAGGCATCAATGTCTTGAGACAGCACCTGGCTGACACCTGGACTGCAGTCTTGTAAGAGACCCTGAAGCAGAGGACCCTCACTAAACAGGATTCACATTTGAGACCCACAGATACTATGAGAATTTAATAAAACCATGTTATTTTAAAGCTGTTATGGTTTGGGATAAATTTGTTATACAGCGATAGTTAAGCCACAGATCTAGACACCATGCTAAAGAAATCAAGACTTGATTTCTGGGTTAAACACACACACAGAGTTACTGCTACATAGCTAGTAAGTACAAGAACGTGATTTGAACTCAGTTTTGTCTGATTTCTAAACCTCTGCTCTTTAGTAGTAAATCACATTGCCACGAGGCCCTCTGCAAGGCTGCTCAGGCCTTCCTCTCTGGCCATGGTTATCCTTTCAGGTGAGACTTTAGTTCTCAAATGCAACCTATATTATGGTTAGGAACATCCTTATATGCCTTTCCCAATTCATCTCATCTAGCCAAAACCTACTCATCATTCAAGACTTGAATCAAAATCCTTCTCTTCAGGAAGCCTTCTTGGAAACAAGCCTAACACAGAAGACCCTTTTCTGTCCCACATGCCCAGTGCTTGTCATTATCATATGTCCTGTCATCCCTAGTCTCTGCATGTCCCCCTCCCCACCACCACCACGCTTGGAGAATGGGAACTTGGTCTCATTCAGGGCCTGCTACAGTGCCTGCCTGGCCTGTTGGAAGACATTTAAAGAAGTATTTGTTGAATAAGTGAAGCCAAGCAAGGCAACCTAGGGCTAGGATCCATGTCTGTGGCTCAAATGAAAGATTCTTATCCCTACACCACATTTCCTGTTAATCGGACCTGAGTTTTGTAATTATCTTCATCAGGCTGTCTAGTGACTTACCTACCTTGGCTCTCCAGTTTTTGTCATTCTTTCGTTCAGTCACCTGCTCTACAACTATTTCCTGGGAGTTTACCATGACAAACACAGCTCTGCAAGAAATACTGGAGTGCAAGATGTGACCCTTCACCTTACAAATCTCATAATCAGTTGCAAAAACAAAGCAGGAATATGAGGGGAAAAAAAAAAGGACCAATGCTGCAAGGTAACATGCATTTAATAGAAAAAACAGGCCAAAAAATGCCTTTGAACTGAGAGACTGTCCCTAGGTGTGAATCTGGTGTTATCTGAATATAAAAGAAGTAGATTCAAAGGCAAGAGGCTGAAATGAGCAGTCCTGACTCCTGTTTGCTAAGTGGCCAAATTCTTTTTGAAACATGAGGCTTTGGACAGCTGTGCTTGAGCAGATATTCCTTTGAACTTTTATTCTAATATTATTTTTAAAAGACTCTATGGCACCCAAAGAATGGTTTCTTCTTTAAAATGTCACTTTGGGCCTGGAGGAAAAGAAAAAAAATCTGTCATGGCTATTTCAATGGTCAAAGTAAATACTGAAGAAATATTTCTCTTGTATCTTCAGCTCCAGAGTAGAATTTCCATGACCTGCCAGACTAGTTAAAGAGGCAGAGGCCCCTTTCTGGCCGGAAGTTATAGAGGACTTCTCTAGACACTTTTAGTCCTCTTGGACTGGATCTTCAAGTAATTGCTTGAGAGAGAAGATCCTCAAATGTAGTTTTTATCCCAAGCCAAGGACAGTACCAGACACCTTGTCAATCGACCTTGGCAAGTCTCCAAAGTTACACACACACAAATATATATATAGTGGTTATATTTTTGTTATAAATACCAAGACTGCAAGAATGATGATACTTTCTATTATTTTAATCAAGAGAATGAAAACACATTTGCTCCACAGTGTGGCAAATAGATTTTGGTATTCAAAGCCAAGTTCTATATATAGAATGGACTCGTGTGTGTACATGTTTATACTGGAGATGGCCTTGGCAGAAAATGTTCTGGTTCTTGTCACACACAGCGATTCTTTGCATAACTTTACTCTCTATTAAATTCCAGACTGGGTGTTCTAGCATGTAGTGAAAATAGAGTTGTACAAATTAGCATGTCTCCACAGACTCAGGATGGACTGAAACCATCCATAGGCCTGAGAAAAACCACTGAGACATTCCTACTGCTTGGATTATATTTGAAGGTTATTACAATGTAGGTGGGATGCTCTACTTTCAAATGACCTCCAAATAGATCCCAAGCCCTAAATCTTCACTTGAGTTTTGCATTTATATTCAACTCCCTGCTGAACATACTTGGGATGGCACCGCAAATCCACATTTAAGTGTTAGGGAAATTAAAATGGAGGAAGTCCTGTTCAGGCTTCAGAAGCAGGATAGCAGGCCTCTGACCTGCTTCTGACCATCCTAGATGCTCCCCAGATTCTGTGTCTGCCTGTAAGCACAGCAAGTTAGGCAGAACTTCAGATAAGAAAAAGAGTGGGTCTTGGAATCTCTTAAGTCCCTAAGGGCCTGACCAGCCCCCCAGCACTGAAGAAGTCATATGACTCACAAAGTAAAACAAACAGCATTGTAAAATTTAAAAGAAATACCAGAAATGACACTTAACATCATTGAAACAAACAACCCAATCAACAAGTGAGCAGAAGACCTAAACAGACATTTCTCCAAAGAAGATATATAGATGGCTAAGAGGTACATGAGAAGATGTTCAACAATGCTAATTACTAGAGAAATGCAAATCAAAACTACAGTGAGGTATTACCTCACACTAGCCAGAATGGTTATTACCAAAATATCCACAAACAATAAAGGCTGGAGAGGGTGTGGGAATGTAAACTGGTACAGCCACTAGGAGAACAATATGGAGGTTCCTTAAAAAACTAAGAATAGAGCTACCATATGATCCTGCAATCCCACTCCTGGGCATATATCCAGAGAAAAATATGGTCCAAAAGCATACATGCACCTTTGCAGCACTGTTTATAGGAGCCAAAACATGAAATCAACCTAAATGTCCATCAACAGAGGAAAGGATAAAGGAGATGTCGTACATATATACAATGGAATATTACTCGCCCATTAAAAAGAATTAAATAATGCCATTAGCAGCATATGGATGGACCTAAAGATTGTCATCCTGAGTCAAGTGAGTCAGAGGAGCATTACTGTATGACATCTTTTATATGTAGAATCTAAAAAAAAATGATACAAATGAACTTATAAACCAGAAACAGACTCACAGACTTGGAGAATGAATTTGTGGTTGCCAGGGGGAATGACAGGTGAAGCACTCATTAGGGAGTTTGGGATGGACAATGTACACACTGCTGTATTTAAAATGCATAACCAACAAGGACCTACTGTATGGCACATGGAACTCTACTCAATGTTATGTGGCAGCCTGGATGTGAGGGGAGTTTGTGGGAGAATGGATACATGTATATGCATGGCTGAGTTCCTTCTCTGTTCACCTGAAACTATCATGACATTGTTAATTTGCTATACCCCAATATAAAATTAAAAGTTCTAAAAATATGTAAAATACTTTTTTTAAACAAGAAAAACCAGAGCTGTATTTTTGCATGCAAACTGATGATGGTAGGACCCCCCCAAAAGGCAATCTGAAATCTCTTCCATGGGGTGGATGCACCATCCGAGACTGTTCCCAACTGGGACTCCAGATTGCTGTTACTGAGGGACTTCCTTGTACTGTTTAAGTCTGGATGTAGGTTGGCCCAATTTGATGATGTATACACTGCTACTTCTCTCTATTGTTTCTATTTCTTCTCTTTTGTTCATTGTATATTGAAATTGTCAAAAATCTATAAAAATTTGAAATTATTCATTTGTGAGTAATGAGTGGTTTCTTTTGTTAATGAATGCTTCAAATCTAAAATAAAAGTAATCCTTTTGGCCAAACATACTTTGGTGCTAAGAACTGAATTTGTAAAACAAAACACAACTTGTTAAGAAGAAAGAGGTTACGATTGATGAGGTTTTTATTCCCAGATGGGAAGATCTGTCTTACTGCTTATTAGTTGCTATAAGGGGCACATCCACTGGATTGTGTGAGAATTGGGACCCCAAATTAAAGTGGGCTGAACCTTTTGAAATTATTGAATGTTTGCAGCTCGTGCCAAATGAGAAAGGATAAAAATGTACCGTGTTGGGTCTGAGAGGCTGGATCCTCCTCTCTGCATATCATCAGGCACATGAAGCCAAATTAAAATTGGTTGAAGAGACGTCAAAACTAGAGAAATAATTATGTGATTTGCAAGGATGACTGTCCATGTTACAATGCCAAAATTATATTTTAGGTGACTAAGTCTCCACTTGCCAGTCAATAATGGAAAAAGCCGCTGTAAAGGCTGCACAAGCTAAATATCGAAAGCAGCACAGTAAGGTTAACAAGAAGGTAGCTCATTCAGCGATAGCTGAATCAGG
Organism: Ovis aries; assembly: GCF_016772045.2. NCBI lineage: Eukaryota > Metazoa > Chordata > Mammalia > Artiodactyla > Bovidae > Ovis > Ovis aries. Next base: position 43,190,529 of record NC_056060.1, read on the forward strand.
GTAGACTGGGACCCTGACGCTTGGGATATGGATATCTGGGATGATAGTTCAAATTCAGAGGCAGAGGATGATGCAAGCTCGAGAGCGCAACCTAGCTCTATGCAAGCCAAGGAGGAATCAAACCCCCTAACTTTTATGCTGAGTCGGCATAGTGTGGAGAATGGAAACTGATGCCCAAGGGAATGTCATAAAGAAGGATATGCTTGAGGATAATACCCAGTATGAAATTAACAACATTCTAAGCAGATTTACTCAGAGGGCTGAAGAGCTCCTTACTTCTCAGATGGTGTGTGTATATGACACTGGGGCAGCTGGAATCTTCATAGATGGGGATGACGCAAATAAATTTGGCACTATCAGCAATGATTCTTTTGTGCCACAAATTTTTAGAAATAAAAGTCAAAGTCCTGGAGACTCAATTCTGCTAGAAGTGGTGGTTGAAGGGTGCGTTAAGAAATATTCTTTAAAATCCACCTGGCCTGGGAGTGATCGCCCTTGGTATGCATTAAAGGACTGTGTTCTGAGACTGAAGAAAAAGGCTATGAAAAGCACTATCTTCGCAGAGCACACGAATGAGATGTCACAAATACCTTTAACAGTACAAATGAGAAAGAAGATCTTTAAAATGGCCCCTCCAATCTACAATCATGCCATTTTAACCCTATTTTAAATAAGATGGGCACTCCCATCAATTAAGTAATTGATAAAGTCCAGCAACTGAGTGACTTAGGAGAGTGGAATTTTGAAAAATAGGAGGACAGAGGAAAAAAAATAAAAGCAATAACAGGGTATCTAGAAAGGACACTTTTATGGCTCACATTAAAGAGAGAGTTCCTAAAGAGAAAATTCATGGAGTAACAACTAAAGAATTATGGGAAATGTACTGTAAGAATGGATTAGATATAAGAAAGACTTCCCAGAAAACTGTTAAGGGTAAGGAACAAGAGGAAGGAAAAGGGGGACCAAGAGGAAATAATCCATTTAATGACAATAATGGTAAAGATGAGTCTAAGTAATCAGATTTGTTCCCCAACCCCATTTATCCCTGGACAGATATGGGGAAAATTTAAAACAAACAATGACTTGTGGGACAAGCTTCAGTAAATTCTTCAGCTGGGAAAGATAGGCGGCCTCATTTTAAAGTAATAATTTTTTTGAAAAATGACTCACCAGTTCCTTTTAGGGCATTCTTTGATATTAGGGTGGAAGCCTCTTTAGTCTATGGGAATCTCAAGAATTTTAAAAGACAAAAAATAATAATGACAGGCCTTAGAGATAAACAGACAAAAGCTGTACAAACCAAAACTGATTTCAAAATAGGGCAATTACCTCAAAAATTTTATTCAGTAATAACTGTTCCTCTTCCAGAATATATAATTGAATTTGACATCGTGGCAGGCATGACTTTAAATCTAGAAGCAGGAAGATATCAATTTGGAGTATATGCTTTACAACTGGCATCTCCTGTAATTGTGAGAAAGTTAATCATGCCCCCCTAAAACTTCTGGCTGCTACCAAATTAATTCAGCTAAAACAATATCAAATTCCTGAGGGACAGACTGAAATTACTAAAACTATACAAGACCTATTAGAGGCTGGAGTATTAATTGCTACATCTACTGAATGGAATAACCTTGTATGGCCAGTAAAAAAAAAAAAAAAAAAAGATGGCTCTTGGAGAAAGACTGTAGATTATTAGGACTAAAGAAGGTGGCAGGTATGACTTTAAACAGTCTGCTGCAGTTTCTGATACTATAACTTTAATAGAATGAATACACAGCCATTCAGGACAATGGTATGCAGTAACTGATCAGGCCAGTACTTTCTTTACTCTACTCATAGAAGAATAATCATGGAATCAATTTACTTTTACATGGCAGGGGTGAAAATATACGTTCACCCACTTGCCACAGGGTTATGTGCCCAGTCCTATTATTTGTCAATGACTTGGAGCTGAACATTTAGATCACATGGAAATGTCTGATGATGTAAAAATATTTTATTACATTGATGACATTATGATACAAGGACCAACCGAGGAAACCGTGTTAAAACTCTAAACCAATGTGTTAGTATTTTAACGAAATAAAGGATAGGAGATTAATCCCTCCAAAATTCAGGGACCTGGCCAGACTGTAAAAGTTTTGGGAATACAATGGGTTAAAGAACATAGAGAGATGTGGTCCCTCACCTAGAGCCAGACATCCTGGAATGCGAAGTCAAGTGGGACTTTGGAAGCATTACTACAAAGTTAGTGGAGGTGATGGAATTCCAGCTGAGCTATTTCAAATCCTAAAAAAATGTTGCTGTTAAAGTGCTGCACTCAATATGTCAGCAAATTTGGAAAACTCAGCAACAGCCACAGGACTGGAAAAGGTCAGTTTTCATTTCAATTCCAAAGAAAGGCAATGCCAAAGACTGTTCAAACTACCACACAATTGTGCTCATTTCACATGCTAGCAAGTTAATCCTCAAAATCCTTCAAGCTGGGCTTCAACAGTACATGAACCAAGAACTTCCAGATATACAAGCTGGATTTAGAAAAGGCAGAGGAACCAGAGATCAAATTGCCAACATCTGTTGGATCATAGAAAAAGCAAGAGAATTCCAAAAAATATCTACTTCTGCTTCACTGACTACACTAAAGCCTTTGACTGTGTGGATCACAACAAAATGTGGAATATTCTTAAAGAGATGTGAATACCAGAGCACCTAACCTGCCTCCTGAGAAATCTGTATGCAGGTCAAGAAGCATCCGTTAGAACCAGACATGCAACAACAGACTGTGAAAGGAGTATGTCAAGGCTACACATTGTCACCCTGATTGTTTAACTTATATGCAAGTTATCCTGCTTGTTTAACTTATATCATGTGAAATGCCAAGCGGGATGAATGACAAGCTGGAATCAAGATTGCTGGGAGAAACATCAATAACCTCAGATATGCAGATGATACCACTCTAACAGCAGAAAGTGAAGAGGAGTTAAAGAGCCTCTTGATGAGGGTGAAAGCGGAGAGTGAAAAAGCTGGCTTAAAATTCAACATTCAAAAAACTAAGATCATGGCATCTGATCCCTTCACTTCATGGCAAATCGATGGGGGAAAAGGGGGAAACAGTGACAGATTTTATTTTATGGGGTCCCAAAATTACTGCAGACAGTGACTGTAGCCACGAAATTATAAAATGCTGGCTCCTTGGAAGAAAAGCTATGAAAACCTTGACAGTGTAAAAGAAGCAGACATCGCTTTGCCACATATTCAAAGCTATGGTCTTTTCAGTAGTCATGTATAGATATGACAGTTGGACCATAAAGAAGGCTCAGGTCCAAAGAATTGATGCTTTCGAAATGTGGTGCTGGAGAAGAATCTTGAGAGTCCCTTGGACAGCAAGGAGATCAAACAAGTCAATTCAAAAGGAAATCAACCCTGAATATTCATTGGAAAGATTGATGTTGAAGCTGAAGCCATACTTTGGCCATGTAATGCAAAGAGCTGACTCCCTGGAAAAGACCCTGATGCTGAGAAAGACTGAAGGCAAACGGAGAAGGGATGGCAGAGGATGAGATGGTTAGATAGCATCATTGACTAAATGGATATGAGCAAATTCCGGGAGATAGTGGAGGGCAGAGGAGCCTGGAGTGCTGCAGTCCATGGGGTCACAAGGGTCAGACATGACTTAGCACCTGAACAACAACGAACATAAAGAGATTTTACCTAAGGCAAGTGGTGCCAGTGGTAAAGAACTCTCTTGCCAGTGCAGAAGACGTAAGAGATCCAGGTTCAATCCCTAGGTCAGGAAGATCCACTGGAGTAGGGAATGGCAAACCCATTCCACTATTCTTGCCTGGAGATTCCCATGAACAGAGGAGCCTGGCAGGCTATAGTTCGTGGGGTCACATGACTGAAGGGACTTAGCATGCACACTAACAAAAGATAATGAAATTTAAAAGTCCCCAGACAAAAAAGGGAGGCTCAGAAATTTAGAAGGCTATTTGGTTTCCGGTGACAGCGTATTCCGCATTTGGGCCAGATAATAAGTTTACTTTACAAAGTAACTAGGAAAAAGTATAAATTTCAATGGCCTGATGAGCAACAACAGGCTTTTTATGCCACTAAAAGTGCAATTGTTATTGCTGTTTAGCTGCTAAGTCAGGTCCAACTCTTGCAACCCCAAGGAGCCCACCAGGTTCCTCTGTCCATGGGATTTCCCAGGTAGAAATACTGGAGTGGGTGGCCATGCCCTTCTCCAAGGGATCTTGCCAACCCAGGGATCAAACCCATGTCTCCTGCTTGGTAGATGGATTCTTTACCATTGAGCCACCCAAGAAGCCCCACGGAGGAAGGTAAAAGTAGCCAATTTGCAGAGTTATATGCTGGGAGTTGGTGATGGACAGGCCTGGAGTGCTGCACTTCATGGGGTCACAAGGAGTCGGACACGACTGAGCCACTGAACTGAACTGACTGATGCTATTTATCAGGTATTAAAGCACTCATGGTGGCTCAGATGGTAAAGAATCTGCCTGCAATGCAGGAGCCCCAGGTTCAATCCCTGGGTTGGGAAGATACCCTGGAGAAGGAAATGGCAATCCACTCCAGTGTTCTTGCCCAGAGAATTCCATGGACAGAAGTACCTGGTGGACTACAGTCCATGGGTGCGCAAAGAGTTGGACACGACTGAACGACTGACACTTTCACTTATCAGGTATTAAAGCAAGAGAATTTAACTAAATGTCATGGTCAGTAGCCAATGGATGGCCACTTGGCTTCCCCTATGGGTAAAGAATAACTGGCAAATTCACTGCAAAGTGCTATGGGGAAAGGAATCATGGTCAGATATTTTGGAAATTGCTCAAACTATTAATGTTTCAGTCTTTCATGTAGATGTTAATAGTGTTCCAAATTCTATAGAACAATGGTATAACTCTATTACAGATGAACAAACCATAATTCAAGCCTCAGAAGTCAATCCAGACTCTAGCGACTTAAAAGATTTGACTCTACAGACACACCAAAAATATGGCCATCTGGGAGAAAAAGCAACATACAGGTGGGCTCAGGATTAAGGTGTTTCTTTTAACTATGGCTCTCATTAAATTTGTTATTTTAACATAGCTGATCTGTCAACATATTAAACACAGAAGCTTGCCACAACTAGTCAAAGGACAACTGGCACATGACAAGCTGCCTGGGCAAATATGGCAATTGATTATATTGGTCCGTTAATTTGAGATAAAGGATGCCAATATATATATTCTGCTGTGGATAGCTATTCTGTATATTTAGTGGCCACTCCCTTTGGGAAAGACAATCAGACTCATAATATTAAAACATTGTAATAATTAATTTATATTATGGTGTTCTACTCTAAATTCAGAGTAACAATGGGTCACATTTTAAAGGTAAGTTAATACAAGAATTTGCCTAGGAACATAATACACAATGGATTTTTCATATTTCTTACAGTCCTCAAGTTGCTGGTTTGACTGAAAGAACGAATGGTTTGCTTAAACAATTAATTAAACTTGGAGAGGCTTTTACAAAAATTGGAGGACTAACAACATTCAGAAAACTAAGATCATGGCATCTGGTCCCATCACTTCATGGGAAATAGATGGGGAAACAGTGGAAACAGTGGCAGACTTTATTTTGGGGGGCTCCAAAATCACTGCAGATGGTGATTGCAGCCATGAAATTAAAAGACGCTTACTCCTTGGAAGAAAAATTATGACCAACCTAGATAGCATATTCAAAAGCAGAGACATTATTACTTTGCCAACAAAGGTCCGTCTAGTCAAGGCTGTGGGTTTTTCCAGTGGTCATGTATGGATGTGAGAGTTGGACTGTGAAGAAAGCTGAGTGCTGAAGAATTGATGCTTTTGAACTATGGTGCTGGAGAAGACTCTTGAGAGTCCCTTGGACTGCAAGGAGATCCAACCAGTCCATTCTAAAGGAGATCAGTCCTGGGTGTTCATTAGAAGGACTGATACTGAAGCTGAAACTCCAATACTTTGGCCACCTGATGCGAAGAGCTGACTCATTGGAAAAGACTCTGATGCTGGGAGGGATTGGGGGCAGGAGGAGAAGGGGACAACAGAGGACGAGATGGCTGAATGGCATCACTGACTCAATGGACATGAGTTTGAGTAAACTCTGGGAGTTGGTGATGGACAGGGAGGCCTGGCATGCTGTGATTCATGGGGTCTCAAACAGTCGGACATGACTAAGTGACTGAACTGAACTGAACTGAACTGAACTTGAATACTTCCCTCAATATTTTAAGTAACAGATCTGTAGGTGTATCAGAAACTCCTTTGATGAAAATGACTATACCAAACCTACAGATTCATAAAATAGACTTCCATCCTGAGACACTGAGTACCAGGAAATTATCCCGGGAGCACCACAGCTCCTTTCTGAGCTCCTTCTGGGGCCTCGGGACTGGATTTCTATCTATATCTAAACATACACTTACTAAAAGATTGATATGTGCTATTTCAACTGGTATTGGAAATAAAATGCCTCATGGACACTGGATTAATCAAAGAACACTCCAGTTTAGTGTTAAAAGGGATTTCTGTCCATGGCAGGGTGGGGGGAGGGGGGGCGCTGTTATAGACTCAGACTACCAAGTAGAAATATGAGTAATTTTACAAAATAAAGGAAAGGATGATCTACTTATTAATACACAGGATTGCATTGCCCAGTTGTGGATTCTTCCATGTGTAATTGGCAAAGTGCAAAGAGGAGAACCTCCCACCTTACTGAAGGTTAGAGGTGATGCAGGGTTTGGATCCACAAACGATATACATGCAATTGGAGTTAAAGTCTGGGTGAAGCAGCCTAATGGTCCTCCCAAACCTGCTGATGCAGCTGTGCAGGGGAAGGGCAACACTGCGTCAGTGATGATCCCTGGACAGGAAAAAGGGACATACGTGCCATTAGTGCACTGTTATTCTCGTGAATAGACTATTCTTGGAAGCCTGACTGTAATGTGCATTGTCATTCACACCACAAACTTTAAGAATATGGTACAATTAAAAGAAAATATGAAGTGTACACACTGCTATATTTAAAATGGATAACAAGACCCTACTATATAGCACATGGAACTCTGTTCAATGTTATATGGCAGCCTGGATGTGAGGGGAGTTTGGGGGAGAATGGATACATGTATATGGATGGCTGAGTCCCTTCACTGTTCACCTGAAACTATCACAGTATTGTTTGTTAATTGGCTATAATCCAATACAAAATAAAAAGTTTGGAAAAAAAAGAAAATATGAAGAAAGTCATTGGGGAATCTTCAACTGGAGAAATATAAGCTGGACCTGAGCTCAGGATAACTTCACCTGCCCTGCAAACAAGGCCTGTCCTTTCTTTTCTTTCTTTTTTTTTTTTAGCTTTTTATTTTTTAAATTTTAATATCTTTAATTCTTACATGCGTTCCCAAACATGAACCCCCCTCCCACCTCCCTCCCCATAACATCTCTCTGGGTCATCCCCATGCACCAGCCCCAAGCATGCTGCATCCTGCGTCAGACATAGAGGGCCTGTCCTTTCTTATCTCTGAGTTTCCATGGACAAAATTTATCTGTCTGTTAGATTACACAGCACTGGTACATATATAGCTCAAGCCTTAGCTATCAATGCTAAATGGATGCTAAAGCCCCATGAATATACCTTGATTTATGATAAAAAATTTTACAGTTGTTTAATGATTCAGATGGAGAAGGCAATGGCAACCCACTCCAGTACTCTTACCTGGAAAATCCCATGGGCTGAGGAGCCTGGTAGGCTGCAGTCCACGGGGTCGCTTAGAGTCGGACACAACTGAGCAACTTCACTTTCAATTTTCACTTTCATGCATTGGAGAAGGACATGGCAACCCACTCCAGTGTTCTTGCCTGGAGAATCCCAGAATCCCTGGTGGGCTGCCATCTATGGGGTTGCACAGAGTCAGACATGACTAAAGCGACTTAGCAATGATTCAGAAGGCAAAAGGAGAAGAGGGTGGCAGAGGAAAAGATGGTTGGATAGCATCACCGACTCAATGCACATGAACTTGGACAAACTCCAGGAGATAGTGAGGGACAGGGAGGCCTGGCATGCTGCAGTCCATGGGATCACAGAGTTGGATAGAACTTGGCAACTGAACAACAATAACAATGACTCAGTGATATTTCATCTACACCAAACTAAATCATTAACTGAAATATTTGATTGGACTATTTGTTCTAGGCAGTTATTATATTACCTTGTTCAAAAGGATAAAGCCCAAGCAATTTTAATGTCTACTGGTGTGTATGCATGAAAGAAATTATTTAAAGAATGGGTTCCTGACAATCATTAGGTAGTTATCCCTGAAGGCATTACTAAATGCACTGACACCTGGTACCAAGGAACTCTGTACCACTACAGTATAGTTAATATGAGTTTAATATGCCAGTTTCATGTGTTACCTATTGTTTTTAGAGATGAGTATTGGCTATTTCATTTCACTGGAAATTATTTGGACTTTGATAACCATATGCACTTATTAACGGATTTTGACAAAGCTACCAAAAGACTTGGGCTTCCCTTGTAGCTCAGTTGGTAAAGAATCCTCCTACAGTGCAGGAGACCTGGGTTCGATTCCTAGGTTGGGAAGATCCCCTGGAGAAGGAAATGGCAATCCACTCCAGTGTTCTTGCCTGGAGAATCCCATGGACTGTAGCCTGCCAGGCTCCTCTGCCCATGGGATCGCAAGAGTTGGACCGGACTTAGCAACTCAACCACCACCACCACTGAAAGACTGTTATGTGGACATACTTCTTGTGTTTAGGACCCCTACTTATTGGATAACTCCATCAATTTAGACTCCCCCTGGGGTCTAAGAAGTCAAATGACTCACAAGGTGAAACAAACATCATTGTAAAAGTTAAAACCAGAGCTTCATTTTTATGTGCAAACTGATGATATCAGTTTATGGCTGGGGATTATAAGCAGTAGCCCCCAAAACTGCAATTTGGAGTCTCCCCCATGGCGTGGATGCACCATCTGGGACTCTTTCCCAATTGGAACTCCGGATAGCTGTCATTCAGGACTTTCCAATGCTGCTCAAGTCTAGATGTAGGTTGGCACAATTTGGTGATGTATACATTGTTACTTCTCTCTATTGTTTCTATTTCTTTTCTTTTAATGGGTGTATGTTGAAAGCAAGTCAAATAATCCTCCATAAAAAACTGAAATTGTTTATTTGTGAGTAACAAACAAATGGTTCCTTTTGTTAAAGAATTCTTCAAATCTAAAAGGAAAGGAAAACTTTTGTCAAAACACTGAGAATGAGATCCACTCCTCAGAATTTCTGAATTTTCAGTTTCAGTTAATTGACAACAATCCCTCTCTCTTACCATTGCCTTGTTTTGGGTCCTCATTACCTCCTACCTACTACCTTTCGTGGCAGAAATTATAGATCAGCTAGACACCACTTATTCCCAACCTCCTCCCTTGCCCAAATCTGTTACATAAGAAGATCACTGCTTTCCTAGCTTCTGTTGCAACTGGAGGTGGCAGCTAGTATAGTCCTGACCTGCTCACCGGTAGTTCACTCCAAGTCTGGTGGTCTCCCCGAGGGCTTTTACATTGATGATTAAAGGGAAGACTTGCATCTCTCCCTGTTCCTGCCTCCATAAACACAGATGTGGGTTTTTTTTGAGCTCAGAAGGCTATCTTCTGACCAGGACAAAATCTTGGCAAAAGAAAAAGACAGCAAGGATGTGAATGTCTTAGCCAGTGAGGAACTGCCCATCTTTACACTTCTTATGTGCGAAAACAAACCTTGCTGGCTTAAGCCAGTGTTTCATGCAGCAGTACCTAATCCTAACAGGTTCCTTGCTAAATCTTTTCTCTACTTGTGTCTGAAACACAAATCTGACCATCACATGTTCCTGTCTAAGACCCTCTGGTGGATCTCCCTCAACTTTAGGATGAGTCTTAAGCCAGAAGGGCTCCCGTGGTTTGGCCTCTGCCTGTCCTCTCCTGCCCCTTCCTACTCAGACCTTTCAGTTCAGTTCAGTTCAGTTGCTCAGTCGTGTCTGACTCTTTGCGACCCCATGAACTGCAGCACACCAGGCCTCCCTGTCCATCACCAACTCCCAGAGTTCACTCAGACTCATGTCCATCGAGTCAGTGATGCCATCCAGCCATCTCATCCTCTGTCATCCCCTTTTCCTCCTGCCCCCAATCCCTCCCAGCATCAGAGTCTTTTCCAATGAGTCAACTCTTTGCATGAAGTGGCCAAAGTACTGGAGTTTCAGCTTTAGCATCATTCCTTCCAAAGAACACCCAGGGCTGATCTCCTTTAGAATGGACTGGTTGGATCGCCTTGCAGTCCAAGGGACTCTCAAGAGTCTTCTCCAACACCACCGTTCAAAAGCATCAATTCTTCGGCTCTCAGCTTTCTTCACAGTCCAACTCTCACATCCATACATGACCACTCAGACAAACCATAGCCTTGACTAGACGGACCTTTGTTGGCAAAGTAATGTCTCTGCTTTTCAATATGCAACACCCAACTGTTTCTAGTTCCATATCAACATGAGTCTCCAGTATTCCTCTGGTCACGGTATTCCTGGCCCGAAGCACCTTGCCCATCTCCTGATGGTCTCTCCTTCCCTTCAGGATTCTGTGCAGACATCACATCACATGGGCAGAAAACCTCTCCTCTGTGCAGCTATGACACCTGGGCACACTACTGTCTTAGCTCCTCACAGAAACTACTTAAACGGCCTCTTTATGTCTGTTCCTTCACCTGGTTGAAAGGGCCTCAGAAGTAGTTTTCCTGTAAAGGCGATATTCTGTCTTCTTTTTTCTCTTATGCACTCATATGTCTATTTCAGACTGTTTTTACCACAAGCTGGGGCACAGAGAGAGAGACAGGTCTTGACAGTCCTATCTGGCTGCTAGAGTGTGAACCGCCCCTCAAGGGCAGAATCATCTCTTCTTCATAGTCTAAATCTCCCAGGTCTAGCACAGTACCTACTACAACCCTCTGGGCTGTTTAGTAAACCACTGCTGATTTGAAGGGGAAAGTGTTGTAAAGAAATCTTTCTTAACTCTTGCACTTTTTTCCTGACTAACCCACACCCTGCTTCTTTACATATTAATTATATTCTAGACTGTTGCACGGAAAATAAAAATTTAAGGTGTAGCTTTTACGTGGGTAGACAAGAGTCCCACCAATGAATATGTTTGAAGGTATTCCGGTTGAGGGCATAAGACGCCTATAGAGAGACTAGTGCAGAAAAGCCAGTCTTGCTGTCTCTCCTCCTGTGAGTACCACCCCAAGTACAGGCTGAACCACCCGAGTTAGCATTTGATTCCTCTATCATTGGCATTCAGCTCCTTTCACAAAGACTTCTCTCCGTGCCCAGACTGTAAGTTCCTCAAGGTCCTGCTTTCACCTTCCTCTAAGACTCCCTCGGCTGTCTAACACAAAGCTGAATAAATAAGGGCTGGTCAACTTCTAATGAGCTGAGAGACTGCCCAGGAGTGATCTCAGTGTGTGCTCTCTCTGCTGGGCACTGGCTGTGGCCATGTTTCCACAGGCTGTTGTCCTTGGCTTCATCTATGCTGCTTTCCTAGACATCCTGTGCTTCTTACCAAATTGAGTCACCTCGTTTCTGCCACATGTGACCAGCTGGCCATTGTTACTTCCTCTAGAAATTAGTGCATGAGTCAGAACAATGCTAATAAAGCCAAAAATAATCATAACAAGCCTTAATTGAACCTTTATAAAGTGCCAGGTTCTAGTTACGGGACTTCCCTGGTGGTTCAGTCAGTAAAGAATCCTCCTGCAATACTGGAGATGCGGGTTCAGTCCCTGGATCTGCAAGAGCCCCTGCAGAAGGAAAAGGCAACTCACTCCAGCGTTCTTTCTGGGAAATCCCATGAACAGAGGAGCCTGGAGGGCTATACACCATGGGATCACAAGAGTTGGGCACAACTTGCTGACTAAACCACCACCACCAGGTTCTAGTTAAAACTGGAAATGCATGATTTCCTGAATCCACTGAACATATCCAGTGTGCAGATAAAGAAACTAAGGTGAGAGGGTTAAAGGAACTTCACTAAACACAGCCAGCAAGGGCTGAAACCAGAATTCAAACCCAGGCAGTCCTACTCTGCTGTGCATATCTGTGACTTACAGAGCTTTTTTTGATTTGCCACACTGAATATTGCTTTGTCAGGTCCCAGCAGAGACTGTGATCCAAAATTAACCAAAATCTGCCCTCAGCAGTAGTTTCCCGGATGCATCTGATATCTGAAACACAGCCCAAGGACATATATTCTCTACATTCCATCCCTGTATTAAGTGATGTCATCAGAAAACAATGCACTAGGGTTATGTTATTTTACTGCTTCCAAAAAATTCTTTGACTGAGTTAAGATTTAATTTTATGCTTTCAACTTTTATGGAAGGTCTTTACGAGAAAAGTCAACCTGATAAGTATTTCATTATCTTTTCATAAAACTGTATTTAAAGACACTCTATTTTAACAAATTTTCTCATACGAGGTTTATAAGAAAAATGCTTCCTAAAATTCAGAACCAGGAATAAGTGTTTCCAGTCCAATCTGGGTGTCTCTTGAATCAAATATTGACTAAACTGTATGACTCCACATAGACCTCATGCTCCAGCCACAAAACCCAAAAGTCAATCCTGAGCTCACTTCCTTTCAGGAAAGCATTTTACTTAGATAGCAATTCTCCATGTTCATCGGGCTGAAAACTGAATGTGTCACAGTTCGTACCAACCTAGTCCTCCTCCTGCCTCCCACTCCTGTCAACTGTGCTACCATGTCCCAGACACAGACTGGAAACTTCAGGCACCTCTATTTGACTCCTCACTTTCCCTTTTCATGTACATCTAATTACTTGACAAACACCAAAGACCACAAATTCATTAAGATTTTGTCTCTTTTGCTCTCCAGTTGTATTCTCTGCCCCAATACAATACCCGACACACAGAAAATGTTCAATAAATATCTGCTGAATGAATCAAGTTCTGCAGATTTCCTTCCTGCCTCCTGGTCTCCAGTCTTTTGCCCTCTTTCAATCTTCCTGCCATCACTCAAGTTCAGGCACTTACCACCTCCTCTTGTCAATAAACAACACTCTAACCTACCCAGTCTTAGCCCATAAGTTCCAGTCTATCAGAGTCCAGCTGCTGCTAAGTAAGCTTCCTAAAATACCTGCACATGCACCTTCCTTGTTCAAAAGCTCCCCCTGACCTAACATTCAGGATGAATGTTTGATATTATTCTTACATCTGCTTCCAATAACAACTACCTGATTTATTGACTGAACAACAACAAAATGAGTGAAGAGGAGCAGGAGGCGAGGCCAGACCACGGCAGCTGGGGAGGAAGACGCTGATTAGAACTAAGCACAGGGTCAGCACGAGGACAGACAGCTCAAGCACCTTTCAGGCTGTGGGAATGAAAGAAGGTTATGCAAAGCAGGTTAAAATGGTAAAGCGCCACAGACAGGTATGCTTTATGTGTCCGTAATACATGTTCCTGAAGATGAATCACCCCAAAAAAGTGCAAAGACATGTCAGAGAAATGGATATATCATTTTAGAAATACTTCCGTCATAGGTTTTCATTCATTGTCTTACTAGGTTATAACAATCTTTATGTCAGAGGAGTTTCTGGTTTACAGTGTATGATTTACAGTGTGTAATTATCTCACAAAGCTCACTTTGACACCTGGAGAGACAAGAATCAGTATCTTCAAGGAGAGACCGAGGCTTGGAGAGGTCAGGAGACATGGCCAAAAGTCACCTAGCTAGTAAATGGCAATACAAATCCAGTGGCATTGACACTATGGAAATTTGTTTGTGGGCACAAAAACACACAAAGGCTTCTGTGTCATCTTGAACTAAAACCCTAGATTCTGGATGCCAAGCCTGGTACCTTAGTCATTCCACCAGAGCCTTCCCTTCTCCCCTTCCCCTCGACCATCCACTGCTGTGTAGTTCTGGAATGTTATCATTCACTATATACTCTGTGTAGTACTGGCAGTCTGCTTCAAATGTTTCATGTTCCAGGCAAATATGCACTATTTCATTGACTCTTTCCAGCAATTCTTTGAGAAAAAAAAATTATCTCTTTTTACATCTTTTTAAAATTATTATTCTGATGAGGCCCAGAAAAGCAATTTAACTAAGGATACACAGCTAGCAGGTACTGAGATTAAAATTCAAACCTAGGTAGGCTATCACAAAAACATGAGTATTTAACATCATCATACCATGTGCCCTCAAATTTTAAACATTTCCATCTTTCTAAGTTGTCCTTAATAATGTTCTCTGTCTCCCCTTGTCACATGTTTAATTTTTATTTTATTCTGTACATTAAATGAGCAGTGTCCTGATGAACAGGTAAGTTCGTGATTTAGAAAAAATCCTGAGCATTATGCATCCTTGAACTCCATTACTGATTTGATCTCTTTGAGTTTCAAATGTTTCCCCCTCTTATTTCATAGACTCATAGCCTTTCAGAACTGAAAAGGGCCTGAGATATCCTGTGCTCAAATCCCCTTGCTTTAGAGTGACAAAACTCTGACTCAAAGTTTTGGTCCCTCTTTCACAAATCACAGCAGGAAGAGAATCAAGTTTCAAGTCCCGAAGCTAGCAATCACAGAGCCAGAGCTCCAGGCCTTCACCCCAGGCTATGCCAGCAACCAATGGAGATGATGGAGAGAAGCACCCTCTCTCAGATCAGTTCAAAGTGCTGGTGAGCTCTTTGCTGAGCTCTCTGGCTATGACCTCTTCAAAGACAAGGTATATGGGAAGGCCATAATAGACCCCTATTCACTTGACTTCCATGTAGAAGCATTCCCTTGATAGTTTGGGTTGAAAAGCCCTCCTTTTAGCCCTTAATTGAGGCATCTGGCAAGCACAGTAAAGAGAATAACAGAATAACATAAGCAGTGAGCTAGCTTCCCAGTGTTATCTTCTGATAGGAGGGGAAAGGTGTTCTATCCCAAAAGGGGAAATAAAATGATAGGCATTTGGGGAAGGGCGCTTTCTTCAATTGAGACTCCTGGGTAAGCTGTTCTGTGAAGTGGTGACTTCACCAAGAACATTTGGTGCATTCTAACCATTACTTACTACTACTACTACTACTAAGTCAGTTCAGTTGTGTCTGACTCTGTGCGACCCCATAGACGGCAGCCCACCAGGCTCCCCCGTCCCTGGGATTCTCCAGGCAAGAACACTGGAGTGGGTTGCCATTTCCTTCTCCAATGCATGAAAGTGAAAAGTGAAAGGGAAGTCGCTCAGTCGTGTCTGACTCTTCGAGACCCCATGGACCGCAGCCTACCAGGCTCCTCTGTCCATGGGATTTTCCAGGCAAGAGTACTGGAACCATTACTTAGGATCCCATATAAAAGACCTATTTACACTGAATGATCTGTTTTAGCCTTCTCTGTTTACAACCCAAATTTGTCAAGTCTGACTCGTTAATAAGCCATGTGAATAGGACAGGCCTCATCTCTAGGCTGAGCTGGAAAATGAACACGACCAAGAAAAATTTAGCCTTCTGACCTCAGGCTGGCAGATTTTCTTGGGTTGTTTTCTCCTTCTCTTCCTCCTCCTTCTTTTCCTCTCTTTCTTTTTTTTATAATTGCTCTTGCATAATACACAGAAAATTAAATAAAAAATGTAACTGAAAACATTGCTTTTATTTGGCAAATACCAGTGCTTCCCTGGTGGCTCAGAAGGTAATGAATCCACCTGCAGTTCAGGAGACCCAGGCTCAATCCCTGGGTCAGAAAGATCCCCGGGGAGAAGGGAATGGCAACCCACCCCAGTATTCTTGCCTGGAGGATTCCATGGACAGAGGATCCTGGCCTGCTACAGTCCATGGGGCCACAAAGAGTCAGACATGACTGACTGACTAATATAACACATACTAACTGCTGAAGAGATTATTCTCATGCCACCCACCAAAGAGTTCCATATCGCATCCAGGCAGATATATACAGTTAGGGTCCATGAAACTGTCACAGAAAGGAGATCATTGCTTACTGTGGTCCTCAAGGGCCTTCTTTACTCATGGCTTTAATAAAAGAAAGAAGGAGGACTTCCCTTCTTAGTCATCCAGTGGTTAAGACTCTGCTCTTCCAATGCAGGATTCATGGGTTTGAACCCAGGTCAGGGAACTAAGATCAGGAATACTCTGTGGTGCCGCCAAAAAGAAAGAAAAAAGGAGCATAGGCATTTAGGATAAATAGGATGAAACAACATTTTGCATCTAATTGGTGGTGGGAAAAGGCAACCCTCAGGCATGAAGGGGGTTAAAGCCTTAATGACAGACATACATCTTCAACAATCTGACGTCCACTCCTGAACAATCGGGCATTGATCTACACTTCAAACATTTTTCTTTTGTACAGAGTTTGCAAGCAATGGCTCTGGACTCCCAATCTCTCCTCAGGTAACAAGAATATCACAGTTCATTTACCCTTGGCAACCATCTTTGTCAACTTAAAAGCAATCTTTCTTATCTCTACCCAGAAAATTTATAGGATGAATAAAAACTTGTGGAGAGAGATACATATTTTTCACAAAACATCAATTAGATCTTTTTTCCAATAACAATTTTTCTGTTTTAAAAGTTATTTTTAAATGTACATACAGTAAATTTCGCTGTTTTGGTGTCTAGGTTTACGAGTTTCAGCAAATGCTTAGTGTTATATGATCACCATCACAATCAAGAGATAAAAAGTTCCATCACCTAAAACACTGCCCAGTGCATCCACGTTCCTCCTTCCGCCCCTCAGCTCTGAGCACCACTCCTCTGTTCTCCAAATGTCATAAAAATGAAACCATAGAGCTATTTGAACTGGATTTCTTTCACTTAGCATACTGCATTTCAGATTCGTTTATGTTGGTGCACGTACCTGAACCTTATTCTTTTTTACTGCCAAGCAGTCCATTTTATGGGTGCCCTGCGGTTTCTTTATCCACTCACCAGCTAAAGGGTATTGCGCTCTTTCCAGATGTTGCTGATTATGAAAAAGCAGCTATAAACATTCATGTATAGGTGTTTGTGTGAAAATAAGTTTTCCTGTCTTTTGTCCTATGAGTGCAATTTCTGAGTCATATGCTAAATATATGTTTAACTTTATACCAAAATGTCAAACTGTTTTCCAGTATGGCAGTACCATTTTGTATTCCCATCAGCAATGTATAAATAATATGGTTCTTCCCATCCTTTCCAGCATTTGATGTTGCCACAGTTTTTTACTTTAGGCATTGTGATAGATAGCCAGTGGTAGCTCACTGTGGCTTTAATTTGTATTTTTCCAATTTTAATGATGTTGAGCATCTTTTCATATGCTTATTTACCTTCTGTACATACAGATTTTTAAAACAGTCTTTATCTGATTTCAAATGTGATACATGCTTGTTATAAAATTTTAAATGTTAGAGAAATATGTTATACTGAATACAAAAGTTTAATAATTTTACTTTCTAGTCATAGCTACTGTTAACACTTTAGTGCATATTCTTCCATGTATAAGCTAACATACATAGTATTTATAGCAGTACAAAAATGGTGGTATTTTATACATACTGTTTGAAAACTTGCTTTTAATCACCTAATAATAATCCTGGATAGTTTTTCACATTGTGTTATTCAATTTCTTGTGTCATATTGTAAGAGAAATGGAGGAAGTCTTGTTCAGGCTTCAGAAGCAGGGGAGCAGGTCTCTGTCCTGCTTCTGACCTGCCTGGACACTGTCTGGATTCTGTGCCTGCCTGTAAGCACAGCAAGTCGGATGGCACTTTAGATAAGAAAGGGAGGGCTTCCCTGGTGGCCCAGTGGAAAAGAATCTGCCTGCCAATGCAGGGGACGTGGATTCAGTCCCTGATCTGGAAAGACCCCACATGCTTCAGAGCAACTAAGCCTATGCAGCGCAACTACTGAGCCTGTGCTCTAGAGCCTGGGAGTCACAATTCCTAAGCCCATGTGCCACAACTACTGAAGCCCTTGCACCCTAGAACCCATGCTCTGCAATAAAAGCAGCCATCGCGATGAGAAGCCCTCACACAACTAGAGAGTAGCCCCTGCTCAGGACAACTTGAGAAAATCCAGCTAAGGACCAAAGGCCCAGTATGGCCAAAAAGAAAGAGAAAAAAAGGGAATGGGTCTTGGACTCTCTTAAGCCCCTGAGGATCTGGGGTCAGCCCCCTTGGGTCTAAGAAGTCATATAACTCACAAGGTGAAACAAACAGCATTGTGAAAGTTAAAGTAAAACCAGAGCTGCATTTTTGTGAGCAAACTGATGATGACATATCTGCAGCCTGGGATTATAACTGGGAATCCCCAAAACTGCAATCTGAAGTCTCACTTCTGGGATGGACACACCACCTTGGATCCTTTCCCAGTTGGAGCTCCAGACAACTGCCACTCAGGACTTCCCAGTGCTGTTCAAGTATGGATGTGCTAAGTCACTTCAGTCATGTCCGACTCTGTGCGACCCCATAGACGGCAGCCCACCAGGCTCCCCTGTCCCTGGGATTCTCCAGGCAAGAACACTGGAGTGGGTTGCCATTTCCTTCTCCAATGCATGAAAGTGAAAAGTGAAAGTGAAGTCACTCAGTCATGTCCGACTCTTAGCGACCCCATGGACTGCAGCCTACCAGGCTCCTCTGTCCATGGGATTTTCCAGGCAAGAGCACTGGAGTGGGTTGCCATCACTTTCTCCATGTATGTGCTATAACTTTTCTCTATTGTTTCTATTCCTTTTCTTTTACTGACTGTATATTGAAATTAAGTCAAATAATCTTCCATAAAAAATTGAAATTGTTTATTTGTGTTTAATGAGTGCTTTCTCTTGCTAATGAATCCTTTAAACCTAAAACGAAAGTAAAATTTATAGCAAAATATGCATTTTCTAATGAAATAGAATTTTTCTGATTTTAAGTACAAAATATCACATTTTGATGATTCTATATCCTTAGAGATAATAGCAATGAGTATTTCTAGTATATTTGAGTAAAATTTTAAAGTTATACAAACTTTCTGATTGCATATTTCTCAGTTCTGAACTGAGAACTTCATTGCAGTAATAAGAACTATTTCAGAAAGATACCTAAAAGATGATGCTGTGAAAGTGCTGCACTCAATATGCCAGCAAATTTGGAAAACTCAGCAGGGGCCACAGGACTGGAAAAGGTCAGTTTTCATTCCAATCCTAAAGAGAGGCAATGCCAAAGAATACTCAAACTACCACACAATTGCACTCATCTCAAATGCTAGCAAAGTAATGCTCAAAATTCTCCAAGCCAGGCTTCAACAGTATGTGAACTGTGAACTTCCAAATGTTCAAGCTGGTTTTAGAAAAGGCAGAGGAACCAGAGCTCACACTGCCAACATCCGCTGGATCATGGAAAAGCAAGAGAATTCCAGAAAAACATCTATTTCTGCTTTATTGACTATGCCAAAGCCTTTGACTATGTGGATCACAATAAACCATGAAAAATTCTGAAAGAGATGGGAATACCAGACCACCTGACCTGCCTCTTGAGAAACATATATATAGGTCAGGAAGCAACAGTTAGAACTGGACATGGAACAACAGACTGGTTCCAAATAGGAAAAGGAGTACGTCAAGGCTGTATATTGTCACTCTGCTTATTTAACTTATATGCAGAGTACATCATGAGAAATGCTGGGCTGGAAGAAGCACAAGCTGGAATCAAGATTGCCAGGAGAAGTATCAATAACCTCAGATATGCAGATGACCCCATCCTTATGTGAAGAAGAACTAAAGAGCCTCCTGATGAAAGTAAAAGAGGGGAGTGAAAAAGTTGGCTTAAAACTCAACATTCAGAAAAACTAAGATCATGGCATCCAGTCCCATCACTTCATGGCAAATAGATGGGGAAACAGTAGAAACAGTGGCTGACTTTATTTTGGGGGGCTCCAAAATCACTGCAGATGGTGACTGCAGCCCTGAAATTAAAAGACACTTACTCCTTGGAAGGAAAATTATGACCAACCTAGACAGCATATTGAAAAGGAGAGACATTACTTTGTCAAGAAAGGTCTGTCTAGTCAAGGCCATGGTTTTTCCAGTAGTCATGTATGGATATCAGAGTTGGACTATAAAGAAAGCTGAGCACAGAAGAATTGATGCGTTTGAACTGTGGTGTTGGAGAAGACTCTTGAGAGTCCCTTGGACTGCAAGGAGATCCAACCAGTCTATCCTAAAGGAAATCTGTTCTGAATGTTCACTGGAAGGACTGATGTTAAAGCTGAAACTCCAACACTTTGGCCACCTGATGCAAAGAGCTGACTCATTTGAAAAGACCCTGATGCTGGGAAAGATTGAGGGCAGGAGAAGGGGACAACAGAGGATGAGACGGTTGGGTGAACTCTGGGAGCTGGCGATGGACAGGGAGGCCTGGCGTGTTGCAGTTCATGGGGTTACAAAGAGTCAGACATGACTGAGCGACTGAACTGAACTGAACCAGTTGAATTATGTGGAAATATAAAACAAGTTTCCAGTTAACTTCATGTTTGTGTCTTAAGAAACTTGGCATGCGGATAGTGCTCTATCACAGGGAATAGCAAGACTATAAAGAAATTTATTACATTGTATTATTGTTCCCCCAGGTTTTCCATATTAAACAAGCTGATTTTGGTACATACTTTTAATTATTTCACTCACAGGCAATTCCTTTCTGCATCAATCATTCCTATTAACTCATAATATTCTTATGGGGGTTAAAGTACTATCAGTGTCCTTTTATGAATGATTTCACAGAGAACAGATAGCAGGCAAAGGAATGTAAATGATTTATATCTTGTGACTTAACCCTAAACCCCCATGGTTGTTTAAATTTAGGAAAATTAGGGGGAAATTCTGACAATATGATTATTCTTAAGTAGAAGAGGTTTTTTGTTTTGGTTTGAGGGTTTTCTTTTGTAACCATAGATAGAAATATTTAATCTTAGAAGGCTATTGAGAAGGAGGAAAGAAAATGGGAATATCAGAGACCTTAGTGGGTATTTCCTCTCCCTCTCTTCTAAGAGCATTTAATCTTTTGGTTTTCGAAGCAAATCTCTTGCAGCTGCTTAGCTCTCTTTCATGCCAAGGACCCTTTGTTTATACTAACTGCACCCAAAGCATTCTTCTTACACAAGTTGTACTACTTAAGCTCTTTTGCAAGTCTCAGACTTTATCGCATACATGGGGAAACAGAGCCATACTTTTCTTTCTCAGCATTCCTTCTGGTCAAAGGAGAATGTAAAGGATTTAATTTCTTAAGCATCAAGCCTTAACCTAAGACCGCTTGTGATATGCACGTACCAGTGTATAAGACAATTCTCACGAGGCTTTGGCTAGATACCCTTACCATTTCCTTGCATATGGTGACAGTTCTAAGGGACCGCTCATTTGTATTCAGGTGGTTTTCTAACTTATCCTTAAAATTAGCAAGAACCACCTAGTGTAAGAAACAGAATAAAATGTGTGTGCATGCTTAGCCATGTCCAACTCTTTGCGACCCCATGGACTGTAGCCCGCCAGGCTCTTCTGTCCACGGGATTCTCCAGGCAAGAACACTGGAGTGGGTTGCCATGTCCTCCTTCAGGGGATCTTCCTGACCCAGGGGTCAAACCTGCATCTCCTGCATTGGCAGGTGAACTCTTTACTACTGAGCCACCTGGGAAGCCCACCCAAATAGACATAGTTCTCCTAGCGAAGACTGATTTTGGATATTCATCTGTAAGTTCACAACTTTTTAATTCCATGAAAAATACACTTATCTTGGACATATTTTTAAAGCCCTTAAAGATTAAAGAAATTATGTATCATCTTTTTATCACTGAACTCCAAATTATAAAATTGAGCCAATTGTCAACTTTTAACATTTCTTCCTGAAAGCTCAAAGGCTGTGAATAAAAGGAAGTTCCTTCTTTCAAGTTTTGTATATTCAACCCCAAAACTTAATATTATGTAAACAGTTGGATCATAAATGCCATTCATTTATATTGTCTCCAGTGATGCTTGTTTGTTTTAGAAATGAGACAATCAAAAGCTAGGAAGGGTCAAAGGACACATCCAAGATCATGTAGCTGACGCGGCTGAAGGTGGACTGAATCTAGACCCTTCAATTCCTCCATACATTTGTATTGTCATTCAGTTGCTAAGTTGTGTCTGACTCTTTGTGACCCATGGAAGGCTGCAGCATGCCAGCCTTCCCTGTCCTTCACTATCTCCTGGAGTTTGGTCAAATTCATTGAGTCAGTGATGCTATCTAAACATCTCATCCTCTGCTGCCCTCTTCTCTTTTTGCCTTCAGTCTTTCCCAGCATCAGGGTCTTCCATAAGTTTATTGTACCAAAATTTATTGCTTTTCCTAAATTATACAGATGATACAATTAATTTTGCAGATTCTCCAGATGATAAAAATTATAAAAATGAAAATACAGCCAATCATTCTGACATTTGCTATTGCCCTGATACTAGTGAATGATAGCATGCTTTTTTTTTTTTTTTTTGCATCACATAGATAAAACTTCATCTATGTCCAAGCTTGCTTGGCTAACACTACTCTCCAACCTCTTATTTTCCTGTTCCTACTGAAAAGTTCATCAAGACTCACAGATTCACATCTAGCCTTAGCTGTGAGCTGTGTGACCTTCACCAAATTCCCTGAGCACTCTGAACATCTGTTTCTTCATTTTATGAAATAAGATAAAAACAACAGCAGTCTCCTCAAAATGGCTATAGGGAAAATTAGATGAGAAGTCTTTAGGGAAGTGTCTGGCCAGGGTAAGTACTCGGTTTCAGTGCCCATAGAAGGCATGCTTCAAGAATAAATATACGGATATATGAAGAGTAAAGAGACTGGGGATCTTATCACTAAATCGTGGGTGACACAAGTGTGCTCCAGGCTCCAAAATGTGTTCAATAACAATATAACATACAAGGTAAGCTGTGGTTTACCAGTGGCAACTGTTACCAGCGAGAGTCGATTTTACATATTTCTTCCCAACTCCGTTTTCAGTGAGGTCAAGTTGGTAGCTTGAAATCAGCCATGGCTGGGGGTATTTACACTCCAGGAAACTGGCAGACTCTAAAGCAGACCTCCTCTCCCCCTCTACAGAGCTGGCTGTTGGACATTGGCCAGCATACCACTGATAGAGACCAGGCTTTGAAGTCAAATAAATCTAGGTTTGTAGCCAAATCTAAACTCTGACGCTTACTAATATACTCTTATATATAAATAGTAGAGTCAAGCCATCTGAGTTTCTGGTTTCTCATTTTTGAGATGGGGATAACAGTACTAAGTTTGAAGACCGCTGAAAAAATTAAATGAGATAAAGAATGTGAAACACTTAGAACAGGACCTAAAGCGTGAGTAACATCAAAAAATAGATGATAATGGTTGTTACTATTGTTGTAAAAAGTCTGTCAGCCTAGGTTAGGAAAGAATTTGTTTCACGGAAAAAATTTCTATTCAAGTTCTTTTATTGTCTCTGTCTGAGAAAATATTTAAACAAATTTGAAAATCTAAACAAAGACAATTTTAAAGCCAAAAATCTTTAAGTGCTCTGAGTCTCCTCTAA
Source organism: Ovis aries (assembly GCF_016772045.2). Lineage (NCBI taxonomy): Eukaryota > Metazoa > Chordata > Mammalia > Artiodactyla > Bovidae > Ovis > Ovis aries. The sequence continues at coordinate 43,214,164 of NC_056060.1, forward strand.
GCATTTTTCAACAATGTTGGGCCCCAAGCCAGAACATGTTACAACCTTTTTGAACCCACCCCACCCTGCTTCAACAGCAGGCCTCCCCTAGAGAAAAGAATCTGATACAATGCCAACAAGAGAATCTTCCTCCTTAGACTATCTTAAGGCTTTCATCTTTTTTGTTTAAAAAAAAAATAAAAAAAGAAAAGCTAAAAACTTGGGATGCAACAGGCTTCAAAATATTCAGATACACAGAGTGTAGAGAAAGGAATATTCAAAATTTAAAAACCTGTGGTTCAGAGGTATGCAGATGAAGGGCCTGGGCCTGAGGTACCCCTTGCCATATTGCAAGAAGGGCTCAGATACCCACAGGTCTGGTGTCTCTGTCTACTTTCAAGCCTTTTCTCCAGGTCCCTCATGAAGGGGGGTAGCTGGTCACCCTCCTACTGAGGCCCTCGGCAGAGATCTGTTGCAGTGGCTCAAGACAGTCCAATTGAGCAGCTGGGTGATGGGCGATTCATTTTTCACTCTGTTGCAAGGGCATGTGGGTTGGGGGGACAGGAAAAGGGGAGCAGACAGGACTTTAGAACACTGGTGGAGCCCTGGAAGCCACACCAAAGCCACACCCCGTGAGCTCGTGCAGGAAGGATGTGGAGACCACATTCCCGTGCAGACCCATTCAGTGTTCTGGGTAAGTCTCTCACTTCCTCTCCGTCCCCACCATCTGCCTCTTGCTTTTTCTGGAGGGGCTGTCAGAAGCACGTAAGGCATCTGATGTCCTCTCTAGCAGAGTAAATCAAGATTTTCTATGGACAGCTCTTTATTCTTATACAGAATTTCCCTAGCACAACAACAGTATCATAAGCTGTATCACCTCTGCCCCATTACCATGCAAAGTGAAAGTGAAGTCGCTCAGTCGTGTCCGACTCTTTCTGACCCCATGGACTGCAGCCTATCAGGCTCCTCCGTCCACAAGATTTTCCAGGCAAGAGTACTGGAGTGGGTTGCCATTTCCTTCTCCAATTACCATGCAAGATGAAAGACAAATAGAACCTTAGAGTTACACTTCGTTCAATGGACAGGACTCCAAAGAGTTAAATCCTTTTCTTACAGTTGCATAACTTGTTAACTGCGTCTAGAGCTCGTTTTTGTTTTTTTTTCTTTTGCCTCCTTCTGAGCACAATTTTCCTAGTCTGTACCTTTTTTGAAAAGAAGAGAAGTGAAAAGCAAAGGAGAAAAGGAAAGATATTCCCATTTGAATGCAGAGTTCCAAAGAATAGCAAGGAGAGAAAAGAAAACCTTCCTCAGTGATCAATGCAAAGAAATAGAGGAAAACAACAGAATGAGAAAAACTAGAGATCTCTTCAAGAAAATTAGAGATATCAAGGCAACATTTCATGCAAAGATGGGCTTGATAAAGGACAGAAATGGTATGGACCTAACAGAAGCAGAGATATTAGAAGAGGTGGCAAGAATACACAGAAGAACTGTACAAAAAACAGCTTCACGACCCAGATAATCACGATGGTGTGATCACTCACCTAGAGCCAGACATCCTGGAATGTGAAGTCAAGTGGGCCTTAGAAAGCATCACTACGAACAAAGCTAGTGGAGGTGATGGAATTCCAGTGGCACTCTTTCAAATCCTAAAAGATGATGCTGTGAAAGTGCTGTACTCAGCATGCCAGCAAATTTGGAAAACTCAACAGTGGCCACAGGACTGGAAAAGGTCAGTTTTCATTCCAATCCTAAAGAAAGGCAATGCCAAAAAATGCTCAAACTACCACACAATTGCACTCATCTCACATGCTAGTAAAGTGATGCTCAAAATTCTCCAAGCCAGGCTTCAGCAATACGTGAACCGTGAACTTCCAGATGTTCAAGATGGTTTTAGAAAAGGCAGAGGAACCAGAGATCAAATTGCCAACATCTGCTGGATCATCGAAAAAGCAAGAGAGTTCCAGAAAAACATCTATTTCTGCTTTATTGACTATGCCAAAGCCTTTGCCTGTGTGGATCACAATAAACTGTGAAAAATTCTGAGAGAGATGGGAACACCAGACCACCTGACCTGCCTCTTGAGAAACATATATGTAGGTCAGGAAGCAACAGTTAGAACTGGACATGGAACAACAGACTGGTTCCAAATAGGAAAAGGAGTATGTCGAGGCTGTATATTGTCACCCTGCTTATTTAACTTATATGCAGAGTACATCATGAGAAACACTGGACTGGAAGAAACACAAGCTGGAATCAAGATTGCCAGGAGAAATATCAATAACCTCAGATATGCAGATGATACCACCTTTATGGCAGAAAGTGAAGAGGAACTAAAAAGCCTCTTGATGAAAGTGAAAGAGGAGAGTGAAAAAATTGGCTTAAAGCTCAACATTCAGAAAACTAAGATCATGGCATCTGGTCCCATCACTTCATGGGAAATAGATGGGGAAACAGTGTCTGACTTTATTTTGGGGGGCTCCAAAATCACTGCAGATGGTGACTGCAGCCCTGAAATTAAAAGACATTTACTTCTTGGAAGGAAAGTTATGACCAACCTAGAGAGCATATTCAAAAACAGACATTTCTTTGCCAACAAAGGTCCATCTAGTCAAGGCTATGGTTTTTTCCACTGGATGTTGAGAGTTGGACTGTGAAGAAAACTGAGCACAGAAGAGTTGATGCTTTTGAACTGTGGTGTTGGAGAAGACTCTTGAGAGTCTCTTGGACTGTAAGGAGGTCAAACCAGTCCATCCTAAAGGAGATCAGTCCTGCCTGTTCATTGGAAGGACTGATACTGAAGCTGAAACTCCATACTTTGGCCACCTCATGCGAACAGTTGACTCATTGGAAAAGACTCTGATGCTGGGAGGGATTGGGGGCAGGAGGAGAAGGGGATGACAGAGGATGAGATGGCTGAATGGCATCACCAACTCGATGGACATGTGTTTGAGTAGACTCCGGGAGTTGGTGATGGACAGGGAGGCCTGGTGTGCTGTGATCCATGGGGCCGCAAAGAGTTGGACACAACTGAGCGACTGAACTGAACAGACCTTTTCATCTCTAAGACCCTAAACTTTGAGTCTTCTTCTCTGAATTGACTTTTGGAATTTTGCTTCTTCGGGCTACCCTTGAATTAAATTCCCACATGGAAATACCCTTCCCCTTCCATATTTTTAGGAGCAACGACCTCCTTCTCATTGGAAAGACTCTGATGCTGGGAAAGATTGAAGGCAGGAGGAGAAGGGGACGACAGAGGATGAGATGGTTGGATGGCATGACTGACTCGAAGGACATGAGTTTGAGCAGGTTCCAGGGGTTGGTGATGGACAGGGAAGCCTGACATTTGTTGAATGAAATGATAGAGAGTGACAGTGATATTTTTTTTTAACTTTCACTTTTTCTTTTTTTTTTTAATTAATTTTAAAATTTAAAATTTGCGTCCATGGAGTCGCAAAGAGTCGGACACGACTGAGCAACTGAACTGAACTGACCTCCTTCTAGATTCATTTCTCCCTGTGCCTGGGTGGAGCCCTGGGTCTGGCTTGGTAGGCCTCCCAGCATCATCCGCCCTCTCTGGGTCTCTCCAGCCCTTGGCTTTTCCATTCACAAACTCTGGCTGCCGGGCCTGGCGGGGCTCAGGCAGCCTTTGTCACTGTCGTTGCTGTTTGGTCGCTCAGTCGTGTCCAACTCTTTTTGCAGCCCCATGGACTGTAGCCCGCCAGGCTCCTCTGTCCATGGGATTTCCCAGACAAGAATACAGGAGTGGGTGGTCATTTCCTTCTCCGGGGGATCTTCCTGACCCATGGATCAAACTCGCATCTCCTGTGTTGGTTCGTAGGTGGATTCTTTACCACTGAGCCACCAGAGAAGCCCCACACCTATCCTTTAGGTAAGAAAAGCACTAAGAGGCTTTAGAGATTAAGAGACATTATGGGATTTGCTCATAGTGCCTGGCAGGCAGATTTTAGAGTCACACCCTCTTCCTCTTGACTTCTTGCCTTCAACTTGCCCACTAACCATACCTCCTCTGCACCACTTAAAAATATCACTGTTGCATGAGACAGGGTGCTCAGGGCTGGTGCACTGGGATGACCCCAAGGGATGGGATGGGGAGGGAGGTGGGAGGGGGTTCAGGATGGGGAACACATGTACACACATGGCTGATTCATGTCAATGTATGGCGAAAACCACTACAATGTTGTAAAGTAATTAGCCTCCAATTAAAATTAATTAATTAATTTTTTAAAGAAAAAGTGAAAGATATAAAAAATATATCACTGTCACTTTCTTTCATTTCATTCAACAAGTGTCAACTGAGCATATACGCTATAGTCAGCATAAAGGAGGTGCAAGAGCTAAAAAGATCAAAATGACACACCCCATCTTCCTAAATCTACATCTCCTTCCTAGAAGAACCCAGACTTTAGCCTATCATATTTTAAATAAGGAATTTTTCCCATCTTCCCAAACTACACAATTTTGATTTATTTATTTAATTGTATTTTTGTTTATTTATTTGGCTGCACTGGATCTTAGTTGCAGCATGTGAGACCTAGTTCCCCAACCAGGGATAGAACCCAGGATCCCTGCGCTGGGAACTCACGAGTCCTAGCCACTGGCCTACTAGGAAAGTCTCTACAATTTTTATTTATTGAATGTGCTCAATATATTTATTAAATGTCTCTTTGAAACTCTGTGTCTGTTTTCTCCATTATTAATTATGAGCCTGGGCTCCCTAACCCCTTGTTTTACATAAGGAGCAGGTAGATTTTAGGTTTAGCTGCTCTTCTGACTTAACCTGAGCTTTCCAGAAAGCAGGGCCTGGGGCGGTTTTTATGTCATTACCTTATTAGGGATGCATGCTCAGGTAGCAGGCATGAGATGCAGGGAGAGTGAGGCAGAAAGGAAAGCAAGCCAACAGAAGGATACTTCATAGTTTTATGCCATTAAATTCAATTGATGCCTTGATACTGTTGGGCCTGTCCCTTAAAAAGCCATGATAAAAGCTGCATGTGGGGTAGGGATAAAGGAGGAAGCATTTACCCATCAGTTTCCTTTTCTAGCGGTCAGGAGTTTGCCCCATGGAGTGTTACTGCTTTCTGCACTTTCAGGATTGCATGTGCGAGTACCAAATAGGGTGTGACCCACACCTCAGCATCAGAAGGGAAGCTAAGGGCTGGAGACAACAGAGGTGCAATATATAGAGAAAGGGGCGCCCTGGCGGGGGGCATCTGCGTGAAGTTTATCTGAGCACACGTCAGTACCAGGTCCCACAGGGGGTTTGAACCAGACCAGGTGAGGTCTGATGCAGGTGTTTGATATGATTGCTATTGACTTTGATCCTGTTCTCTGTTTCCTTATAAAGACAGGAATAAAGACAGTTGATTGTAGTTGTGTTTGACTGTTCTTAACCCATGGTTCCACGGTCATGAGTCTGAAAAGGCTAGGTTGAACGAGTTCAGTATGGAGCCTCCAGGTGATCATACTCCAGCCAGCCAAAACTCACACCTCAATAGATCCTGAGGGTCAGGGTTGATAAGGTTCATCTTCTAATTGATCAGATAACCATCTGTAGCACTGCACAAAAGAGATGTTCTATCTTTTTAACTTGAATTTTAATTATTAAATGCCTGCTATTAAGAATTGAGACACATTTTCAATGCAAAGGTTATGGTTTTACAGCAATGTACTAGGAGGGGTCTTTATAGACTATTAGTCTTACTAATAAATTTTTGCCAGAAATAATGGCTTAAGAAAGAATCCTAATAAAAAATAGTTAATTCTGGCATATGTTTTCAATTCTAATCAGATTCTCTCCATAATTCTGAATGACAGATGTGGTTTCTTCCCCTTCTTCCTTTTAGCAGAACCTTGATTTTGTTTTAGAGGGCTTCCCTGGTGGCTCAGATGGTAAAGAATTTGTCTGCAATGCAGGAGATCCTTGATCTTGTTTTAGTAACCATCTCTTCCCCAGCAAATTAGTGTTGGATCTTGATCGGTCTATGTGTATCCAGGGATCCCATTCAGGTTGCCAGTAATTCATTTGGGTGAATTACTCACCATTTGAACCAGTGAGATATGAAGGGGAGACAGTTGAGGGGCTTTGGGGACACATTATACTTGATCTTAAAAAAGTAAACAAAGATAAGAAATGAGTTTATTGCCACTGGATATTGTTGAATAGGAATGGAATGCTTGGAGCATCTGTAGCCATCTTGTGATAGGAAGAGAACGTGACTGAAGATGAGTCAGATACTCTAATGAGGAATGGTGGAAAAGCTACAAAAATACTAGATTCTTGATGATGTCGTTTAGTCACTAAACTGACCAACTCTGGAACTGCTCAAACTGTGGGTTTGTTAAATGAGAAATAACTCCATTATTATTCAGGCCAGTTGAGTCAGGGTTTCTGTTACTCACAATTGAAAGTATCCTGATGTGGTCGCTGGGAATTCAATGTACAATTAATTTATACCGGAGAGCAAACCAGAAAGGGACACAGCTTAGAATCAGAAGTTCTATGAGAATTTCATTTAAATTTTTCTATGACTTTGGCAGGAAATGAATACTATCTTCTTTTAAAATTTTCTAATCTTATGATTAGATGATCTGTTCCATACCACAAGAACTTTAGAGTCCTGGAGTCTCTGTCACTTAACAAATTAGAATAACCCCAAACATATTTCAAGCTCCAAGGTAGCACTAGTGGTAAAGAACTTGCCTGCCAATGCAGGAGACTTAAGAGACATGGGTTCAATCCCTTGGTCAGGAAGATCCCCTGGAGGAGGGCATAGCAACCCACTCCAGTATTCTTGCCTGGAGAATCCCATGGACAGAGGAGCCTGGAAGGCTATAGTCTGTAGGATCACAAAGAGTCGGACACGGCTGAAGCAAGTTAGCACGCACACAAGTGAACGTATTTCCTGGGGATGATTTTGGTTTTGCCATGGTTCTGCCCAGACAACTGTCCTGGTTAGGCTCTTTAATTTCAATAAGAAAATCATAATTTTACCCTGGGCTCTACTGATTGCCTTTGGATCTGGTTTTAATTAGTGACCCAGAATACAGATACTCCAAGTTTTTGCTAAATATTACAACTTTCAACTCTCTATGGTCCAGGACTTTTCCAAAGCTCAGCTACAAGAATGGAGCTTGCCAACAGGCACAGAATCCTCATTCTACTAGAGATGAGAAACCTTACTCTTGGCCCAAACAGACGATCCAGCAACCACAGCTGTACCGTTATGCCTCCTTCTCTCTCCCATGTCACCCATCAGCCATAAAATTACTTTCTGAAGTTATTTTTTCAACTGAAGAATGGTAAAGAAACAGCCTCTAAATTCTGCATTAAATATAATCCTACTGAAGCCCAGAATCTTAGTGGAGTCCTAGTCAGAGAAACACAGTTTAGCAGCCAAAAAGTAACTTCAAAAAAATGCAAACTCTTAACACGTGTTTCTTAAATAGAGCAAAGGCAATACAAAATTCACAGAATATTTCTTAAAAATCTCAATGATAAGTTCACTGTCTTGATTGTGGTGATAATTTCATGGATGTCTCTTGTCGTTCAGTTGCTCAGCTGTGTCCGACTCTTTGCAACCCCACGGACTGCAGTAACACCTGGCTTCCCTGTCCTTCACTATCTCCTGGAGCTTGCTCAAACTCATGGCCATTGAGTCGGTGATGCCATCCAACCATCTAGGAATATTCTGTAGCCCCGACAAAGAAATGTCCTATAATCAAAGGTACCTCTGGGACAATCCCAGCCATGCAGAGCATAGGTCTGGATTATGCTTCTTCTTGGAGTTGTTTTAAGAAAGTAGGCATTCCTCTGTACTGACGTGGAAACCAACAAGTTGCCTTTTCTTGAGCCTTCTTGCTTTGTTTCTGGTGAGGCAATCTCTATTTAATGAACACACACCAGTACATTATCCCTTAGTTTGCAACTTTTAGTGAACTAAATCTTTAAGTTTGGCCACTGTTCCAATGTTTCAAGGCCAGCCACCTGTGCTCTTGATCTAACAGTCAGAAACAGACCTCAGGTGCACAGTGATGTCAGTCTAGCACAGGGATGAAGAGCAGCATTTCAGGTCCACCATCTGCTCCACCTCCCCACCCGCACTGGCAGTGCCCCCCCCCACCCCATATCTCCATAATGAAACAAGGATTCACATCCTGCCATCTCAGAGTGGTACCAGCATTCATGGAAGAAATTCCAACAACCAAGATTTCAAAGTAAAATAATCCTGATTAACATTTCTCAAACATTATGAAAGAGACAAACAGTCAACAGTAATGTTTCTCAAAACCATTTTGTTCTCCTTGTGCCTCTTTCATTTTTCATGGCTCCCCCAAGCTGCAGCAACATCAGGCTTCCCTGTCCTTCACTATCTCCCGGAGCTTGCTCAAACTCATGGCCATTGAATCAATGCCATCCAACCATCTAAGAGTATTCTGCAGCCTGACCTCTCCTCTGAAAACTCCTTACAGCGTCCCTCCCCCAACCTTATTTCACCCATATGCCTTGGCCTCACATCCTTCCCCTTTCCTCTCAATTAGTCATTCACAGAACCCTGGGGGAAAAGTCTGCAAAGGCAGAACTGTCCTTACAGGATAGATGAGGAGAAGGAATTGTACAAACAAAGCAAAAATACTCCTTAAAAAGCAGGGCAGAGGGAAAAGCCGGCAGCATTCATACAGTAATGCCTTTTATCCTTTACAAATCCCTGTAGGCATCAGGCAGGAGACCACCTCATCTGTTACATCACTGTGTCCTCTTTCTATGACCGCAGGAAAACATTCACGGATCAATATCATGAAAAGCTGTGCTCCACTTTCATGGGTACTGAGAATCTTCTATTGACAGTGCTTCTGTCCCTGCACAGATAATTTGGAAGTCTAGACCCAAATTTACACTATTACCCTAGTAACATGCAGTGTAGTGTCTACAGTATGTAAACTTATGTGTCAGTATCACATCTGGGTTTAATAGCTCCTGTGTTTATTTCTCTCATCTACCAATTCCCTCATCTACTTATAATCTATGTAATTTTACAGATGGTTTCAGATCTATTGCAGCATGAAGTGATGGAATGAATGAATGAATGAAAGAAAAGCTACATATCTTTCCTTCTATCTCTTCCTAATTTACAAGGTTACACTTGCCTTTTCCCTTCCTGTTTTTTTTTTAATTTGAAAATACACTATTTTATTTATTTATTTAAATTAATTTTTTTCCACTTAGGAAATTCTAAGGTTTTTTCTTCCAATTTTATTGAGATATAATTGATAGCACTGTATAAGTTTAAAGAATACAGCATAATAATGAGTTGATTTACATACATCATGAAGTGATTATCACAATATGTTTAGTGGATATCCATCATCTTATATAGGAACAAAGTTAAATTAACAAAAAATATCCCTTGATTTTTCAACCTCAGCTCCACCATACTACAAGGGCTTCCCTAGTGACTCAGTGGTAAAGAATCCATCTGCCAACACAGGAGATGCAACTTTGACCCCTGGGTGGGGAAGACCCCCCTGAAGGAGGTAATGGCAATCCACTCCAGTATTCTTGCCTGGAAAATTCCATGGACAGAGGAGCGTGGTGGACTACAGTCCATGAGTCGAGAGGAGCTGGACACGACTAAGCAACTAAGCATGCATGCACGCCACCATACTACAAACCCATTTCTGTCCCAGGTTCCCTCTGTCTCCCAGAGACCCAGGATCAAAAGCTGGGCATGACCTTTGCCTGCTCCTGTGCTTCCCTCGCAGGCAGTCACTAAGTTCTGCCAGTTCTCACTTCATGTGCTGCTGCACATTCCTTTCCTGTCTCAATGACAGATTCTCATTTGGGCCCTCATCACCTCATGACCAAACCACTGAGATATTTGCATAACTCATTTCCACTGCAGAACTTCTCCACTCCAGAGCATTCTGCAAATGCTTTATTTACCATTATTCCTATCACACCACCTGAAGCATATACATTCCTTTTTTTTCCTCTTGCTTAAATTTAAACCCCAAATCTGAATTTTATTTAAAAAAAGCTTTTAAGATTCTTTCACATCAAAACCATCTTTGAGCTTTTCCAGATAGTCCTTAGGTAACCAAAAAGATTTATCCCTTCACCTTATGAAAGGAGCAATACAAAAATAATAAGGCTTGTTTCATGCTCTTCATAGTTTAATTAGCTCTGTCAATGACACAAGTAACTGGAACCATTACGTCAATGCCCACTTTCTGAATCCAGATGCAAAATGAGCCTTTTCCTTTCTTAAGCAAAAACTAGATTAATCCCCTACTTTGAACATTTTGACCTATGCCAGTCCCTTCTTCCACACTGCGCATTCAGGACAAGGTTATACTTTAAAGGTACTTATTCAAAACTCAGAGCTTATCATAAGCCCATAGCTTATGTTTTTCTCCACCCTTCATCTAAGGCTTATCCACCTTGTTTATCTACTAGGGGCAGCAAACAATAACGAACACATGAGGCCATTTGATTATCACCTATAAAATTCTTGTATTGTCTGCTTCCTACACAGCAGTGGATAACCCTATCTCCCTTCCCTATATAAGCGAATATCATGACATCTAAGAACTGCTTTCAGTTCAGTTCAGTTCATTTCAGTCGCTCAGTCATGTCCGACTCTTCGTGACCCCACGAATCACAGCACCCCAGGCCTCCCTGTCCATCACCAACTCCCGGAGTTCACTCAGACTCACATCCATCGAGTCAGTGATGCCATCCAGCCATCTCATCCTTGGTCGTCCCCTTCTCCTCCTGCCCCCAGTCTCTCCCAGCATCAGAGTCTTTTCCAATGAGTCAACTCTTCGCATGAGGTGGCCAAAGTACTGGAGTTTCAGCTTTAGCATCATTCCTTTCAAAGAAATCCCAGGGCTGATCTCCTTCAGAATGGACTGCTTGGATCTCCTTGCAGTCCAAGGGACTCTCAAGAGTCTTCTCCAACACCACACTTCAAAAGTATCAATTCTTCAGCGCTCAGCCTTCTTCACAGTCCAACTCTCACATCCATACATAGGAAAAACCATAGCCTTGACTAGACAGACCTTAGTCGGCAAAGTAATGTCTCTGCTTTTGAATATGCTATCTAGGTTGGTCATAACTTTCCTTCCAAGGAGTAAGCGTCTTTTAATTTCATGGCTGCAATCAGCATCTGCAGTGATTTTGGAGCCCCCCAAAATAAAGTCTGACACTGTTTCCACTGTTTCCCCATCTATTTCCCATGAAGTGATGGGACTGGATGCCATGATCTTCGTTTTCCGAATGTTGAGCTTTAAGGCAACTTTTCACTCTCCTCTTTCACTTTCATCAAGAGGCTTTTTAGCTCCTCTTCACTTTCTGCCATAAGGGTGGTGTTATCTGCATATCTGAGGTTATTGATATTTCCCCTGGCAATCTTGATTCCAGCTTGTGTTTAGACATGCCCAGTTCTCACTGGCTGATGTTTGACCCTGATGACAATCCTAAAATGATATTATTTGGGGATGACTACATCTTAAGAATAATCAATGTATACTTAGTGCTATATGAATAATAATAATAGACTCTAAATACTCTGTTGTGTGTGTTTGTGCATGTGTGTATATGTGTGTGTGTGCTCAGTAGTGTCTGACCCTGTGAGCCCATGAACTGTAGCCTGCCAGGCTCCTCTGTCCATGGAATTTTCCTGTCAAGAATACTGTAGTGGGTTGCCTTTCCTCCTCCAGGGGATCTTCCTGACCCAGGGATCAAACCTGTGTCCCCTGCATCACCTGCTTCGCAAGGAGAGTCTTTACCACTGAACCACCTGGGAAGCCCAAATACTCTGCTAGCAATAGCTTATTGTCCCCCAGATAGCTCTGACATGCATGTGTGCGTGCATGCTAAGTCGCTTCAGTCGTGTCTGACTCTTTGCAACCCTATGGACTGTAGCCTGCCAGGCTCCTCTGTCCATGGGATTCTCCAGGCAAAAATACTGGACTGGGTTGCCATTTCCTCCTCCAGGGGATCTTCCCAACCCAGGGATCGAGCCCACATCTCTTAAGTCTCCTGCATTAGTCAGGCAGGTTCTTCACCACTAGCACCACATGATTATGTCACAATTAAGACAGGTCAGCGTTAACACTGTTCATGATTTTGACATATTACTTTTTTGAAAGGGCTTTTCTGACTTCTTTTGACACCCCCATAAAAACATCAAAAAATAAATTAATATCCACTTACTCTAAACAATCACACATCTAAAGAAAATTTCAGTAACTCAGACCGAAGCCCATCCTAAAAGAAAACACACCTGCCTACTATTGTACAAAACTAACTTACTGGTGTTGCTGCCACACAACAACACAATTGTTGTTGTTGTTGTGTTGTTCAACACAATTGAACACAATTGTTCAATCTGATTTATAAATAAAATGGACTTGCTGCTGCTACTGCTGCTAAGTTGCTTCAGTCTTGACCGCCTCTATGTGACCCCATAGATGGTAGCCCACCAGGCTCCCCCATCCCTGGGATTCTCCAGGCAAGAACACTGGAGTGGGTTGCCATTTCCTTCTCCAGTGCATGAAAGTGAGATGCGAAAGTGAAGTTGCTCAGTCGTGTCCAACTCTAGCGACCCCATGTTTAGTTCTTTTTTGCTTTCTGCCACAAAGGTGGTGTCATCTGCATATCTGCTGCTGCTGCTGCTGCAAGTCACATCAGTCGTATCCGACTCTGTGCGACCCATAAACGGCAGCCCACCAGGTTCCTCCGTCCATGGGATTTTCCAGGCAAGAGTACTGGAGTGGGGTGCCATTGCCTTCTCCAAAAATGGACTTACTCAAATATAAAAATTTACTCCATTAGAAAAAATATATATACTATATCAAAGTTTTCTCACATCCTTTCATGTCTCTCCAAACTAAATCTCCAGGCCTTTACTCTTAATGAACCATAAAAAAGAAGAAGAAAAACAACCCAGTGGGAGTGTCAGGGTCAAATTGGTTCAGACATTACAAATTTATGGGTGGGAAAAAATTTACCTGAGACCTCAACAGGTGATGAAATGTTACCCAGTGAATAAGTATCATAACTCCAGGAAAACTGAATGATTTTTTTTAATGTCACTTTACTGTTAAAATATTTAAAGAATTATGTCACTGACACATCATTTCTGAAACATAAAATGAGTTACATGGTTTTATAATCAAAACTACCCATTTTCCATTTTTAGTAGGATCTGTCAAAATCCGCATCTTAGTGGGATCTGTCAAAATCCACATCAATCTTCACTGTATAAAACTGTTACATAAAGCCCTATGAGACTTGACTTGACTCTCCCTCCAACGGATTCCATTTGGAACATTCTGGCCTTGTCAGATATGATCAGGTTGATATGTAGTCACAGGTCCAACAGATGTGAGCTGCGATTCTAGAAGGTACCTGGCTCAACTCACCAGCACATGTTATAGATTTAGGAAGCCAAATATACTCAGACTACAATGAAAGCCAGCCTTCAAACTACATAGAACAGAGCCATTTCAGGTGTTCTTAAACACAAATACTGATCTTAAGTTCCAAGACACATACCACAGTCAACTTTGCTAGTAAACATACTGAGGCTTTTCATCTGAATCTTCCAATCTAGACCTCTGTACATCTGACTCAAGGCTCACTAAAAGGCCTCCAGAAGCAGACAGTTTCTGGAAGCCATCAGCTTCCTTACCAACCTTTGATGGATGAAAAAGTGACATCAAGTATATTTTTATATGTTTGGATGAACATACATGGTTGGGTCAAAGGCTTTATCTTTGAACTTGAAATGTATTCTTTGTCTCTTTCTTCTTTACTTATATTCTTTTGCATTAATCTCTTCTTCTCTCTTCTTAACTTCTTCATTTCCCATGAATGTCTCAACTAAATTTGCCTTTCTCAAAGAATAGCAGTGACCACTCACTCTAGTATTCTTGCCCAGGGAAATCCCACAGACAGAGGAGCCCGGCAGGATGCAGTCCATGGGATTGCAAAGAGTTGGACACAACTGAGTGACTAAGCACTAGCACTACCAAACTTTCTAAATATTAATTTTGATATACAGCCTCAAAATTCACTAATACATAGATACTTTTAGCTCTGACACATCTATATTCTTTAATGGGATTCTAAGTCCCTACCAATTAGTTTCTGTTACTGATATTTCTCAGAAACTCAAAGGGATTCAAGAACATCAGAGAACAAGGAAATATGAGACTAATTAGGCAAACTGGTCCAATTATTTTCCCAAAAAGCTATGCAGAATCATTGCACGATTTTTAAAACTCTCCCTGGGATTTTGTCCTCCACAATTAGCACAATTATGGTCAAACTGTTATTGATATCTATTCCCATTAAAAGGGACCTCGAGACAGCCTTTTTGTCCTTACCATTTCAAAATGTGATCTGTTCTTTAGACATGGTAATCTAGTCTTTCCAAGTGTTCAAAGCCATTCTTTTATTTGTTCATATTTCATTGAGTTTTACATGACAACTTACCAAAAATTGTCCATATAGTGGATTTCACCTTTTCACAAGGATTTCTGAACTATGATGAAAGATCCATAATTTATCTCTGACAATGGCCTCATTATCAAGTTTAAAAATGCAAACTTGAGTTGCTTAAGAAGCTAGTATAAATTTGTTGCCTAAAGCATTCTAAAAAATAAAATTGTCCTAGACCATCCAGGATGGAGTCTGATAAGACTTCATGCATTTTACTGCGCTTGGGTAAATACATCAAAAAAGACAAAACGATTAGACAATAAAAGAAATAAAAGTCACCTGGTTAATTAAAACTGATCTAACCAATCCTTTGCGACTTATTCTCCTGACTAGATCTAGACTGACTAAAAATTGAATATAAAATCAGTTCTAATTTTTAAAAAATACTTGCTGTTACTTTCATATATGTTTGTCTTTCTCTACCCTTTACCCACAAACTGTGGAAAATTCTGAAAAGATGGGAATACCAGACCGTCTGATCTCCCTCTTGAGAAATCTATATGCAGGTCAGGAAGCAACGGTTAGAACTGGACACGGAACAACAGACTGGTTCCAAATAGGAAATAGATACGTCAAGGCTGTATATTGTCACCCTGCTTATTTAACTTACATGCAGAGTACATCATGAGAAACGCTGGGCTGGAAGAAGCACAAGTTGGAATCAAGATTGCTGGGAGAAATATCAATAACCTCAGATATGCACGGAGAAGGCAATGCAACCCACTCCAGTAATCTTGCCTGGAAAATCCCATGGATGGAGGAGCCTGGCAGGCTGCAGTCCATGGGGTCACTAAGAGTTGGACACGATTGAGCGACTTCACTTTCACGCATTGGAGAAGGAAATGGCAACCCACTCCAGTGTTCTTGCCTGGAGAATCTCAGGGATGGGGGAGCCTGGTGGGCTGCCGTTTATGGGTCGCACAGAGTCGGATACGACTGATGTGACTTGCAGCAGCAGCAGCAGCAGATATGCAGATGACACCACCTTTGTGGCAGAAAGCAAAAAAGAACTAAAGAGCCTCTTGATGAAAGTCAAAGAGGAGACTGAAAAAGTTGGCTTAAAACTCAACATTCAGAAAACAAAGATCATGGCATCCGGTCCCATCACTTCAGAGCAAATAGATGGAGAAACAGTGGAAACAGTGGCAGACTATTTTGGGGGCTCCAAAGTCACTGCAGATGGTGACTGCAGCCATGAAATTAAAAGATGCTTACTCCTTGGAAGAAAAGTTATGACCAACCTAGACAGCATATTAAAAAGCAGAGACATTACTTTGCCAATAAAGGTCCGTCTCATCAAGGCTATGGTTTTTCCAGTGGTCATGTATGGATATCAGAGTTGGACTATAAAGAAAGCTGAGTGCTGAAGAGTTGATGCTTTTCAACTGTGGTATTGGAGAAGACTCTAGAGAGTCCCTTGGACTGTAAGGAGATCCAACCAGTCCATCCTAAAGGAAATCAGTCCTGAATATCCATTGGAGGAACTGATGGTGAAGCTGAAACTCTAATACTTTGGCCATCTGATGCGAAGAACTGACTGACTAGAAAAGACCCTGATTCTGGGAAAGATTGAAGGCAGGAGGAGAAGGAGATGACAGAGAATGAGATGGTTGGATGGCATCACTGACAATGGACATGAGCTTGAGTAAACTCTGGGAGTTGGTGATGGACAGGGAGGCCTAGCGTGCTGCAGTCCATGGGGTCACAAAGAGTCAGACACAACTGAACTGAACTGAACCCTTTACTGATGACACTGCATCAAAAAGTGACTAAAGCCCTCATGGTAAACTGCTTCCTTAGGAGTTTGAACAAAATTGTGTTTGTTTCTCTCCCCTGCACAGATGGAGATCAATTATGAAGTATTCTCAACCCTTAGAAGGGACAACCCAACTGTACTCCTGGTGGTCGTCACAGGCATGGCCCCGGCAGTGGCCATTCAGGGTGAGCAGTATTCCACTATCAGAGAGACACCTCTGAGGCCCTGTTAGAACCAGGAGTTCAGAATCTTGGCTTTGTCACCCACTGTTGCTTCAGTAACCAAGACCAGGTCTTAGACAACCAAGCATGCATCTCTGGGACTCCTAAGATTTATTTGGAGAAAAACACTGGTAGAAATTAGACATGCAGTCAATAGCCATGAAGACTTGCATATGTGTGTTAATGGACTCACATTTGTGTTTAGCAGCCTTAGACATTGGGACTCACATTTGTGTTTAGCAGCCTTAGACACTTGTAGTTTCCAATTGGAATATATATAATCGGCCTCCCTGACTCAACTCTAAATTTCTCAACTATTCAGTATGAACACGGAGTTTAATTGGTTGATGATAGAATGAAAATAACCTCTAGAGGTTTAAATCTATAGAAATGAAGAACAATTAAAAGTAGGTCAAGAACTTCCTATCTTAACCTGTGTTCCACACAGAAGACCTTGAAAATAATTTTTAAACTGTGTGAGATTAGAAAATGTAGCAATAAGAGGTTAACTGAATTAATATAATTTAATATCCAATGTGATTGTGTGCTGGTGTCCCCTTATTTACCTTTCAGAATATCCAAAAATAAGCTTCTATTTCTGCTTGTTATTCAGAAAGAGTAGCCCAAAAAGAATCTGACCAGACATGGGTTCGATCCCTGATCCAGGAAGATCCCACATGCTGCAGAGCAACTAAGCCTGTGCACCACAAGTACTGAGCCTGTGCTCTAGAGCCTGGGAGCCACAACCACTGAGCCCACGTATTGCAACTACTGAAGCCAGTAGGCCCTAGAGCCCGTGCTCCACAGCAAGAGAGGCCACCACAGATGAGAAGCCTGTGCATCACAACTAGACAAAAGCCCTTGCAACAGTGAACACCCAGCACAGCCAATAAATACATAAATAAATAAAATTACACATATAGCAATAAAAAGGAATGACCAAGAGTGATGGGGTGAATTTGATTTAGCTACTGACTTTTATGATTCTGATTCTGACATTTAACTTCCTTCCAAGTGTATTTCCTCATCTGCTAAACGAGGATCATATTTGTCTGTGACTCTCAGAGTTGTTATAAAAGCATACATAACATTTAAAGGTATTTTATAATGTAAACTATTCTATATTAGAAATGTTTGAGCACTCCTTCAGTCAATGAATGCATTTTAAGCAGTATTCATTTGTGGGCCATTTGCTATCACTGGGGAAAAAAAAAAAAAAAAAGATGGTCCTCTGTGGGGCAAATTTATACAGATAAGGTCACTGTTTGCAAAACTATATTGAAAACAGAGTCCTCTGCATAAAGTAGTCCTGAGGGTAAAGCCATTATTTCAACACAGAAACATTCAGCTATAATTCCTGCAGCATTTCCAAAAATGGAAGGGAAACCAGCATGTTGGGATCTTTGGAAGGTACAGCTGGCTCAGGCCAACAGCTTACCTGTTTGCTTTGATTTCAACTCCTGGCTCAGAGCAGGCAGTATTATCCCTGTTGATGTCGACAGATACCACTCACTGCTAACCTCATGCTAATACAGAGGAAGCATTGCCATTTGGGAAGCAATTTTTACAGACTAGGTCACAAAGTTGAATGGATTAAGCAATACATGTCAGAAAAAATTTTGTAAAGAAGTTCTATGCACAGGACATGAGACATTTATAGACTCCCAAAACTTTCAAATATTTCCTGTCTGTTTTTGTTTAACTTATTACTATGCAATGCAGTTTGGTATTTGACAAATACAAATCCAGCTAAGAAAAAGAAACAATTTTTTTTACTTTTCCTGGTAAGTGAAGCAGGGAAAAGCCACAGGGCAGGCTTAAAGTCTTTTAAACTCAGGATAATATGAGAATCAGAGAACCAGAAAAAGTGTCAGAGAGATGTTTAGATGGCAGACATCTAGAAGATCTTCTATTTTGTCTTAAAAGATTTTTCAAAGATGGATATTCTATTGTCACCTCAAGTGGTCTAATGTTTGAGCTCTCTTAGATCAACAGAGCTTCTCTTTGCCTGAGCTCTCCTTTACTTCAAGTTCAGCAAATACTGCATCTCCACTGAGGAGAAAACAACTGTCTAGCATTATCCCCTTGACTACCACTGATATAGAATGCTGCTGTATATTTATATACAAATGTGCAAAACCTACATGGCACGTTCATGAAAATAATGGGGAAAGATTATCCCACCCATCTCTTCTGGGTGGGTGCTTGTCCTGGCAGGCAGAGGATGCCTTAGGGTGAGAAAGGTGTTCTTACATCCTTTATGAATTCAGTCTGAGCCAGAGCAACCTGGCAAGCCCCCATTGGCCATTTTGGCTGCAACTCCTTGTTTGGTGTACAGATTCAACAACTGTATGGAATACTTCTTCAGTACTTGAGGATAATCAGTGTCCCAGCTCGGCTTTCTATCAACAACAGTGTCCCACATCTGTTTGTGTTTTACAAAGTTCTTTTGACATTATCTCTTTTAATTCCTTTAAGAATCACCTAAAGAGATATTTCTATTTCATGGATAAGGAAATTTAGATAAAGAAGCTTAGATCGGTTAAAGTACTTGGCTAATAAGTGGTGAGGCTTATTTTCACATCCAGTCTGTGTGCTTGCTGCTCTGTCTTCATTCCCCAGCTTAGACATATCAGCTTTGAGGGCCATTTTCCATCCATCTATTTCTCCCCACTCACAGTTATCTTTGTAGAACCCTCAGTCCCACGTCTTTTTAGAGTTTGGAGCTCCAAAAGCCAGGCACCAGCATTTATATCAGCTCATGAGTCAACAGCCTTTATGGAGTCCTTGGTGAGAGAATCCTAAGAACCAAAAGGCACAGCTCCTGAGCTTGGGGGAAGCATTGTTTTCAAGCTGACAGGAATGTCATTGTTACTAAAGCTTGCCTATGTTTGCTTCTCTTGTGAATGTGAGTTACTTTTTAACACTACGATTTGACACTGTTCATCAGAATGTTAATACCATACTTTCCCTCAGTTTTCCTCAATTTAGACCTTTAGTATTCCATTTTAGATCCTAAATGACTATTTCAAAATAATCCTTTATCATATTCATTTTAATTCTTTTTCTAACATTCAATGAACAACTTTCTCCTTATCCTGCCTGATTTAGAGGTACCTACAGATTTAGCCAATATAGGTTCAATACTTGATTTCAAGTCATGCGGGTCATCTCTCTGAGATCTTCTACTAATGACAGAATCTCTCGGTAAGGGGGTTAAGATGAGTTAGGTTATGTCTCTCAATCCACTGGAGTGGGAGTCAGCAAAATTTTTCTGTAAAGGGAAAGAAAGTAAATATTTTAGGTCTTGTAGGCCAGATGTTCTCTGTTACAACTGTTCAACTCTGCCCTCATAGCACAGAAGTAGCCACTGACAATACATAAGTAAACAGGCATGGTTGCTGTGTTCCAATATGGCTTGATGTATAGATACTAAAGTCTGAATTTCATATAATTTTCACAAGTCACAAAGTATTATTTTCCTTTTGATTTTTTTCTGACCATTTAAACATTTAAAAATTATTATTAGCTCACAGACTATACAAAGGCAGACTGCTGCTGCTGCTGCTGCTGCTAAGTCGCTCCAGTCGTGTCCGACTCTGTGCGACCCCATAGATGGCAGCCCACCAGGCTCTGCCATCCCCGGGTTTCTCCAGGCAAGAACACTAGAGTGGGCTGCCATTTCCTTCTCCAATGCATGAAAGTAAAAAGTGAAAGGGAAGTCGCTCAGTCGTGCCTGACTCTTAGCGACCCCATGGACTACAGCCTACCAGGCTCCTCCATCCATGGGATTTTCCAGGCAAGAGTACTGGAGTGGGTTGCCATTGCCTTCTCCAAAGGCAGACTAGGATTTGTAAAGTTGCTAGCCCTGACATAGAGATCAATACTTATATTAACATACTGAGAACTAGCTATGTATCTGATAAGAGGTTAATACCCAAAATATATAAAGAACTCATACAATTCAATAGTAAAAATATCCAATTAAAAATGGGAAGAAGAAGTGAACAGACATTTTTCTAAAGAAGAATAACAGATGGCCAACAGGTATATAAAAAGGTCCTTGACATCACTAATCATCAGGGAAATGCAAACCAAAATCACAATGAGATATCTCCTCACACCTGTTAGAATGGCTATCATCAAAAACATGAGAAATAAGCATTATCAAGGAACTGGAGAAAAGGGAAAGTGAATGTTGATGGGTATGTAAATTAGTGCAGCCATTATGGAAAACAGTATTGAGTTTCCTCAAGAAAATTAAAAATAGAACTACCATATGATCTAGCAATTCAACTTCTGGATATGTATCTGAAGGAAATGAAACTAGCATATCCAAGAGATATCTGCACCCCCATGGTCACTGCAATATTATTTATAACAGCTAAGACATGGAAACAACATAAGCGTTCACTGACAGATGAATGGCTAAAGAAAATATGGTATACCTACAATAGAGTATTATTCAGTCATAAAAACAAGGAAATTCTGCCATTTGCAACAACATGGAGGGAACTTCAGACCATTATGCTAAGTGAAACAACACAGAGAAACACAAATACTGTATGATCTCGTTCATATTTTCTATGATCCAGATTCATAGAAACAGAGAATAAACTGGTGGCTACCAGAGGCTGGGGGTGGGGAGGCGGTGGAAAAAATCAGTGAAGGTGGTCAATATATAAAACTCCAGGTATAAGATGAATAGAGTCTGAGATGCAAAGTACAGCATGGTGGGACTTCCCTAGTGGTCCAGTGGCTAAGAATCCATGTGCTCATTGCAGGGGCCCGGGTTTGACCTGTGGTCAGAGAACTAGGCACTGTTCTCTGTAACTAGTTCACATGCCACAGCTAAAGATCCTGCATGCTATAGAAGGAACATACCTCAACATAATAAAAGCCATATATGATAAACCCACAGCAAACATTATCCTCAATGGTGAAAAATTGAAAACATTTCCCTAAAGTCAGGAATAAGACAAGGGTGCCCACTCTCACAACTACTATTCAACATAGTTTTGAAAGTTTTAGCCACAGCAATCAGAGAAGAAAAAGAAATAAAATGAAACTGAACTGGAAAATAAGAAGTAAAACTCTCACTGTTTGCAGATGACATGATCCTCTACATAGAAAACCCTAAAAACACCACCAGAAAATTACTAGAGTTAATCAATGAATATAGCAAAGTTGCAGGATATAAAATTAACACACAGAAATCCTGTCCATTCCTACACACTAACAATGAGAAAACAGAAAGAGAAATTAAGGAAACAATTCCATTCACCATTGCAATGAAAAGAATAAAATACTTAGGAATAAATCTACCTAAAGAAACAAAAGACCTATATATAGAAAACTATAAAACACTGGTGAAAGAAATAAAAGAGGACACAAATAGATGGAGAAATATACCATGTTCATGGATCAGAAGAATCAATATGGTGAAAATGAGGATACTACTCAAAACAATCTATAGATTCAATGCAATCCCTATCAAGCTACCAACAGTATTTTTCAGAGAACTAGAACAAATAATTTCATAATTTGTATGGGAATACAAAAAACCTTGAATAGCCAAAGCAATCTTGAGAAAGAAGAATGGAACTGGAGGAATCAACCTGCTTGACTTCAGACTATACTACAAAGCTACAGTCATCAAGACAGCATGGTACTGGCACAAAGACAGAACTATAGGTCAATGGAACAAAATAGAAAGCCCAGAGATAAATCCACACACCTATGGACACCTTATCTTTGACAAAGGAGGCAAGAATATACAATGGATTAAAGACAATCTCTTTAACAAGTGGTGCTAGGAAAACTGGTCAACCACTTGTAAAAGAATGAGACTAGAACACTTTCTAATACCATACACAAAAATAGACTAAAAATGGATTAAAGATCTAAATGTAAGACCAGAAATTATAAAACTTCTAGAGGAAAACATAGGCAAAACACTCTCTGACATAAATCACAGCAAGATCCTCTATGACATACCTTCAAGAGTAATGGAAATAAAAGCAAAAATAAACAAATGGGACCTAATTAAACTTAAAAGCTTTTGCACAATGAAGGAAACGATCAGCAAGGTGAAAAGACAGCCTTCAGAATGGGAGAAAATAATAGCAAATGAAGCAACTGACAAAGAATTAATCTCCAAAATATACAAGCAGCTCATGCAGCTCAATTCCAAAAAAATAAATGACCCAATCAAAAAATGGGCCAAAGAACTAAACAGACATTTCTCCAAAGAAGACAAACAGATGGCTAACAAACACATAAAAAGATGCTCAACATCACCCATTATCAGAGAAATGCAAATCAAAACCACAATGAGGTACCATCTCACTCCGGTCAGAATGGCTGCTATCTAAAAGTCTACAAACAATAAATGGTGGACAGGGTGCAGAGAAAAGGGAATCCTCTTACACTGTTGGTGGGAATGCAAACTAGTACAGCCACTATGGAGAATAGTGTGGAGACTCCTTTAAAAACTGGAAATAGAACTGGATATGACCCAGCAATCCCACTGCTGGGCATACACACTGAGGAAACCAGAATTGAAAGAGACACGTGTACGTACCCCATTGTTCATCACAGCACGGTTTACAATAGCTAGGACATGGAAGCAACCTAAATGTCCATCGGCAGACAAATTGATAAGACAGCTGTGGTACATATACACAATGGAATATTACTCAGCTATTAAAAAGAAGGCATTTGAATCAGTTCTAATGAGGTGGATGAAACTGGAGACTATCACACAGAGGGAAGTAACTCAGAAAGAAAAACACCAATGCAGTATATAAACACATATATATGGAATTTAGAAAGATGGTAACAATGACCTCATATGTGAGACAGCAAAAGAGATCCAGATATAAAGAACAAATTTTTGGACTCTGTGGGAGAAGACAAGGGTGGGATGATTTGAGAGAATAGCATTGAAACATGTATATTACCATATGTGAAATAGATCACCAGTCCAAGTTCAATGCATGAAACAGGGCACCCAAAGCTGGTGCACTGGGATAACCCTGAGGGATGGGATGGGGAGGGAGGTGGGTGGGGGGTTCAGAATGGGGAACACACGTACATCCATAGCTGATTCATGTCAATGTATGGCAAAGCCCATTACAATATTGTAAAGTAATTAGCCTCCAATTAAAATAAATTAATTAATTTTTTTTAAAAGATCCTACATGCTGCAACTAGGACCCAGTGCAGTCAAATACATAAACATTTAAAAAATAATAAAGCACTGCATGGTGACTAAAGTTAATAATACTCTATCACACTTAAAAGATGCTGAGAGACTAGATTTTTAAAGTTCTCATTATAAGGACACAAAATTCATAACTAAAGTGATGGATGTTAACTAAACTTACTGTGGTGATCATTTTGTGATATATAAACATATCATATCATCATGTTACATATCTAAAATGAATACAATGTTATATGCCAGTCATATTTCAATAAAACTGGGAAAAGATAAAAAGCCTACTCTCATCTTCATATATTCTATTAATTTTACATACAAGTATACAGTCTAGATGATATATTCTTATGGAAAGCCATTAAAACATGAATGAATAAAAATAATTTATAAATTTTAGATGCCCATGGTAATTGAGCCTATTCTAAACAGTATCATTCATACATTGATCAGTTCAGTTCAGTTCATTTCAGCCGCTCAGTCGTGTCCTACTCTTTGCAACCCCATGGAATGCAGCATGCCAGGCCTCCCTATCTATCACCAACTCCCAGAGTTTATTCAAACTCACGTCCATCGAGTCAGTGATGCCATCCAACCATCTCATCCTCTATTGTCCCCTTCTCCTCCTGCCTTCAATCTTTCGCAGCGTGAGGGTCTTTTCTAGTGAGTCAGTTCTTTGCATCAGGTGGCCAAAGTACTGGAGTTTTACCTTCAGCATCTGTCCTTCCAATGAGTATTCAGGACTGATTTCCTCTAAGATGGACTGGTTGGATCTCCTTGCAGTCCAAGGGACTCTCAAGAGTCTTCTCCAACACCACAGTTTAAAAGCATCAATTCTTCAGGCGTTCAGCTTTCTTTATAGTCCAACTCTCACATCCATGCGTGACTACTGGAAAAACAATAGCTTTGACTAGACAGAACTTTGTTGGCAAAATAATGTCTCTGCTTTTTATACATTGATAGATAAATATCTATACATGTACATTGATAGATATTACATAGATAGATAGTCATTGCTTACCAAAGAAGCATTTGTTAAGTGCTTGCTATAGCTTAGATGAAAGACACAGGAAGAATAAATATGCACTCACTACCTTTAATATTTTGGTGAAAGAAGCTTATATTAAATACACAAATAAATCTTCCTAGCTCATAATCTGAACAAAAGCAGGCTAGGATTTGGCAAGGTTTGCTATCCCTGATGTGAAAATCAATACTTGTATTAACATACTGTGAACAATATTTACAAAGTAATGTGTTTACAAATTAAAGTCCCACCTGGCCTTTTTTATGTTCCCTGAGATTGAGTTTCTTTATCTTGAACTCATTTCCATCACTCTTTTTATTAACTTGAACACTAATGCACCTACTTTATAAAGAAGTACCTAGTTTTCTTCTTTACTAATGGCAAGAAATGCCTCTATGAAGCTGCATAAAACCACTGAAATGAGAATATTAACAGGTTTAGCCTTCTCAATTTGAATATGCCTGGAAATGAACTTGAACAAATCCCTGAGAGGAAACGTCTTTGATAGTTTCCAGGCAAGTGATTGCTGACATTTTTACATTACCAAGCACAGTATGGCTCAGTGTAAAGAATCCATCTGCAATGCAGGAGATGCGGGTTAAATCCCTGGGTCAGAAAGATCCCCTGGAGAAGGAAATGGCAGCCCACTCCAGTATTCTTGCCTGAGAAATCCCATGGACAGAGGAGCCTGGCGGGCTACATACAGTCCATGAGATTGCAAAGAGTCAGACACGACTAAGCAACTAAACCACAACACTGTGAACTAGGGACAACTAACTACAACTTCATGAAAGTTATATGAAAGTTACAGATACACAAACCCTGTCAGTTTCCCAGGTAGCAAAATCACTAGAATCAAATCCTAAAGCCCAGAGGCAGAAACTAAGAAAAATATCTTTAATGAAATAAGTTTCAAATTCAACCAAGAAACAACTTGCTCCTGTCAAGTTTGATTACAGTTTGCTCCGGTTAGGTATATTCATTTATTCAAATTAGGCTTCAGATTTTCATATTTCCCTTTTCCCTCCAAACTTTGGCTTCATGAAATGTCCACAGAAAGAAATATATGAAAAGCTGTTTGACTCCACGTTACTAGTAAACAGCTCCAGGCAGTGAGCAACGTCCACTCCCCTTGTTGCCCTTGGCTTGGGCATCTGAGCAGCCACGTCAGCCTCTCCTTTCCATCTTAGGTAATTTTAATCCAGCCCCACAGTCCAGATTCATGGTACCTGGCTTCTAGTTTGGTTACACGCCTCTGTGAACAAAGTTAAATAAATGATTCAGATTCAGGACAGTAAACTTTGGACGAATCTTTTCTCAAGAAGAATTTCCAGGTGGTAGGATAAACTGGAGAGAAGGATAAAGAAATAGAGAAATTACCTGTGGAGGAAAGTGTAAAGTGGCCTCCAAGACTACCAGCCTCATTAGGACTTTGGACCCCAAAGCACTACACTCTGAAAAAATGAAAAATCTGCATCTTGTGGCTATAGCTATTTTGGACTTTGGCTATGATATCTGGATCAGGCTGTTGTCTAACCTTCCCTTTTCTCTTAGCCCATTTCTAGGCATTTTCACTAGCCCATTTCTTCCAGTGGAAGAAGCCTCAATAGAGAAAAAAGCTTTCAAGCTCAAAGATATTTATTATAATATAATTATGACAGAAAAAGAAAAACCTAAATAGATAAACATGTGGGGGTGAAGTGAAGTGAAAGTCGCTCAGTCGTGTCCGACTCTTTGCAACCCCATGGGCTATACAGTTCATGGAATTCTCCAGGCCAGAATACTGGAGTTGGTAGCCTCTCCCTTCTCCAGGGGATCTTCCCAACCCAGGGATCAAACCCAAGTCTCCTGCATTGCAGGTGGATTCATTACCAGCTGAGCCACAAGGGAAGCCCAAGAACACTGGAGTGGGTAGCCTATCCCTTCTCCAGGGATCTTCCTGACCCAAGAATCGAACCAGGGTCTCCTGCATTGCAGGCGGATTCTTTACCAACTGAGCTATCAGGGAAGTGGGGGAGACTAAGTTAACTAAGCAGTACATACTCAATGAGCAGTGTAAGTATTTATAATACAAGAAAAAATTTAAAAAGCTGGATATGAAATTGCATGTGTAATATGATTCCCACTAATAAAAAGGATATTCACATAGAAAACATGGGAAGAAAACATTACAAATAATAATTATCTTGCTCTTTATACTATTATGCATTTGATATGTACTATTTCACATGCATTGGTACAATCAGAGAGAAAACATATGGAAAGCCTAGTGAGCTACTGCTTAGAGAAAAAAGCTGAACTTTTTTCCAAGCTAAAGTTGCATGGAAAAAATGGGTGCAATTATTTTAAAAACTTCTACATCAAGAGCATCAAAGTTAAATACCAACAGGAGTCAAACACAGCATAAACAAATAAAAGAAACTGCACTGGGACAGTTTTCAAGTTGGCAAGCTCCTGCCCCTTCTGAGGGGGACCACCTCTTCTTCACTCTTGACATTTGAGAATTTATTTAAAGTTTTCAAGAAAAATTCTAAGTATGGATTTCATGCGAAATCTCTTCATTTTTGCATGTTAAATCTGAATTTAAATTATAAATGTATTTCACCGGCCAGATGATTTTTTTGGCCCCAAAGCTGCCCATTTGCATCTTCTGCTCTATATCTGAATAAGCACAAGCGCACACACATCAATAGATGTTAAAGACAGTCCAACCAAAATGGACCTGAAAACTCTAGAAAACAAAAAGTCCATATCCTGTGGATTTAGCTATTTTGGGCTTTGCTTCCATAGAAGCAAAATCTTCTTTAATATGCATGGATGCTTGTATAATGAAAACATTAAAGCATTACTTTTCACTGAAGTACAGAGTTTATCTTTTTTGAAGCTTTCTCGGGATGTGGAGATTCTTTTCATCTTTCTCTACATATTATAGCCATTAAATTAAACTTTTAATTGTTCTTGTAAGGATGTTACAGACAATGCTGGTGGAATTATACATACAAGACAAAGACACCAGCACGAAAAATGACAACTCTGCAAAGTGGACTATGTAAAACGGATGTCACGTTAACTCAACGTGGCTGCCTACTCACTCTCTCTCTCCCCATACCCTTGACCTCGTCCCACCACAACCCAATCAGTGGAGGGAATCGTGTCCCTTGAGCCTACTGACAAAATCACAAAAGTGTAGCCTAGGAGGGGAGGGAACAGGAGGGAAGTCACTAGGCTTATGAGAACTTATGATAATGTAGGAAGAGTTGACAACTAGGAAAAAGTGAAAGGTTTTACATCCTACCCCAAATTCTTTTAATAATTCTACTTGGAAAGTTGAGCTGTTTCTCCAGACATTTAAAAAAGGGAATGAAAAAACCATCTGCAATTCTACTCAAGACAGTGTTGCAGATGTTGGAGAAAAAGCATAAGGGAAGTGAGATTTGCTCTTCTAGAAATACAAGTGCTGTTAAGGGCCCTTTTACTTTGCTTTATATGTTCCTCATAAGATCAAAGGGATAGCTCAAGTTTCACTTTGTGCTCAGGGGTGGCATGCCCTGTTATGTCAGGAGTCATATTTTCATCCATTCTTTTGCTTCTCCTTGAGAATGTACCCTGTTTTCTGGCCTATTCTAAGAGCCCCTGGGAAGCTTCCTGCTTGGCATAACAAGAAAGTGTTTGAGAAAGTGGGCTTTCAGGGAGTCGTGGGGCACTGCAGTGGGCAGGGGGTAGTGAGATGAAGTGGTTAAGGGTTTGCATGCTTTTGAACTTCTGCCAGGACTGCTTGATATTCTCTGGTATTTCCTCTGAAAGATTATTATGGTTTGTCACAGTGATGCACTGTTAAACGTTTAACAACTTGTTCTCTGAGGAAAAGAACCCTTATCTATATAGTACTTGCTCATTTTTCTGGTGTAAATGCTCCCACCATAGCTGATTTCACTAAATGCAGAGCCAGGAAGAGAAATGCACAATGGGCTCCTCCAGCTCACCCTTGTCTGTCTTCTGCTCCATCTTCATCTCACCAGAGTGTCTGAGGCTTTCCGGTAGGGATGCTCAGCCTGTAAGAAGTGCCTGCTGTGAAGAAACCCACTCTATCCTCTGTTGTTGTTTTAACTGCCATTGTTCAGACAGTTTTTGTGATCTTTTTCAGCTGATCACATTGTTGAACAATTTTATGTTGCCTCTATCTCTCTCTTCTTACAGTTTTCATTTTATTGATTTAATTTCTTTACCACTGTTTATCTCAGCAGGGAAACACTGAATCTAAAATTGCCCCTTCTCTGAAAAAGGTACAGAGCTCACACCATGGTAGACACTAAAAGGTCCTCTTGTACTCAATTTGGGACTCACTCTGGGACCAAAGCTTAGTTGCCTCCTGAGAGAGAAATGATATTAGTTATGCTGTGCAGATTGGCAATGTGCAATTGATGAGTCAGCTGCTGCGGCAGTACTACTATGTTTTTAGACACGGCCATCTCAGTAACTTGGAATAACAAATATTTATTTCTCACTCACAGTCTGCAGGTCCGCGGCAGCTGCTCCTCTTCAGGCTGAATGTAGGTTTCAGCACGCAGGTCCATCCTGTACATCTTCTTCCAGGGCCCACAATGAAGGACCACAGGCTTCTAGGGCTTGATCTAACTGCAGAGTTCCTAAAGCTGGTGCTTAGAACTGTCACGTGGACTTCTTTGTCCATGTCCCACTGGCCAGAGCAAGTCACATGGCCAAGCCCATCATCAATGGGGAAGTAGACTCCACCCTAAAGGGAAGGGGAATGAGACGGGAACATCTGCTAAGCGACGCTCCATTACAGCAACTCTTGAAGGTACTGAGTGCTCGATGAAGGTGCTCTGTGAGCTAGTTTCTCCTGGAGGGGCTCCCGAGGTGAGAAGGAAAAGGGCAGACAATAAAAGGGTGGAAAAACCACAAAATGAGCAGCTTGCTATATAATTCCCTGGGAGGAAATCCCTCACATCTGACCACCTCAAAGTATACGACAAGGAAAGTGGGTTGAAAGGGCTGCCCTCGGCGCGGTGGATCCTCATTGTAAGGGGTTGCCAGCTTATATGCATAACTTGGCGGGGGGGTGGAGGGGCTCTCTTTAAGAAAAGAAATATGAAATTACAAATATAAAATTAGATTTTAAAGTTTTTATTTAAAGTGAGAAAATAAACCACAAATCACACATTTTGAAAAAAATTGATAATTACCAAAAAATCCCCAAAGCCAGAAAAAGGATATTTTAATCAACAAACTATCTGACATGCCTCTATAATATTGTCCTAGATTTTCTGCCTACAAATATTTTGATAGTCTTGGACAACAACTTGGTAATATCACATGTTAAGAGAATAGATTCATTTTTTAGATTTTTTTCCTATTTCATTGAAGTATAGCTGATTTACAATGTCGTGTTAGTTTTTCCTGCACAGCAAAGTGGTTGTTACATGGTCATATGTACATACACATATATACATTATTTTTCATATCTTTTCCATTATTACAAGGTATTAAATATAGTTCCCTGTTTTATAAAGTAGGGTCTTGTTGTTTTTCCAAAGAATAGATAGGTTTAGTCATTCCTCTAACATGAAAGTGTCTGACTCTATCTCAAACGTATTTTTCCTCTACAACCCTCACACTCCGGCTCAGGCACCCTGAGCCATGTTCACAGGATGATGACACCACTGGCCCTGGACCTTCACACTGAAAGAATTAACACACTGATTAGGGAGAGTATTCCTGGAAATAACCCAAAATGTCTATCGACTGATGAATGGATTAACAAAATGGAGCACTATTCAGGCACAAAAAGGAATTATGTACTGATTCATGCTAAAATGTAGATAAGCCTTGAAAACACTGTGCTAAGTGAGGAAAGCCAGACACAACAGGCACATATATTATATGATTCCACTTATATGAAGTGTCCAGAATAAACAAATTCAGAAACAGAAGATATTTAGGAAGGGATTTAGGAGTCGGCTGGTGAGAGGAAGGGAGAGAATAGGTAGGGACTACTGATGTGGTTTCTTTAGGGGAGGGACGAAAATGTTCTAGAATTAAAGAGCTATGATAGTTTCACAACCTTAGGAACATATTAAGTCACTGAACTATATGCTTTTAAAAGGTCAAGTTTATGCTAAACTTAAAAATTTTAAGATTATTCCTAAAAGCCACTCTTATATTCAAACAGCCAGAAATAAGTGTACCGTGAATACCTGCAAACTATATAAATATATCTCACTGAACCCAAACTCAACATATATCTTTAATTTAACATCCTTTTAGCCAGACCCCAAAATATCCTTGGCTGCCACGTGATACAAAGGGGTGGTTATAGCAGTTAGCATAGAAAGAGACACTGGTTTTACTCTTGCAAATTGTACAAAACCACATGACCAGGTCAACGTATCATTAGGGCCCTGGACCATCCTTACATGCCAAGCACCCACCCAACTTCCCCACCCCCAGTGTCAGCCACACACATTTAAATTTTAGAAAACGGTCAAGCAGTCCTGAATATTTTTACACAGCTTCTTGAAGGCAAACGAAGCAACAATTTCTCAGCTAAGCTATTAAATCCTATTTACATTGTACCTGAATGTCTAAAACGACAGACTTCCCCTTTGAAAAAAGACAGCTTTAAATAAGGTTTCTTTTCCTTGTTCAGAACGTTGCAAATTTTCCCCTTCTTCATGAAACAGAGGGTAAGCTCTGATTAGAATCCCTCTCAAGGGTGTCTGACCTTGCCCAGAGGATCAAAGTCCAAATTTCATCTCACCGCCAAGGCCTAATGAGAATTCCAGAGCCCTCCAGATCATCTCAGTTTTGGCGAATCCGCCCTCGGGCTGACCCTCACCCACGTGGAAGCCCCTCTCCCCAGCTGTAGCCCTGAGCTTGGCCTGCACCTGGCTGGCTTCTGCTCGAGCCTCTCCCCTGCTCAGCTGGACTGGACTCTGGTGTCTGTAAATTCTCCAGCTGCCGGGACCCCTTGGAGAAGTCCTGCCAGATGCAGGGGCTGTAATTCATTTATTTGAGGATTATATAATTTCAAACTCCAACAGACAAATACATGGAGATATCTGCCTGTGTTTCTGACTTTGAGTGGCCCATTTCTGAAAGACCAAACAATATTCTTTTGGATGCAAGCTTCAAATACCTTCCCATTCAGATACTAACCAGAAATCAGCTTTAAGAAAAACAAATTGTCCCTGCTTCTTAACTAAACGTTCATTCCTCTTCTTGTCTCGCTTTAGCAATGATGAGTAAATAAGCACTAATCCCAGTGGCCATCAGAGGCTTGGCTTCTGAGATATCTGGCTGTGTGTTCTGTGCTTCGTCAGTCAGTCGTGTCCAACTCTTTGTGACCCCATGGACTGTAGCC
Organism: Ovis aries; assembly: GCF_016772045.2. Classification (NCBI taxonomy): domain Eukaryota; kingdom Metazoa; phylum Chordata; class Mammalia; order Artiodactyla; family Bovidae; genus Ovis; species Ovis aries. The sequence goes on from NC_056060.1 coordinate 43,246,277, forward strand.
AACCAGGCTCCTCTGTCCATGGGGATTCTCCAGGCAAGAATACTGGAGTGGGCTGCCATGCTCTCTTCCAGGGGATCTTCCCAGCCCAGGGACTGAACCCATGTCTCCCACGTTGCAGGCAGATTCTTTACCATCTGAGCCACCAGGAAAGCCCTGGCTAGGTTGGCCTCAACTGAGGCTTTCATTTCAAAATGCTGTACCAAGTATAAGTTGAAATTTCCTTTAAGTGGCTAGAAATAATTGTGCTTAAAAACTAGATTAAGAATCTGGGGGCTTCTCTAGTAGCTCAGTGGTAAGGAAACTGCCTGCCAGTGCAGGAGACATGGGTTGGAGGACACAGTGCAGGAGACATCAGTCCCTAGTGGGGGAAGATTTCACATGCTGAGGAGCAACTAAGCCTGTATGCCATAACTACTGAGCCTGTGCTCTAGAGCCTGGGAGCCGCACTTACTGAGCCCACGTGAAACAACTACTGAAGTCTGCTCACTCTAGAGCCTGTGCTCCACAACAAGAGAAGCCATCGCAGTGAGAAGCCCAAGCACCACCACAACAGAGAAGTCCCTGCTCGCCACAATTAGAGAAAGCCCACATGCAGCGATGAAGACTCAGCATGGCCAAAATTAAAATAAATAAAATTATATCTAGTAGGAGGTCAAGAGATATACCTGGAGTAACAGGCAAGTTTGGCCTTGGAGTACAAAATGAAGCATGGCAAAGTTTGCTAAGAGAATGCACTGCTGCTGCTGCTGCTGCTGCTAAGTCGCTTCACCTAGACGGCAGCCCACTAGGCTCTTCTGTCCCTGGGATTCTCCAGGTAAGAATACTGGAGTGGGTTGCCATTTCCTCCTCCAATGCATGAAAGTGAAAAGTGAAAGTGAAGTCGCTCAATCGTGCCGGACTCTTAGTGACCCCATAGACTGCAGCCTACCAGGCTCCTCCGTCCATGGGCTTTTCCAGGCAAGAGTACTGGAGTGGGGTGCCATTGCCTTCTCCGAGAGAATGTATTGGTCATAGCAAACACCCTCTTCCAACAACACAAGAGAAGATTCTACACATGGACATCACCAGATGCTCAATACTGAAATCAGATTGATTATATTCTTTGCAGCCAAAGATGGAGAAGCTCTACAGAGTCAGCAAAAACAAGACTGGGAGCTGACTGTGATTTGGATCATGAACTCCTTGTTGCCAAATTCAGACTTAAATTGAAGTAAGTAGGAAAAACCACTAAACCATTCAGATATGACCTAAATCAAATCCCTTACGATTATACAGTGGAAGTGACAAATAAATTCAAGAGATTAGATTTGATAGAGTGCCTGAAGAACTAAGGATGGAGGTTTGTGACATCATAAAGGAGGCCGTGATCAAAACGATCCCCAAGAAAAAGAAATGCAAAAAGGCAAAATGGTTGTCTGAGGAGGCCTTACAAATAGATGAGAAAAGAAGAGAAGCAAAGGCAAAGGACAAAAGGAAAGACATATCTATCTGAATGCAGAGTTTCAAAGAGAGATAAGAAAGCCTTCCTCAGCAATCAATGCAAAGAAATAGAGGAAAACAACAGAATGGGAAAGACTAGAGATCTCTTCAAGAAAATTAGAAAACATTTCATGCAAAGATGGGCACAATAAAGGACAGAAATGGTATGACCCTAACAGAAATAGAAGATATTAAGAAGAGGTGGCAAGAATACACAGAAGAACTATACAAAAAAGATCTTCATGACCCAAATAACCACGATGGTGTGATCACTCAGCTAGAGCCAGACATCCTGGATTGAAAAGTCAAGTGGGCCTAAGGAAGCAACACTACGAACAAAGTTAGTGGAAGTGATGAAATTCCAGCTGAGCTATTTCAAATCCTAAAAGATGATGCTGTGAAAGTGCTTGCTGTACTCTATATGCCAGCAAGTTTGGAAAACTCAGCAGTGGCCACAGGACTGGAAAAGATCAGTTTTCATTCCAATTCCAAAGAAAGGCAATGCCAAAGAATGTTCAAATTACTGCACAATTGCACTCATCTCACACACTACCAAAGTTATGCTCAAAATTCTCCAAGCAAGCCTTCAAAAGTACATAAACCGAGAACTTCCAGATGTTCGAGCTGGATTTAGAAAATGCAGAGGAACCAGAGATCAAATTACCAACATCCGTTGGATCATAAAAAAGCAAGAGAATTCCAGAAAAACATCTATTTCTGCTTGAGTAACTACACTAAAGCCTTTGACTATGTGGATCACAACAAACCTGGAAAACTCTGAAAGAGATGGGAATACCAGACCACCTTAACTGCCTCCTGAGAAACATATATGCAGGTTGAGAAGCAACAGTTAGAATAGGACATGAAACAATGAACTGGTTCCAAATTGGAAAAGGAGTACGTCAAGGCTGTATATTGTCACCTTGCTTATTTAACTTATATGCAGAGTACATCATGTAAAATGTCAGGTTGGATGAAGCACACACTGGAATCGAGATTGCCAGAAAAAATATCAATAACCTCAGATATTCAGATGACACCACCTTTATGGCAGACAGCAAAGAGCAACTAAAGAGCCTCTTGAAGAAAGTGAGAGGAGAGTGAAAAAGCTGGCTTAAAATTCAACATTCAAAAAATGAAGATCATGACATCACTTCATGGCAAATAGATGGGGAAACAATGGAAAAAGTCACAGACTTTATTTTCTTGGGCTCCAAAATCACTGCAGACGGTGACTACAACCATGAAATTAAAAGACGCTTGCTCTTGGAAGAAAAGCTACAACCACCTAGACAGCATATTAAAAACCAGAGACATTACTTTGCTGACAAAGGTCCGTAGAGTCAAAGCTATGGTTTTTCCAGTAGTCATGTATGGCTGTGAGAGTTGGACTATACAGAAAGCTGACCGCCGAAGAACTGATGCTTTTGAACTGTGGTGTTGGAGAAGACTCTTGAGAGTCCCCTGGACTGCAAGGAGATCAAACCAGTCAGTTCTAAAGGAAATCAGTCCTGAATATTCATTGGAAGGACTGATGCTGAAGCTGAAACTCCAATACCTTGGCCACCTGATGTGAAGAACTGACTCCTTGGAAAAGACCCTGATGCTGGGAAAGATTGAAGGCAGGAGAAGAGGATGACAGAGGATGAGATGGTGGGATGGCATCACTGACTCAATGGACATGAGTTTGAGCAAGCTCCAGGAGTTGTGATGGACAGGGAAGCCTGGAATGCTGCAGTCCGTGAGGTATCAAAGAGTTGACATGACTGGGCAACTGAACCTAATTGATATTTTATAAAACTGATAGTTGCTATTAGTTTTAAGTATGGAAAATGGAAAGAGAAAGAGAGAGGATGGGAAAGGAGGGGAAGGAAAAGGGAGGGGAGGAGAGCACAGGAGAAGGCAGGAGAGAGGAAAAGCAAGGGAAGGAGAGGAAAAGGAGCAAGTCAGGAGGAGGAGGAGAAGTCGTGGCTAAGGCAGAAAAAAAGGAAAGTCCCAGGATAGTAGAACAATCTCAGAAATCAAAGAGGAGTGCTTTTCTAAAAAGAAAACTTTTGGCCACTAGTGAGACTCCAGTAGTTGGAAAGCCCACTGAATATGCATGATGTCATGCACTGTACATTCACAGCACACACAAGGCCACATTCAATCTGCTGACCTCGAGGGCAGAACACAAGGCATATTTGTTCCCCCTAGCCCCTGACTCTGAAGAGAAGGAGAAGTCTGTACTGGAAGCATTTTAATTTTGAATCAGGCTGGTTGTTAGCTACGTTGTGAAATAGATTAGCTTTCAGAAAGAGAAATATTCATTTCTTTTTATGGTCACTATTGTAAGTAGATGGTGGGTAACAGGCTTGGGAGGCCCCCAACTTGGTGTCAGGGCTGAAGTGGCAAAGCCAGGACTCACCAGTGGAGAAGAACCAACCTGGCTTAGGGGGAATAAGTCGTATCCCAACTTGTACTGTGACTCAAACAGGGCTTACTGATGCAATTTGGGTGTCTCTTTTAGTGACTTCTGGAAAAATAGAGCTAAGATATAACCTTATAAGACAAACTGTAAATCACATCAGTCACAGGAAATTTTGTCATGGCCTGGATTAGGTGGCAGAAGGGAGCTAGTTCGAAGGAAAAAGTCAGAGGCACTGGGATTTGTCTGAATTTGTCTGAATATTACTAGAATCATATGGAAGAGAGGTAACTGGGTTCTTTCAGGTTGGTGGTGCCAATATAGAGAGAAATGGAAATATATAGAGGAGATGGTTAGTTCACCAGATTACTTTGTTCATTTAAATATTCTTTTGGAAATGTCCAGTTTCCTTTTTTCCCTCTTTTTCTATGTTTACCAAGGTTTATTTTTCCTATTTTTTATAAACTATGTTTATTTAGAGATAACTTAGATTCCAATAGTTCTTTTTCCTTATTTTTTAAAACCGTTAATGATAGAAAATTTCAAACTTAAAAGTAGAAAGAAAAGTATAATGAACTCACAAGTACCAACTTAACAGCAGTTTTAAAAAATCTATTCTCCTTTTTTTTTCCTGGAGTATTTTAAAGCAAATCTCAGACATGATATTAATTCACCTGGAAATACTTCTATATACATCTATCTTTAACTGTTCAGAAGTTTTAAAAATGCCAATTATCCCATTTTGATAATAATATAACTTAAAATAATTTGTTTATCTAATTGAATACTAAGTCTATCTTCAAATTTCCCTCATTATCCCAGATGTATTTTGTCACAAGTTTGTTCAAGTCAGAATCTAAACAGTTTCATATATTAGATTTGGTTAAATATCTTTCATTGTTTATAAATCCATCCCTCAATTTTTATATCATTATTCTGGAAAAACTAGCTCATTTGGCCTATAGAATATCTCATTCAGGATTTGATTTATTGCATCTTGGTGGTTTTGTTTAAAATATTCTTTGCCTTATTTGCTGTGAGCTGATAGCTAAAGCTCTTGGCTGGATAAGATTCAGGTCTGATTTTTTTAGGCAAGAATACTTCTTAAGTGGTGTGTTTTTCTTATTGTAGAACATCATTATACAGTCCAGTTGTTTTATTTTTAATTATACCAAGTGAATTGGTAGATTCAGGTGATAGCAATCCAATATTTCCATTATGAAGTTCTTCATTGACTTTTCTTTTTTTTTTTGGCTGTGCCTGGTCTCAGCTATAGTATGTGGGATCTTTGTTGCCATGTGGAGGATCTATTTCCCTGATCAGGGATGGAACCTGTGTATCCTGCATTGGGAGCACAGTCTTAACCACTGGACCATGAGGGAAGTCCCTCTTCATTGACTTTTAACTTAACTGTTTTAGCAAAAATAATTGTTGTCTAGATCCATTGTTTTATTTGGAGTTGCAAAATGATGATTTTATAATTCCATCATTCCTTCTGCATTCACTGGTTGAATTATTCCATAAAGAACCTTCCCTCATCAATAATTTGGTTATCATGAAATATAGTTCATACAGGAAAGGCAGAATAAAATCCTTGATATTTCCCTTTTTAATACATTTTTATATTTCAAGAAGCAATAATGAGAACTGGATGGAACAACAGACTGGTTCCAAATTGGGAAAGGTGTATGTCAAGGCTGTATATTGTCATGCTGCTTATTTAACTTATATGCAGAGTACATCATGTGAAATGTTGGGCTGGATGAAGCACAAGCTGGAATCAAGATTGCCGGGAGAAATATCAACAACCTCAGATATGCAGATGATACCACTCTTATGGCAGAATGTGAAGAAGAACTAAAGAGCCTCTTGATGAAATTGAAAGAAGAGTAAAAAGTTGGCTTAACATCAAAATTCAGAAAACCAAGATCATGGCATCTGGTCCCATCACTTCATGGCAAATAGATGGGGAAACAGTGGAAACAGTGGCAGACTATTTTTGTGGGCACCAAAGTCACTGCAGATGGTAACAGCAACCATGAAATTAAAAGACACTTACTCCTTGGAAGGAAAGTTATGACCAACGTAGACAGTATATTAAAAAGCAGACATTACTTTGCCAACAAAGGTAGTCTAGTCAAAGCTGTGGTTTTTCCAGTAGTCATATATGGATGTGAGAGTTGGACTATAAATAAAGTTGCTGCTGCTGCTGCTAAGTCACTTCAGTCATGTCCGACTCTGGGTGACTCCATAGACGGCAGCCCACCAGGCTTCCCCGTCCCTGGGATTCTCCAGGCAAGAACACTGGAGTGGGTTGCCATTTCCTTCTCCAATGCATGAAAGTGAAAAGTGAAAGGGAAGTCGCTCAGTCGTGTCTGACTCTTTGTGACCCCATGGACCGCAGCCTACCAGGCTCCTCTGTCCATGGGATTTTCCAGGCAAGAGTACTGGAGTGGGGTGCCATCACCTTCTCCGTAAATAAAGTTGAGTGCCAAAGAACTGATGTTTCTGAATTGTGGTGTTGAAGAAGATTCTTGAGAGTCCCTTGGACTGCAAGGAGATCCAACCAGTCAATCCTAAAGGAAATCAGTCCTGAATATTCATTGGAAGGACTGATGTTGAAGCTGAAACTCCAATACTTTGGCCACCTGATGCATAGAACTGACTCTTTGGGAAAGACCCTGATGCTGAGAAAGATTGAAGGCAGCAGAAGGGGATGATGGAGGATGAGATGGTTGGATGGCAGTCCATTGGATCACAGAGTCAGACACGACTGAGCAACTGAGTTGAACTGAATACATTTTTGAGTGATGATCTGGTGCCCTAGTGACCTCCGAAAACGACCAAAGACATTTTTTTAAATCATTATCAGTTCAGTTCAGTTCGGTCGTTCAGTAATATCCGACTCTTTGTGATGCCATGAATCGCAGCATGCCAGGCCTCCCTGTCCATCACCGACTCCCAGAGTTTACCCAAACTCATGTCCATTGAGTCAGTGATGCCATCCAACTATCTCATCCTCTGTTGTCCCCTTCTCCTCCTGCCCCCAATCCCTCCCAGCATCAGGGTCTTTTCAAATGAGTCAGCTCTTTGCATCAGGTGGCCAAAGTAGTGGAGTTTCAGCTTCAACATCAGTCCTTCCAATGAATATTCAGGAACGATTTCCTTTAGGATAGACTGGTTGGACCTCCTTGCAGTCCAAGGGACTCTCAAGAGTCTTCTCCAACACCACAGTTCAGAAGCATCAATTTTTCAGTGCTCAGCTTTCTTTATAGTCCAACTCTCACATCCATACATGACTACTGGAAAAACCATAGCCTTGACTAGACAGACTTTTGTTGACAAAGTAATGTCTCTGCTTTTTAATATGCTGTCTACGTTGGTTATAACTTCCCTCCAAAGAGTAAGCATCTTTTAATTTCAGGGCTACAGTCACCATCTGCAGTGATTTTGGAGCCCCCAAAATAAAGTCTGCCACTGTTTCCACTGTTTCCCCATCTATTTGCCATGAAGTGATGGGACTGGATGCCATGATCTTAGTTTTCTGAATGTTGAGCTTTAAGCCAATTTTTTCACTCTCCTCTTTCACGTTCATCAAGAGGCTTTTAGTTCCTCTTCACTTTCTGCCATAAGGGTGGTGTCATCTGCATATCTGAGGTTATTGAGATTTCTCCCGGCAATCTTGATTCCAGCTTGTGCTTCTTCCAGTCCAGCGTTTCTCATGATGTACTCTGCATATAAGTTAAATAAGCAGGGTGACAATATACTGCCTTGACGTACTCCTTCTCCTATTTGGAACCAGTCTGTTGTTCCAAGGCCAGTTCTAACTGTTGCTTCCTGACCTGCATAAATTCATTAATTTTTCATTACCTGATGTGTTCTAATTTTTTTCATGTACAAATTGCCCCATCTTTGGCCAGTGGGAGCCTCTTAAGAATGGCTTTTACATGGTTTCGATTTGACTATTTGTTTTGAAAGATTTCCTCACTATTTTTTTCATGTACAAGTTGCCCCATCTTTGGCCAGTGGGAGCCTCTTAAGAATGGCTTTTACATGGTTTCGATCTGACTATTTGTTTTGAAGATTTCCTCATTTCTTCTTTGACTTAGACTCACTTTTTAAGTCCTGCCCTAAACTTAGAATCTGTGAAGAGTCAGGCACAACTGAGTGACTAAGCACAGCACAGGGCAAACTTGGAATCAGGCATTTCCCCAAAGATTTCTGGTTTCTCTTAGTAGGGAATGGTATTCAGAGACCATAATGTGAATGCCTGTTGTGCTTATTACTACTAAATTCATTGTTTCTAGGTCTTTTCAACAGTCAGAGCAATGAAATATGTTTTTTTTAATTTAAGAGACAAAAAATGAGTTTATACTGATATTTCCTATTCAAATATGAGATTATGGGATTTTTACTTAACTCTGTTGGTTTTATACTCTTAGTAATCTTATGTTATTAGTAATACTGATGCTTCAGCATCTCTTACTTTTGAGTCAACAGCCAAGGTTCACCAGATATTTAAGAAAATCTGAACACTGAAAACAGAAACAATAAAAGTAATTTGAAATATATCAATGTAAAAAACATTATACTTAACATCCTCAGAGACACAAGAGATAATATTACCCCCATGGATTTATTACAAAGAAATCTTAACCTGCATTAAATGTGTTCTTTTCAAACTAAAGCTAATAAGTAATGATGGTACTAATAATATCACAGAAATCAAACTGATCAGCAAGGGAGAAGTAATATACAGATATAAGTCAGTTAGGAAAAACCATGCAATCTTAAATTTAAATTGGAAATATCAGTAAGAATTCAAGTTTCTCTCATTTTCAAATGTGTAAACGTTCTCACTCTTTACTCTGAAAAATCCACAAAACAGTGATAATTCAGTAGCAAAGACTATCTCTTATGCCCATACGGTGGTCTCCAAATACCATTTCCCAGTGAAAAGAAACTAGGAATCCTTGGGAAAATACAACAAAGACGCAACAGCCAAACATAGAACATGAAATTCTGTAGATGTGATCAAATGTTTGATCAAATTTCTCCTACAAATAAATGGCCCTGAAAAAGAGAGAGAGGAGCACTTCCCTGGTGGGCCAGAAGTTGACAGTCCGCCTGCCAATGTTCGAACCCTGGTCTGAGAAGATTCTACATGCCGAAGAGCAACTAAACCGGTAGGCCATAATTACCGAAGCCTGGGCGCCCTAGAGCCTGCGTGCCACAAATACTGAGGCTGTGTGCGCAGCTACTGAAACCCACAAACCTAGAGCCTGTGTCCCGCAGTAAGCGAAGCCACTGCAATTGAGAAGCTCATGCACTGCAACAAAGAGCAGACCCTGCTCGCCACAACTAGAGAAAGCCGGGGCACAGCAAAGGTCCAGTACAGGCATTAATAACACTCTTTAAAACTTTTTAGAAACAGAGGAAATAAATAATATGCATTGTGTGGATCTTGTTTGAATCCTGTAGTACAAGAAATAGATGGTCTTTATCCATGATTATATGATATTAAAAATTATTAATTTTATTACATATGATAGTAGAATTATTATGTGGAAAAAGGGACCTTACCAGTTTTTGTAGCTGAGATGATATAGTTGGGATTTGCTTTAATACACTGGAAGAGAAAGACGTGGAGGAGACATAAGTGAAAGAAATTTGGCAAAATACTGATAAATACTAAAGCTAGGTGGTACGGGTTCAACATACTGTTTTTTTGTATGTTCTTTGTATGTTTGTATGTTTGAAAATGACCTTAATTTTAAAAAGTTTAAAAAAACAGAACTCTGTTTAGAAACAAACTCTTATTTAGAAACACTAAAGAGGACCTAAATACATGGAGAGATATTAGGATATAATTAACTAATGAAGTTAATTAAAGGCACACAGGACGCAAGAGAGAATCCAGCCCCAATTCCACGCCTCAGGCTCCAGCAAGCAGCAGGATGTGCCTGACATCCCCCAAAGCTTCAGTCCAGGGCCTAGACTTGGCTCCAGATGTCCGTTGACCCCTGGGCCTCCCTGGCCTAGGGCGGCAGGTCCCGTTGCCGTTCCCAGGCTGCTGGTGGGAGGTCCTTTGTGTAGTGGGCTGCACGTGCAGCTTCCTAATTCGCAGAGCCCTTTTGGACACGCGTGAATAGCTGGTTACAGTCTCCACATTTTTATGCAGATGCTCCTGCGGGGGGTGGAGACTAGAGGCAGCAGCAACTGATAAGGAAACCATGGAGGGTAGCTCTCCCTAAGAGACCCCACAGGAAACCTGCACAAACTCACATCCCTTTTGGTTTGTTCCTCTGCGTGGCTGCCGGTTTCAGCCGTGCTTCGGTGTCCCCTTCTCCAGCTTCCGGCTCCCCCAGCAGCTGTTGTTTCCCTCACTCCCTCTGCTCCCATCCAAGGTACAGGAGGACTTCATTCCATTTAGAGAACTCCTGGTGTTTCCTGGCTGCTGGGGATGATTCATTTTTACTCCCTGGAATCTTCTCTGTGGCCAGAACATTGTTTTCCATATCCTTCCCACCCCCACCCCCAGGAAAGAACAAAAGGCAATATTTGGTCTTCTGGCTGGAATCTAATCACCCCATCCCATACATGGTTTGGGCTGTGGTTCCTCCAGCTCATCTCACAAAACATTTTGAGATAAACTCTAACAAGGGGACATGGTCGATTCCCAGTTGAAGTGATGTATTATATGATTCATCTGTTCCCTAAGATTTCCAGTTATAGTCATGAAATCTGGCCTCTACCCCTAAAGCTAACCTTTATGTTTATAAGAAATAACCCTAGTAACCCACACATTTTCAGAGCTGCAATCATGCTTCCATGAGGTTGTAAACTCAGCAAGATAAAGTTTTCTCTGTTGCAAATCAGCTATGCTTGAAAAGTTGGTAGAGTTGAAATAAGCTATAAATAAGATAGATTTGATGAAGTTCTAATTCAAGAATTTCATTTTCTCACTTCTGCCCCAAACCATGGCCAGATCAACTGCATTTTATTTCACATTGTGATCCCAGAAGGAGCCATACCATTTTAGAAAGAAGGATGAACAATGGATTCAAGCCATCCAGAATTAGATTTGCAACAGAGGGCAAATAAGGTCCTCAGAATCAAAGAATGTTAGGGGGAGAGAGATGTTAGTCAGGATCTACCCTCTCCTTTTAGAAGTGAGAAAACTAAAGTCCAAAGAGAGTCATATTTTCCTAAGGTCACAGAGGTAGCAAGTGAAAACAGGTTCAAAACCAGGTTTAAAACCAGAAGACCCCAACCCACCCTCTCACTCATGCTAGCTTCTGAAAAGTCCTCCTTGCTTGGCTTCGCCTCCTTGCTGGCCTATTCTCCCGTCACCAGCCACCTCCTCTATAGCACCCCTTGGCTCCTCTCTCTCCTGGCTCAGAACTGTTCACTCACTCTTAGCTGTCCCCCATAACTTTCCAGTCGTATCACACGCTGCACCCCTGTGCCTTCCCAGACCACATGGAAAAGTAGCTCTTCCCCAAGAGAGCCCTGTGCTGACCTACATCTTTTCCAATGCAGTTTTCTCTGCCCAGAAGATTCTTCTTCTCTATCTTTACCAGGAAAAATCCTCCTTCCTTTCAGAGGATCAGTTCAGATGCTACTTCCTTCATATTCAGATGCAATTTCTTCATTGCTGCTGCTGCTGCTGCTAAGTCGCTTCAGTCGTGTCCAACTCTGCGCGACCCCCATAGACGGCAGCCCACCAGCCTCCCCCGTCCCTGGGATTCTCCAGGCAAGAACACTGGAGTGGGTTGCCATTTCCTTCTCCAATGCATGAAAGTAAAAAGTGAAAGTGAAGTCACTCAGTTGTGCCCAACTCTTAGCGACCCCATGGACTGCAGCCTACCAGGCTCCTCCATCCATGGGATTTTCCAGGCAAGAGTACTGGAGTGGGGTGCCATTGCCTTCTCCAATTTCTTCATTAGCTCTCCCTAAATGAAATCTATCTCTCCACTGTCTCCCTGCGCTGCATACTGTGGACCTTGGGTTTTATAGATATTCCATCTGGCGTAATTCTGTAGCTAGTTATGAACATTCTGCTTCTTCCCACTAGTTTATAAACTCCTGTAAGTCAAAGACCAGATCTCATTTGATAGAGATAGTTAGCAGAGTTATTTGCTCAGAGTAAACATAAAAAATTTTTTTGTTCAAATGAATATAACAAAACAGAAACAAACTCACAGATACAGAAAACAAACTAGTGGTTACCAGTGGGAAAGGAAAGGAGAAAGAGGCAAAACACAGGGAGGTGTTAAGAGATATAAACTACTATGTATAAAATAAATATGGTACAAGGATATATTGTACAGCACAAGAAATAAAGCCAATGCCTTATAATAACTTTAAATGGAGCATAATCTATAAAGATATTGAATCCCTATGTTGTCTACCTGAAACTAATATTGTAAATTAACTATAATTCAATAAAAATTTTAAATTAAAAAAATTAAACTGCATTAAAATCTATTATCTTTAGAAACTCACAGCATTTAGATATGCAATTCTAAAGAGCTGAACCTAAGTGTTTTACATATTTCAATCCCTGATGTTCTCAGGTATGCTGAATGGCACTTCTATCTCCTACAATGCATCTTGGATAAAAACAAGGAGGATTATTTTTCCTTTGCTATTTACTTAGATCCTACTCAGCAAAAGGTTCAACTAAAGATATACCTGTTGAACATATAATAATTGTCAACTGTCACTGTCTGCTATTAAAGAAACTGACAATAGACTAATAGCTTAAAGAACTACCTTTGATTAGGAATCAGAAGACCTTGGGTCTACTTTAAATGATATCAAATTTCTATCAGTATGACCTTGGACCAGTCACTTAATCTCTGTTCATTAGTAAAAAGGACTGCTTATAAAAGGTAGGTTCCTTCATAGACATGGATGCCACGCACCTACCTACAAGTTTGTAAACCAATTCTGAAAACATACGGTATGAGTTACAGCACTGGTTCTCAAACTGTAGTCCTCAGACCATACCATCTCCCAGGAACTTGGTAGAAATACACGGTGTATTCTGGTGCTTCCTCTTCTCCAAATGGGAGTGGATGCTGGTCCTCTGGGACACTGCACTGGGGTAGTTCCTCCTCATGCTACCAGCTCATGGTCCAGGAAGTCTAGAATGATCTTGCGTGTCACACTGAAACAATTCTGCTTACCAAAGGCACCACAAGAAAATAACACCCACCATACTTTCCGCACAGAGATAAAGCGGTGTCTGAGGTTCAGAGGACATAATGATTGTGAAAATACTCTGCAAATTAAGAGGGACCATACAAATGTAAATATTGTTCAAGTTGCCTAGTCTCTGATGGAGCTGTATGAAGGACAAAAACAGAATAAATGGAAGAGACACCCATGTCAGATTATAGAAACTACTCAGCTACTGAAAAAACCATCATTTTGATTATATACATAGCTTTCCTCCCTTGATTTTTATCCTACTTGTCTGTTTATGTTTGAAATAAAGGCATACCACAGAGATAAAGTGAAGATACAGCAATTTAAAAGGAAGCCCAGGACTCTATAACCAGTACCTGGCTACTTCATTCACTTACAAAGAGAAAGTATAACCTCTAGAGCCCTCTTGAAAGGTCAGCTGGAAGGAGCGTGGCATTGGGTTCTGAAGCGAACACAGTACTGTTTTTCCCCTGTTTCCGCAGCTCCCCATCACTTGAGTAAAGAATGAATTGCTTGCATGTAGCTCAGCTCCATAACCTCGCACACATAAGAATCCCTCTTCCGTTTTGACTAAACAAGATAGATTTGGTCTTTTCCAAATGCAGAACTGGTTGTCCTCTTTAATTCTGCCCCGCTCCCCTCCTCTAGCAAACCACCTGTGGGAATTAACAGGGGAGCAAACGACCTTGAATCACAAAGGCAGAGTTTCAGTTGGGCTTCTGCTATTTATTATACAGCCATGAGTAAAACCTGTCCTGACCTCATGTTCCTCAGGGTATTTGAGTGGACTGTCTGGTATTTGTTAACTGCAAAACATTTACAACAGAAGGTGCTATTCTAGCACTACTGTTAGCACAGCAGAGTAGCCAAGGAAAATTTTCTTGGTCAAGACCTGCTGTTTTCTAAAGAAGACAGTTTGTAGACAGAGAAGGAAGCCATGCTTATCTGGAGAAATTAAATGACAGGGGAACAAATCAAGACACCCACTTCCTTGAATGTTTCTTCAAAAAATGGTAGAATAGTTGTTAGTGGCTATGGTAGCTGAGTTGGCAACTGGACGGAGAAGGCAATGGCAACCCACTCCAGTACTCTTGCCGGGAAGGTCCCATGGATGGAGGAGCCTGGTAGGCTGCAGTCCACAGGATCACTAGGAGTCGGACACGACTTCACTTTCACTTTCATGCATTGGAGAAGGAAATGGCACCACACTCCAGTATTCTTGCCTGGAGAATCCCAGGGATGGGAGAGCCAGGTGGGCTGCAGTCTATGGGGTCGCACAGAGTCGGACACGACTGAAGCGACTTAGCAGCAGCAGCATGGTAGTCTCGTATCTGCTTCTGCTTTCAGTCTGTTGTGAGATACTGTTTTGGTTGCAGCATGTGAAGAAAACCTAGCCTCACACAGAGAATTAGCTGGAAATGAGAGAGGAATTTCAGCAGCTTTTCAGGTATGCTGGTGATCTTTCACATTACATCAAACTGCCAAAATGATCGTTTCTAAAAGAAAATAACAATATGGAATCTGAAACCGTTATCAATGAACTTTTTGTACTCTGTTACACTAAAATCCACTGATCTATCTTATGCTTTGAATAAATCTTTTACTCATGCATAGGGAAACAGTAATTCACTGAGCTAGGCAGAACTTTCAAATTTTGATACATTACAGTATGCAATACCAAAATTTATTCCTATTGCCACCGAAATCACCAGAAAAGTGTCCAAATATAGAGAATTTGTGAAGTTAACTGTGGTAGATAAAAATATTCCAGATTTCTAATTTTCACTTAAAAGCTCAAATTGTATCATGGGCACAAATACTGATAATTAATTTCCTTAAAGGGATGAATTCACCTTTTTTTTTTAAAGTATCTGCCAGATACTGAAGTCTGAAGAATCATAATTTGTTTGCCAAATTATTTTTCTTTTTGAACTAAAAATGGTGTTCCAGAAAAAAAAAAGGGGGGGATTTTGTTCAGGATACACTAGTATTCTCTTCAAGGTGACCTTTCTCCTTTGACATCCAGCAGAACTGTTTCATGCATATTCCCATTTTGTCGCACAGAATACTAAAAGGAAATGAATTCAGGGGTCAAGATTTGATAAAACTAAGAATGTTACTACTTTATCAAGGGCATTCTTAGGTGAAACTGATGACTTTTATTTTAATTATTGCAAATGTATGATGGTGAAGAATACACCGACTACTAATAGTTGGGCGCCACTATCTTCATTCATGCTAAGGTGCTGTCAGTTTTAACTGCCATTGTTTCTGCACCATTGGTGCTGATAACAGCCCCGGGGAAAAGGTAAATAATGTCTTGGTATTAATCTGAAAATAGTTTACTTCATGGCTGCCTGAAAGTGTTAGTGACCTTCAGAAATCTGAAGAACCACACCATGAGAATCAGTTAGGCAGACAGTTAGTTTTCCTGCCTCAGAGATTGTACTGTGTTAATTTCCTCTAAAACTTCTTTTGAGAGAGTTAGCCTGAAACAGAGAGAAATCTAAATAACCAGGGAGGCCTGCTATATCAATACACAGTCTTCTGAGGAAAACTTATGCTCTTCTGCCGCCTGGTGGTAGACCGTCAACAATGCAGCCGATTACACAGCAGGACTACTCCATGTAAGCAAAGGAGTATGGTTTCCTTGTTGGTGTGCCAGAGGCATTATTTTACAGCTACAGTTTCTGCATTCACATTCAAGATCTAACTATGCTTGAAAGGTAATGTTAAAAAAAATCCCTTTTAGAGAATGGCATTGAAACATGTATACTATCATGTAAGAAACGAATCGCCAGTCTATGTCCAATGCGGGATACAGGATGCTTGGGGCTGGTGCACGGGGATGACCCAGAGAGATGTTATGCGGTGGGAGGTGGGAGGGAGGTTCATGTTTGGGAACGCATATACACCCGTGGTGGATTCAAGTCAATGTATGGCAAAACCAATACAGTATTGTAAAGTAAAATAAAGTAAAAATAAAAATTTTAAAAAATAATTAAAAAAAAATAAAGTCTATTTGGTCTGAAAAAAAAAATCCCTTTTAAAATCGCATCAAAAATTCTTAGGAATAAACCTGACCAAGGAGGAGAAATGCTTATATCCTGATAACTATAAAACATTAATAAAGGAAACTGAAGATGACTCAAAGAAAAGGAAAGATATCCCATGCTCCTGAATTAGAAGAATTAATATTGTTAAAATGGCCATACTATCCAAAGCAACCTACAGATTCAATTCAATTCCTATCAAATTATCCATAACACCTTTCAAAGAACTTGAACAAATAATCCCAAAATTTACATGGAACTATAAAAGACCCAGAAGAGCCAAAGCAATTCTTAAGAAAAAGAACAAAACAGAAAGCATAATGCTTCCAGTCTTCAGACAATATTACAAAGCTACGGTGATCAAATCTGATATTGGCACCAAAACAGACATATGGATCA
Source organism: Ovis aries (assembly GCF_016772045.2). Taxonomy (NCBI): domain Eukaryota; kingdom Metazoa; phylum Chordata; class Mammalia; order Artiodactyla; family Bovidae; genus Ovis; species Ovis aries. The sequence goes on from NC_056060.1 coordinate 43,262,831, forward strand.
ATGGACATGAAAAGATGCTCAACATTGCTAAGTATTAGACAACTGCAAATAAATACTACAATGATGAACCATCTCACACCAATCTGAACGGCCATAATTAAAAAGTCTACAAATAAGAAATGCTGGAGAGGGTGTGGAAAAAAAGAGAACCCTCCTACACTGTTGGTGGGAATGTAAATTGGTGTGGCACTATGGAAAACAGTACAGAGGTTCCTCAAAAAACCAAAAATGCAGTTGCCATATGATCCAGCAACCCCACTCCCGGACATATATCTAGACAAAACTAAGAGATACACGCACCCTTATGTTCATAGCAGCACTATTTATGATAGCCAAGACATGGAAGCAACCTAAATGTCCATCAGCAGATAAATGGATAAAGAAGATTCAGTTCAGTTCAGTCGCTCAGTCATGTCCGACTCTTTGCGACCCCATGAATTGCAGCACGCCAGGCCTCCCTGTCCATCACCAACTCCCGGAGTTCACCCAGACTCGCGTCCATCGTGTCAGTGATGCCATCCGGCCATCTCATCCTCAGTCATCCCCTTCTCCTCCTGCCCCCAATCTCTCCCAGCATCAGAGTCTTTTCCGATCAGTCAACTCTTCGCATGAGGTGGCCAAAGTACTGGAGTTTCAGCTTTAGCATCATTCCTTCCAAAGAAATCCCAGGGCTGATCTCCTTCAGAATGGACTGCTTGGATCTCCTTGCAGTCCAAGGGACTCTCAAGAGTCTTCTCCAACACCACAGTTCAAAAGCATCAATTCTTCGGTGCTCAGCTTTCTTCACAGTCCAACTCTTACATCCATACATGACTACTGGAAAAACCATAGCCTTGACTAGACGGACCTTAGTCGGCAAAGTAACGTCTCTGCTTTTGAATATGCTATCTAGGCTGGTCATAACTTTTCTTCCAAGGAGTAAGCGTCTTTTAATTTCATGGCTGCAATCACCATCTGCAGTGATTTTGGACCCCCCAAAAATAAAGTCTGACACTGTTTCCACCATTTCTCCATCTATTTCCCATGGAGTGATGGGACCGGATGCCATGATCTTCATTTTCTGAATGTTGAGCTTTAAGCCAACTTTTTCACTCTCTTCTTTTACCTTCATCAAGAAGCTTTTTAGTTCCTCTTCACTTTCTGCCATAAGGGTGGTGTCATCTGCATATCTGAGGTTATTGATATTTCTCCCGGCAATCTTGATTCCAGCTTGTGTTTAGTACTCAGCCATAAAAAAAGAATGAAATAATGCCATTTTCAGCAACATGGATACAACTGTCATCATACTAAGTGAATTAACTCAGAAAGAGAAAAATACCCTATGATGTCATTTACATGTGGACTTTAAAATATGGCACAAATGAACATATCTACGAAACAGAAACACACTCGCAGACGTAGAGAACACAGTAGTGGTTCCCAAAGGCGAGAGGGGTAAGGACTGGCAGTTCAAGGCAAGCAGATGCAAACTATTCTATATCGGATGGATAAACAACAAGGACCTACTGTATAGCACAGGGAACTACATTCAATCCTCTGTGATGAACCACAATCAAAATACATATATTTATGTATAACTGAATCACTTTGCTATACAGCAGAAATTAACATTGTAAAATACATTATACTTCAATAAAATAAAAATGTTTTAAAATACCAAAAGAGGATCTAAATGTGTTTAATCTTTTAGCAACTAAAATGCAGGCGAATAAGTCGCCATCATGATAAAGGCTGAGGATAGGGTCTCTGGTGAAGATAACGAATGCCTGCTTAATTCTCAGGGGCATTCCTGCCACCTCATCTCTCCCAGTGCTCTGAGGCTTGGCTCTCCTTGTCAGTGAAAACCTTTGCTACCCTCCATTGAGGAACAGACTATAATCCCAGAGTTTTTTGCTTTTTTATAAACCAAGCTTAAAAAATGAGTTCTAAGGGTCTTCATGTATAATTATAAAGGGGAAGTTGACCAGGTTTCAAAGGCTGCCCTCTATGCCGCATTCTGTTTCCACAGAGATCTCATCAATTCAGTTCAGCCGCTCAGTTGTGTCCGACTCTTTGCGACCCCATCGACTACAGCACACCAGGCCTCTCTGTCCATCACCAACTCCCGGGGTTTACTCAAACTTATGCCCATTGAGTCAGTGATGCCATCCAAACATCTCATCCTCTCCCCTTCTCTGTCCCCTTCTCCTCCTGCCCTCAATCTTTCCCAGCATCAGGGTCTTTTCAAATGAGTCAGCTCTTTGCATCAGGTGGCCAAAGTGTTGGAGTTTTGGCTTCAATATCAGTCCTTCCAATGAACATTCAGGATTGATTTCCTTTAGGATGGAATGGTTGGATCTCCTTACAGTCCAAGGGACTCTCAAGAGTCTTCTCCAACACCACAGTTCAGAAGCATCAATTGTTCAGCACTCAGCTTTCCTTATAGTCCAACTCTCACAACCATACATGAGTACTGGAAAAACCATAACCTTGACAAGATGGACCTTTGTTGGCAAAGTAATGTCTCTGCTTTTTAATATGCTGTCTACGTTGGTCATAACTTTTCTTCCAAGGAGTCAGCATCTTTTAATTTCATGGCTGCAGTCACCATCTGCAGTGATTTTGGAACCCCCCAAAATAAAGTCTGACACTGTTTCCACTGTTTCCCATCTATTTCCCATGAAGTGATGGGATCGGATGCCATGATCTTTGTTTTCTGAATGTTGAGTTTCAAGCCAACTTTTTCACTCTCCTTTTCACTTTCATCAAGAGGCTCTTTAGTTCTTCACTTTCTGCCATAAAGGTGGTATCATCTGTGTATCTGAGGTTACTGATATTTCTCCCGGCAATCTTGATTCCAGCTTGTGCTTCTCCCAGTCCAGCGTTTCTCATGATGTACTCTGCATAGAAGTTAAATAAGTAGGGTGACAATACACAGCCTTGACCTACTCCTTTTCCTATTTGGAACTAGTCTGTTGTTCCAAGGCCAGTTCTAACTGTTGCTTCCTGACCTGCATATAGGTTTCTCAAGAGGCAGGTCAGGTAGTCTGGTATTCCCATCTCCTTCAGAATTTTCCAAGGTTTATTGTGATCCACATAGTCAAAGGCTTTGGCATAGTCAATAAAGCAGAAATAGATGTTTTTCTGGAACTCTCTTGCTCTTTTGACGATCCAGCGAATGTTGGCAATTTGATCTCTGGTTCCTCTACTTTTTCTAAAACCAGCTTGAACATCTGGAAGTTCATGATTCATGTATTGCTGAAGCCTGACTTGGAGAATTTTGAGCATTACTTTACTAGCATGTGAGATGAGTGCAATTGTGTGGTAGTTTGAGCATTCTTTGGCATTGCCTTTCTTTGGGATTGGAATGAAAACTGACTTTTTCCAGGTCTGTGGCCCCTGCTGAGTTTTCCAAATTTGCTGACACATTGAGTGCAGCACTTTCACAGCATCATCTTTCAGGATTTGAAATAGCTCCACTGGAATTCCATCACCTCCACTAGCTTTGTTCGTAGTGATGTTTCCTAAGGCCCACTTGACTAAGATGTCATAGAGGCAGACAAAATCCCCACACAGAGCTCTAACCTGGCCCTCTCTACACTTCGGGACAGAGTTGCAGATCTGGATGTTGGAGAGAATTCTGAAGGCCAGGGTTACCAGAGACATCCGTGTATCACAAGAGATGTCCGTGTGTCACAAGAGACATCCGTGTATCACGAGAGACATGCATGTATCACAAGAGACATCCGTGTATCAAGAGAGACATACACGTATCACAGGAGTGGTGGAGCAGTGGAGACCTGAGGGGAAAAGACAAGCAAGGAAGGGAACAGGGTCCAGGGCTGGTGGCTCCTGAGGCAGATAGAGAAGCAGACTCCGAGGTTTTTAACCCTCTCCCTCTCCCTTAGCCCCTTGCCCAGATCTCCCATGGTGAGGCGAGAGCTACAGCCAGCCACGCCTCCAGGGCACAGGCGAGCTGCCGTCCCTGTGGTTTAGAAAAAGAGAACAGTCCAGGGGTTGGGCGCTGGCGGCTTTGCTCTGCAAGCTCCAGGAAGCCGTTTCTGTGAGGTTATCCACTGGCAACAAGGAACACAGAAGGAGGTGGAAACCCGGAACTCTGCCAGGCTGAGCTGAGGGAAGAGGGATTGGCTAATGAGGGCGAGAAAAGAGAGACACCTGGAGTCCTTTCTCACAAGCCTTGAATTCATCTCACTGGATTTTACAACAGCGTCAAAGGCAGAGGGTGGGGTCAGGGCCACCCCTTCTCCTCTTTCACGCCATGTCCAGGTGGTCCCCACGTGTTCTCTCACGACCGCGTCTGGTTCCAGGTCCACCTGGAAATGCTCCAGCAAGCAACCAGCCCTTCCCTCCCCCAGCCACCTTCTCGCCAGACCCCTGGACCAGCCTCCGCTGCTCCTCAGACTCTGCAGCGCCCCTCTTGTGGCGCTCCCTCCTCTCACTCATCAGATCCGGCCTGAGATGTTCACAACGGGGCCACCCCGAATGCTCCGCGCAGCCTGCCCTTACTGGACTCTACGTGTATCACTCTGCCATGTTGGTCTGTCTCTGCCAAACTGCACGCACTGTGGGGTGAGGACTTTGCCCACATTTCTGTTGTATTCCCGGTGCTCAGCAGTGTCCCGGTGCCTGACAGCAGACAAACCATGAAACCTTAGAGGCTCCACCTTTGACAGTGAACTCTTAGATCACCTGAGGATACATTCTGCTGAGGAATTCTTCTCTTGCTTCAAGCCATAGCTCAACATTTTGATTCCCTAAAGTCTTCCTTCCCTGACGTACCATCCTACTAATACTTGACCCTTCCTCTGTAGCTGTCACCGCATTATTAGGGCTGATGGTTGCATATATCCAACTGGCTTGGGAGAAATTTAGTTCACTGTATATGTATCTTCCCCACTGGAGTTCAAGTTCCCTGAAAGCAAAGTCCACTCCCAGCCCTATTCCTTCATAGGTACTTTGCATAGAATTCACTGCAAAATATGCATTAATTCCATGTCTCCCAAGAAAGAAAACCAAGGTTTTCTCTCAGAAACAAGGACATTGGTGTGACTGGTAGGGGCAGGGATTTAGCAGGTTGAACTTCAGTGATGTAATATGAAGCACCACAGGGGTTGTAATTTTCAAAAAGGATTTGACTCAAGAAAGATGTTTAAACTGAATTTTGCTAAATTTATCTTTCCACTGACTTTCTTCATAATATCAAAGGTGCAGTCAGATGGAAAACATTCTTACCTCAAGGTGAAGAGGAGGCTTGGTGCAGTGGAAAACGCACCAGTTTTACAGTCAGAGAGATGTGAGTGTGAATTTCACCTCTGTTCTTTATTCCTTGAACAAATCACTTAACCTAGTAATTGTCGTCAGGCTGGCAGAGAGATCAGATATAGGCGGAATACTGATGACGATGATGAAAGTAATTAGTATTATAATTTGTGAGCACTGAAGACAAAAATGTTCTATAGATAATAAAACACAAAATTAGAGTATACCCAGAATTTTAGAGCTGACTGGAATGCAAAAGTAGGAAGTCAAGAAACGCCTGGAGTAACAGGCAAATTTGGCCTTGGAATGCGGAATGAAGCAGGGCAAAGACTAATAGAGTTTTGCCAGGAAAATGCACTGGTCATAGCAAACACCCTCTTCCAACAACACAAGAGAAGACTCTACACATGGACATCAACATATGGTCAACACCAAAATCAGATTGATTATATTCTTTGCAGCCAAAGATGGAGAAGCTCTATACAGTCAACAAAAACAAGACCAGGAGCTGACTGTGGCTCAGATCATGAACTCCTTATTACCAAATTCAGACTTAAATTGAAGAAAGTAGGGAAAACCGCTAGACCATTCAGGTATGACCTAAATCAAATCCCTTATGATTATACAGTGGAAGTGAGAAATAGATTTAAGGGCCTAGATCTGATAGATAGAGTGGCCTGATGAACTATGGAATGAGGTTTGTGACATTGTACAGGAGACAGGGATCAAGACCATCCCCATGGAAAAGAAATGCAAAAAAGCAAAATGGCTGTCTGAGGAGGCCTTACAAATAGCTGTGAAAAGAAGAGAGGTGAAAAGCAAAGGAGAAAGGGAAAGATATAAGCATCTGAATGCAGAGTTCCAAAGAACAGCAAGAAGAGATAAGAAAGCCTTCTTCAGCAATCAATGCAAAGAAATAGAGGAAAACAACAGAATGGGAAAGACTAGAGATCTCTTCAAGAAAATTAGAGATACCAAGGGAACATTTCATGCAAAGATGGGCTCGATAAAGGACAGAAATGGTATGGACCTAACAGAAGCAGAAGATATTAAGAAGAGGTGGCAAGAATACATGGAAGAACTATACAAAAAAGATCTTCACGACCCAGATAATCATGATGATGTGATCACTAATCTAGAGCCAGACATCTTGGAAAGTGAAGTCAAGTGGGCCTTAGAAAGCATCGCTATGAACAAAGCTAGTGGAGGTGATGGAATTCCAGTGGAGCTGTTTCAAATCCTGAAAGATGATGCTGTGAAAGTGCTGCACTCAATATGCCAACAAATTTGGAAAACTCAGCAGTGGCCACAAGACTGGAAAAGGTCAGTTTTCATTCCAATTCCAAAGAAAGGAAATGCCAAAGAATGCTCAAACTACCACACAATTGCACTCATCTCACACGCTAGTAAAGTAATGCTCAAAATTCTCCAAGCCAGGCTTCAGCAATACATGAACCATGAACTTCCAGATGTTCAAGCTGGTTTTAGAAAAGGCAGAGGAACCAGAGATCAAATTGCCAATATCCGCTGGATCATCAAAAAAGCAAGAGAGTTCCAGAAAAACATCTATTTCTGCTTTATTGACTATGCCAAAGCCTTTGACTGTGTGGATCACAATAAACCTTGGAAAATTCTGAAAGAGATGGGAATACCAGACCACCTAACCTGCCTCTGGAGAAACCTGTATGCAGGTCAGGAAGCAACAGTTAGAACTGGACATGGAACAACAGACTGGTTCCAAATAGGAAAAGGAGTATGTCAAGGCTGTATATTGTCACCCTGCTTATTTAACTTCTATGCAGAGTACATCATGAGAAACGTTGGACTGGAAGAAACACAAGCTGGAATCAAGATTGCCGGGAGAAATATCAATAACCTCAGATATGCAGATGACACCACTCCTATGGCAGAAAGTGAAGAAGAGCTAAAAAGCCTCTTGATGAAAGTGAAAGAGGAGAGTGAAAAAGTTGGCTTAAAGCTCAACATTCAGAAAATGAAGACCATGGCATCCGGTCCCATCACTTCATGGGAAATAGATGGGGAAACAGTGGAAACAGTGTCAGACTTCATTTTGGGGGGCTCCAAAATCACTGCAGATGGTGATTGCAGCCATGAAATTAAAAGACACTTACTCCTTGGAAGGAAAGTTATGACCAACCTAGATAGCATATTAAAAAGCAGAGACATTACTTTGCCGACTAAGGTCCGTCTAGTCAAGGCTATGATTTTTCCTGCGGTCATGTATGGATGTGAGAGTTGGACTGTGAAGAAAGCTGAGTGCCGAAGAATTGATGCTTTTGAAGTGTGGTGTTGGAGAAGACTCTTGAGAGTCCCTTGGACTGCAAGGAGATCCAACCAGTCCATTCTGAAGGAGATCAACCCTGGGATTTCTTTGGAAGGAATGATGCTGAAGCTGAAACTCCAGTAGTCTGGCCACCTCATGCGAAGAGTTGACTCATTGGAAAAGACTCTGATGCTGGGAGAGATTGGGGGCAGGAGGAGAAGGGGACGACAGAGGATGAGATGGCTGGATGGCATCACGGACTCGATGGATGTGAGTCTGAGTGAACTCCGGGAGATGGTGATAAACAGGGAGGCCTGGCGTGCTGCAATTCATGGGGTTGCAAAGAGTCGGACACGACTGAGCGACTGAACTGAACTGAACTGAACTGACTGATACCTGGAGTACTCTTTCAATTACAAAGATGGAAACTAAATTCAAAAAGGTTAAGCTAAAAGCAGAACTATTAAATCACAAGTTGGGGCATCCCGGCGTGTGTCTAGTTTCAGGCACATCTGAACCCAGGAATTCAGTGATCTCCTGGGAGCTCTGACTGGCCCTCCACGCCTTGAGTACACTTTATCCACAGCATGGGTCCCATGAGCTGAGTCAGTCCAGAAGGAAATGAGTCGCTGTGGCCTAGTGTGAGAAGGGACCAGATCAGAACCCCATAGAACAGGGAAGGGCCATTTCCCAAAGCAAAACTGGGTGGTTTTACCAGAGGAAGAGAGTAAATGCTGCCCAGGCAAAATTTATTGCCTGGTTGATACCCTACAAGCAATCTGAACTAACTATGCTTCAGTTGTTCCCAACTACTTTATAAAAATTGCTTCATTTAATCCTTTCACAATGTAATGACATATGGGTGCCATATAACAGTGGTGGTGTAGTCACTAAGTCACGTCCAGCTCTTGCAACCCCATGGACTGAAGCCCACCAGGCTCCTCTGTCCATGGAATTTTCCAGGCAGGAATACTGGAGTGGGTTGCCATTTCCTTCTCCAGGGTATCTTCCCAACCCAGGGATCGAACCTGGGTCTCCTGCATTGGCAGGTGGATTCTTTACTGTGTGAGCCACCAGAGAAGCTTATTTCACAGTCATATAAGGGGAACTGATAAAAGTAATTCACGGTCACTTACATTAACTATATATTTAACTTATACTATCATAGCATTTGTCTTGCTCAAAAACTATTTGACATTATGATGAAAGTCAGTATGCCCAAAGCATGCCCCAAATATTCTACCTTCCTATCCTCCAAGATCTTGGAGCTCACCAACTCCTTGATGCCCCTCCTAACAAACACATCATTTATTTGAATTATGGTTATAATGACAAACATGTATTGAATTTACTATGTGCAAGTGCTGTGCTAACAGCTTTACATAGATTATCTCCTTTCATTCTCCCCACTCTCTTATGAGGAAGGCACTATTATCTCCTTGATTCAGATGAAGACAAAGAGGCACAGAAAAGTGAAGTCAGTTGTCCAAGAGAATGGGGTCAGGATTCTAACGAGGTCTTCCCATACAAGAACTTGCCCTCTTGACCACTGCCAGGCCTGTAAGTTACCCCGGGCACATTATACCATTTGCAACACACTGCATGTACTTCTTTATATATCTAGCATAGTCACTGAGCAAGGCAGCTGCTATGGTAGTATAAGTTAAGACAAACTTAATATAAGAGATGGTGAACTGCTTTACCACTTCCCCTTTTATGACTGCAAAGCAGGAATACTAAAGCCAGGTATCATATCATGTTGTGGAAGGATTAAATGAGGCAATATTTGTAAAGCAGTTAGGATAGTGCCTGATACATAGTTAGTTATCATTATTGGTAGTGGTAGTATCATCACCATCATCAAGCTAATCACTTCTGCTTGAGCCCAGCTGTCCTAGGGATGGGAGACCTGGATAAGAAGGGGTGTCTGTGTAGACTGAGTCTCTCTTGGATCTATGACAAGAGAGAAAAGAGGAAAACATCTGTTTTTCCTCTTTTGTTTTTTAAGAGAAGGTTCAAAATGGGCTAAAGACCTAAATGTTAAGACCAGAAACCATAAAACTCCCAGAAGAAAATAGATGGGACGTTCTTTGTTAAGAATGGCTATTATTAAAAAAAAAAAAACCACAAATAACAAACATTGCCAAGGATATGGAAAAACAGGAACCCTCATACACTCTTGGTAAGAATGTAAATTGGTGTGGCCACTGTCAAAACAGTACAGAGATTTCTCAGAAAAATAAAAATGGAACTACCATATAACTCAGCAGTTCCTCCCTTGGATATATATCTGAAGGAAATGAACACACTAATTTGAAAAGACACATGCATCCCAATGTTCCTGGCAGCATTATTTACAATAGCAGAGATATAAAAACAACCTATTATGTACAATAGCAAAGATACGATACCACTTATATGTGGAATCTAAAAAATGAATTAGTGAATATAACAAAAAAGAAACAGATTCACAGAATTACAAAACAAACTGGAGGTTACTAGTGGAGAGAAATAAGAGGGCATTAAGCGGTACCAACTAGTATTAAGTTACAAGGATATAGTGTAGAACACAGGGAATACAGCCAATATTTTATAATAACTATAAATAGTTTAAACTTTAAAAATTGTGAATCTTTATGTTGTACACTTGAAACTTATAAATCAACTAGACCTCAATAAATAGGTACATATATATTCCCCTACCATTCAGAGGGACTTCACAGGTGGCTCAGTGGGTAAAATATCTGCCTGCAATGCAAGAGATACGGGAGAGTCTGGTTCAGTCCCTGGGTTGGGAAGATCCCCTGGAGGAGGGCGCACCAACTCACTCCAGTACTGTTGCCTGGAGAACCCCACAGACAGACGAGCCTGGTGGGCTACAGTCCACAGAGTCGCAGAGACTGCAACAAGGCTGAAGCGACTTAGCACACATGTACCATTCAGAGACAAAAAGAGGGCCAGGACCCAACCAAGGCAACCAGCGTCCTAGGACAGGGAGAAGATGATGCAAGACAAAGCTGATATGAAAGCCAGGCTTTGAATCCAGGATTCCTAAATCCTAAGCCCAGTGCTGCACCACCAGAGAGTCATAAAAGGGAGCCTTTCTACGGCTGGCCCTGTCTCCTACCACCACCTCCCCAAAGGTCAGTTTGTCTTTCTACCCTCAGGCAAGTAGCCCAGCTATTCCTGACGCCATCTGCCCTACATGACAGAAAAACAGGCCTGAGTTTTCACCCAGAAGGCTACAGTTCTGCCCATACCCTTTGCTGGGCCTGATCAGGAGGGACAGCAAAAGACAGAGCCGTTTATGGGCAGAACCTTCTAGTTTTCATCTGCTGAAATGAAATCTTGAATCTCAGCAGAAGGTTTTCATAGGGAACATTCCTATATCTTGCTGGGCACACTTTGAGATGCAATTGCTAGGCTTTAGTGATGAAAACTAAAGCACATTCTTCATGGAATTCCCAAGGCAGGAAATTCAGAGACTACTGCCAGTGAGAAGTTCAGTGGGTCCCATCAGTCATCTCCCATCTCGTTTCATTTCTAAGACCTACGGGAGTTGACAGACCAATCCTCAATTCTCCCTTCACCTCTCCTGCTTCATATCCTGGACACTCAGTCACTAACTGTTCCTTATATGATTTATATTAATCTGATAAATTAATTATATATTGATATATTATATAATATATATTAATTATATATTAATATAAATTATAATTAATAACTATAATAACTATATCATTAATAAATATATTGATATAAATTGTATACATTAATCTGATAAATAAATTATATTAATCTGTTTTGTTAATCCTTCAGCAGTGTCCTTCCAAGTTTTCATTTATTTATTCCCTTGTAAAAATGAAAGAGCAAGTGCCAATCCCCTGCTAATGGATAGTTAAGCCTGAAATAATAGCTACAGCCACTGAAAATTCCCTACTCTCTCTTGGGTCCTCTGCAGCTAATGAGGAGAGGAGTCAGTCTAGAAAATGAGCCTTTGAACCTGAGTCTTAAAAACAGAGAAGCTGTTGTTTAGTCGTTAAGTTGTGTCCAACTCTTTGTGACCTCATGGACTGCAGCACACCAGGCTCCTCTGTCCTTCACTAATTCCCAATTTGCTCAAATTCTTGTCCCTCAAGTAGGCGATACTATCTAACCATCTCATCCTCTTGCCCTCTTCTCCTTTTGTCTTCAGTCTTTCCCAGCATCAGGGTCTTTTCCAATGAATCAGCTCTTCGCATCAGATGGCCAGAGTATTGGAGCTTCAGTATCAGTCTTTCACCGTTGATTTCCTTTAGGACTGATTTGTTTGAGAGATATGTTGATGGCCTAAAGGAAGGGAGGGAGAACTCAGCAGGGTTCCAGCATCCAGGATGAAGTACCCAGCTACTGCTCATAACGTGGTCCTTTGGTCAAGCCTTAGAGGTGGATATTGCTAGAGGATTTCTATTTAAAAGAATGCACTCTGTGTCTTACCTCTTGTATTAGACCAGCAGAGACTTTCCTTTTTAATCTTAAAGGTATTTCTCTAAGCCACTTCCTTGAAGCGACAAGCTTTCCCAACTCCCGAGTCATATAAGTCTCAAACATCATACACTGGACTAGTATTAGTGAACACCAAGATTATCTGTTCACCCTTCTCAGAGGTCTCTCTATTTCCTTTAACATCAGGTCCTTAAAGTAGTGAATTCCTGTTTCGCCCATCCCTGTCCCCTCACAACATCATGGATAACATCATGGACTCAATAGACATGACTCTGAGGAAACTCCAGGAGATAGTAAAAGACAGGGAAGCCTGGCATGCTGCAGTCCATGAGGCTGCAAGAGTCGGACATCACTGAGCAACTGAACGACAGCAGTGGCCTCCCTGACTCTTCTCTCACCCATTCATTTTATGGAGTGGAAAAAATAATGAAACAGACCACAGTTCTGAGGTCCAGCTCTGGATCTAGCACCAATTAACTGTGTCCATAGGTTTCAGTTTCTCATCAGTGATAAGAGAGGAGGGTCGAAGTCATCTCTAAGATGCCTTTAACTTGTGGTCAGGAGGTCTCATCATCTTACCCACCCTGGGAATCAGGAGCAGTTAGGGCAGTGTTCCAACAGACCTTGGCTAAAGGAGAATGGAATTTTGTGGCTGAAGATCTCTCAGTGGAGGAAATGGTAAAACTAGAAGAGCATTTTACTGGAGGGTATAAAAGCTCTTTTAGGTGCTTAGAAACCATAAGAGTCTACAGTTAATCAAAGGAGCTGTGGGTCCCAGAGAAAAACTTACCCTAGCTTTGTTAACAGTGGTGCACTGGTGGAAGCAGTCAGAACAGCTGAGCAAACATGACAATCACTTCCAAAGTTGGCAAGATAATCATTTGTAATAAGGAAACAGCTCACACCCCTTGGATCTCTGTGGGTAGAATCTATGCCTAAGAATTTGATCCTGGGTTATATTAAAGAATAACTGTAGTTTCAAAGATTCTGCCAGTTCTTTGTATTTTTTTCCATGATAAAATCATAGAGCAAATAATTCCTTATTTAGCTAAGCCCAAAATAAATTCTTATATGTGCAAAGTCAGGACAAAATCACATTTGGAATGGTGGGAGAGAGCTACAATGCTTTACATGAATTTGAAAGTACTTCTTAAACTGGATAGAAAGATAAAGGGAGCAATTCTAATGACATGAAGAAGAGAGTAGACAGGATCAAAGCAATATTTTGTGGAGCAGGGAAGGTAAATTGGTAAAACATATCTTGCAGTACTAATGTCTGATGTTCAATGGTTGTTTCCTTTCTTGACCTGCAATTAACTTGCATTATCTCATTATTTTTGAAAATGGTTATAACAGGCCATAGTCTATTGTGATTGGAAGTTTTCGGAAGTGAAGAAGGGTGGTTCCCTGTGGGGAATAGGGCGCTGCCCTATTCTCTGGAACAGTCCCTGGAGAAGGGATGATTATGAATAAAAATAGTCAAGTCTTAGGAATTAAAAGGATGGTGAGGTTGAAGATACAGAAGAAAGAGGAAAAACTAGTAGAAAAGTTTCCTGAGGGGATGCAGACATTAGATTCCATGGTATGAAAGTAAGTATTCGGGCACTCTATCTGGGTACACCATTTTTCAGACTTTTCCATTATTATCTGCCCCTCCCCACCCCTTAGTTAGAATGCCTGTCTTATGTCCCAGTCTCCCAGAAACAATTTTCTGTGCTCCACATGCTGTCAATCAGCTAAAAATAAAGTATCCAGGACACGTTGTGTGATACGGTAGCTACTGGCTTCAGGCGGCTGAGCATTTGAAATGCAGCTGGTCTGAACTGAGGTGTGTCCTAAGTGTAAAATGCATACCAAATTGTGAAATTTTGTATGAAAAAGAGTATAAAATATCTCATTATGAATATATTGATAAATGCTGAAATGATAATGTTTGGGTATACTGGTTTAAATAAAGTATATTATTGAAATTAATTTTATCCATTTCTTTTTACCTTTTTCAATGGAGCTACAAAATTCAAATTTTGCGATACAAATTTCTACCAAGAAGCAGTAGTCTAGACTAGTCTAGTACTAGTCATAACTGGTAGTCATGTCTGATTAACGTTAGATGTGCTTCGTGCTTAGTCGATTAGTCGTGTCCGACTCTTTGCGACCCCATGGACTGTTGCCCACCCAGCTCCTCTGTCCATGAAAATTTTCCAGGCAAGAATACTGGAGTGGGTTGCCATGCCCTCCTCCAGGGAATCTTCCAAACCAAGGGATCGAACCCAGGTCTCCTGCATTGCAGGCAGATTCTTTACCATCTGAGCCACTAGTGCCTCACTGTATGCAACTATATATAGCAAAATAGAAACAGACTCACAGAAATAAAAAGCAAAAGTACCAGTTACCAGTGGAGAGGGGGAAGGAGAGAAGGGCAGGATAAGGGTAGAATTTTCAAAACTGCCTTAAGAAGACAACACTTTATAATTTTGAACCTGTAGAGGCAAGAAGACCCCAGGTGGTGCAGTTGGTAAAGAATTTACCTGCCAATGCAAGAGACTTGGGTTCGATCCTTGGGTCAGGAAGATCCCCTGGAGAAAGAAATGGCAAACCACTCTAGCATTCTTGCCTGGAAAATTCCATGGACCCAGGAGCCTGGCGGGCTACAGTCTATGGGGTTGCAAAGGGTCAAATGTGACAGAGCACACAGAGCACACAAGAAGATGGTATTTCAGCCTAAATTCTACGTCACCTCTTGGAGAGTTACTCATTTTGCTTCCCTGGTGGCTCAGTTAGCAAAGAATCCACCTGCACTGCATGAGAGCACCTACAGTGTAGGAGACCCGGGTTCAATCCCTGGGTCAGGAAGATCCCTTGGTGAAGGGAATGGCAGCCCACTCCTGGAGAATCTCATGGACAGAGGAGCCTGGCAGGCCACAGTCCATGGCATTGCAAAGAGTGGGACACGACTGAGCGACTAACTTTTGGTTGCAGGGCACAAGCTCTAGGCGCAGGGGCTCGGGAGTTGTGGCTCACAGGCTCTCGAGTGTAGGCTGAGTAGCTGTGGTGCCCAGGCCTAGTTGCTCTGTGCCATGGCATGCGGGATCCTCCTTGACCAGGTATCGAACCTGGTCTCTCGCATTGACAGGTGGATTCTCAACCACTGGACTACCAGAGAAGTTCCCATGTAGTAACTCTTTTAAGCTCTCAGATGACGAACTTGCTGACTCTCAACCAGTAAAGGGCAGAGTCAGACAAAACATTTGGCTCTGCAGCCTATGCTTTGAAGCTTTAGGCTATACTGCTTCCTGATCAGGGCTTTCTAGGTGACACTAGAAGTAAAGAACTTACCTGCCAATGCAGGAGACTCGGGTTCAATCCTTGGGTGGGGAGGATCCTGGAGGAGGGCATGGCAACCCGCTCCAGTATCCTTGCCTGGAGAATCCCATGGACAGAGGAGCCTGGTGGGCTACCTACGGTCCATTGGAGTCATACAGAGTCAGACACGACTGAAGTGACTTAGCATGCACGCTTCCTGACCAACTTTTCTTATCACATTCTACTGTAACACCATTTTTAGGTACAACCTAGCATTCTAGTGCATGGATAAATAACAATTTATTTAATAAGTCTATAAGTGGGCATTTTGACTATTTCTATTTTTCCTCTATTAAGCACTGCTGAGCTGAATCTAATTATAGCCTATCTTTGTGCCATCTGATGATTTCCTTGAATTAACAATGCGCATTTTCACAACAGCCACTTAGAACTGTGAGAATGGGTAACACTACCCACCCTCCTGCCTTTAGGGCAGGCCTCAAACAAGGTTGCAGTTCCATCTTGCTTTGACATTTCTCCACAAGCACCTACCAAGGCGTTAAATTTCCTGTCTTGAGGTTTCACATCTGGTCCCCTTAAATAACCCACAAAGCTCCACCCTTTGGGGCTCCCTACTAAACAACTCACACATAAACACACAGAGCCATGTGTCTCAGGTCCACAAACTTCTAGTATAGCAGTGGGGGGCGTTTGGGGTAACAATGTAGGTAAATTATAGGTTCATATCACTGATGCTAGCTTGAAGCAGTTCTCAGTTTTCCTGACACTTCTAGTCTTATCTCCCTCAGATAATTTTCCATTTCCTGCCCTTAGACTGATACTGTCCTTTCTCTTAGTTTGAACCACAAAGACCTGCCAATATTCAACCACTTAACCTACAAAAACAGAAAAATTCACCTGGTTCCACCTAACAAGGCTAAGATGTTATTTACCCACTGGAGAACATGGCAACCATCTGTCATGTTGAGAAGCTGTTCAAAACCTATGCAAACCCTTCCTATATCGGAGAAAATCTCCATCTTTTAAATCCTGGTGTCCCTAGTGTCATGCCGGAAAGTCACTTTCCCAGATTTAGTTAAGATTAAATTATATGAATGTGACCCAGTTCCCTCCAGTCAGATGCAAGATTTTTGATGCAGCCCAGAGAACAACAGGAAGAGCCATTCTGCCTTTGATGAGAGGTGGGGACTGGAAGGGGCTGAAAGCTCTAGAGAAATGTCAAGTTATTGGCCCAGGGTAGTGGTTATATGGTAGACCAGACCATATAACCACTTGTAACCACTTGTACCTTTTGCATATGTGTTAGTCTTTATTTTTTAAACAATGTTTTAAAAACTCAATTGTGGCAAAAAATATGGGAGAGACATGGAGCTTCCCAAAGGAGGAAGACGGAGGTCTTGATATCTTGGTATCAGCCATGTGAGCTGAAAGCTCATTGCGCTCCGAGGGAGCAGTTCTCCAGGCAGTTTGGGCATAGTTCTTGACACACAGCCTCCAAGACCATTTCTATGGCTGTCCTAATGTTCTAGGAGTGTTCTACCAAATATCCTTTAATAAATACTCTCCCTGCTCTCACTAGCTAGAGAAGACTCTCCTTTGCTGACTAAGAGCTCTGGCTGCTACAAGGAAATTCAGGTTCTTTTCAGCCCAGATCTTGACTTGACACTAAAAACACAGTCCTCAGGGCCACTGGAATGCTGGCTTGGCGGTCCCTCCAGACTCTAGAGATTCCTCTGTTTTACAATCGGAGCATACAGGGTTGAAACTATACATAGCATGCTTTGCTGCTTTTGAAACCATGGGTCATCATTAGTTAAATCCATTTCACCTGTAATCTGCCTACACTAGTCAAGTTTGTTTTAACTGTGGTACATAAGACTTGCATGTCCTCCAAGCACCAAGCAGCCTGAACAATCTGAAGTTTGAGTTGTTTTCCAAGAACTTGGAGTCAATTGTGTCTAGTTGCAGTTGAGCTGGTTAATACTGGATAGGACCACTGACCCTCCAACTGGGCATGCGCAAGTGTCTACTCAGTGACCTCTTGACATCAGAGGGATGAAAACTCCACCCTCACATCATGCTAAGTGCCTCCATTCTGAACAGGTGTAGCTTAGTTACACCTGCATAGAATGACAGTTACTACACCTTTATCCAATTACCTTTCCACACACTCCCCAGGCCTCAGACCACTCTGTTTTTTTTTCTTTATCCCATAAATAATCTGAGCCCCTTGCCTCCATGAAGGCAGATTTGACACTTGTTTACTCATCTCCTCGCTTGACTGACTTGTGAAAACCCTCTCTTTGCAGCAAACCTTGGCGTCTCAGCATTTTGGCTTACAAAACTAATCTGGTTCACTAACAGCTTCAATCAACTATTATTATCTGCTCTGAAAATCATACATTTTTCTATATTAATCTCCATTATTTTCCTTTTCCTCACTGCTCCCCAGAATATATTTGTAGACATACATACATACCACTACCACCACAACAATCACCTCCATCGCAACCCAGGATACCCAGGAATGTGTAAAAGTCATAACATACCCATGTAACAATAGAAGGTAAGCTTTATGAGCAGAGATACTTGTCTATTTTGTTCATTGCTCCATCAAAGAATTTAGAATGGTGTCTGGCCTATATTAAGTACCCAATAATCATCTGTAAAATGAGGGAATACCCGGCTGTAAAATGCATTTGTCTACTAGTTCATCCAGCAAAGAACAAATGCTCATGGAGGGTGAATGTTGGTGAAGACGCTTGTCTGGATGTCAGAGATGTCAAGGTAATTAAGACACAACTCTGCCCGTGAACAATTCAGGATGTTCTGCTTATTTTAAGAATACAGCTATCAACCCTCAGAATATATTTTGTCCCCTCCATAAGCCCATTTGAAGCTTCTCTTTAATGAAGATGTGGGACAGTGCAGGTGGGGGGTTTTCTTAAACCAGAAGCGATATCTTCCCTCCTTTGATCTCAGTTTCAGGCCAAACAGGAGGGAGATGACATATTAAAGTGTGTGTCCACATCTCTGGACCATGCTAGTGCCCTGAACTCTATGGTTGTGAACCAACTTTGACCGTGAATAAAGCAATATCAGGGTGGTGATCAGCAATCAGATCTTACCACTCTCACCAGCAGCTTCTCTTCAGATTTGAAATTAAGCCCACTATCTGGTCTGGCCCCTATATGATCCTCATCCTTAAATGATCTGGCTTCGCCTGCCTCTCTGACCACCTGGCAGTTGTGCTTCCTCCTCTCCAAGCCCGCTGTCTCCAGCACAAGCTGGTCCCACCCTTGGTCTTTCCTCAGTCACTCCCTCTTTTAGGAACATTCTCTCCACGTATGTTGCTATTGCTTTCTTTTTTCGCACTGAAACTTAACTTAAATGTCACCTCCTCAAAAAGACTTCCCTTGGCTTCCCTTGGCCACCACACAAAGGCAGTCATCCTGCCATCTCTTTAACATGACCCCATTCAGTGTGTAGCAGTTTGGGATGCTTTCCATAGCTGGCATTTTTCTCCTGTTTAACATTCTTCCTTTATCTTTCTTCCCCCTTCTTCTCTTCCTCTCTTTCCCCATTTTCCTTCTTTGGCTTTGTCTTGGTTGGTCCACCTGTTCCACTAGATTTTTAGCTTCATGAAAACAGAAGCTTATGGATCCAATTGACTCCTGTGATCCCAGTGACTGAAACAATGCTTTACATACAACAGACATGCAATACACATTTGCCTAAAGGCTACATTCATCTAGATCTTTAAAGTAGAGGCTGACATCACTCCCTTCCATGGTAAACTATTACATGCTGTTTGTTAAGCAATTTTGGCAGAATTTTCACAATTGCAGAGAAACCATGCTTATGGTAAAAATTGAGCTTTCTGAGAAAAGTCTATGTTGGTATTATGGTCACCACTGACTGAAGAAATGTGAAAACAGGAAATGATCTGAACAAGACAACAGGTGAAATCCAAGATGTTCAAAAGTAAGTCATTATATTGTTAACAGCATCAAATGTATCCCTTGTTAACATGAAATTTTTTAAGTTCAATTTACTTCATACACAACCTGGGTGACAATCATCTAACAAACCTGTTACCCTCTCTAAACGTTCTCCCATGCTCTGCTACACTTAACCCTCATAGCAGCCTTATCTGCGTGTGTTTGAGTGTGTGTGTGTGTGTGTGTGTGTGTGAGTCGCTCAGGCATGTCCAACTCTTTGCGACCCCATGAACTGAAGCCTCCTCTGTTCATGCGATTTCACAGGCAAGAACAGTGGAGTGGTTTGCCATTTCCTTCTCCAGGGAATCTTCCTGACCCAGGAATCAAACCTGGGTCTCCTGCATTGCAGGCAGATTCTTTACCATCTGAGCCACGAGGGAATCCCTAGCAGCCCTATGAGAAGGGCCTATTCTTTATCCCCCTTTTTCATATGAAGAAACGGAGCTCAGTGAAAATAAGCAATTTGCTCAAAAATGAAGAAGTCTGCCATCAGAGCAATTATAAATTGTTACTGAGCTCAGAAACAAGCAACAATAAAAATGCATATGGGTTAAGAGGAGTCTTTGGGGACAATTTTTAAACTGCCCTTTCCTTTTTGGTTCACAGCACAACTCCAGGAAAATATTCTGAGCCAATCCAAGGTCAGAAGATGATGACTCTGTTCCCAGCTCTGCAGCCAACCAACTGTGACAGTGAATGAGTCACTCAATGTTACAGATGAGAAAGACACAATAGGAAAGAGTCTATTTGGCTCAAGTTATTTTTCATCAGAATGGTCTGAATATAATAGCTCTTGTTGCATTCCTGGTTGATTTTAAAACATCAGCCTAATCAAACTGACAGTAGCTGAGCAACAGAGAGAAAGAGTCTGAGGTACTTATAGATGAAGAAACATTTAATGACTATGTGGCAGAAAAATAGCTCATATCAGGACATTTTGAAGACACCATTTGGAATACATGGCTCATTTCCATGTACAAGAGGTATGGATTCCCCATGACCTGAAAAAGCCTAAGCACAGTCAGTCAGTTCAGTCGCTTAGTCGTGTCTGACTCTTTGCAACTCCATGGACTGCAGCATGCCAGGCTTCCCTGTCCATTACCAACTCCCAGAACTTGCTCAGACTCATGTCCATTGAGTCGGTGATGCCATCCAACCATCTCATCCTCTGTCGTCCCCTTCTCCTCCTCCCTTCAATCTTTCTCAGCATCAGGGTCTTCTCCAATGCGTCAGTTCTTTGCATCAGGTGGCCAAAGTATTGGAGCTTCAGCTTCAGGATCAGTCCTCCCAGTGAATATTCAGGACTGATTTCCTTTAGGACTGACTGGTTTGATCTACTTGCTGTCCAAGGGACTTTCAACAGTCACCTTTTAAAGCTATGCACCCAATTTTGTACATTTTCTATATTCTATCTTAAAGAAAGCCCCCACAAAATCCAATGAGTCCGTGCATGCCCCACATGGGAAGAAGAGCTAAAAGTGAAATAGCCCTGCAAAAGCTAACAAAATTAGCCCTGCTGAGGGACTGCGCCTTTACATCCCAAATCTACCTATTTTCTTCAGTCATGTTTAGAGATAGGCTGGGTTGCTGGGTTGGTTGGTGTGTTTATTAATCAAGCATAACACAAAAATGAGAATTTAAGTAAATTTTTGTTATTTAATGTTTCAGAGGCAAATTTAGGGGATTATCAAAATGGATTTCGATAGGACAAAAGTGATACTATATTTTTATTTTAGCTATTAAAGCAATGAACTTGAATATGTGGTCAATCTCAGTTCAACCCCCAGAATTTTGTGATTTGAATGGCTCTCATGTAAAATAAATTCCTTTCATTTTTTTCTATTCTGTGACTTGGCAATAAATAATAGAGAAGACTTAAAAGAAACACTATTATATTATTAAAATTATTCTGAGGCCATTTTGCACAGAATTTTTAAAATGTTAAGTAATGTTAACACCTAATTACAAAAGCAATGGATAAGGAGCATTCACATTCTAATTGTTCCCCAAATGACATGGACAGCATTGGGGTGATGGTGGTGGTTTACTCGCTAATTCATGTCTGACTCTTGTGACTGCCAGGCACTTCTATCTATGGGATTTCTCAGGCAAGGAAACTGGAGGGGGTTGCCATTTATTCCTCCAGGGGATCTTCCAGACCCAGGGATCAAACCTAGTTCTCCTGCATTGCAGGCAATCTCCTGCATTGCAGGCAGATTCTTTACAGAGGACACAAAAAAGTGACAAGAGAATGTTCATCTTGCCAGTCAGATAAGTAGAAGCAGCACAGGAAATAGTACATCCAAATAGTCATCACATCCATCACAATGATGAGTTAACAACTTTAAAGTTTGGGGCTTCCTACATGACTCAGTGGTAATGAATCTACCTGCCTCCCAATGCAAGAGACACAAGAGAAGTGGCTTTGACCTCTGGGTCAGGAAGATCCTCAGGAGGAGGAAATGGCAACCCACTCCAATATTCCTACGTAGAAAATTCCAAGGACAGGGGGGCCTGGTGGGCTACAGCCCCTGGGCTCTCAAAGAGACATGGCAGAGAAACTGAGCACAAGCGTCAGCATATGAACTTTAAAGTTTATGTTTTCTGAAAGCTTTGGCTGAAGTCAGAGAGTCATCAGAGCTTTATTCCTGAAACACTTGAAAAGGGAATCTGTTTTCCTTCTAGCCCAGCTAAATTACAGTTTTCAGGATCTTAGATTCACAGGTTATTTTTGTGGGGGCTTAAGAAAGGGAAAAAAGAAAACATACCCTGTTTTCCCAGTACCTTTTCCAAGTTTTCCATTTCCTGTTAAAATCTGATTTGCGTGTTTGGAGTGGGCAGTTGGCGGTGGGGGGGTGGGGGGGGGGGTGGCAGGGCAGCGGGTGAGAGAGGGACATTCTCTTTGAAGCACAATTGAAATCCCAGATCTGGGTAAGAACTGCCTCATCTCCACCTAATCATGATCTACGTTACACTGCTTCCCACCCACCACTTCCTTCTCACCCAACAAACCCTCCCCCTGCACACCTCACTGTGTCTGTGGTTTATCTTTTCTGACCAAAAATGGATCCTAACCGGGCAAGGGGATGAAGAGAGAAAGATAAACAAGAAATGCTACCACCATGACCATAACCACCAACCAATCACTGATATTCCTCATGGGTCACCCCTGAACCTGGGAAGAAAGGCACCCCCAGAGGTAGAGTTGGAGACCATTATCCCTTATGATTACAGATACAAAGAAGCCCTTGAAAATACTCGATTCAGTTCAGTTCAGTCACTCAATCGACCCCATGGACTGCAGAATGCCAGGCTTCCCTATCCATCACCAATTCCCAGAGCTTGCTCAAACTCATGTCCATCAAGTTGGTGATGTCATCCAACCATCTCATTCTCTGTCCCCCTTCTCTTCCTGCCTTCAATCTTTCCTAGCATCAGGGTCTTTTCCAGTGAGTCAGTCTTTCGTATCAGGTGGCCAAAGTATTGGAACTTCAGCTTCAACATCAGTCCTTCCAATGAATATTCAGGACTGATTTCCTTTATGATTGACTAGTTTGATCTCCTTGCTGTCCAAGGGACTCTCAAGAGACTTCTCCAACACCACAATTCAAATTCTCCAACACCACAATCAACTCTTTGGTGCTCAGCTTTCTTTATGGTCCAACTCTCACATCCATATAAGACTACTGGAAAACCATAGCTTTAACAAGACGAATCTTTGTTGGCAAAATAATGTCTCTGATTTTTAACATGCTGTCTAGGTTAGTCATAGCTTTCTTCCAAGGAGCAAGCATCTTTTAATTTCATGGCTGCACCCACCATCTGCAGTGATTTTGGAGCCCAAGAAAATAAAGTCAGCCACTGTTTCCATTGTTTCCCCATCTATTTGCCATGAAGTGATGGGACTGGATGCCATGATCTTAGTTTTTTGAATGTTGAGTTTTAAGCCAACTTTTTCACTCTCCTCTTTCACTTTCATCAAGAGGCTCTTTAGTTCTTCACTTTCTGCCATAAGGGTGGTATCATTTGCATATCTGAGGTTTTTCATATTTCTTCTGGCAATCTTGATTCCTACTTGTGCTTCATCCAGCCCAGCATTTCACATGATATACTCTGCACAGAAGTTAAATAAGCAGGGTGAAAATATACAGCCTTGATATACCCCTTTCCCACTTTGGAACCAGTCCATTGTTCCATGTCCGGTTCTAACTGTTGCTTCTTGACCTGCATACAGATTTCTCAGGAGGCAGTTAAGGTGGTCTGGTATCCCTATCTCTTGAAGAATTTTCCAGTTTGTTGTGATCCACACAGTCAAAGGGTTTGGCACAGTCAGTAAAGTAGAAGTAGATGTTTTTCAGGAACTCTTGCTTTTTTGATAATCCAGCAGATGTTGGCAAGTTGATTTCTGGTTCCTCTGCCTTTTCTAAGTCCAGCTTGGACATCTGGAAGTTCTTGGTTCACATACTGTTGAAGCCTCGCTTGGAGCATTACTTTGCTAGCATGTAAAATGAATGCAATTGTGCGGTAGTTTGCACATTCTTTGGCATTACCTTTCTTTGGGATTGGAATGAAAACTTACCTTTTCCAGTCTGTGGCCATTGCTGAGTTTTCCAGATTTACTGGCATATTGAATGCAGCACTTTCACAGCATCATCTTTTAGGATTTGAAATAGCTCAACTGGAATTCCATCACTTCCAATAGCTTTGTTCATAGTGATGCTTCCTAAGGCCAACTTTACTTGACTTCACACTTCAGGATGTCTGGCTCTAGGTAAGTGATCACACAATTGTGGTTATCTGAGTCATGAAAATGTTTTTGTGTAGTTCTTCTGGGTATTCTTGCCACTTCTTCTTAATATCTTCTGCTTCTGTTAGGTCCACACCATTTCTATCCTTTATCGAGCCCATCTTTGCATGAAATGTTTCCTTGGTATCTCTAATTTTTTTGAAGAGAACTCTAGTCTTTTCCATTCTATTGTTTTCCTCTATTTCTTCACACTGATCACTGAGTAAGGCTTCCTCATCTCTCCCTGCTATTCTTTGGAACTAATTTAGCAATATATAAAAATAATTTACACAATGACCAGGTGGGGTTTCTCCCAGGAATTCAAACTGGTTTGAAGAATGAAAAGCAATCAATTAACCATATTAAGGGAGAAGGAAATGGCAACCCACTCCAGTATTCTTGCCTGGAGAATCCCATGGACAGAGGAGCCTGGTGGACTGCTGTTCATGGGGTGGCACAGAGTCATACACGACTGAAGCGACTTAGCAGCAGCAGCAGCAGCAACCATATTAAGAGGCTAAAGAAGAAGGGGAAAATATCACACGATGATATCAGTTAATGCAGAAAATGCATTTGGCAAATTCAAAAGTCATTTGCTCATTCATGATACTAAGGAAAAAGCTTTTAGAAAAAATAAAAGAGAACTTCCTCAACTTGACAAAGAGCATCTATAAAAAATCTACAGCTAACATCATACTTAATAGTGAAAGACTGAGTGCCTTTTCCCTAAAATCAGGAACTTAGCCAGTATGCTCACTGTCATCACTCTTATTCAACACAATGCTGTATTTCTATTTAGTGCATTAAGATAAGAGAAGGAAATGAGATACATACAGAACAAAGAAGAAATGAAACTCTTCCTACTTGCAGATGACATATGCAGAAAATCCCAAGGAATCTACAACAACAACAACAAAAATCTAGAATAAGTGACTTTTGCAAGGCTGTAGGTTACAAGGTAAACATACAAAATAAATTGTACTGCTATACACTAGGAATTAACACAGATAAAAACATACATAATCACTCAAAAAAAAGAGAGAAAGAAATACTTAGTTGTAAATCTAAGAAAACATGTATAAGACTTATAAGTTGAAAATTACACAATACTGATAAAAGAAGTCAAGGAAATCTAAAATAAACAAAGAACTAGGAAAAGTCACTATAGTAAAGATGTCAATTCTCCCAAACTGACTGACATCTAATACAACCTCTACCAAATCTCAAAGAGAGTTTTTGCTGATATAGGCAAGTTTATTTTAAAATGCATGTGGAAAGGAAAATCAATAGAATAACTAATGGAACTTTGAAAAAGAAGAATAAAATGAGAGGACTCCATCTATCTGATTTCAAGACTTATTGTATAGTTACAAAAATCAAGACTGCATGGTATTAGTGGAAAGAGAGACACACAGTTAACAGAACAGAGGAGAAAAGCCAGAAATAGATATCAAAATGCCCAAATAACTTTTGACAAAGATGAAAAAGCAGTTCAATGGAGGAAAAGATAGTCTATTCAACAAACAGTGCTTGAAGAAATTGCACATCAATAGGCAAGGAGGGAGCCACGACTTAAACTTCATACCTTATACAAAAGTTAACTCAGAATGGGTCATAGGCTTAAAGGTTAACATGAAACTATAAAACTTTTAGGAAAAAAAAAAAAAGGAGAAAAGGGGGCAGGCAAAGATAGTTTGACACCAAAAGCAAGATCTGTAAAAGAAAATAATTGTTATAATGAACTTCAGCAAAAAAACTTTTACTCTATGAAAGCTCTGGTAAGTCAATGAAAAGACAAGCCACAGAGTGGGGAAAAATATTTGCAAGCAAAGAATATATAAAGAATTCAAAACTCAACAGAAAAAGCAAATAACCCATGGGCAAGACAGGAATAGACATTTCATCAAAGAAGATATTCCAACGGCAATAAGTACATGAAAAGATGTTAAATATCATTATCCATGAGGGCAATACAAATTAAAACCACAATGCTCTATTACCAAATACCTATCAAAATAGCTAAAATAAAAAATAATAACACCAAAATTTGGAGAGAAATCAAATCATTTTTGCATTACTGGTAGGAAGGCAAAAGGGTACAACCACTCTGAAAAATATTGTGGCAGTTTCTATAAAAATGAAGCATACCAGTAACCAAAACAGTGTGGTATTGGCACAAAAACAGACATATAGATCAATGGAACAGAATAGAGAGCCCAGAAATAAACTCATACACCTACAGTCAATTAATCTTCAACAAAGGAGGCAAGAATATACAATGGAGGAAAGACAGTCTCTTCAGCAAGTGGTATTAGAAAGCTGGACAGTTACATGTAAATCAATGAAGTTAGAACACTCCTTCAAATCATATACAAAAATAAACTCAAAATGATCTTAAATATAAGACATGACCCTGGAAAACTCCTAGAAGAGAACACAGGCAAAACATTCTCTGACATAAATCATATCGAAATTTTTTTAGATCAGTCTCCCAAAGCAAAAGAAATAGAAGCAAAATAAACAATTGGGACCTAATCAAACATAAGTGCTTTTGCACAGCAAAGGAAATCATCAACAAAACGAAAAGACAGCCAACAGATTGGAAGAAAATATTTGCAAACCATGTGACTGATAAGAGATAAATTTCTGAAATATAAATGGCTTGTACAACTCAATATCAAAAAACCAAACAACTCAAATCAATAAATGGACAAAAGACCTAAATAGACATTTCTCCAAAGAAGACATATAGAGGGATGACAGGCATATGAAAAGATGCTCATACCGCTAATTATTAGAGAAATGCTAATCAAAACCACAATGAGATATCACCTTTACCTGTCAGAAGGGCCATCATCAAAAAGTCTACAAACAACAGACTCTGGAAGACTGTGTAGAAAAGAAAAGCCTCTTGTTGGTGGGAATATAAATTGGTGCCACCCCTATGAAAAACAGGATGGAGTTTCCTTGAAAAACTAAAAACAGTGCTACCGTATTATCCAGTAATCCCACTCCTGGGAATATATCCAGAAAAGACACACACTCTAATTTGAAAAGATACATGCACCCCAATGTTCATGGCAGCATTATTGATAATAGCCAAAACATGGAAGCAACCTAAATGTCCACTGACAGATGAATGGATAAAAAAAAAAAGATGTGGTAAAATATATATATAATGGAATACTACTAAGCCATAAAAAGAATGAAATAATGCCATTTGCAGCAACATGGATGAACCTAGAGATTATCATATCAAGTGAAGAAAGTTATAGAAAGACAAACATTGTATGATATCATTATATACGGAATCTAAAAAATAATACAAATAAATCTAGTTATAAAACAGAAAGAGACTCACAGACATTTTAAAAACTACAGTTACCAAAGGAAAAAGGAAAGGGGAGGGGATAAGTTAGGAATATGGGATTAATAGATACACACTACCATATATAAAATAGATATAAGCAACAAGGATTTACCATATAACACAGGGACAACATTCAATATCTTGTAATAACCTATAATGGAAACTAATCTAAAAGACATGTATTTATATAACTAGAATCACTTTTCTGTACACCTGAAACTAACACAATATTAAAAATCAACTATATTTCAATAAAATAAACAAAAGCTAAAAAACACTTAAGCACCCAATGATCATATGACCCAACAATGGCATTCCTGGGCATATATCCCAAAGAATGAAACTTAGTTCCCACAAAAATCTGCACGTAAATAAAGAGGCTTCTTTATTCATAACTGCCAAAAAATTGGAAACAACCCATACATCCTTCAATGACTGATCAAACAGACTGTGGTACTTCTGTATTGCGGAATATTATTCAGCAGTAAAAAGGAATGACTGATTGATAGATACAACAACCTGATGAACCTCCGGAGAATTATGCTGAATGAAAAAAGTCAGTCTCAAAGGCTTTTTTCACACACATATAGATGAATGATTCCACTTCTATTATATACTTGACATGACAACACTAAGAAATGAAGAACAGATTAGTGGCTATCAGGGATTCAGGCAGGGAAGGGTGTGGAAAGAAGGTGGGTGTGGTTATAAAGGGATTATATGAGCAATCCTTATGATGACAGCTGTTCCATATCTTGACTTTATAATGTGAATATCCCGGCTGTGATACTGTACTATAATTTTGCAAGATGTTACCACTGGGGGAAACTGGATAAAGGTTACACAGGATCCCTCTATTTTACTTCTTAAAAGTGTACATGAATCTATGGTTATCTCAAAATAAAGTTTAATTTAAAAAATTAAAATTAAAATCATCAAAATTAACCCCTGATCTCTGTAAGAAGTGCCTTATCTCCACTGCATCCTGTTATACATCACACCTCTCCTCACCCACCCTCATCCAACCCACACACAAACCACACAATATCTAAGAGGGGAAGGGAAGGGAAAGAGAGGGTTGTGAGAGATAGAGAGACATGAAAAGCGCTGCTGCAAGGCCCATCCACACAAATCAACCATCAGTGTTCTTCATGGCCTAACCTCCCTCCCACTTTGAGAAGCATGAGGCTTTGAGTGTGTGAAAGTTGCTCAGTCGTGTCTGACTCTTTGCAACCCCATGGACTATACAGTCCATGGAATTCTCCAGGCCATAATACTGGAATGGCTAGCCTTTCCCTTCTCCAGAGGATCTTCCCAGCCCAGGGATTGAACCCAGGTCTCCTGCATTGCAGGTGGATTCTTTACCAGCTGAGCCACAAGGGAAGCCCTTGGACCATCCACACCAATCAACCATCAGTGTTCCTCATGGCCTAACCTCCCTCCCACTGTGAGAAGCATGAGGCTCTGAAAGGCAGGGTCAAAACTTAGTAATCCATCCAGAGATTACTGTCTGCTGACTTGTCTTTGTCCTGGCTGACTCCCTGGTTACCTCTGACATCTCTCACTGAACTTACCATCCTGCTTCCTTTTCTACTGCCCATATCTGTTTCTTAGCTTTGACATTGATTTTTCTACTCTCTGCACAAAACAATCTCATCATTTCTCTCCTCTCTTTTGGAAACACTCAGGCCTTTTGAGATATGCAATCCTTAACAAATCTCAAAAGGCCTAAATGTTTCCAAAAGAGGGAACAGAAAGGATGAGACTACTTTGTGCAGAGAGTAGAACAAAAAAACCAAGTCAATCCTAAAGGAAATCAACCCTGAACATTCACTGGAAGGACTGATGCTGAAACTGAAGCTCCAATAATTTGGCTACCTGATGCGAACAGCTGACTCATTGGAAAAGGCCCTGATTCTGGGAAAGTTTGAAAGCAGGAGGAGAAGGGGACGACAGAGGATGAAATGGTTGGATGGATCACCAACTCAATGAACATGAGTTTGAGAAAGCACCAGGAGATGGTGAAGGACAGGGAAGCCTGGCGTGCTGCAGTCCATGGGGTCGCAAAGAGAGACATGACTGAGCAACTGAACAACAACAAAGTATTGCATTTCCTTTTTGTCTTAATAACAAAAGGATGCCCTCTGAGATGAAACAATAACAGTATTGTCTCCTCCATGCTTCAATTTACTTTCTTTAATTTCTACCAGGTAGAGAGAAATAATGGGTTACATTCTTGACTCTCCAGCATTTGCCAGCTCTGGTTATGCGTGATGACCCCTGAAGGGAGGGAGACTTTTTAATAAGCACCAAAGGCTGGCCCCAATCCCCATTCATTGGCCCAAAACTTGGAGGCTGGGCATCATAAGCATGGGTATCTTTATAAACTAGCTCCAAAGATTGTTCTGATACTGAGGCACTGCTTAGAACCATAATTTTACAAAAAGTAATAAAGAACATTTATCCCTAATTCACAGGAAGGCAGATTCCATATAAATTAATCCAAAGCCAGCAGGCTCCTGGGTCAGCAGGGCCCTGAGGCAGGACATCTAGAACAGGTGGAGCTGGATTAGAAGCTGGGCACCTGGGTTGACTCCAGAGGGTACTGATGTTTATGAGGAATAACACATTCCCTGAGTAAACTACAAAGACTCATGTCTATTGAATTACAAGAGAAACACAAGTGGGTCCTGCCTCAGTGGGAGCTGACAACTGCCTTCTTTAAAATAAGCATCAATAAATATTTCAAGAATACTGATTTGAAAGGACCTATATTACTTTGCTAAGTCATCTGTAACAAAGTACCACAAACTGGATGAAACAACAGAAATTTATCCTCTCACCATTCTGGAGGGTAGATATTTGAAATCAAGGTATCAGCAGGGTTGGTTTCTTCAGGGCTATGAGAGACAGATCTGTTTCAGACCTCTGTCCTAGCTTCTGACAGCTTCAGATGTTCCTTGGCTTGTAGTTGGCTATATTCTCCATGTATCTCTTCACAGGACCTTTTCCCACTGTTCATGTCTGCCTCTGTGTCCAAATTTCCCCTTTTGATAAGGACACCAGGTATATTGGATGAGGGCCCCACCCTACTCCAGTAGGACTTCTAATACTAATAAAATACTAATTATATCTGCAATGACCCTATTTCCAAATAAGGTCATATCTGAAATATTGAGGGTTAAGATTTCAACATATGAATCATAACAAGTCATGATTTTACTCAGCACAGAGATTCCATATGGTTGGTGTGGTTCAGGGATAAAAAGAAGGATAAGAAGTTGGAGTTTCACAATTCCATTCACCATTGCAACGAAAAGAATAAAATACTTAGTAATATATCTACCTAAAGAAACTAAAGACCTATATATAGAAAACTATAAAACACTGATGAAAGAAATCAAAGAGGACACTACTAGATGGAGAAATATACCATGTTCATGGATCAGAAGAATCAATATAGTGAAAATGAGTATACTACCCAAAGCAATTTACAAATTCAATGCAATCCCTATCAAGCTACCAGCCATATTTTTCACAGAACTAGAACAAATAATTTCCAGATTTGTATGGACATACAAAAAACCTCGAATAGCCAAAAGCAATCTTGAGAAAGAAGAATGGAACTGGAGGAATCAACTTGCCTGACTTCAGGCTCTACTACAAAGCCACAGTCATCAAGACAGTATGGTACTGGCACAAAGACAGACGTATAGATCAATGGAACAAAATAGAAAGCCCAGAGATAAATCCACACACATATGGACACCTTATCTTTGACAAAGGAGGCAAGAATATACAATGGAGTAAAGACAATCTCTTTAACAAGTGGTGCTGGGAAAACTGGTCAACCACTTGTAAAAGAATGAAACTAGATCACTTTCTAACACCCCACACAAAAATAAACTCAAAATGGATTAAAGATCTAAATGTAAGACCAGACACTATAAAACTCCTAGAGGAGAATATAGGCAAAACACTCTCTGACATAAATCACAGCAGGATCCTCTATGATCCACCTCCCAGAATTCTGGAAATAAAAGCAAAAATAAACAAATGGGATCTAATTAAAATTAAAAGCTTCTGCACAACAAAGGAAAATATAAGCAAGGTGAAAAGACAGCCTTCTGAATGGGAGAAAATAATAGCAAATGAAGCAACTGACAAACAACTAATCTCAAAAATATACAAGCAACTTATGCAGCTCAATTCCAGAAAAATAAACGACCCAATCAAAAAATGGGCCAAAGAACTAAATAGACATTTCTCCAAAGAAGACATATGGATGGCTAACAAACACATGAAAAGATGCTCAACATCACTCATTATTAGAGAAATGCAAATCAAAACCACAATGAGGTACCACTTCACACCAGTCAGAATGGCTGCGATCCAAAAATCTGCAAGCAATAAATGCTGGAGAGGTGTGGAGAAAAGGGAACCCTCCTACACTGTTGGTGGGAATGCAAACTCCAAAGTACAGCCACTTTGGAGAACAGTGTGGAGATTCCTTAAAAAATTACAAATAGAACTACCTTATGACCCAGCAATCCCACTGCTGGGCATACACACCGAGGAAACCAGAATTGAAAGAGACACATGTACCCCAATGTTCATCGCAGCACTGTTTATAATAGCCAGGACATGGAAACAACCTAGATGTCCATCAGCAGATGAATGGATAAGAAAGCTGTGGTACATATACACAATGGAGTATTACTCAGCCGTTAAAAAGAATTCATTTGAATCAGTTCTGATGAGATGGATGAAACTGGAGCCGATTATACAGAGTGAAGTAAGCCAGAAAGAAAAACACCAATACAGTATACTAACACATATATATGGAATTTAGAAAGATGGCAATGACGACCCTGTATGCAAGACAGCAAAAAAGACACAGATGTGTATAACGGACTTTTGGACTCAGAGGGAGAGGGAGAGGGTGGGATGATTTGGGAGAATGGCATTGTAACATGTATACTATCATGTAAGAATCGAATCGCCAGTCTATGTCCGACGCAGGATACAGCATGCTTGGGGCTGGTGCATGGGGATGACCCAGAGAGATGTTATGGGGAGGGGAGGTGGGAGGGGGGTTCATGTTTGGGAACACATGTACACCCGTGGTGGATTCATGTCAATGTATGGCAAAACCAATACAGTATTGTAAAGTAAAATAAAGTAAAAATTAAAATTAAAAAAAAAAAAAGAAGTTGGAGTTTCAGGGAAAGGAGATGGGACAAGATCAAGAGGGTGGGGTGAGTGGGAATTCAGAGGAACTGAAGAGAGAGACTGGGGAAAGGCATGTTGGTGGGGAATTACCCAGGAAGAGGGAGGAGGTTGTGTGGCCCTCCTTCTCCTCACTCAGATCCCCATACATTGTAGCACTAGCCCGGATGGGATTGAGGACATAATAAGCTATGGAAGAGTCTGCAGAAGCAATGGAAGAAAGAAAAAAAGAGAGGTGGGCAGTTCCCAGTTCCAGCAAGGGGACATCAGAGGCACAGGACTGTGGTTCCTGTTCATTCACTCCTAAGGGACAATAGGAAACCCCCTGGATTTTTTCAATATCAT
Source organism: Ovis aries (assembly GCF_016772045.2). Taxonomy (NCBI): domain Eukaryota; kingdom Metazoa; phylum Chordata; class Mammalia; order Artiodactyla; family Bovidae; genus Ovis; species Ovis aries. Next base: position 43,295,917 of record NC_056060.1, read on the forward strand.
GCTATTTGGATTATTTCATTTTTCAAGAAGTCAAAAGTCTTAAAATACTAATGAAATAATAAAAAGCAAGTTACTTTTTAGTGTCCTCTTACCATGATAAATTTACTATGATTATAAGAAGAAAATCAATAAATCTATTCTAGTTAGAAAATTTTTTTAGAGACCTGGTTGAAAAGTACATATATGTAATTAACAGGCATACCTGGTTTACCCAAGAGAGAGAATAACTAATACTAGTTCTACTCTACTTTGTCTCAAGCTAGGGCTTTTTTTTTTTTTTTTCTGAAAAGCTAAAATAACTGTCATGTGTTATCTCTTCTAGGTTGATCATACATAAAGACAGATAATATTATCAAGTTTTATAGGTCCCCAGAAAGGTCAAGCTGTTTCCCTAATTCAGTCTGTAGCAGAATTGCAAGTCAAACCTACTGGGTGTCCTGTGTTACTTAAATGAAACTTCCATTTCTTTGCTATGTTTGTATAAGAGGATGAGAGATTCTGAAAGCCAAATAAAAATTCTAAGCAATTTAGGTCTTAGTTTCCTTGAGTAAATCAAGACACTAGTATAAATATAACTCTATGGAAAGACAGGGAGATAAGTATGTAATGAAATGGGTTAAAATATGCAGTTAGGGAAAAAACTGAGATATTTGTATCAGCAAACACATGTGTGATGGCTTGTGCTCAGCTATTCACTATCATTCTATGACCTGCTTTTTTTACTACTAGGTTCTTTTTTTTTATGGAGGATAATTGCTTTACAATATTGTGTTGGTTTCTGCCATTCATCAATTTGTGGTACATATATACAATGGAATATTACTCAGCAATTACAAAGAACTCAGTTGAGTCAGTTCCAGTGAGGTGGATGAACCTCGATAGAGCCTATTATTCAGAGTGAAGTAAGTCAAAAGAAAAAGACAAATATTACATACTACCAGGTTCTAAATGCTGCTGGGATGGTCCACCTCAATCTAACTCATCATTGTGGTACTTCTAAGAAGGGTACTCAGGTAAGCTCACTGGTCTTGTTCTGAATTTATGTCTATTAACCAAGCAGAGACCAGATATACAAAATATTTTCCTTTTATGAGCATATGCCTGATATAGTATTGTCCTTTATTAAGCTTTATATCTTTGCACAGCTCATGATGTTCATTTATTCTAAAAAATATTTATATTTGGCACTTAAAAGAAACCAACTGTCTCCCTTGAAAGAGAATTAAAATGATCAGTTTTGGACATTTTCTGTGATTTTTATTTGACCTTAGTAAGTCCCAAAATTCTTTGATAAATAAATTAAGCTTTTGACGATAAAAGTCACTGTTACATTACCAAAGATTTATTTACAAGTATCTCTGAAACAAATAGGCTCTCTGTTCAGGAGATCATGTATGGGGAAGTGTTTTCCTTTAAAAATTCATTTTATGGTACTCTGAGGGCTTTGAGATTGAACAGTCCCAATAATTCTCTTTCAATAAGTGAATGAATTAAAATCTGGATTTTGTAACCATGTTTAAAAATCCCCCTAAATCTCCTTTATTAGAAAGTTTCTAACTTGAGCCAAGTCATCTCTCTACAGGCAACCTCTATATAAGGAAAATAACTTTTTAGCAGACACTGCGGTTTCAAAATTGTTAAAATTGGTTCAGTATCCTGTTTCAATTCTTGTGTCAAATGTCAGAAAAGCTCAAACCTTTAATGTCATGAGTAATCTCTAGACTGATGAAACTGTAGATTAAATGTTGAGTCACTAAGCAACAAACTTTGGTTTTGATGTTACAGCTTTCACTCATTTGGAAGGAAAAAATAGTATTTTTAACTAAGACAATCTAATGTAAAATATGAGATACAGATCATCAAAGATAAGATTTGTACACATACATATTTTCATTAGAAGTATATGGTATTTTAGTTGAAACTACCCAGAGTTATAATTTCTAATGGATTTTTAATTTATTCATTTAGGCAAAAGACTACATTTAAAATATTTCAAAACTGAAAAGAGACTTTCTTAAACCAACTTTTACAATATAGGAAAATGTTAGGAAAACATTTATTCTTTTTCTTTTTTTTAAGATCCTCTCAAGTCATTTTTTTTCATTATTTATCTTTAATTGAAGGATAATTGCTTTACAATATTGTATTGGTTTCTGCCATACATCAACATGAATCACCCTAAGGTATATATATGTCCCTTCCCTCTTTTTTTCTTTTTTAGGTTTGCTATTTTTCCCCTTTTTTAAATCTGTTTAACTGAAGGATAATTACTTTACAATATTGGTCTAATTTTTGACATACAACAACATGAATTAGCCATGGTTTATATATGTCCCCTCCGTCTTAGACCTCCCGCCTCATCCCACCCTTCTAGATTATCACAGAGAACCAAGCTGGGCGCTCTGAGCTATAAGGGAAATTCCCATTGGCTGTCCTTTTTACATATAGCAGTGTATGTTTTCATGCTACTCTCTTCATCCCCCCACCTCCTTGCCCTACCCAGAGTTATAATTTGGGGGGGTACTGAGAAGATTTTGCATCTCATAACATGCATGCTCAGATACCACACAATTGCACAAGGCAGGGTTCACTCTTAACTTAAAAACTCTGCAGGGAGATATTAAAAAGTTCCAACCCAGCTCTTGTTAACAAGAAAAACAAGGAAGGAATCCACAACAGCACACAAATATAATATTTTTCTGGGAATATGTCTCACTCTTAATATGCAAGTGTCTCCAAAAAATGTTAAGTAATCATTTAGTGAGGTAATATCATGGGCTAAACACTGTGCTAAGTGTCTAATCTTTCTAATTTCTTACCTCTTATTTTAACAATGGCTTATTTAGTACCTGTAAATTTTCTATATTTTATGGGCTCTCACTCCACTTATTCTGTGATTTTTTTGCTGGTCTCTGGTTTTGTTCCAAATGCCTAAATGTATACTTTAAATAGCGCTTCATTTTAACCACTGATTCCATCTAGTAGCATCTAAGACCAATAAGTTGGCTGAATCATGCATTTTTTTCTTTAAAAGTGGGAAATGAAGTCATAATGTTCTTCCCATCACTGTCCACTGAAAAGATCCAGAAGCAATGGTCAACCTTTGGAAATGAGAACAACTAGCACTATCAATATCATCTCTCACTAAAAGGAACCCTGTCAGGAAGCATTTGACAGTAGGCTTCCTGTGTACTGTTTTGGATCTGTCAGGAATTCTCTGTTCCTTATTAATTTCTGAATATTCAGGAATTAAGAGGAGAAGCAAGCCTCTACCGGGGGCTGAGGAATCCAGGCATTTCCTTCCTTGGTTGTTCTATAAGGTGATAAGTACCCTCTTCCTTTTTATGAACCATATGGTTAAAGTGATTATTTACAACTCTCTCTCTCTTTAATATGGATCGCCTATGTTTTGTTAGTCTGGAATTTTAATCTTTACCTTTCCTGAGAATACCTATAGTATATATGACCACACCAAGTTGATTAAAACACCTTTGCTCCATCAGAGCTTTGGTCCCATGTCTTTCTTTCTCTCTCTCTCTCTCCCTTTCTCTCTCTCTCTCTCTTTTTCACACTGATCCCCTGGAGTGCAGAGGCTCTCTGAGTTCACTTTCCTGCCTGGGCTTCTAAGACCCTCTTGAGAAGGCGCTCTGTGCCTTTACCCCATTGAGAGGGCGCCTGAGGCCTTCATAAACAGAGCAAGCCCCGTACAGGGGCTTTATTGGCTTTCTGCATAAATCAAGGAATATCAGCCTCTTTCTCTCTCCTTTACTTTCTTATCAGTCGACTCCGGACCACCAGGTTCCGGTCCATTAAAGGACCTCAACAGAACCCCAGGCTCTTAATTAGAGGATTAGAAGCAACAGTTAGAACTGGACATGGAACAACAGACTGGTTGCAAATCGGGAAAGAAGTACATTAAGGCTGTATATTGTCACCCTGCTTATTTAACTTATATGCAGGGTACATCATGAGAAATGCTGAACTGAATGAAGCACAAGCTGGAATCAAGATTGCTGAGAGAAATATTAATAACCTAGGATATGCAGATGACACCACCCTTATGACAGAAGGCGAAGAAGAACTAAAGAGCCTCTTGATGAAAGTGAAAGAGGAGAGTGAAAAAGTTGGCTTAAAGCTCAACATTCAGAAAACTAAGATCATGGCATCGGTCCCATCAATTCATGGCAAATAGATGGGGAAACAGTGGAAACAGTGACAGACTTTATTGTTTTAGGCTCCAAAATCACTGCAAATGGTGACTGTCGTCATGAAATTAAAAGATGCTTGCTCCTTGGAAGAAAAGTTATGACCAACCTAGATAGCATACTAAAAAGCAAAGACATTACTTTGCCAACAAAGGTCCATCTAGTCAAAGCTATGGTTTTTCCAGTAGTCATGTATGGATGTGAGAGCTGGACTATAAAGAAAGCTGAGTGCCAAAGAATTGATGCTTTTGAAGTGTGGTGTTGGAGAAGACTCTTGAGAGTCCCTTGGACTTTAAGGAGATCAAACCAGTCAATCCTAAAGGAAATCAGTCCTGACTATTCATTGGAAGGACTGATGTTGAAGCTGAAACTCCAATACTTTGGCCACCTGTTGCAAAGAGCTGACTCACTGGGAAAGACCCTGATGCTGGAAAAGATTGAAGGCTGGAGGAGAAGGGGACGACAGAGGATAAGATGGTTGGAAGGCATCACCGATATGATGGACATGAGTTTGAGCAGGCTCCAAGAGTTGGTGATGGACAGGAAAGCCAGGCATGCTGCAGTCCATGGGGTCGCAAAGAGTTGGACACGACTGAGTGACTAAACTGAACTGAACTGAATTCTGAAGCAGGAAATGCACAAGATAAATCTGAAACATCTTGCCATGCTTCAGAAGAAAGGAAAGAATCAAAGAACCTAAGAGACAAATAGAAAAACGTTTCCAACTGGTTGAAGACAGACCAAATAAAGCATCAAAAATATTGCAACATTTGAAATACATCATGTTAGACCTCAGGAGTCCATAATGATACATAGTGTTTTAAAGCAGTGCTCATCTTTGGAGATTACTAGAACACTAATTTATCACTATGAAAAATGGTAAATAAAAGGATAGAAACAAGCATTTATTCTGCCTTTCCTATATGAATGGAATTCCAGCTAATACAGGAAGAAGGAGTGACATAATTACATTATTGTTCACTAATAACCCCTAATGAAATAATGGATCTTCACTGCTAAAGTTATTAGGTGACAAGCTGATGAGGAATATTATAATGAGTGAATTACTCTAACCCACAGATCAATCTTAACATCACAAAGAGAAAGACAACAGGCATAACTGCTTCCTGGTATGATGCAACAGGAAGTACATATAGCACCACCTGTGCACCTAAACCACAAATCCAGAATGCGTGCAGCTTTACAGGACAAATAACCTGTAGGGGGAACTGTCACAGAACAAAGGATTTTTTAAGAAACGTATCAAAAAATGCAACATGTGGCCCTTTTTTGGCTCCTGATTCAAACAAACCAACTGTAAAAAGCCACCCATGAGACAATTGGGAAATTTGAACACTGAATGGATATTGGACAATATGAAGTATAATAGATATTAAGGAAGTTAAGAATATGTTTTAATAAGTTTATTTTTTAAGGAAAATAGCACTATGGTTATATTAAACAGAAGGGAGCCCTTGCCTTAACAAAGATACACATTGATGTATTGAGAAGGAATGATAAAATATCTGAGATTTGCTTAAAATAATCTAGTGGGGTGCTGGAGAGTGTGAAGGCAGTTTTTGTATAAGATGTGGGTTTGTTATACTGCTTTCTCTCTTTTTTGAATATGTCTGATATTCTCCATAATAGAAGGTTTTAAAGACAGACAAAGGAATCTCTTGGCTATCCCCTTAGCGCTTCCACTGCCAAGAGCCTGGGCTCAATCCCTGGTTGGGGAATCTGGAAGCAGCCCAGCTGAAGAAAGAAAGAAAAAAGACAGACAAAAGTACTGATCCAATCCACTCCCTTTTTAGTTTACTTTTATTTATTTATTTGGCTGCACCAGGTCTTAGCTGTGGCACTCAGGATCTTTAGTTATGGCATGAAAACTCTTAGTTGTGGCATGTGCGATCTAGTTCAAACCCTGGGGCCCCTGAGTTGGGAATGTGGAGTCTTAGCCACTGGATCACCAGGGAAGTCCCCTCACTTCTTTTGACATATTCTTAGGTGTGTCCCATGAGTAAGGTTCTGCGCATCTTAAACCTGGTGCTTGGCTTTACCAACAAGATAAAGACTCTTGGCATATTCCCTTCTCTTATGTATCTCACGTTTATTTTTGGTAGGGGGAGATATTTAGAATATCACTAAATAAGGTGATGACAAACAGAAAAAAATGAAGTGCTACAGGGACACAGACTAAGTGAGTCATTATGATAGGGAATGGCTTCTATGAATTGGAAAATGTTTCAGAAGAGAGATAACATTTTAACTGGGCCATGAAAGAGCAATAGTACTTGAAAAGTTAAATCCTGTTTTGAAAGAGTCAAGGGTCCATTCCAGGGAATTTATCTTTCTCTTTTTAAATTACATTTTTTACTGTCAGCTCAATGAATCTCGACAAGTGTATAAATTTATGCAACCTTCATGACAATCAAGATACAGAGTAGCTTTATCCCCTCAAAACAAAACAATTCCTCCATATTACACCTTCGTAGTCATCACCAACATTTAATCACTGACTAGCAGTGATCTGTTCATATCACAAGAGTTTTACCTTTTTCCTAATGTCATACTAATGGAATTATCCAGTGTGTAGCCTTGTGGATCTGGCTGCTTTCACTTAGTACTGAGATTCATTTGATATTGTGGAGAATATCAATAAACTGTTCTTTTTTATTGCTGAATAATATTCTATTATATGGATATACCACAGTTTATCCATTCTCCAGTTGATGGGCATTTGGGTTGTCTCCAGTTTTTGGCCGTTGTGAATAAAGTGCTATAAACATACATTTATAGGTTTCTATTTTACTTGGGTAAATACCCAGGAGTGAAATCGCTAGCATCTTAAATAACTACATATGAGAGGTGCTCTGCATCCTTGCCAGCTCTTGGCAGAGCAGTTTGGTTTGATTTGTCATACCCATTCTGACAGATGGGTAGAGATATCTCTTTGTGGTTTTAGTTCAAATTTCCTGAAGAATTAATGCCATTGAGCCAGGCAGATTGTTATTATTATCACTTTTTTCTTGCTGGTTTCCAAATTCTTCACTAGCTCTTTCACAAGCCCCCAACTCTGCTCCATTCCCCATCTAATCACCTAATTCTCCAAGAACACAGAGATGGTCAAGTATGAAGTCTGTAACTTTCCTCTCTTACACTTACAATTAAAAAAATTTTTTCTTTGCTTTCGAATTCTGGTGCTGGAGAAGACCCTTGTGAGTCCCTTGGACTGCAAGGAGATCAAACCAGTCAATTCTAAAGGAAATCAGTCCTGAATATTCACTGGAAGGACTACATTGAAGCTGAAACTCCAATACTTTGGCCACCTGATGCAAAGAACTGACTCATTTGAAAAGACCCTGATGCTGGGAAAGATAAGGCAGGAAGAGAAGGGAATAACAGAGGATGAGATGGTTGGATGGCATCACCAACGTGATGGACATGAGTTTGAGTAAACTCCGGAAGTTGGTGATAGACAGGGAAGTCTGGCGTGTTGCAGTCCATGCGGTTGCAAAGAGTCGGACACAACTGAGCGACTGAACTGAAGAGAGCAATCAAAGGGTTTCCCTACTGTGCCTTTTGTCTCCACCTAAGAAAAAGCTCTCTTATGCTCTCTGCTAGCAGGATGAGAACATTTTAGCTGTCTGAAAAAGAGGGATAGGCACAGATGACTTTGCTACAGTACAAAATCCAATAGTAGGGAGGCCTTCTGACACCTACGTCCTCCCATGGCCACACATCCAGTCATAATTCCATCAATTCATTTGAGGTTTGCTCAGTGGTCAGCTTCTCTCTAAAGTCTCAAGTCAGGAAAATACCGCACATTTCATAGGCATTTCCAAGGCTTTTGGTTTTCTCTCCTCATTACAATATGTATAATTTGTCTTCCAGGAAAGATGCACACATATCTGTGTGTGGTTTACTTTTTTTTTTAATTAATGGTTACATTTTGCTCATTTGTTTTAAGAAAGAGAAGAGAAAATAATTCATTTCATTGTGAATATGAAGGAAGCTTTCAGTCTATAAAGAGATATTTAGGCAAGGTTCTCCCAAAATAAATGTGCTCAGAATTTAGATGGTATTTTTTCCAAAAATAAAGGGAAAAAAGATATAACCACTTTTTACCTAGACTGCTGTCTTTACTGACATTTTATCTTGTAAATGCCATAGACTTTTTTTTCTAGGGGAAAAGAATTATCCACTACTTCCATAATTAATCTAAATATGGTGAGACTCTCTCCCAAGAATACTGTTTTTTGTTGTTTTTCAGAGAGAAATAAACAACATTGGCTTCAACCTCATAGAACCACCAACTGAGAAGATACTAGGAGGTTTCTGAGATTTGGGATCACAGCAGATTTTTATGATTTGCTTTGCCGATTTGGGAACTTTGTTAGTGAATCCTCTTATCACTGACATCAGTATATATATTTACATTTAAAAATCCTTATTTAGCAAAGGCTGAAATCCTAATTGTCACCACCCAGAGAAAAGCATAACAGACTGAGTTACAGACTAATCAAGCTTGAATTACTAGAAATGAGGTTGCTCTGAAACTGATCCCACTAAGAGGAAAGTCCAGAGAGTATTCCAAGAAGGCTACCTAGTATCATGACCTAGGCAGAGGTGGTACAAGGAAGATCCAGCCATCCAATTTAGCTCAAAACCAACCTGGCAGTGTTAAGATTATTAGTGTACAAGACCAGTAGTTATAGATCAAGATGTGTGGAAAAGGATAGGGGAAAATAGGATTAAGTAAGGCATTTGGTATTAATCAAGGCTAAATCATAGAGCATTTTTGAAGAAGAGAGTGGAGAGTTCCCTAATTAGACCTCTCACTGAATCATGAGCCTCCTCTCCCAGATTTTCAAAAGGTGGCTATCTAATCTGGAGATCACCAAATTGATAGAGCACAAGGAAAAAGCAATGAATTCTCCTTACACACTTTGAGCTTTCTTAAAAAAAAATTACTCTGTAGATACAGCAATAACCAACATCCAGTATCCTGAGTGTGGCTGAAGAAAATCACCCCATTGCACAGATGGTGCCCCATCAAAACATCTGTCTCTACCCTTTGTGGGCTCTCAGCCTTCTTAGAGCCTCTTCCCTCTCTATCTGCTACCCTCCTCGAAACCTATCTCTCGCCTAACTCCTCGTCTAACCACTCCTTGTTATTTTCAGCAGATGAACTTAGCTTCTACTGTATACCATCTCATGGGACGCACCCCAGATTCCTGCACCCCAACAATCAGGTTTACACAACTGTATCGGTTTCACCCTCCATGGAGGAAACAGAAGACTGACTTTTTCACCTCAGCTCTGATTTCCGTTTCCTCCAGCCTCCTCAGGAGCCCACCTTCGGACATCAGCATCTTGCTTCTGTGTCTCTAACATGTCTTTTCAGCTGGTGTTTCCGTCAGCTTTAAATATCTATTTTGACCTTCGCATTAAAAAAAAAAAAAAAAAAAAAAAAAACTTGACCTACATTCCACTCCATTCTCTTTCTCTTCATAGTCAAGCCTCTTGAAAGCTTTACTGATGCCTGTCTTCACTTCCTCAAGTCCCATTTACTCTTCAATCCCCTGTGATTTGGATGGCACTCCCTCCCCACCCCTACACACTATCGCCAAAGCTGCTCTGGCAAAGCAATTTGCTGAGACTTTTGCTGGTGAATCCAGTAGTCATGTTGTTTGTAGTTCTTTTCTTATTTGACCCTCCTGCAGCATCAGCTATTGCTAAATAATCCCTCCTTTTTGTAACTCCATACTCCCTGGCCTTGCATGAGTCAACTTCCTCCCAACTTCTTTCCTATCTTTATTGTGATTTTTAAATATTTGGGTCTTAATTCAAATCCACTGTGAAAAAAATAGAACATTCATGACACAACTGAAATTTGAAGTCTACTTTAAAAAAAAATAATATGAGCTGCTCAAAACCAAGATAATGACTTTTAACATAAGAGTACAAGATTTTCAGGTATAGAACAGAGATGGAGGCAAAGGGCCTGAGACAACACCTAGCCCAGCTTCCTTCCAACAGACTCATAGGTTACAAAATGGAAGCACCAGGAAGTTAACTGAACTACCTAAGAACATATTAATAGTATTTAACGCTTATCTTTTATGAACACTTACTCTCTATGTGATTATATTAAGGAATTATCATTAACATTAAAGTATGATAATGGTATTGTGGTTGCATTAAAAATCCTGCTTTTAGAGTTAAATACTGAAATACGCCTGGACGAAATGATATGATGGCTAATATAAGCTTCCAGATAAAACAGGAGTGAGGCAAATGAATGAATGGGTATGGATGAAACAAGATTGACTATGAGCTACTAATTACTGAAGTTGAGAGATACGTATCTAAGACTTCATTTTACTCCTCCATCTTCTTTTACATGTATTTGAAATTTTCCATCATAAAAATTCTTTTAATAAAAAACTCTATAGGATGTTTGTTTCTAACTGTGAACGACTAATCGGTACCTGCGGTAAACAATCATGTCAAATGCTGGACCAGAGGCAGTGACGGACTGTGATCTGGGATGGCAGGGAAGGAAATGAAGTAAGTCCCACAATCACCTTTGTTTTCTGACCAGGGATACTTTTCCTCACCATGATGTGAGGAGGGGGAACCTAAGCAGAGGCTGGCAGTCTCACTGAGCTAAGGAAACATAGTTTAAACTTCAAAGTTGTTGAGGTGAATGGGATTTTCTTAGAAAGAAAGGAGCTCCACAAGGATACTCTAGAAATCTGCATGATGTTCCCCTTGTAACATCTACGGAATTCTTAGCTGACCTTGCACAGTGTGAGACTCCTCAAGGGCAAACAGAAAACCATCCCAGGTCTCCTGCAGCTTGCATGGGGCTGGGATGTACTGGAGTGTTAACCAGTCTGACAGGAGAGTCGTCACAGACCCTCGGTACTCAGCTGGCAGCCAAGAGAGGCTACACCTTAGGACAATGGATATTCTAGATCTAAAACAAAGGCTAGATCTTCTCCAACCTTTAAAAACAAGATTCAAAAGTGCTGTGTCAATCCACAAATAAATTAACTGTCATCAGAACAAAATTCAATACCACCTACAAGACAAGGTCGAGGTACTCAACAATGTACTAAACAGAATCCAACATAAAATTTTAAATGATCAGGTAGGTAAAGCCCTCTCTGTACATTTCATTCACCTTTCCTGTAAACTTAAAACTGTTCCCAAAAATTAAGTCTATAATTTTAAAAAAATGAACAAGGGCTCAGTGACCTTTGGGACACCATCAATATCAAGTGATATAGCATATGTGTAATTGGGTTTATAGGATAGAGTGGGAAAGAATATATATTTGGTGATATAATGCCTGAAATTTTTTTTTCAAATTTGATGAAAAATATCATCACCCTGGTCTAAAAAGTACAAGCACCAAGAGAGATAATCACAAAGGAAATCATACCAAAACTCATTGATTACACTGCTGAAAATCAATGGTAAGAGAAAATACTTAAAACAGCCCAAGAGAAAGAAACATTACATACAGGGACCTATGATAAGAATTATGATTGACTTGTTATCAAAACCAACACAAGTTAAGAGACACAGAATGACATTTTAAAATTGCTAAAGGGAGAGGGAAAGGGGACCCAGTCAACCGCTGTTAGCCTGTAATTGCATATTCAGAAAATATAACCTATAAAAATGAAGGTGTGGGACTTCCCTGGCGGCCCAGTGGTTATGACTCCATCTTCCTATTCAAGGAGTGTGAGTTTTGATCCCTGGTCGGAGAACGATGATCCTGCATTCCATGTGGCACTGCCAAAAAAAAAAAAAAGAAGGTGAAATAAAGGCATTTTCTTATGAGGAAAACTGCACTGCAAGATGTGTTACAGGAAGCTCAGGATAAAGGAAAATGGCATCAGTCAGTTGGAAACTTGAATTTATACACAGGAATAAAGAGTACATGTAATGGTAATACATAAAATAGAAAAATCTATTTTTTTATTCTGAAAAATATAATGTATGAGAAATCCAAACGTAGATTTTTTTTTTTTTAGATTGGCAGTAGGTCAGTGACCATTGTAGCTTTCCAACTTCATGCTTTAAAAAAATTGCAGCATTGCCCTTCCATCAAGTGAGATCACAGTGAGAAGCCTGTGGTCTGTAAGGAAGCAGATTCTCACTAGACACTGAATTGGTCATCACTTGGATCGTGCACTTTTCAGCCTGAAGAACTGTAAGAAATAGATTTCTGTTGTTTATAAGCCAAAGAAAAAACTTATAGCATTCATTAGATTGTATATGAAAAAAACTGGTCCTGAGACAATAATACAGGGCATTTAACTAGTGCAGTCTCTGTTATAGCATGCTTCTCTTTTGCTGGTCTCTTTAGTTAACTTATTAGAATATTATATTAAAATGATGCAGAAGTATAATAGGTTTATGTTAGCATTTATATAATATTTTGATAATTTCACTTTTTATTATCTCCTTTTGATTTACCTACTATATCATTCATTGTTCACTTTTCTTCATATATACTTTTAAACTGATAATTTAAAAGAGTGATTATAAAAACAGTGTCAAAATATCTAGAAGGAAGAATCATATGTATCTCGACCAAAGTTCCTTCTGCAATTTGGGTTGCTGGCAAATGCATTTTTTTATTGCTGCAACTATGCTATAATTTTGTATCCCACTTTTTACTTGATACCATACTATAAATAATTTCCTTATTTTTATATATCTGTATAATAGTCCAAGCTTTAGCTTTTTTTTTTTTTTTTATTGCCTATGATTAAGAACTTTTTGTTTCAGTTTGGACATTTTGGTTGAAGAGTAAGTAGTTTTAATGGGTAATTCTCCATTCATATGTTTTTGGTTTTATTTATTTTTGTATGAATTGTCTGTTTCTGATATCAGACTGGTACTTGCAATATCTCTTTGCAACCGAACAATCATTCACATCACAGAAGTTTACTTTTTCAACTTTCTCCCTTTATTATTGAATAATTTTTGCATCTCATCCCCCTAAAAGAGTAATCTTATCCATTCAACAAAGTCCAGTTAAACCTTAACCTCTTTATTTAACTTTATCTGAACTTCTCTGATCTTCTGTAGCACACAATATATAGTGATGTTCAGTAAATATGTGTTGCTGCTGCTGCTACTGCTAAGTCGCTTCAGTCATGTCCGACTCTGTGCGACCCCATAGACGGCAGCCCACCAGGCTCCCCTGTCCCTGGGATTCTGCAGGCAAGAACACTGAAGTGGGTTGTCATTTCCTTCTCCAATGCATGAAACCGAAAAGTGAAAGTGAAGTCGTTCAGTCATGTCCGACTCTGCGACCCCATGGACCACAGGCCACCAGGGTCCTCCATCCATGGGATTTTCCAGGCAAGAGAACTGAAGTGGGGTGCCATAATCCAGGACTACTCATTTATAATGCAATAAAAATTAGTTTAATAACATTATTTTATTGAAAGTTGTGAAGATCTGAGAAAACCATAATGATTTAATCATTAACTTTATTTTCCTTTTTGTGTATGCAGAAGAGTACTACATATTAAAAAATCTAAGTCCAATTCTAAATGATTTAAAATTTTAAATGATATGAAAGCACTGTGATATAATTTAATTGACATGACTTTTTCATAGTGGTACAAAAAATAATGGTATATTTTATCATCTATAGCATCTTGAATTCAATACATACTTGAGGTCAGATATGGTGGGAAAGAGAGTGTATATTCTGGGTACCTAGGAGGTTAGAAACGAAGACCCAGGGAAGAGAAGAGGAACACAGAAATGAGGACTTGGAAGAGGTCAAAAGCAAATGTCAAAATATCACGTGATGACAGTTCTGTATATTCCAGAATTAACAATGAATTGCATACTCTCTTGCACGATTCCCTTGTATTTTTTGTGTGCTGGTTGTCTTCCCAACTAGATCTTACATTTTGCAAATGAAAGATGATGTATTCTTCTCTCACAGAGCTAGCAGAGCACTTGAGTTGCAAGTCTCTGGTTGGGCTTAGGTGACTGTGCTTTGTTTCATCTAAGCATACACACATTAGAAAGATATTTCTGCTTGAACTCTAACCAGAAAATCAAATTAGCCTTTCATATTTCTGGTCTTGTGAGTTAATGTGATCAGAATCTTCAGTTCAGTTCAGTCGCTCAGTCGTGTCCAACTCTTTGCGACCCCATGAATCGCAGCACGCCAGGCCTCCCTGTTCATCACCATCTCCCGGAGTTCACTCAGACTCACGTCCACCGAGTCCGTGATGCCATCCAGCCATCTCATCCTCGGTCATCCCCTTCTCCTCCTGCCCTCAATCCCTCCCAGCATCAGAGTCTTTTCCAATGAGTCAACTCGTCGCATGAGGTGGCCAAAGTACTGGAGTTTCAGCCTCAGCATCATTCCTTCCAAAGAAATCCCAGGGTTGATCTCCTTCAGAATGGACTGGTTGGATCTCCTTGCAGTCCAAGGGACTTGCAAGAGTCTTCTCCAACACCACACTTCAAAAGCATCAATTCTTCGGCCCTCAGCCTTCTTCACAGTCCAACTCTCACATCCATACATGAACACCGGAAAAACCATAGCCTTGACTAGACGGACCTTAGTTGGCAAAGTAATGTCTCTGCTTTTGAATATGCTATCTAGGTTGGTCATAACTTTTCTTCCAAGGAGTAAGCGTCTTTTAATTTCATGGCTGCAATCACCATCTGCAGTGATTTTGGAGCCCCCAAAAATAAAGTCTGACACTGTTCCCACTGTTTCCCCATCTATTTCCGATGAAGTGATGGGACTGGATGCCATGATCTTCGTTTTCTGAATGTTCAGCTTTAAGCCAACTTTTTCACTCTCCTCTTTCACTTTCATCAAGAGGCTTTTAGCTCCTCTTCACTTTCTGCCATAAGGGTGGTGTCATCTGCATATCTGAGGTTATTGATATCTTATTAGCATACAAAAGATGCTGTTCTCTATTTAAGACCACTCTGCTAACTAGATACCCCACTGACTGTACTCCCATGCTTATTGATAAATATTTGAATATAACAAAACCAACACAACTTTGGTAATGAAAATATATAAACTGATGCTAAAAAAAAAGAATGGAAATCTTTACATTCACCCCTAAATTATCTAATGGTATATATAATGAAAAAAACCAGTCTTCTACCTCCCTATGTGGAAAAAAATCATTTCTTTCTACCGTGTGTTTCCTTCCTATGTGTCTCCCTTACTAGTCACACAGAACACTTCACTCTGTTCACTAACTGTGTGGAGGATTTTCTCCATGACACCAGCTGGGTGTTCTACAATCTGACTTAATTCTGACACCATCTACCTGGATTTAGCATCAGATCCCACAGGTGAAGGGCTCAGTCCCACAAGACTGCCCCTCCCACCACATTTCAGATGCCAATTGCTAGTAGATCCCAGGTTACCCACAAGTTCTGCCTGATTTGGATAAAAATCAGAGGGCCCAAAGACCCCCCTCGACAAGTTTGATTAATTCTCTAGAATTCAAGGAAACACATTCATCAGTTTATTAAAGCATATGATAAAGGATATAGATGAATAAAGGGCTTCCCAGGTGGCTCAATGATAAAGAATACTCCTGCCAAGGCAGAAGGTGCAGGAGATGCACGTTTGATCCCTGGGTCATGAAGATTCCCCTGGAAGAAGAAATGGCAACCCATTCCAGTAGTCTGACCTGGGAAATTCCATGAACTGAGGAACCTGGTGGGCTATACAGTCCATGGGGTTGCAGAGTCGGACATGCCTGAGCAACTGAGCATGCACATACGTAGATGAATAGCCAGATGAAGAGATACATAGGGCCAGGTCTGGGAGGGTCCAGAGTACAGCAGTTTCTGTTCCCATGGAGTTGGGATGCATCACCAACCTCTATTATAGATGTGTTCATCAGTTTAAAAGCTCCAAACAACCATACTTTGGGGATTTTATGGAGGCATCATCACACAGGCATAATGGATCATTAACTCTACTTTCAGCACTTCTTTCTTCTCAAGATGAAAGGTGAGGAGGAGTGAAGTGAAAGTTGCTCAGTAGTGTTCAACTCTTTGCAACCCTGTGGACTATACAGTCCATGGAATTCCCTAGGCCAGAATACTGGAGTGGGTAGCCTTTCCTTCTCCAGGGGATCTTCCCAACCCAGGGATCGAACCAGGTCTCCAACATTGCAGGCAGATTCTTTACCAGCTGAGCCACAAGGTAAGGAGGGGTGAGGCTTAAAATAACAGACTTCTAATCACGACTTCGTCCTTCTGATGGAAAACCCTCATCCAGGGCCACTTAGGAGCCCACTCAGAGTCACATCATTAGAACAAAAGATGCTCCTAGTGTCTCACCACTTAGGAACTTACAAGGGTTTTAAGAACCCCATGCCAGGAACCAAGGGCAGAGATTTATATATATATATACATATATATATATATATATATATATATGCACATATACATATATATGTGTATACTCTATTATCTGTATAAGATACTGATATAGATATATAGATATATATGGATATATATTCTATTATCTTAGTGTTTACTATACAGATTTATTTTTAATATTTTTCAAATATTTTAAAAGATATTTTCAAACAACCCATAAATACAGGAAAATAAATAAACAGGAGTAGAGGGAAGAGAAAGAAGTACAGGTGAAGAAAGCAAACAGAAGATGTGATTCTAAGATCTGGAGGTAGTAATCAAGGTTGTTTGTGGATTTACTCACTACTGACAATTGCAACCATACTAAAACATTTTGCTCTGAACACAATGAGGTTTTGGAGGAAAGGTCAGTCCCCAGTTCTCTCATGCTTTGGAAGCAGCTTCATTTTCAATTTAACCTTGTAGGCATATTCTGGGAATAACATTGTTTTCTTTACTCAGTGTACTGAGTACAATGCGTGTGACTCAGGAAACAGATGTTATTAAAATCCTTATACTTATCTGTCCTAAAATATCCTTGCATTACTGGAGCTTAATTTTTTTAACATTCTTATAAGCAAGATTTCTTCCAGAAATCAGTTAACAGCAAGGACAATAAAGATAAATAAGCTAATGTATTTGCTTTACTGTGGCAACATGTTTTCGGGATGTAACATCTTCCAGAGTATTCTTAAATCACTTTGGAGCTTATTTTTAAGTCAATATTCTCTTCTCTTCATAACATAGTATTTCCATCAATTTATAATCTTTTTAATACAATATTTGCTTTGGAGATTTATCAAAAGCCTGGAGGCAAATAGGGAGTTAGGAAAGAGATCTCAGAGTATTCAGACCAGAAGGCGAAATATGCACAGTGAAATGAAGGGAAAAAATGAAGCTTGCTCTCTGTGAACCTCAATTTAAAATGTCCAGAAACTTGACTCATCATCACTACTACTCCAGTGGAAGGATGAAAAGAAGAGAAAATTGGGGGAAAATATTTAAAAGACTTAATTGCCAAGACTTAAAAAAATGCAGGGCTTCCCAGGTAGCTCAGTGGTAAAGAATCTGCCTGCCGTGTAGGAAACTCAGGAGACTCAGGTTCAATCCCTGGGTCGGGAAGGTCCCCTGAAGGAAGAAATGGCAACCCACTTCAGTATTTTTGCCAGGGAAATTCCATGGACAGAGGAGCCTGGAGGACTACAGTCCAGAGGGTATCAAAGAGTCGAACAGGACTGAAGTGCCTGAGCACACATGCAGGAAAAAGAAAAAAAAAAACAAGAAAGTATGGCACAGTGGAGAGAACACAGCCTATGGAGTCATACCTGATCTTTTTTTTTTTTTCCTTTTAAACAAGCTACTATTTTAATACTTTATTTTTTAAATTAATTTATTTTTTAATTGGAGGAGAATTACTTTAAAATATTGTAATGGTTTTTGCCATACACTGACATGAATCAACCATGGGTGTACATGTGTTCCCCATCCTGAACCCCCCTCCCACCTTCCTCCCCATCCCATCCCTCAGAGTCATCGCAGTGCACCAGCTCTGAGCACACTGTCTCACGCATCGAACTGGACTGGCAACCTATTTCACATATGGTAATATACATGTTTCAATGGTATTCTCTCAAATCATCCCACCCTCACCTTCTCCCACAGAGTCCTAAAGTCTGTTCTTTACATCTGTGTCTCTTTTGCTGTCTCACATATAGGATCATTGTTGCCATCTTTCTAAATTCCATATATATGCATTAATATACTATATTGGTATTTTTCTTTCTGACTTACTTCACTCTGTATAATAAGCTCCAGCTTCATCCACCTCATTAGAACTGATTCAAATACCTTCTTTTTAATAGCTGAGTAATATTCCATAGTGTATATGTACCACAGCTGTCTTATCAATTTGTCTGCCGATGGACATCTAGGTTGCTTCCATGTCCTAGCTATTGTAAACAGTACTGTGATGAACACCGGGGTACATGTGTCTCTTTCAATTCTGGTTTTCTTGGTGTGTATGCCCAGAAGTGGGCTTGCTGGGTTGTATCTAGCTCTATTTCCAGTTTTTTCAGGAGTCTCCACACTACTCTCCATAGTGGCTGTACTAGTTTGCATTCCCACCAACAGTGTAAGTGGGTTCCCTTTTCTCCACACCCTCTCCACCATTTATTGTTTGTAGACTTTTTAACAGCAGCCATCCTGACCAACGTGAGATGGTACCTCATTGTGGCTTTGATTTGCATTTCTCTGATAATGAGTGATGTTGAGAATCTTTTCATGTGTTTATTAGCCATCTGTATGTCTTCTTTGGAGAAATGTCTGTTTAGTTCTTTGGCTTATTTTTTGATTGGGTCATTTATTTTTCTGGTATTGAGCTGCATGAGCTGCTTGTATATTTTGGAGATTAATTCTTTGTCAGCTGTTTCATTTGCTATTATTTTCTCCCATTGTGAAGGTTGTCTTTTCACCTTGGTGATAGTTTCCTTTGTTGTGCAAAAGCTTTTAAGTTTAATTAGGAAATGGCAACCCACTCCAGTGTTCTTGCCTTGAGAATCCCAGGGATGGGGGAGCCTGATGTCGCACAGAGTCAGACACAACTGAAGCAACTTAGCAGCAGCAGCAGCAGCAGCAGGCCCCATTTGTTTATTTTTGCTTTTATTTCCATTACTCTGCTGTGATTTATGTCAGAGAGTGTTCTGCCTATATTTTCCTGTAGGATTTTTATAGTTTCTGGTCTTACATTTAGATCTTTAATCCATTTTGAGTTTATTTTTGTGTATGGTGTTAGAAAGTGTCCTAGTTTCATTCTCTTACAGTTGACCAGTTTTCCCAGCACCACTTGTTAAAGAGATTGTCTTTTCTCCATTGTATATTCTTGCCTCCTTTGTGAAAGATAAGGTGTCCATAAGTGAAAGTGAAGTCACTCAGTCGTGTCCAACTCTTTGCGACCCGTGGACTGTAGCCCACCAAGCTCCTCCATCCATGGGATTCTCCAGGCAAGAGTACTGGAGTGGGTTGCCATTTCCTTCTCCAGGGGATCTTCCCAACCCAGGGATCAAACCCAGGTCTCCCACATTGCAGGCAGACGCTTTAACCTCTGCACCACCAGGAAAGCCCTTAAATACAAAAATACAGTCTCTCAGAAAACCTCCTATAGAAACACAGAACTTCAGATCCAAGTACTAACATCAAAGATTTCAAGGGAGGAAAGGAAGCCAGGTTGAAAGAAGGAGGAGGAGGCGGGAGGGGGGTGGTGAAAGGGGTGGGCTTACAGGTGTCTCCTGCCACTTACAGATACCCAGGCATTATGGGACTTTTCCCTCGGCCTCCAGAGAAGGGAGGACTGGAACTCGGCCCTACCAGAAATCAGACCAGACCAGAACCAGAATTCAAGTTCTCTGCCAAGAGGAGGTGATCAGTCTCCAATCCTCAGCTCAGGCTGAGGGCCCTTCGACAAGATTCCTGCGTCCAGGACCAGGGGACTAGAAAAACAAGGAAGGATAGGAAGGGTTAAAGAGAGGAAAGAGAGAGGGAAGGGGAGAGAGGTCAATAAAGTCACTTGTTCCTTACTGGTCGATAGGTGCGTGGATTTATCTCTGGGCTTTCTATTTTGTTCCATTGATCTATATTTCTGTTTTTGTGCCAGTACCATACTGTCTTGATGACTGTAGCTTTGTAGTATAGTCTGAAGTCAGGCAAGTTGATTCCTCCAGTTCCATTCTTCTTTCTCAAGATTGCTTTGGCTATTCAAAGTTTTTTGTATTTCCATACAAATTGTGAAATTATTTGTTCTAGTTCTCTGAAAAATACCATTGGTAGCTTGATAGGGATTGCATTGAATTTTATAGATTGCTTTAAGTAGTATACTCATTTTCACTATATCGATTCTTCCAATCCATGAACATGGTAAATTTCTCCATCTATTTGTGTCCTCTTTGATATCTTTCATCAGTGTTTTATAGTTTTCTAAATATAGGTCTTTTGTTTCTTTAGGTAGATTTATTCCTAAGTATTTTATTCTTTTTGTTGCAATGGCGAATGGAATTGTTTCCTTAATTTCTCTGTTTTCTCATTGTTAGTGTATAGGAATGCAAGGGATTTCTGTCTGTTAATTTTATATCCTACAACTTTACTATATTCATTGACTAGCTCTAGTAATTTTCTGGTGATGTCTTTAGGGTTTTCTATGTAGAGGATCATGTCATCTGCAAACAGTGAGAGTTTTACTTCTTCTTTTCCAATCTGGATTCTTTTTATTCTTTTTTCTTCTCTGATTGCTGTGGCTAAAACTTCCAAAACTATGTTGAATAGTAGTGGTGAGTGGACACCCTTGACTTGTTCGTGACTTTAGGGGAAATGCTTTCAATTTTTCACCATTGAGGATAATGTTTGCTGTGGGTTTATCATATATATGGCTTTTATTATGTTGAGGTATGTTCCTTCTATGCCTGCTTTCTGGAGGGTTTTTTTTACTGTAAACTAAAGTTTAATTTTGTCAAAGGCTTTCTCTGCATCTACTGAGATAATCATATGGTTTTTATCTTTCAATATTAATGTGCGCACTTGCTCTTGAAGCCCAGCTCTGTAACTAACCAACTAATGACCCTGGGTAACTTACTTAACCTTTTTCAGACTCTATTTTCTCAACTGTCAAATGTCAATTTATCAAACCTCTGTCATTTGGCTGCTGGGAATATTAGACAGGTTCTTTTTTCTTTGGTGGTTGTTGTTTTGGGTTTTCTTCTGGCTGTGCCACGTGCAGGGATCTTAGTTCCTTGGCCAGGAATTGATTCCATGCCAACTGCAGTGGAAGCCCAGAGTCTTAACCACTGGACCTCCAGGGAAGACTTTAAGGAGATCTTACTAGACTCTACTAATGATCCCTTTCCTGAAACTTCAATCTCCTCATCTCTTCACTCTCCTTTCCTCAGACATTTTTAGTCTTATGCTTCTCTTTGCTTTACTGTCCATTATTTCATCTTGGATAACATGATACCAAATTCTGATCAGCACTTTTCCAAATAATTTTCATGGAGCACAAATTCCATAAAGGTTAGTAGAATAGGATTACTTAAGAAAAAGTGCTCCCTGTGGTCAAATAAATCTAGATAATGCTGGGTTAGAAAAAAAAAATTAAATAAGATTCTTTTAGAAGAGTATTTCTCAGTCTTTAATGCACTCATGTGTATCAGAAGTCTCTAAGAGAGATGAATAGTGTGTGGTTTTCACAAATTTGACATTATGACCCTTCTTCCTAAGAATCCTATGAGGCTAGTATTTCCCCAAAACATTTTTTGGCAGAGGGACACAATTCAAAGTCTCTTAATTGTTACCACGTCCTTTTTTTTTTTTTTTTTTTTTGCCCAACTCTCTTTTTTTTTTTAATCCTAGCCTGGAGGTTCTCTCTCCAACTTGCCCCCTTGCAATCGTCAACTGGGCCATATTTGGCTGAGTTAAAAGATGTCCATTTAGTAAAAGAAGTCTTGTCAATGATTATTAACAAGGCTGGGACAAAGAAGATTCAACTAAATAGCAAAGGTTTTAAAAGATAAAATCTTGTTGATTCATAGTCTTGGGAAGCAGAAGAAAAACACAAGAACAAATGTGCCGCTCTTGTGAAGGATGTTGATAATGAGGAGGATATGCATATGAGGAACAGAAAGGGTATATGAGAAACTCATGCATTCCACTCAGTTTTGCTGTGAACCTAAAACTGCTCTATAAAATAACACCTATTTAAAAAAATAAAACTGAAAGAAACATAAAAACAAACATAAAGAGCATTCTGACATTGGGGAAAAGGACCATTGATGCTAGTAAATATCAGATAAATAAAAATTTTTCTTTATGGATTATTTTTATCATTTTAAAGGAGATCCAACCAGTCCATTCTGAAGGAGATCAACCCTGGGATTTCTTTGGAAGGAATGATGCCGAGGCTGAAACTCCAGTACTTTGGCCACCTCATACGAAGAGTTGACTCATTGGAAAATACTCTGATGCTGGGAGGGATTGGGGGCAGGAGGAGAAGGGGATGACAGAGGATGAGATGGCTGGATGGCATCACTGACTCGATGGACACGAGTCTAAGTGAACTCCAGGAGTTGGTGATGGACAGGGAGGCCTGGTGTGCTGCAATTCACGGGGTCGCAAAGAGTCAGACACAACTGAGCGACTGAACTGAACTGAACTGAAGATTTCTATAAAAACCAAGATTTTATGTGATTTCCTTATACCACTTATACTATTTTATATCATTTGTCTACATCATGACAATTCAGTTATCCAAGCCACAGGATAATAAATTACTACCAGGACATCAGTTAGACTTTTTCAATCTTGTGGTCCAAAGCCTAGGCAACTTAAGAGATTAACCAGCAGAATTTCTCCAAGTCTTTGAAATATGATCCTGAGATGACATGAGGGGAAATTTTTCAACATTTTATATTCCAAGGTTTAAAATATGGTTCTGAGATTACATGAGGGGAAATTTTTTAATATTTTAAGGCTGACTTTAGCTATCTTGATATGATTTTATGATGAGTCTTTTATACACATAAGCATGTATAACATGTTACAGCTAATTCATTTTACTAACATTTCAATGAGAGAATGGAAGAACTGTTCAACAACTTCCCATCCCTCTTAAATAGAGTTTAACTAATACCCAAACTCCTGACATTCTTTACCTTCTCTCTCAATGTTCCTATAAGCATATTCCATTTTGTCTATCTGCAGATTTCGGGCCAAAAGCTTTAACTCTACCATTGTAACAGGTGTCTTGGCTTGAGATGAAGGTGGGACCCAGACTCACCAGGATCCAGCATTGCGAATACCTCTCTATGCATCTGTCTGGGAAGGGGGAAGTTCAGAAAGCTCCTCTTTTCTCTTGGTTCCTCTCTCTCCTTGTACCTCAGGGAGAAGGAATGTGGGTCGGGTTTGATTAGTTGTCAGGGCATTGTTTCAACCAGGTTTTCTGATGGGTATAGTCATGGGGTTTAAAAAGGAATGAGAGTATGGCTCTCTTTCAACTCCTTCCACCTCTTGGCTGGGGGCAAGAGGGCAGTAATCTAGCTATCTCCCCCTGTCTCACCCTTCTATATGGCTGGGCCAGACTAGGCCTCAGCTGTGGCCTTGGTCAGCTCCATACCAAGGCAAAGCACGTGTGCCATTTTTCTCTGTGGTGTCATCTGACCAGGTGCTGGCAGGTGTCCTTCACCCAAACATTGGAAGAATATTCAAAAGTACTGAGGGACAATAATGACACACATTAACTCCTCTGCTAACATTAGAGCCTCAGTTATTTGGAGACTAAGACAAGATTTGAATTCAGCCAGTTTGGTTCTCAAGCCCATATTCTTACAAACTAGAGGATTCTGTCAAGTGATCTCACCTAGGATTATCTGCTTGGGCAGACACAAACAAGGCTGAAGAGAGGGACAATTTTATTTGTAATACTATTTTTTGATTAAAAATATTTGAAGCCAGCTTTACAACAAATATTAAACGGACTTATATAGTCAAGAAATACAAGACAAGGAAAAAAATCTATAAAATCAACCCCAAACAATTAAGAAAATGGCAATGGGAACATATATACAATAATTACTTTAAATGTAAACAGAGTGAATGCTCCAACCAAAAGACACAGACTGGCTGAATGGATACAAAACAAGACCCATATATATGCTGTCTATAAGAAACCCTCTTCAGACCTAAAGACACATATAGACTGAAAGTAAAAGGATGGAAAATTATATTCCATCCAAATGTGAAGCAAAAGAAAGCTGGAGTAGCAATCCTCATATCAGACAAAATAGACCTTAAAATAAGGAATATTACAAGAGATAAGGAAGGACATAATGATCAAGGGATCAATCCAAGAGGAAAACATAACAATTGTAAATATCTGTGCACCCAACATATGAGCACCTCAATACATAAGACAAACACTAACAGACATAAAAGGAGAAATTGACAGTAACACAATAATAGTAGGAGCCTTTAACACCCCACTCACACCAATGGATGGGTCATCAAAACATAAAATTAATAAGGAAACACAAGTCTTAAATGATACATTAGATGAGATGGATCTCATTGACATCTTCAGGACATCCCATCCAAATACAAAAGAATACATCTTCTTCTCAAGTGTACATGGGACATTCTCCGTGATAGACCACATCTTGGGTCACAAATCAAACCTCAGTAAATTTAAGAAAATTGAAATTGTATCAAGCATCTTCTCCTACCACAATGCTATGAGACTAGATATCAACTACAAGAAAAAAAAACTGTAAAAAGCACAAACACATGGAGATTAAACAATATGTTTCTAAATAACAGTTACTGAAGATATCAAAAGGGAAATAAAAAAATTTCTAAAAAACAACTGACAGTGAAAACATGACAACTCAAAACCTATGGGATGCAGCAAAAGCAGTTCTAACAGGGAAGTTTATAGCAATACAATCCCATCTCAAGAAACAAGAAAAACATCAAGACAACTTAACTTTACACCTAAAACAACTGGAAAAAGAAGACCCCCAAAACCCCAAAATTAGTAGAAGGAAAGAAATCATAAAGATCTGAGCAGAAATAAATGAAAAAGAAATAAAAGAAACAATCATAAAGATTAATAAGACTAAAAGTGGGTTCTTTGAGAAGATAAACAAAATTGACAAGCCTTTAACCAGACTCATCAAGAGAAAAAAAGAGAGAAAAATCAAAACAACAAAATTAGAAATGAAAAAGGAGAGGTTACAACGGACAATGCAGAAATACAAAGGATTATAAGAGACTATTATGAACAACTATGTGGCAATAAATTGGATAACCTGGAGGAAATTGGCAGATTCTTGGAAAAGTTCAATTTTCCCAGACTGAACCAGGAAGAAATAGAAATTATGAACAAGCCAATTACAAGCACTGAAATTGAAGCTGTGATCAAAAATCTCCCAAAAAACAAAAGCCCAGGACCAGACGGCTTCACAGAGAATTCTATCAAACATTTAGAGAAGAGCTCATGCCTATCCTTTTAAAACTCCTTCAAAAAACTGTAGAGGAAGGAACACTTCCAAACTCATTCTACGAGGCCACCATCACCCTGATACCAAAACCAGACAAAGACAACACAAAAAAAGAAAACTACAGGCCAATATCACTGATGAACATAGATGCAAAAATCCTCAACAAGAAATTTTAGCAAACAGAATTCAGCAACACATCAAAAAGTTCATACACCATGATCAAGTTGGGTTTATTCCAGGGATGCAAAGATTCTTCAATATACACAAATCATTCAATGTGATACACTATATTAACAAATTGAAAGATAAAAACCATATGATAATCTCAATAGATGCAGAAAAAGCATTTGACAAGATTCAACACCCATTTATGATTAAAACTCTTCAAAAAACAGGCATAGAAGGGACCTACCTCAACATAGTAGAGGCCATATATGATAAGCCTACGGTAAACATTATTCTCAATGGTGAAAAACTGAAAGCATTCCACCTAAAATCAGGAACAAAACAAGGGTGTTCACTTTCACCACTGTTATTCAACATAGTTCTGGATGTCCTAGCTACGGCAATCAGAGAAGAATAAGAAATAAAAGGAATCCAGATTGGAAAAGAAGAAGTAAAGCTCTCACTGTTTGCAGATGACATGATACTATACACAGAAAACCCTAAAGATAGTATCAGAAAATTACTAGCACTAATCAGTGAATTTAGCAAAGTTCAGTTAAGTTCAGTCACTCAGTCGTGTCCAACTCTTCGCGACCCCATGAGTCACAGCACGCCAGGCCTCCCTGTCCATCACCATCTCCCGGAGTTCACTCAGACTCACGTCCATCGAGTCCGTGATGCCATCCAGCCAATCTCATCCTCTGTCGTCCCCTTCTCCTCCTGCCCCCATTCCCTCCCAGCATCAGAGTCTTTTCCAATGAGTCAACTCTTCGCATGAGGTGGCCAAAGTACTGGAGTTTCAGCTTTAGCATCATTCCTTCCAAAGAAATCCCAGGGTTGATCTCCTTCAGAATGGACTGGTTGGATCTCCTTGCAGTCCAAGGGACTCTCAAGAGTCTTCTCCATTAGCAAAGTGGCAGAATACAAAATCAACACACAGAAATCACTTGCATTTCTATACACTAACAATGAAAATTAGAAAGAGAAATTAAGGAATCAATCCCATTCACCATTGCAACAAAAAGAATAAAATATCTAGGAATAAACTAACCTAAGGAGACAAAAGAACTACACATAGAAAATTATAAGACACTGATGAAAGACATCAAGGTGGCATAAACAGATGGAGAGATATTCCATTTCCCGGGTAGGAAGAACCAGTATTATGAAAATGATGATACTGCCAAACACAATCTACAGATTCAATGTGATCCCTATCAAATTACTAATGGTATTTTTCATAGAACTAGAACAAAAAATTTCACAATTAATATGGAGACACAAAAGACCCCAAATAGCCAAAGCAGGCTTGACAAAGTAGAATAAGCTGGAGGAATCAACCTTCCTGACTTCAGATTACACTACAAAGCTACATTCATCAAGACAATATGATACTGGCACAAAAACAGAAATATAGACCAATGGAACAAGATAGAAAGCCCAGAAATAAAGCCATGCACCTACGGGTATCTTAGTTTTGACAAAGGAGGCAAGAATATACAATGGGGCAAAGACAGCCTCTTCAATAAATGGTGCTGGGAAAACTGGACAACTACATGTAAAAGAATGAAATTCGAACACTTCCTAACACCATACACAAAGATAAACTCAAAAATGGATTAAAGATCTAAAGGTAAGACCAGAAACTGTAAAACTCTTAGAGAAAAACATGGGCAGAAAATCGATAACATAAATCAAAGCAAGATTCTCTATGACCCATCTTCTAGAGTAATGGAAATAAAAACAAAAGTAAACAATTTAAATTTTTTTTAATTTAAAAGCTTTTGCACAGCAAAGGAAACTCTAAGCAAGGTGAAAGACAACCATCAGAACGGGAGAAAATTATAGCAAATGAAACAACTGACAAAGAATTCATTTCCAAAATATACAAGTAGCTCATACAACTCCATACAAGAAAAACAAACAACCCAATCAAAAAGTGGGGA